>NC_135234.1:684547051-685193301 GCF_051348905.1 Ranitomeya variabilis
CCAGTACCACAAGAGACCACCGGGGGAGCCCACGAACCGAATCACAACAGCGCCCCCATCGCCACGCCGGATGTCTGTAAATAATATACCCTGTCAAATAAGAAAAAGTTGTGCCTTAACGCAAAATCAAGTAAATCAACAACAAAAGAATCATGTAATCTGTCCGAATTTACCTGTTGGTCCAGAAAGAATAGAACTGCCCGCATGCCGTCATCGTGATTGATATTGGAGTACAGTGACTCAACGTCGCACGTGACCATAAGATCACCCGGACTCAACGATACCCCTTTATGCATACTGATGAAGTGTGAGGAATCTCTAACGTGTGAAGGGAGTGAGATAACCAAGGGCTGTAAAAAGAAATCAATATAAGTACATGCCCTTTCACACAGGCTGCCAATGCTTGAAACTATGGGACGACCGGGGGGCTTGGTGATACACTTGTGTACTTTGGGTAGCATATAAAAAGTTGGCGTAATGGGTTGATCTACCCAAATGAAGTCCCGCTCATGCATATTAATGATACCCAATTCAAAAGTTCTGTCCAACAATGCTCTCAGCTTGATGGAATAAACCCCTGTGGGATCCGAGGGAAGTCTATGATAAAAGCGTAAATCCCCCAGCTGCCTGTGAGCCTCCTCCACATACATTTGATGGGGCCATAAGATGATATTACCCCCCTTGTCCGCCTCTCTGATCACAAATTCCTTATTATTCCTGAGACCATACAGAGCCTGACGCTCTTGACTAGTGAGATTAGCACCAATATGGGATTTTCTGGATAATGCCTCAATGTCCTGTTTAACCAACTCGAAGAAGATCTTTACAGCTGGTACTGTAGATAGGGGAGGGCACACCATAGATCTATTTCTATGTGGAAATCGTGGCCTACCTCTGGTGGAATCCCCTTCTTGCAGCAAATCCAAGAGGTCCTGAAACACTCTTTGTTCAGTTTGGTCAGGAGTTGATGTGGAACCTGGTTGATTATGCAGGACTTGTAAAATGATCTTTCTACAAAAAAGAAAAAGGTCTTTGATAAGCAAAAATTTATCCATCCCCTGCGATGGCGAAAAAGTCAAGCCCCTACCAAGCACTGACAACTCAATGGGGCTTAGCAGATGTTCAGATAGATTGATAATTTGTAAGGGGTCATTATCAGTGGAGCTATTATACTCACGGACTTCATCAGTGGTCTCAGGGGTTACTTGCGATTCTTCCTCCGTTGATTGTGATAAACTGGCCTGTAATTTCCGTTCCTGGTAATCCGAGTGAAGAGATTTGTGTCTCCTCCGTCCTCGCCTAGTCCTGACCCTGCTTCTGGCTCGCTTTTTGCGGAAGATAAAAAATCACTTGACGAATGTCTAGCAAAGGTTGAGTTATTGTGAACTGGTTCACTAGCATTAGTTGTAGTAACCCGACCCCGTCGCTGGTTACCCTGATGCCTCCACTTAAAGGCCATCTTCCGGTCAAAATCTGATTTGTCTCTCAGAAATTTGGATTTCTTCTTATCCATGATCTCTTTATCAAATTTATCCAGAACCTCTTTTAATTTGACCTTAAAGGGCTGAATTTGTGTCACCTCATCAAATTTACTGAGATCACTCTCCAGACTTTTGATCTCTAATTTAACCTGGCCCAGGAGGTCCCTGTCATGTGTGATCAATAAATTGATCAAAATATGTGAGCATTGTAAAAGACCCCCCTCCCAGGCAGCCCGAAAACTGTCTGAAGGCTCCCACGCAGGAAAAATGGGGATTCTTAAACCTCTTGGCACCAATTTCAATTTGAGGTATTCCTCCAAACACCTGATGTTCCATAATAGCTTAATCCCCTGTTTCTGGGCCGCCATAAGCTTTGAGGTGACACGTGTGAGGTCCGAATCAGGGCAACTCTGCATATTGTCAATGAACGCCGCGGAGGCCGAGGCCCTCCATGCGGCCTCTCTGGCATCCCAATCCATCACGCACACACCAGGGGACGTCCAACCGAAAACTGCACAAGATAAGAAATATATAAAATAAAAATCAATATAATAACGGTCCTAATACACCGTGTGCTGCCAAGCAAGAAAGAACATCAAAGGGATGTTCAAACAACAGAACCAAGTATCATGAAAGAAGCTGGCGCACTACACTGTTAATGCACTGATCCAAGAGCAAATGGGGGTGCGAAAAAAAGTGGCAATAAACCATAACTGAACAACAAAGGAAAGAAGCCACTAAAAATCTAATCGCACACCACCAGTGTAACATATCAAAAGGAACAACTTTATTGGAAGCACAATGTTAAAAACAATTAAAACCAATGTGAACAACATCTGCCCCACCCGGCCTGTACAACACTGCAAAAACTGCACAGATAACATAAGAATGTGTTAAGTACTGTACAAAAATGTGTGTATACATACAGCTATGGGGATACACTGCAAACAGTCAACCTGCGGTATTAGGTGTGGGTATATACACATATAACGGACATCAATGCTCAAATGGAAATAAATAAATGGTCCCACACATCCCTACCAGGTACATGAATAAATAAATAAGGACCCAAGAGCTGGCACACCACACAATATCAAAGCCTAGTGAAGAAAATATGGCCCATATACCTTCCAAATGAAGGTCGATGCCAGAGGAATCCTGTGAGGGATCCTGTAAGGGATGGACCCCCAAACACAGCAGTGCGTACCTAGCCGCCCTGGAATCACCTGAAGATAGAGGGGGTGACTAGGTAGCCAAGAGTGTGACAGGACCGGGAGGCAGATGAGCCCAACGCGTATCGCGGTACACCAGACCGCTTCGTCAGGGGAAGTGCTTACCTCCACAGATAGATTCCTTATATATGAACGCAGTGATGATCAGACGCTGGCATGGGCGCCACCATGGTCCGGAAACCAGAAAACCGGAAATGACAAGTGTAAAGCCATTTGCGCCTGCGCAGAGAGTAAAGAACACTAAGAGTGGGCAGACGTCTCTGCCCACACTGATCCAATGCGCACGCGCCGGTAATGAAACCGGCGGTCCGCAAAGGAACCATAAGCAATAAGGGCCCTGATGATCGTTTAGGAGGTGCAAATGTAGAACCTGACCATTATATAAAAAGCAACACCGGGAGAAGCCAGAGGAGGGGAGATAAGAAACGCGGGGGGACACGTAAGATTTTTTAACAGGTCAGAGAGTGGAACTTAGCCATTGTGCACATAAAGGTAACAAGTGAAAACAATAGAGCTAAAGAGGAGGAACCCGATGAAAAACTAGCCAGGAGCCCATTGACCCCAGCTGATAGTACTATAATATATATACTGTAAGAGCAGTGAGACTATGGAACTCTCTGCCGTATGATGTTGTAATGAGTGATTCATTACTTAAATTTAAGAGGGGACTGGATGCCTTTCTGGAAAAGTATAATGTTACAGGGTATATACACTAGATTCCTTGATAGGGCGTTGATCCAGGGAACTAGTCTGATTGCCGTATGTGGGGTCGGGAAAATTTTTTTTTCCCCATGGTGGAGCTTACTCTTACCACATGTGTTTTTTTTGCCTTCCCCTGGATCAACATGTTAGGGCATGTTAGGTTAGGCTATGGGTTGAACTAGATGGACTTAAAGTCTTCCTTCAACCTTAATAATTATACTATACTATACTAAAATGAACTGGCATAAGGAGCACAGAGGCCCCTGAGCCAAATAAGACATAATGCAAAAAAAACAATTCAAATAGTACATACAGTAGACATATTATAAACATCATATCATGCAATAAAGCTGTTGGTCTCACACAGGGACTACCCGCTATGAGATATCACTCTCAGTGTCCATCGCATTGCCTCACGCTGTGAATCAATATTGGGTTTCAGCGCTGTATGAGAGTTTAATCCGAATGAGGGTTTTATCGGAATCATGTCATTCAGAGAATTAGATGGAAATCCCGATGTAAGTGCTCAGCGTAGAGCACAGGATAAATATGATCCAAAATGTTATGTAAAATGTAAAATGGCATTTCTGTATTGACGAAAGCTTGCCTAATTTACTGGTGTGTGTCTCAGGAAACATGAGCTGGGCATAACATACTGGGCACTGCAACATACTGGGCACTAAAACGTATGGCACTACAGTGGCAGATTAGCAATTTACACTCAGCAATATCCACTGCTCCTTCTCTCCCTATTCTCGCTGTGTGGCTAAGCAGTACTGCACAGCCACATATGGGGTATTGCTACATTCAGCAGAAATTGTGTGACAAATGTTGGTGAAATTTCTACCTGTTTTCTTGTGTGAAAATGTAAAATCTGGGGCTGTAAGCTTTCCTGAAGAGATGGGTTTTCAGGTTCCGTCTGAAGGATCTGAGGGTGTTGGATAATTGGACTTGTTGAGGCGTGGAATTCCAGAGGATGGGGGATATTCGGGAGCAATGTTGGAGGTCTTAGGAGGATCGAAGATTATGTGAGGGAAGATATTGGGAGATTAGTTCAGAGATATAGGGAGGGGACAGGTTGCGGATGGCTTTGTAGATCAGTGCTCGTAGTTTGAACTGGATTCGTTGGGGAATTGGGAGCCAGTGGAAGGATTTGCAGAGGGAAAAAACAGGGGAGTAGCGAGGAGAGAGGTGGATTAGTCGTGCAGCAGAGTTGAGGACAGACTGGAGTGGTGCAAGAGTGTTAGCAGGGAGGCTACAGAGGAGTGTGTTGCAGTAATCAAGGTAGGAGAGGGCATGCAAAATAGTTTTAGTAGATTAAGGGCTACTTTTTGAGTTGGAGGCGACAGGAGGTGGCAAGAGTTTGGCGTGCGGTTTGAAGGACAGGGCAGAGTCAAGAGTTACGCTGAGGCAGTAGATTTCATGTGCAGGAGAGAGCGTGATGCCGTTTACCATAATAGATAGGTTGGGTAGGGGAGATACGCGAGATAGAGGAAAGATAATGAGTTTGGTTTTGTCTACATTGAGTTTTAGGCAGCGAGAGGTGAAGAAAGAAGGAGGATATGGCTGATGTACACTCCGGGATTCTGGACATCAGAGAGGTGACATCTGGGCCAGAAAGGTAGTTTTGAATGTCGTCCGCATAAAGGTGGTACTGGAAGCCATGGGACTTGAGTTGTCCTAGGCCAAGGGTATAGATGGAAAAGAGTAGGGGCCCCAGGACAGAGCCTTGAGGGACTCCAACAGAGAGAGGGCAGGATGAGGAGGTAGTGTGGGAGTGGGAAAGGGTAAATGTGCGGTCGGAAAGGTATGAAGCAATCTAGGACAGGGCAAGGTCTTTGATACCAAGGGAAGAAAGAATCTGTAGCAGTAGGCAGTGGTCGACTGTGTCAAAGGCAGAGGACAGGTCAAGAAGTAGGAGGATGGAGAACTGTCTGCTAGCTTTGGCTGTGAGTAAGTCATTAGTAATTTTGGTCAGGGCAGCTTTGGTGGAGTTGTGGGGGCGGAAGCCAGACTGGAGGTTGTCAAGGAGAGAGTTATATGAGAGGTGGGAAGAAAATTAAGCATGGACATGCTGATCAAGGAGTTTGGAAGCAAACAGGGAGCAGTGATATGGGGCAATAGCTGGGCATAGCAGTTGGGTCAAGGTTAGGTTTTTTGAGGACAGGTGTAATGGTGGCATGTTTGAAGGCTGAGGGGAAGGTACCAGAAGATAGCGATAGGTTGAAGAGATGGATTAGGGCTGGAATGAGCGTGTTGGTGAGGTTGGGGAGCAGGTGGGAAGGGATGGGGTCAAGTGCACAGGTGGTGAGGTGTGATTTGGAAAGGAGGTGAGTAAGCTCTCATTCAGTGATGTTGGAGAGGGAGGTTTTTAGGGAAGGGCAGAGGTCTGGTATATGGAGTGGTTGGGGTGGTGGAACAGTAAAGGTTTGCCTTGTTTGGTCAATTTTATTTTTGAAGTAGGTGGGAAAGTCCTTGGCAGAGATTAGGGAAGTTGAAGGAAGCAGTGGTGGGTGGAGGAGAGAGTTCAATGTGCTGAACAGTTGTTTTAGGTTGTAGGATAATGAAGATACAAGTTTGTGAAATAGGTCTGTTTTGCAGAGGTGAGGGCTAATTTGAAGGCAAGTGTAGCTTGTTTGAAAGCGGTGAAGTTGTCTGGCAGGCGTGTTTTCTTCCAACGCCGCTCCGCGACCCTGAATGCTTGTCGAAGTTTTTTGGTGAGGTTGTTGTGCCAGGGTTGCCTATTGATTTTTCACACTTTGCCATGCATGAGAGCTGCTACTGAGTCTATGGCTGATGTGAGGGTAGCTTATTTTCCTCTGTTTTTTTGCGGTGTTCCAAAACACACAGAGGAAATAAATATGTAAATAGCAAAACATGTGTAATTGCAATAATTTTCCGGGATAAATTCTTCATTTTCTGGAATAATTTCAAGGGTGCCAACACTTTTGGTCATTACTTTATGTAGTGTAAATGCTGTTGTAAAAATGAGAAATTGCTGCTACATTTTAACCCTTCCAACTTCCTACATACAGAGTATATATCTTAGTGCATTGGTGTACCACACGGCCAATCCCTGATAGAAGGCTGGCTGTTTCATTAGGTATTGCACCTGTGCATTTGCCATTTTACTTGGGTCCTCTGCACCCTGTCTGTGCAATTGTATTGAGGCCCATTCAGACAGGTAAGCATCTCTGCCTGTTTTTGGTGTGTTTTCTTGAATTTTTCCTTTTTTGGTGCCTTCCAACTTCCTAACAAAAAAAATTATGTTTAAAAAATGTTGATGTTTTTGGTGTAAAGTAGACATAATGAAAATGTTATTTAGAAATTATTTTGTATAACATGACTAACTTGTTTAACCCCTTCACCCCCAAGGGTGGTTTGCACGTTCATGACCGGGCCAATTTTTACAATTCTGACCACTGTCCCTTTATGAGGTTATAACTCTGGAACGCTTCAATGGATCTTGGCGATTCTGACACTGTTTTCTCGTGACATATTGTACTTCATGATAGTGGTAAAATTTCTTCGATATAACTTGCGTTTATTTGTGAAAAAAACAGATATTTAGCGAAAGTTTTGAAAATTTTGCAATTTTCCAACTTTGAATTTTTATGCCCTTAAATCACAGAGATATGTCACGCAAAATACTTAATAAGTAACATTTCCCACATGTCTACTTTACATCAGCACAATTTTGGAATTAAAATTTTTTTTTGTTTGGGAGTTATAAGGGTTAAAAGTTGACCAGAAATTTCTCACTTTTACAACACCATTTGTTTTTAGGGACAACATCTCATTTGAAGTCATTTTGAGGGGTCTATATGATAGAAAATACCCAAGTGTGACACCATTCTAAAAATTGCACTCCTCAAGGTGCTCAAAACCACATTCAAGAAGTTTATTAACCCTTCAGGTGTTTCACAGGAATTTTTGGAATGTTTAAATAAAAATGAACATTTAACTTTTTTTCACACAAAATTTATTTCAGCTCCAATTTGTTTTATTTTACCAAGGGTAACAGGAGAAAATGGACCCCAAAAGTTGTTGTACAATTTGTCCTGAGTACGCTGATACCCCATATGTGGGGGTAAACCACTGTTTGGGCGCATGGCAGAGCTCGGAAGGAAAGGAGCGCCATTTGACTTTTCAATGCAAAATTGACTGGAATTGAGATGGGACGCCATGTTGCATTTGGAGAGCCCCTGATGTGCCTAAACATTGAAACCCCCCACAAGTGACGCCATTTTGGAAAGTAGACCCCCTAAGGAACTTATCTATATGTGTGGAGAGCACTTTGACCCCGCGAGTGCTTCACAGAAGTTTATAATGCAGAGCCGTAAAAATAAAAAATCATATTTTTTCACAAAAATGATTTTTTCGCCCCCAATTTTTTATTTTCCCAAGGGTAAGAGAAGAAATTAGACCACAAAAGTTGTTGTGCAATTTGTCCTGAGTGCGATGATACCCCATATGTGGGGGAAAACCACTGTTTGGGAGCATAGCAGAGCTCGGAAGGGAAGGAGCGCTATTTTACTTTTCAATGCAAAATTGACTGGAATTAAGATGGGACGCCATGTTGCGTTTGGAGAGCCCCTGATGTGCCTAAACATTAAAAAACCCCACAAGTGACACCATTTTGGAAAGTAGACCCCCTAAGGAACTTATCTAGATGTGTTTGAGAGCTTTGAACCCCCAAGTGTTTCACTACAGTTTATAACGCAGAGCCGTGAAAATAAAAATTTTTTTTTCACAATAATGATTTTTTAGCCCCCAGCTTTGTATTTTTACAAGGGTAACAGAATAAATTGGACCCCATAAGTTGTTGTCCAATTTGTCCTGAGTACGCTGATACCCCATATGTGGGGGGGAACCACTGTTTGGGCGCATGACAGAGCTCGGAAGGGAAGGAGCGCCATTTGGAATGCAGACTTAAATGGATTGGTCTGCAGGCGTCAAGTTGCATTGGCAGAGCCCCTGATGTACCCAAACAGTACAAACCCCCCACAAGTGACCCCATATTGGAAACTAGACCTCCCAAGGAACTTGTCTAGATGTGTTGTGAGAACTTTGAACCCCCAAGTGTTTCACTACAGTTTATAACGCAGAGCCGTGAAAATAAAAATTCTTTTTTTTCCCACAAAAATGATTTTTAGCCCCCCAAATTTTTATTTAACAAGAGAACTTGGACCCCAAAGGTTGTTGTCCAATTTGTCCCGAGTACGCTAATACCCCATATGTTGGGGTAAACCCCTGTTTGGGCGCACGGGAGAGCACGGAAGGGAAGGAGCACTGTTTTACTTTTTCAACGCAGAATTGGCTGGAATTGAGATCGGACGCCATGTCACATTTGGAGAGCCCCTGATGTGCCTGAACAGTGGAAACTCCCCAATTCTACCTGAAACCCTAATCCAAACACACCCCTAACCCTAATTCCAACGGTAACCCTAACAACACCCCTAACCCTGACACACCCCTAACTCTATTCTAAACCCTAATCCCAACCGTAAATGTAATCCAAACCCTAACTTTAGCCCCAACCCTAACCCTATCTTTAGCCCCAACCCTAACCCTAACTTTACCTCCAACCCTAGCCCCAACCCTAACCCTAGCCCTAACCCTAGCCCTAACCCTAACTTTAGCCCCAACCCTAACTTTAGCCCCAACCCTAACCCTAACTTTACCTCCAACCCTAGCCCCAACCCTAGCCCCAACCCTAGCCCCAACCCTAGCCCTAACCCTAGCCCTAACCCTAACCCTAGCCCTAACCCTAGCCCTAACCCTAGCCCTAACCCTAACCCTAGCCCTAACCCTAGCCCTAATGGGAAAATGGAAATAAATACATTTTTTAAAATTTATTATTCTTCTCTAACTAAGGGGGTGATGAAGGGGGGTTTGATTTACTTTTATAGCGTTTTTTTATATCGGATTTTTATGATTGACAGCTGTCACACACTAAAAGACGCTTTTTATAGCAATAAAGTTTTTGCGTCTCCACATTTTGAGACCTATAATTTTTCCATATTTTGGTCCACAGAGTCATGTGAGGTTTTTTTTTTTTGCGGGACGATTTGACATTTTTATTGGTAACATTTTCGGACACGTGACAATTTTTGATCGCTTTTTATTCCTATTTTTGTGAGGCAGAATGACCAAAAACCAGCTATTCATGAATTTCTTTTGGGGGAGGCGTTTATACCGTTCCACGTTTGGTAAAATTGATGAAGCAGTTTTATTCTTCGGGTCAGTACGATTACAGCGATACCTCATTTATATCTTTTTTTTATGGTTTGGTGCTTTTATACGATAAAAGCTATTTTATAGAAAAAATAATTATTTTGGCATCGCTTTATTCTGAGGACTATAACTTTATTTTTTTGCTTATGATGCTGTATAGCGGCTCGTTTTTTGCGGGACAAGATGACGTTTTCAGCGGTACCATGGTTGTTTATATCCGTCTTTTTGATCGCGTGTTATTCCACTTTTTGTTTGGCGGTATGATAATAAAGCGGTTTTTTTTGGCTCGTTTTTTTTTCTTACGGTGTTCACTGAAGGGGTTAACTAGTGGGACAGTTTTATAGGTTGGGTCGTTACGGACGCGGCGATACTAAATATGTGTACTTTTATTGTTTTTCTTTTTTTTTTTTAGATAAAGAAATGTATTTATGGGAATAATATATATATATTTTTTTCTTTATTTAGGATTTTTTTTTTTTACACGTGGAAATTTTTTTTTTACTTTTTTACTTTGTCCCAGGGGGGGACATCACAGATCGCCGATCTTACAGTTTGCATAGCACTCTGTGAGATCGGCGATCTCACTCATCGCTGCAAGCTTACAGAGCTGCAGCTGCAGCCTGCTCCTGACCCGGAAGTCCTCCCTACAGTACCCGGATGCAGCCCCGCGGCCATTTTGGATCCGGGGACTGCAGGGAGAAAATGCTCGGTACAAGGTAAGTACATTCCCTTGTACCGATCATCTCAGGGAAGCCCGCAGGGAGCCCCCTCCCTGCGCGATGCTTCCCTGTACCGCCGGTACACCGCGATCATGTTTGATCGCGGTGTGCCGGGGGTTAATGTGCCGGGGGCGGTCCGTGACCACTCCTGGCACATAGTGCCGGATGTCAGCTGCGATAGGCAGCTGACACCCGGCCGCGATCGGCCGCGCTCCCCCCGTGAGCGCGGCCGATCGCATATGATGTACTATCCCGTCGGTGGTCATACGGGCCCACCCCACCTCGACGGGATAGTACGTCAGATGTCAGAAAGGGGTTAAAGACGTTGTCTACTACTTTGACAAACAACTTCTTGTCATTCCCCTCTCTTGGTCCCCAAAAAATAATAAAGCTTATACTCATCTCCCATGCTGGCGCCGTTTCTGCTGTATCGGCACTTGCTCTACCTGGGGCTCTCGTGGTGTTTTTGTGACACGTGGCACCAGCGCCCAATCAGCGCCAATGTCACTGTCCCCACCTCCTGTCAAATTGAGCATGAAGAGAAAGTCTGAGATCAGCTGCAGCCCGGACTTCCTCTTCATGTTCGATTTGTCCAAAGGCGGTGACAGTGACACTGTTCTGATTGGGTGCTGGCGTCACAACAACCGAACGGGAGCCCTAGGAGAGCGAGTGCTGCCTCTGGTGGAATGGCACTGTCACTGGAGGGGAGGATAAGCTTTATTATTTTATGGGAGTCAAACATTTTGATCAAAAATGGGTTGTCCTAGTAGTGGACAACCCCTTTAAGGATATAAAAATGTAAAGTTTGAGAATTGCAACATTTTTGCCCAAATTGCCATATTTTCACAAATGAATGAAAACAATTTCTACCTAAATTTACCACTGATATAAAGTAAAATGTGTCCTGAAAAAAACATCTCAGAATCCATTGAAGTGTTATTAGCACATAAATTGACAGCAGTCAGAATTAGTGTTGAGCATTCCGATACCGCAAGTATCGGGTATCGGCCGATACTTGCGGGTATCGGAATTCCGATACCGAGATCCGATACTTTTGTGGTATCGGGTATCGGTATCAAAACAACATTAATGTGTAAAAGAAAGAATTAAAATAAAAAATATTGCTATACTCACCTCTCCGACGCAGCCTGCACCTTACTGAGGGAACCGGCAGCGTTCTTTGCTTAAAATGCGCGCTTTTCCTTCCTTCCGTGACGTCACGGCTTCTGATTGGTCGCGTGCCGCCCATGTGGCCGCGACGCAACCAATCACAGCAAGCCGTGACGTAATTTTAGGTCCTTCAGTATTTTAAAATTACGTTCCGGCGTTGTGATTGGTCGCGTCGCGGTCACATGGGCGACGCGACCAATCACAAGCCGTGACGTCACGGGAGGCAGGAGACGCGCGCATTTTAAAATGCGCGCGTCTCCTGCCTCCCGTGACGTCACGGCTTGTGATTGGTCGCGTCGCCCATGTGACCGCGACGCGACCAATCACAACGCCGGAACGTAATTTTAAAATACTGAAGGACCTAAAATTACGTCACGGCTTGCTGTGATTGGTCGCGTCGCGGCCACATGGGCGGCGCGCGACCAATCACAAGCCGGGACTTCACGTAAGGAAGTTAAAGCGCGAATTTTAAGCAAACAACGCTGCCGGTTCCCTCGGTAAGGTGCAGGCTGCGTCGGAGAGGTGAGTATAGCAATATTTTTTATTTTAATTCTTTATTTTACACATTAATATGGTTCCCAGGGCCTGAAGGAGAGTTTCCTCTCCTTCAGACCCTGGGAACCATCAGGAATACCGTTCGATACATGAGTCCCATTGACTTGTATTGGTATCGGGTATCGGTATCGGATTAGATCCGATACTTTGCCGGTATCGGCCGATACTTTCCGATACCGATACTTTCAAGTATCGGACGGTATCGCTCAACACTAGTCAGAATTATAAAATTTGGCTTATTCAAGAAAGAAAACAGACATCGATATGAAGAAGTTAATGTTGATAAATGTAAAGTAATGCACCTAGGATTGAGTAATCCCATTGCTACATATACATTAAATAGAAGTATACTTGGGACTACAGAGCAGGAGAAGGACTTGGGTATTCTGATTACAAGTAAGCTGAGCAGCAGTACTCAGTGTCAGGAAGCAGCTGCAAAAGCAAACAAAATTCTGCGATCCCAATATATTGTTACTCCTCTATAAATCACTTTCAAGGGCTCATCCAAAATATGGGATCCAGTTTTGGGCTCCACGTTTTAAAAAGGATATTCGGAAGTTAGAGCCATTTCAAAGTCAGGCAACTAGATTATTTTATGGGATGGAAGGCTTATCATTTGATGTGAAGTTGGAAAAGTTGGTCCTGTTTTACTTGGAAAAAAGATGTCTTTGAAGGGATCTCAGTTATATGTATAAAACATATGTGGTCAATGCAAAGGACTGAAATATGACTCATTCATTCCAAAGACCATACTATGGATCAGGGGGCACTCATTATAGGTGGAAGAAAGGCAATTATAGCAGCTAAATAGGAAGCCCTACCACACAAGGTAGTAATGGCAGACACTATAACAGCTTCATGAAAAGGGCTGGATGCTTTTCTTAGCAGAAATAGCATCGTGGGATAAAGAAAAGTCAGTGTCAAAGAATGTAAAATTGGGGAGAAAGGTTGAATTTATTGGACCTACCTCTTTTTTCAACCTATGCTTAAATTAAAAAAATCCAATCGATGGTCCTCTTTAAAGGGAACCTATCAGGATTAATTTACTACAGAAAATAGTGATAGGCTTGTACAAGTCCTAGTACAACAATAATGTTAGACTCACCAGGTAAAGTGGATCCTCAAAGCTAAATGTTTTGAACAAGAGCTTCAGCACAGCAGGAAGGCACATGGGACATGGATACCTGAGGAGACCACAGGCAGGTAGGCTGGGGATTTCAGGAAACCGCAGGTAGGCGGTGGACGTTAGGAAACCAGAGGCAGGTGGAGGACGTCAGGAAACCAGAGGCAGGTGATGGTGTCAGGAAACCGCAGACAGGTGGAGGACGCTAGGAAGCTGCAAGCAGGCAGAGGACATCAGAAAACCACAAGCATGCAGCACAGGTGTGTATCAAGCCAAGGTCCAGAAACACAGACGTCTTAAAGCAATGCCAAGACAAAAGGGTGTGTCTCAGTGAGCCTTATATAGGCCCGAGCTGGTGCTCACATGGGATCACGCCAAGCCATCTACTAAGCCTGACATGGAGCACAGCTGAGCGGACTAGGAAGAGGGAAGCAAGGCACAGATCTTGGACAGGTGCATAACAAATAAAAATGATGTCTGTAGTCTAGTAATCTGATGTAATAAGATGAGAAATCAGGATTTGAAGACACATGTAAATTAGTAGGGAAGAGCGTTTGGGGCATGTTAGTACACTCTGTCTACTGCACTTCCATGCTAATTTGCACTTTGCTTCAAAGCTTGATTTCTCAACGATAGCACATCGAATTAGTACAAGACAGGTATCATTTTATTGCTGTACTAGCACTTATATAAACATACCAATAGTTTCAGGAGTAAAATTAACTTGATAGGTTCCAACACAAGGTTGCAAAAGAATCCATGGAAGAAATAAAAGGCTGATTAACATTTATGGGGCTAATCAGTTTTGAGCTACCGGCTGTGTTTTCCATGCAGAGTCTTCTTCAATAAATTATCTTAAATATTTTACCTGTCACAGATTTTAAATCTACATAGAAAAATATGGTCTGTTTGATCAGTGATGCTGACTTACTATTAAAATTGATGTGAAGTGGAATTGACTTCAAAATTATATCATATGAATATACCCTAACAAACCGTTTAATGTGATATCTAAGAATTTCTCTAGCACATTCATTTTCCTCTATGGGGGAATAAACAATATATTAATATGAAAAACTGCAGAAGGTAAAATAAATTACTAGCAACTTGCTTGACGAGAGTCATTTTAAACAGATATTTCAACTACTTAATACATTCCTATTGAATGTGATACCATAGCTATACCATAGCAATTTTATGTAATGAAAGATAAAAAGTCAAGGTGTAGTCCTGGCTTTAAGGTTATATCTAGAGTTGAGCAAATTTGATCGGGTCCCTGCTTATTCAGCAAGCTATAGCTCTTGCCGAATAAGCTGCAGAGGGAACTCGAATAAATGGAGCCCGACGGCTGATCAGATGTCTGGCGCCGCAGCTGCATGTGTCGCGGCTGTGTCACTGTCACAGCACATGCATGGGGAGCCCAACACACATTTTAATATTTTCTATGGTATATATATATATACATACACTGCTCAAAAAATTAAAGGGAACCCTTAAACAACAGAATATAACTCCAAGTAAATCAAACTTCTGTGAACTCAAACTGTCCACTTAGGAAGCAACACTGTTTGACAATCAATTTCACATGCTGTTGTGCAAATGGAATAGACAACAGATGGAAACTATTGGCAATTATCAAGACACACTCAATAAAGGAGTGGTTCTGCAGGTGGGGACCACAGACCACATCTCAGTACCAATGCTTTCTGGCTGATGTTTTGGTCACTTTTGAATGTTGGTAGTGCTTTGACACTCGAGGTAGCGTGAGACGGACTCTACAACCCACACAAGTGGCTCAGGTAGTGCAGCTCATCCAGGATGGCACATCAATGCGAGCTATGGCAAGAAGGTTTGCTGTGTCTATCAGCGTAGTGTCCAGAGGCTGGAGGCGCTACCAGGAGACAGGCCAGTACACCAGGAAATGTGGAGGGGGCCGTAGGATGGCAACAACCCAGCAGCAGGACCGCTATCTCAGCCTTTGTGCAAGGTGGAACAGGAGGAGCACTGCCAGAGCCCTGCAAAATGACCTCCAGCAGGCCGTAATGGGCATGTGTCTGCACAAATGGTTAGAAACTGACTCCATGAGGATGGTCTGAGTGCCCGACATCCACAGATGGGGCTGTGCTCACAGCCCAACACCGTGCAGGACACTTGGCATTTGCCACAGAACACCAGGATTGGCAAATTCGCCACTGGTGCCCTGTGCTCTTCACAGATAAAAGCAGGTTCACACTGAGCACATGTGACAGACGTGACAGAGTCTGAAGACGCCGTGGAGAGCGAACTGCCTGCAACATCCTTCAGCATGACCGGTTTGGCACTGGGTCAGTAATGGTGTGGTGAGGCATTTCTTTGGAGGGCCACACAACCCTCCATGTGCTCGCCAGAGGTAGCCTGACTGCCATTAGGTACCAAGATTAGATTCTCAGACCCCTTGTGAGACTATATGCTGGTACTGTTGGCCCTGGGTTCCTCCTCATGCAAGACAGTGCCAGACCTCATGTGGCTGGAGTGCATCAGCAGTCCCTGCAAGATGAAGGCATTGAAGCTATGGACTGGCCCACCCGTTCCCCTGACCTGAATCCAATTGAACACATCTGGGACATCATCGCACCATCCACCAACGTCACTTTGCACCACAGACTGTCCAGGAGATGGTAGATGCTTTAGTCCAGGTCTGGGAGGAGATCCCTCAGGAGACCATCTGCCACCTTATCAGGAGGATGCTCAGGTGTTGTAGGGAGGTCATACAGGTACGTGGAGGCCACACACTACTGAACATCATTTCCTTGTCTTGAAGCATTTCCACTGAAGTTGGATCAGCCTGTAACTTCATTTTCCACTTTAATGTTGAGCATCATTCCAACTCCAGACCTCCATGGGATATTAGTTGTGATTTACGTTGATAATTTTTAGGTTTTATTGTTCTCAACATATTCCTCTATGTAATGAATAAAGATTTACACCTGGAATATTTCATTCAGTGACATCTAGGATGTGGGATTTTAGTGTTCCCTAAATAAAGAAATATCCCATGGAGGTCTGGAGTTGGAATTATGCTCAAAATCAAAGGTGGAAAATGAAGTTACAGGCTGATCCAACTTCAGTGGACAGTTTGTAGTGCAATTTCTCCTGAATACACCAATACCCCATAAGAGGGAGAATACTACTGTTTGGGTGGGTATCAGGACTCAGAACGGAAAGCGCATCATTGCTCCTGGGTTATACACCATGTTCCAAATTATTATGCAAATTATGTTTTTCTCAGATTTTCCTAAATGGTCAGTGCAAATGACAGTCAGTCTAATGAAAGTCATCACCCAGAAGAGTATACATTGAATTTCATTGAAGAAACCTCCCAATGATAACAGTATAATCTCCAAAATCAATAAAAACTCAAAATGCACTGTTCCAAATTATTAGGCACAGTAGAATTTCTAAACATTTGATATGTTTTAAAGAACTGAAAATGCTCATTTGTGGAATTTGCAGCATTAGGAGGTCACATTCGCTGAACAAAAAAAGCTATTTAACTCCAAAACATCCTGACTGGCCAAGTTACATGTTAGCATAGGAACCCTTCTTTGATATCACCTTCACAATTCTTGCATCCATTGAACTTGTGAGTTTTTGGAGAGTTTCTGCTTCTATTTCTTTGCGTGAAGTCAGAAAAGCCTCCCAGAGCTGCTGTTTTGATGTGAACTGCCTCCCACCCTCATAGATCTTTTGCTTGATGATACTCCTAAGGTTCTCTATAGGGTTGAGGTCAGGGGAAGATGGTGGCCATACAATGAGTTTATCTCCTTTTATGCCCATAGCAGCCAATGACTCAGAGGTATTCTTTGCAGCATGAGATGGTGCATGCATGAAGATGATTTTGCTCCTGAAGGCACGCTTCTGCTTTTTATACCCTGAAAGTTGTCAGTCAGAAACTCTTTGCAGATACTTTGCAGAGGTCATTTTCACACCTTCAGGAACCTTTAAGTGCCCTACCAGCTGTTTCCCCATGATTCCAGCCCAAAACATGACTCCTCCACCTCCGTGCTGACATCGCAGCCTTGTTGGGACATGGTGGCCATCCACCAACCATCCACTACTCCATCCATCTGGACCATCCTGGGTTGCTCGACACTCATCAGTAAACAAGACTGTTTGAAAATTAGTCTTCATGTATGTCTGGGCTCACTGCAACCGTTTCTGCTTGTGAACACTGTTTAGGGGTGGCCGAATAGTAGGTTTATGCACCACAGCAAGCCTTTGAAGGATCCTACACCTTAAGGTTCGAGGGACTCCACAGGCACCAGCAGCTTCAAATAACTGTTTGCTGCTTTGTAATGGTATTTTGGCAGCTGCTCTCTTAATCCAATGAATTTGTCTGGCAGAAACCTTCCTCATTATGCCGTTATCTGCATGAACTCTGTGCTCTGTTTCAGTCACAAATCTCTTCACAGTATGATGATCACGCTTAAGTTTTCGTGACATATCTAATGTTTTCATACCTTGTCCAAGGGATTGCACTATTTCACGCTTTTCAGCAGCAGAGAGATCCTTTTTATTTCCCATATTGCTTGAAACCTGTGGCCTGCTTAATATTGTGGAACATGATTTTTAAGTAGTTTTTCTTTAATTAGAATCACCTGGAAAACTAATTATCACGTGTTTAAGATTTTTTTCAGTGATCCATTGAGCCCTGAGACACAATACCATCCACGAGTTTATTTGAAAAACAAAACAATTAAATCTTTATGACACTTAAATCCAATTTGCATACTAATTTGGAACACAGTGTATAGTCCTCATTTTATATTAGTAATGAGCAGTGTTAGGCTATGTGCACACATTGTGGATTTTTATGCGGCTCCGCAGCATTTTTGGATGCGAAGAATTGCTTCAAATCTGCAGTGTAGTGCACCTCCAATGTTTGTCAATGGGAAATTGAAAATTGTTGTGCACATGCTGTGGAAAAAAACTTGCGGATTTGCAGCATTTTATTTTCCGCAACATGTCAATTCTTTTTGCGGATCTCCAGCGTTTCTGCACCCATTGACTTCCATTGAGCCAGGCAAATCCACAGCAAAACCGCAGGTTTAAAAAGATCTGCGGATTTGCTGTGAAGTTGGGTGCGAGAAACGTTGCAGATCAGGAGGAGGAAGAGTGTGTGGGCGGAGTGTGCACGGAGACTATGTGTGTGGGCGGAGACTGTGTGTGTATGGAGAAAATGTGTGCGTCTGTGTGCGGGTGTTTTTTTTAATCTGTGTGTGCGGGTGTCTGTGTGCGGGGCTGTGTGTGTTTGTGTTTATGTGTGCGGGTCTGTATGTAGGCAAGCATTGTCTGATGGGACTAGTCACTCACTACTGTTTGTGTGTGTGTGGGTCTGTGGGTGTCTGCGGGGCTGTGTGTGTGTGTGCGGGGCTGTGTGTGTGTGTGCGGGGCTGTGTGTGTGTGCGGAGAAGATGTGCGTGTTTGTGTGTGGGTGTTTGTGCGTGTCTATAGATAGACAGATATATCTATAGATAGCTAGATAGATAATAGATAGATCTATAGATACATAGAGAAAAACAGAGCAGCACATCAAGCAAAATAGAGAGTCCGGGTGCACAAGAGCTCCCAAAGGCAAAGACCAAACCTTGTATACAGGAATCCGAAAAACAGGAGCAACACACCGTAATTAGTGGAAAAAAGGATCTACTTTTGTTTAGCCCATGACAGCGACGTTTCGGTCCAAGAAAGTGAACCTGTTAGAACTTGCTTCAAGCAGGTTAACTTTCTTTCCGAAACGTCGCTGTCATGGGCTAAACAAAAGTAGCTCCTTTTTTCCACTAATTACGGTGTGCTGCTCCTGTTTTTCGGATTCCTAGATCTATAGATAGATAGACAGATAGATTGATCTATAGATAGATAGATAGATAGATCTATAGATACTGTAGGTAATAGATAGATAGATCTATAGATAGATAGATCTATCTATACACCATGTTCCAAATTATTATACAAAAGACATTTTTCTCTGATTTTCCTAAATGATTGGTGCAATGACAGTCAGTCTAATGAAAGTCATCACCCGTTAGAGTATACATCGAATTTTATTGAACAAACCTCCCAATGATAACAGTATAATCTCCAAAATGAATAAAACTCAAATTATTAGGCACAGTAGAATTTCTAAACATTTGATATGTTTTAAAGAACTGAAAATGCTCATTTGTAGAATTTGCAGCATTAGGAGGTCACATTCACTGAACAAAAAAGCTATTTAACTACAAAACATCCTAACAGGCCAAGTTACATGTTAATGCAGCGCCCCAGAGTCCTGGTCGTTGCAGTAATGTCGCTCTTCCACCAGAGAGAGTGATGTTACGTCTGATGGCACTAAAGGAGTTCACCTGACCAGGTATCACAGTCACACACTGCACTTCACACTCCGGCCACCAGGGGGCAAAAGGTTCTATCTATTAGGCCACTCCTCACACTCGGGTAAAACTGGTTGGTTGGAAGGGAAGTTAGGCAGAACGCTACTGGGCTTGACCCAGGGAAGACCTGTCAGGCAGACAGGGGGAGAAGGAGGAACATCTGAGCTGCAGACAGAGGTCCCTGTCAGGGGTCGGATCCTGACAGACAGAGCGAGAGATAGAACGTTACGGAGCTGCGCCTGCACTACATTGCAGCAGCATCCCAAGAAAGGACACTAAGCGAAGTATATTGTGGAGTGAGCAATGAGATCACAGCACAAGGAGATAACACCGGGAGGAGGGTCTGCCCCGAGATCGGTGGCCTCCTTCTGAGGCGCGTAGCCGGTGGCCGGAACACCGAGGGAGTAATTGGCTCTACGCATTACTTTGAACTACGGCAGGACAGTTAATTCCAAGTTGGCTGCCCAACCTTAATACCTAATGAAGACAATGGAGGCAAATTGTGGGAGAGGGGCGTCTCTAGGGTACCTATAAAATAGCTCCAGGCCTACCCCGTCATATGGGTCGTCCTATCCATACCATCTGGGGGACAGAGAGGGAATATCAGAAACATACACGACAGTTGTGAGGACTATCCCATGGTGCTCAGCATGGAGGTACTACAACACACAGGCGCTAGTAGGAAGGCTACTGATTTCCACCTGCAAAGGGAACTCTGGATGTGCTTTCGGACCGGCCGGATTCAGCCAGCCCTGTTAGCAGTGCTCTGGATTGTGAGTTTCTGGAGAGTTTCTGTGTTTCTTTGCATGAAGTCAGAATAGCCTCCCAGAGCTGCTGTTTTGATGTGAACTGCCTCCTACCCTCATAGATCTTTTGCTTGATAATACTCCAAAGGTTCTCTATAGGGTTGAGGTCAGGGGAAGATGGTGGCCACACCATGAGTTTATCTCCTTTCATGTCCATAGCAGCCAATGACTCAGAGATATTCTTTGCAGCATGAGATGGGGTATTGTCATGCATGAAGATGATTTTGCTCCTGAAGGCACGCTTCTGCTTTTTATACCATGGAAGAAAGTTGTCAGTCAGAAAATCTATATACTTTGCAGAGGTCATTTTCACACCTTCAGGAACCTTAAAGGGCCTTATCAGCTGTGTCCCCATGATTCCGGCCCAAAACATGACTCCTCCACCTCCTTACTGACATTGCAGCCTTGTTGGGACATGGTGACCATCCACCAACCATCCACTACTCCATCCATCTTTACCATCCAGGGTTTGCTCGACACTCATCAGTAAATAAGACTGTTTGAAAATTAGTCGTCATGTATGTCTGGGCCCACTGTAACCGTTTCTGCTTGTGAACACTGTATAGGGGTAGCCAAATAGTAGGTTTTGCACCACAGCAAGCCTTTGAAGGATCCTACACCTTGAGGTTCGAGGGACTCCAGAGGCTCCAGCAGCTTCCAGTAACTGTTTGCTGCTTTGTAATGGTATTTTGGCAGCTGCTCTCTTAATCCAATGAATTTGTCTGGCAAAAAGCTTCCTCATTATGCCTTTATCTGCATGAACTCTGTCTGTGCTCTGTTTCAGTCACAAATCTCTTCACAGTATGATGATCACGCTTAAGTTTTCATGAAATATCTAATGTTTTCATACCTTGTCCAAGGGATTGCACTATTTCACGCTTTTCAGCAGCAGAGAGATCCTTTTTATTTCCCATATTGCTTGAAACCTGTGGCCTGCCTAATAATGTGGAACATCATTTTTAAATAGTTTTCCTTTAATTAGAATCACCTGGAAAACTAATTATCATGTGTTTAAGATTGATTTCAGTGATCCCTTGAGCCCTGAGACACAATACCATCCATGAGTTTATTTGAAAAACAAAACAATTAAATCTTTATGACACTTAAATCCAATTTGCATAATAAGGTGGAACACAGTGTAGATCTGTCTACAGTATCTATAGATCTATCTATCTAATGTATGTTTTGCATGTTGCACTTTTTCAGCTTCTTTTGGGTGAAATAATTAAAGGGGTTAACTAGTGGGACAGTTTTTTATAGGTTGGGTTGTTTTGGACAAGGCGATACCAAATATTGTACTTTTTTTTTCTTATTTCAGAAAAATATTTGTTGATGAGTACAATGTATTTTTATTTTTTTATTATTATTTTTTTAAATATATTTTTTAAATTTTTTAAAGACTATTTTTTGTTTTTTACTTTGTCGTGATGACGACATCGGGTCACCATGGCAACAATCGGGACCCTGCGATGACACATCATGGGGTCTCCAATCCTAGGACAGAGGGGCTGCCTTCCCTCTGTCTGTTAGATCACAGAATTTAGGGGGTTAAAGTGCGGGACCACTCCTGGCACTGAGTGCTGGGTGTCTGCTGTCTGAATCAGCTGACACACAGTGGCGATCGCGCGCACAGCCTCCATACAACCCATGTTAATAAATACCAGGTCACAGGGACGTATGAATACGTCTTGTGTGGTAAAGGGGTTAATGGGTGCAGAAATGGTGCAGACATCAAAAACTCACCAAAAGCTCAATGTGCAGCATAGTCTAATAGAACACTGGAAAGGCCCATATACTGCTCCGTGTGCACAGCTCATGCAGGAACTGCACACTTCAGGACAGTGTTTTGTCCCTCCTCCAACATTCAACAGCATAACACGGACCCCATTATTTTCAAACTAAAAGAACACTTTAAATATTGACATGTTGACTATTGTTCTAGTTTGTAACTATTGATGACCATTAATAAAACCACAAAAGGAGGAAAAAAGAGGAAAAAAACCTCCACTAATCTAGAAAAAACACCAAAAAAACAGACAAAGGTGCTTACCTGTCTAGGCCTCAAATCAAATGTACTATCATGGTGCAGCGGGCCCAAGTAAAGATGGCGACTACACAGGTGCGGTAATATCAATGAGACAGCCAGCCTACAATCAGGGATTGGCCTCTTGGCACACCAGTGCAAACGCTGCACCATGATAGTGCATTTGATTTGAGGCGTAGACAGGTAAGCATCTTTGCCTGTTTTTTCATGTGTTTTCTAGAATAGTGGAGGTTTTTTCCTCTTTTTTCCTCCTTTTGTGGTTTTTGCTGTTAGAGTAGGGCTGGCAAGTGTGAGGACCCTTGATGTGGGTTGCCATCTTATGTATTGTGGCCATAATATTAACTACTACCTTACATATTTTGATATGTTCTTGTGCACTTTATTTATTTTTACTTTTTGAGGTGCAGTTGGTCTTTGTAAGTTGTGGCCTCTGTTCTCACAGGACGCAGTACAGTCAGCACTGGGCAGCCCGCCACAGGGCGTTACTAATAGGCTGTGATCCAGATGCTTTGCATTCTCCTTGTGAACACTACCGCATGCAGATTATCTGTTTGCACTGGTTTTGCCATGCGGCCAATCCCTGATTGTAGGCTGGCTGTCTCATTTGGTATTACCGCACCTGTGTAGTCGCCATCTTTACTTGGGCCCGCTGCACCATGATAGTGCATTTTATTTGAGGCCTGGACAGGTAAGCACCTTTGCCTGATTTTTTTTTTTCTATGAAAAATAATGCATAGCTCCTATAAAATGTCTTACCAAATGGTGCTCAAGGTTTCAATTTCCTTTACTAAAAGCTTCAGCTAAGTATTCTGCTGTTACTCATACAGCCTCACTAAGCATTTGATGATGGGAGCATTTAAGCCGTGCAGTTCATCCTGGGTTTATCCTTGGAAGTGTTACCATCTGGGGACATCTATCAAATACTAGAAAGAATACAGAAAGACACATAAAAGAAAGAATAGAGTATGTTTCAAAGCGGAATAGCAGAAAAGCAATGTATGTATTGTTTATATTGACTGTGTGAACCAAGTCTTAGGGAAGAAAATATACTGGCACATACTGTATGAGACGACAGAGGAATATCAATGTAACCATATGGAAACTCTTTTCTGTGCTGTCCCTATTGTCAATTTACACGTCAGATCTGTGGAAAATAAGGGAATACTGTACATCTGATAACACATATCAAATCATTTATTTTAAGTATATACAGTTGTGATCAAAAGTTTACATACCCTGGCATAAATTTTAATAATAATAATAATAATAATAATAATAATAATAATAATCTTTATTTATATAGCGCCAACATATTCCGCAGCACTTTACAGTTTAACAGTTTCAAACACAACAGTCATGGGTAACAATGTTAACAATACAGTAATAAAGCAAAATAAGACAAAATAAGACGAAATAAGACGCCCCTGCTCGTGAGAGCTTACAATCCACAATGAGGTGGGGAGATACAAAGTACAGGTGTGTATTTACAATGATGTATTTACAATGATGGTCCAGCCATCTTCAGGGGGTGGGGGGTAGGTGGAGATAGTGTGTGTGTGTGAATGGGCTACACACACACACAAACATAAAATGACTTTGATTAGGGAACGTGATAGTCCGCTCTGAACAAATGTGTTTTGAGCGAGCGCCTAAAACTGTGCAAATTGTGGATGGTCCTAATATCTTGGGGTAGAGCATTCCAGAGGATTGGCGCAGCACGGGAGAAGTCTTGGAGTCGGGAGTGAGAGGTACGGATTAGTGCAGAGGTTAGTCGAAAGTCGTTTGCAGAGCGCAGCGGTCGGCTAGGCCGATAGACAGAAATGAGGGAGGAGATGTAAGGGGGTGCCGCACTGTGGAGAGCTTTGTGGGTGAGAACAAGTACTTTGAATTGTATCCTGTAATGAATGGGCAGCCAGTGTAACGACTGGCGAAGAGCGGACACGTCCGAGTAACGATTAGCCAGATGGACGACCCTGGCTGCCGCAACTTTGCTTTCTTGTCCTTTTTTTTCAGAGAATATGAATGATAACACCAAAACTTTTTCTGCACTCATGGTTAGTTGTTGGGTGAAGCCATTTATTGTCAAACTACTGTGTTTTCTTTTTTTAAATCATAATGACAACCCAAAATAATAGTATATATTAAGATGACTACTCACATGAAGTGTCGCCACAACTTGCTTCACCACTTCTGCAGCTTCATCAGGGGATGGTACATTAGTGACGCCCAGTGCCAAACAGGACAATACACAAACCAGACTCTGAAAGTTTTTAAACTTGCATGACCCTAAATATGTAGGTAGCTATGATGACTGTTTTGTAACATTAGAAATGAATGTTTTGTGCTGATTAATCAATTCCTTTCTTAGACTATTTTATTCCCCCCCCCATGTTTATTCTCCTCAATGACCAAAACTGCATGCGATATTGCTGTAATTATATTGAACTGTTTATTTTTAAAATACAGTATATATTATAAAACAAAACTGGAAAAATGATCCTTAACCCCTTTCAGCCAGCTGACGGAATAGTACGTCAGCTGGCAGATCCCCTGCTTTGAGGTGGGCTCCGGCGGTGAGCCCACCTTAAAGCCGCGACATGTCAGCTGTTTTGTACAGCTGACATGTGCGCGCAATGAGCGCGAGCGGAATCGCGATCCGCCCGCGCCCATTAACTAGTTAAATGCCGCAGTCAAGCGCTAACAGCGGCATTTAACTAGCGCTCCCGGCCGCGCGGCCGGAGGTGCTCGCACTGCTGACCCCCGTCACATGATCGGGGGTCAGCAGTGCATCGCCATAACAACCAGAGGTCTCCTTGAGACCTCTATGGTTCTTGATGGCCGATTGCTTTGAGCGCCACCCAGTGGTCGGCGCTCAAAGTACACCTGCCTTTCTGCTACATAGAGGTGATCTGTATGTCACCTCTATGTAGCAGAGCCGATCGAGTTGTGCATGCTTCTAGCCTCCTATGGAGGCTATTGAAGCATGCCAAAATAAAAAAAAAAAAGTGGTTAAAAATATTAAAAAAATCAAAAATATATAAAAGTTCAAATCACCCCCCTTTCGCCCCAATCAAAATAAAACTATTTAAAAAAAATCAAACCTACACATATTTGGTATCGTCGCGTTCAGAATCGCTTGATCTATCAACAAAAACAAAGGATTAACCTGACCGCTAAATGGCGTAGCGAGAAAAAAATCAAAACGCCAAAATTAAGTTTTTTTGGTCACCGCGACATTGCATTAAAATGCAATAACGGGCGATCAAAAGAACGTATCAACACCAAAATGGTATCATTAAAAACGCCAGCTTGGCACACAAAAAATAAGCCCTCTCCCGACCCCAGATCATGAAAATTGGAGACGCTACGGGTATCGGAAAATCGCGCAATTTTTTTTTTTTTTTTTAGCAAAATTTGGAATTTTTTTTCACCACTTAGATAAAAAATAACCTAGACATGTTAGGTGTCTAAGAACTCGTAATGACCTGGAGAATCATAATAGCAAGTCAGTTTTAGCATTTAGTGAACCTAGCAAAAAAGCCAAACAAAAAACAAGTGTGAGATTGCACTTTTTTTGCAATTTCATCACACTTGGAATTTTTTTCCCATTTTCTGTTACACGGCATGGTAAAACCAATGGTATCGTTCAAAAGTACATCTCGTTCCGCAAAAAATGAGCCCTCACATGGCCATATGGACGGAAAAATAAAAAAGTTATGGCTCTGGGAAGGAGGGGAGCGAAAAACAAAAACGAAAAAACGGAAAAAGCTCTGGGGTGAAGGGGTTAAATATTGTGTAATTGCTGTTGTTTTATATTCTACCATTCAAAGATTTGTAATACATTATATGGTACAATCATTTGTATTCAGCCAATTATAATTCAAAATTGCATTCATAATTCTTCATTCTGCCTTCTTGTCTTGAGTTCCATGTACTTCCTACAAGTTTAGCGTCTTTGCTACATTCTTGGAGTTCTAGACATTACATTAGACAATATAGTGTAATCTGATTTACAAAAACCACAGAATAGCACAAAATACAATGCAGCAGAAGGAATAAACATTTTATCCAGGAAACTACGGTATATAAACTGTCTTTATGATATTGAAATATCACTAAATTGCATCATTTAAAAGGACTCTTTAAAATGCAAGATACAAATATTCAAAATTAGTAATTGACTCATGAATCTAAAACCAAAGCCGAATGTTCCCGCTGAGTTATCACTCGTTATACATTTGACATTTGGTATTTTATACCAGTCATCAATTTTACAATCCTAATTTTGTCCAGTCAGATCTGTGAAGAGTCTGTTCTGTCCTTTTAAACAAATAATATTCTTGTAAATTTCAAACTTGTTAATGAAAGAAGCAAATACCATTACTATAAACTCTGTGATATTTAATAATGTTCTAACGGGAAGTAATCTTTCCTTTCCAAAATTATTTCCATAAAAATCTAAACAATATAAAGCAGGTCTGGATCGGGATCTGTTACAGAAATTACGGTGACTGCGCCCTCCGTCTATTTTGGAATTGCAGCAATCTATGCAGAAACTATGGCATTCACATGTATAGAACTGATTCAGTTCTACATGTTAACATTGCCTTAAGCCAAACAGCAACATAATTTGGGATTAAAGGCCCTCATACATAATAGATGAAAGTCAGACAAACCGTCCAATTTAGGTGGCACCAGCCAACCATCTACTATGTATTGGGGCCTCTTGACAGTTCAATGACAGATATTGTTGGGAAGAAGACAATAGGGAAGTTGGAATTTCAAAACCCAAATCTTTTGTTTTCAGGGTAGCATCTGCCAGGCTAGAAGTGTCTCTCTCCCCATTGAAAGCACATGTATAATTGACTTAGCTGAGCATTCCTGCATATGAGACATTCAGGAGAGATAAATGTCTGGCAAATGGTAGGCCAACAGCTATCTTATGTTGTCATGTCCCATAACTCGTACAGTATTATATTGTCATTGCATCATTGTTGTTACACTGCTATACAATCAGGTTTGCCCTTATTAGAAGTGTGTCCTCCCTCTCTCCCTGTAGCTCGGCTATGATGTCAGTTATCCCTCCCTTCTTCCTCCTGTGCCAGTGCTTGTCAGCCATGTTCATCTGAGGATCACCTCCATACATCTCTGCTCCAGAATTGTGTTTTTACCTACTGCTGCTGTTTGCAGCTACAGCTAACAGCTATTATGCATAATACAAGAGTTCAGCTTAAAAATAAAACTTCTTCTGGAATCCTCATACATGCCTTTGCAGTCGAGTTGAATGTGAGTACTGGTTTAATACAGTCATCCACAGAAATGCTGTCTCAAGAGCTCCACACTGACAGCCTATGCACTGTAATATATCTGCCAGCATCACTGCATGGCTCCCAAGCTCCACCATGCAGTGACACCGACTTACTCACCATTTCGGGCCATGCAGTGAGTTCTGTCCTCTGCTTGTCCTTCATGATTCTTAAAGAGACAGTGTGTGCACGCCTAATGTGTCCCCAGCCTATTGCTAAGAGGCACTTGGTACTTAAGGCACCGCCACCAGTTGGAAGGTACCTGAGCAACATTCTCTTTCAGTCTGTGTACAACTACTGAGTTGCCAGGTCCTGTTTTGTTTCTGTTCTTGCCTGTTCCTGTTTCTGCCACCCTGGGGGCTGTATACCCTTGCCTGAACCCTGAATCTATACTTATATCTCATGCTTCCTGTTTCTGCCACCCTTGGGGTTGAGTACCCAGGCCCGAATCCTGAACCTGTAGTTGTGTCTGTCATTGTCTGAAATAGGATCTGTCCCTGAACCTATTTGTATCCAAGTCCGGATGTTTCCCTAAACCTGCTGTCTTTTCATGTTCCTATCCCAAAAACCTTCAGTGTCTGAGCCAATGCTTATCTAAAAAAACTGCAGTATCTGAACCAGTACCTATCTCTGTTCTGTTCTCTCTGTACATTAGTGATCTTTGTGTACACTTGCTGCTTCATTGTAAGTACCCTGTGTGAACTCGATCCTGTCTGTCCTGTGCGTACTTGTCCTTGTTTTGTCCTATGGTTTTCTGTGTCTGCGATTTCCTGCTTGACCACGTCTAAGGTTTCCTGCTTGGCCGTGTCTGCAGTTTCCTGCTGGCTCACATCTGCGTTTTTTTTGCTTAGCCACATCTGTGGTTTCCTGCTCGGACGCATCTCTGTAGCTGTCTGCATCTGTAGCTCTGCACCTGTCCGAATCTGCAGTTCCTTGTCTGTCCAGTCTGAACTGGGTCCTTTCTGTTCCTGTATTTCAGTCGTACCTGCCAGTCCATCATGAAACAGCTCCTGCCCCTCCAGTCTAAACTGGCTCCTACCTCTGCCAGTGTATCAGCTGTGCCTGCCTGCCAGTTTATCTTCCGTGCCTGCCTGCCAGTGTATCTGCCGTTCCCATCTGCCTGCCAGAGTATCAGCCGTGCTTGTCTGCACTGACCTGCCTGAATTCCAGCCATGGTTGCCAGTACTTGCCTGTCTATGTATCAGCTAAGCAAGACAGTATATCCAAAGTACTTGCCTGCACCTGTCGTTATAGTGTCCTGTCCCCTTGGGGGTCAGCTGCTACTGCCAGATGCCACCCTGGAGTGGTACCGGGCAGCTACCTGCCGCACAAGCCTGACCTCACCACTAGAGGTTCCAGCGAACACCAAGGTAGCTACTTAGTCAGGCCCCTTCGGGGTAAGTCTGGTTGGTGGCACAGTTGAGCCACAATCCACGCTTGCGCTCACCAGTCTGGGCACGAGCGTAACTTACACTAACAGTTATAGCCTCTTAAATAAGTCTTCTAACTATATTTAACCCAAAGAAATCTGATCAATAATCCATCATAAGACTGCGGTGACTGATGCTTTTATATTGCTCTGCTGTACTCTGCTGTAAACATAATACCAGTATATCTATTAATCATTCAGCTAAGTCATGTCAAAAGAATGGTTGTTAGGACTAATATAATCTAAACTTCACTTTAAGCGTTTCCAGGACTTTAGTAGTGATGACCAATCTTTGGGATAGGTCACCAATATCAGGGGTCCAATGCAAGTGCCTTAGTGCACTAGAAGAACATTCTCAAGGCGGAAATTGTTTTAAAATGGAGGCACTATTGGCACCATTCAATTCACCAAATAAGGCATTGAAAAACAGGAAAAAAAGCTCCACAGGTGAGGGGAAAAGGTAAAAAAAATGCAATTTTGACATTGTTCTTTGGGTTTTGTTTTTAAGTGTACATTATTTGATAAAAATGACCTAGCAACATGATTCCTTAGGTCAATGTTTGTTAGGCAATTACTGACAGCCGCGAGTCATGCAGCCACGGGGTCTCCAACATATTATTCGAGCACCCACGATACTCGGATAACGCTATATCCGAGCACGCTCACCCATCACTATATCCACCCCTTCTATTTTGATTGACAGTTCTGGCTTTACAGAGCCAGATTGGGGTGGAGATAGATAGAAACCAAGCAGGTGAGACGGTCACTTCAATCTTTGGCTCCGCCATCATCCGCTTGTACTTAATTTGCACAATCATTCTGACAGAGTCCTATGATTGGAGCTAGCTCTGATTGCTACTGTTAGAGGTAACTGTGGACTGTATAACACTGCTGGCACGTCCCCTGCTGAGCCTCCTTCATAGGCCGGGGACACACTTAACGTATAAAAAAACGGTCCGTTTTTCACGGCCGAGAATCGCACAAATGTTTCAAAAACAGTGATCCGTGTGCAGTGCGAGGATGCGATTTCCTCGCATCAAATGATCCGTGTGACATCCGTGTGTCATCCGTATGGCATCCGTATGCCGAGATTTTCTCGCAAGCTTGCAAAACCGACATCTAATGGATTTATGTGCTCAAATGTTCGGGAAAACATATATACAGTATATATATATATATATATATATATATATGTCATTGAGACACATATATATATATATATATATTCTGTATTTATATTTCATTCAGCGCGATATCTGTGAAAAGTCGGTAATTCAATTGCCGGCTTTGCATTTCTCCTTCACAAACCCGACAGGATATGAGACATGGTTTACATACAGTAAACCATCTCATATCCCCTTTTTTTTGCATATTCCACACTACTAATGTTAGTAGTGTGTATGTGCAAAATTTGGCCGCTGTAGCTGCTAAAATAAAGGGTTAAATGGCGGAAAAAATTGGCGTGGGCTCCCGCGCAATTTTCTCCGCCAGAATGGTAAAGCCAGTGACTGAGGGCAGATATTAATAGCCAGGAGAGGGTCCATGGTTATTGGCCCCCCCCCGTGGCTAAAAACATCTGCCCCCAGCCACCCCAGAAAAGGCACATCTGGAAGATGCGCCTATTCTGGCACTTGGCCACTCTCTTCCCACTCCCTGTAGCGGTGGGATATGGGGTAATGAAGGGTTAATGCCACCTTGCTATTGGAAGGTGTGTTGTGAATTAGACTTTTTTGGCTCCCTCTTGTGGTCACTAGTGATATGACTCTGGGATTGTCTTTTCTCAGTTTGGCACCCACCTGGGTCGTTAGTCCAGGGGTGTTGCTATATGAACTTCCTGAATTTTCAGTCTGGTGCCTGGCATCGTTGTAATCAGTTCTTTCTGTTTGCTCCTGTCTGCTGGTCTTGGTTCCTGCAAAATTAAGCTAAGTCTTGCTTCCTTGTTTTTTGGTTACTTGCTTTGCTCTTATTTTTTGTCCAGCTTGTACTAAATGTGATTCCTGATTTTGCTGGAAGCTCTAGGGGGCTGGTATTCTCCCCCCGGGCCATTAGACGGTTCGGGGGTTCTTGAATATCCAGCGTAGAAATTTTGATAGGGTTTTTGCTGACCGTATAAGTCATCTTACTATATTCTGCTATTAGTCAGTGGGCCTCTCTTTGCTAAATACCTAGTTCATTCTTACGTTTGTCTTTTCTTCTTACCTCACCGTTATTATTTGTTGGGGGCTTGTATCCAACTTTTGGGGTCTTTTCTCTGGAGGCAAGAAAGGTCTATCTTTTCCCTTCTAGGGTTAGTTAGTTCTCCGGCTGGCGCGAGACGTCTAGAACCAACGTAGGCACGTTCCACGGCTGCTGCTATTTGTGGTGCTAGGATTAGATATACGGTCAGCCCAGTTACCACTGCCTTATGAGCTGCTTTTTTGTGTTTGCAGACTTGGTATTTATTTCTGAGACCCTCTGCCATTGGGGTCATAACAGTATGCCAGGCCAACATTGAATGTTTAATGCATTGCGGAAGTGAGATAATAAGAAAGGAAATTCTGAGTTTTTTTTTTTTTCCTCTCTTTCTTCCTCCCCTTTACCTCTGAGTGGCTTATGCTTGCTGCAGACATGAATGTCCAGACCTTGATTACAAGTGTGGACCAGCTTGCTGCTCGTGTGCAGGGCATACAAGATTTTGTTACCAGTAGTCCTATGTCTGAACCTAAAATACCTATTCCTGAACTGTTCTCTGGAGACCGATTTAAGTTTAGGAATTTCAGGAATAATTGTAAATTGTTTCTATCTCTGAGACCCCGTTCGTCTGGAGACTCAGCTCAGCAAGTTAAAATTGTTATCTCTTTCTTGCGGGGCGACCCTCAGGATTGGGCTTTCTCGCTGGCGCCAGGAGATCCGGCATTGGCGAATATTGATGCGTTTTTTCTGGCGCTCGGATTGCTTTACGAGGAACCCAATCTTGAAATTCAGGCAGAAAAAGCCTTGTTGGCTATTTCTCAGGGCCAGGATGAAGCTGAAGTGTATTGCCAAAAATTTCGGAAATGGTCCGTGCTTACTCAGTGGAATGAGTGTGCTCTGGCCGCAAATTTCAGAAATGGCCTTTCTGAAGCCATTAAGAATGTGATGGTGGGTTTCTCCATTCCTACAAGTCTGAATGATTCCATGGTGCTGGCTATTCAAATTGATCGGCGTTTGCGGGAGCGCAAAACTTCTAATCCTCTGGTGGTGTTGTCTGAACAGACACCTGATTTAATGCAATGTGATAGAATTCAGACTAGAAATGAACGGAAAAATCATAGACGTCAGAATGGGTTGTGTTTTTACTGTGGTGATTCTACACATGTTATATGCTCTAAACGCCTAACAAGGGTTGTTAGCCCTGTCGCCATTGGTAAATTGCAACCTAAATTTATTTTGTCTGTGAATTTAATTTGCTCATTGTCTTCCTACCCTGTTATGGCGTTTGTGGATTCAGGTGCTGCCCTGAGTCTTATGGATCTGTCATTTGCCAGGCGCTGTGGTTTTGTTCTTGAGCCATTGGTAAATCCTATCCCTCTTAGAGGTATTGATGCTACGCCATTGGCGGAAAATAAACCGCAGTTTTGGACACAGGTAACCATGTGTATGACTCCTGAACATCGGGAGGTGATTCGTTTTCTTGTTCTGCATAAAATGCATGATTTGGTCGTTTTGGGTCTGCCATGGTTACAGACCCATAATCCAGTCTTGGATTGGAAGGCAATGTATGTGTCAAGTTGGGGCTGTCAGGGAATTCATGGTGATTCCCCGCCGGTGTCTATTGCTTCCTCTACTCCTTCGGAAGTTCCTGAGTATTTGTCTGATTTTCAGGATGTATTCAGCGAGTCCAGGTCCAGTGCTCTGCCTCCTCATAGGGACTGTGACTGCGCTAAAGATTTGATTCCAGGTAGTAAATTTCCTAAGGGAAGACTATTTAATCTGTCTGTACCTGAGCATACCGCAATGCATTCGTATATCAAGGAATCTCTGGAGAAGGGGCATATCCGTCCATCCTCTTCCCCTCTTGGTGCGGGATTCTTTTTTGTGGCCAAGAAGGACGGATCTTTGAGACCTTGTATTGACTATCGGCTTCTGAATAAAATCACTGTTAAATTTCAGTATCCTTTGCCTCTGTTGTCTGACTTGTTTGCCCGGATTAAAGGTGCCAAGTGGTTCACCAAGATAGATCTTCATGGTGCGTACAACCTTGTGCGCATTAAGCAGGGAGATGAATGGAAAACTGCATTTAATACGCCCGAAGGTCATTTTGAGTACTTGGTGATGCCTTTTGGGCTCTCTAATGCTCCTTCAGTGTTTCAGTCCTTTATGCATGATATTTTCCGGAAGTATCTGGATAAATTTATGATTGTTTATCTGGATGATATTCTGGTTTTTTCTGATGATTGGGACTCGCATGTAGAGCAGGTCAGGATGGTGTTTCAGGTCTTGCGTGAGAATGCTTTATTTGTTAAGGGCTCAAAGTGTCTCTTTGGAGTACAGAAGGTTCCCTTTTTGGGTTTTATTTTTTCCCCTTCTGCGGTGGAGATGGACCCAGTCAAGGTCCGAGCTATTCATGATTGGACTCAACCCACGTCAGTTAAGAGTCTTCAGAAGTTCTTGGGTTTTGCTAACTTCTACCGTCGTTTTATCGCTTATTTTTCTAGCATTGTTAAACCTTTGACGGATATGACCAAGAAAGGTTCTGATGTTGCTAACTGGGCTCCTGCAGCCGTGGAAGCTTTCCAAGAGTTGATGCGCCGGTTTACTTCAGCGCCTGTTTTGTGCCAGCCTGATGTCTCATTTCCCTTTCAGGTTGAAGTGGATGCTTCTGAGATTGGGGCAGGGGCCGTTTTGTCGCAGAGAGGCCTTGGTTGCTCTGTAATGAGACCATGTGCTTTTTTCTCTAGGAAGTTTTCGCCTGCTGAGCGGAATTATGATGTTGGCAATCGGGAGTTGCTGGCCATGAAGTGGGCATTTGAGGAGTGGCGTCATTGGCTCGAGGGTGCTAAGCATCGTGTGGTGGTCTTGACTGATCACAAAAATCTGATGTATCTCGAGTCTGCTAAAAGCCTGAATCCTAAACAGGCCCGTTGGTAATTGTTTTTCTCCCGTTTTGACTTTGTGGTCTCGTATTTACCAGGTTCAAAGAATGTGAAGGCTGATGCTCTTTCAAGGAGCTTTGTGCCTGACTCTCCTGGAGTCGCAGAACCAGTTGGTATTCTTAAAGAGGGAGTAATCTTGTCAGCCATTTCTCCGGATTTGCGACGTGTGTTGCAGAGATTTCAGGCTGGTAGACCTGACTCTTGTCCACCTGACAGACTGTTTGTTCCTGATAAGTGGACCAGCAGAGTCATTTCCGAGGTTCATTCCTCGGTGTTGGCAGGGCATCCGGGAATTTTTGGCACCAGAGATTTGGTGGCTAGGTCCTTTTGGTGGCCTTCCTTGTCACGGGATGTGCGGTCATTTGTGCAGTCCTGTGGGACTTGTGCTCGAGCTAAGCCTTGCTGTTCTCGTGCCAGTGGGTTGCTCTTGCCCTTGCCTGTCCCGAAGAGGCCTTGGACACACATTTCCATGGATTTCATTTCAGATCTTCCGGTGTCTCAGGGCATGTCTGTCATCTGGGTGGTATGTGATCGCTTTTCCAAGATGGTCCATATGGTATCTTTGCCTAAGCTGCCTTCCTCTTCCGATCTGGTTCCTTTGTTCTTTCAGAATGTGGTTCGTTTACACGGCATTCCTGAGAATATCGTGTCTGACAGAGGATCCCAGTTTGTTTCCAGGTTCTGGCGATCCTTTTGTGCTAAGATGGGCATTGATTTGTCGTTTTCGTCTGCCTTTCATCCTCAGACTAATGGACAAACGGAACGAACTAATCAGACTCTGGAGGCTTATTTGAGGTGTTTTGTTTCTGCAGATCAGGATGATTGGGTGACTTTCTTGCCGTTGGCTGAGTTTGCCCTTAATAATCGGGCTAGTTCCGCTACTTTGGTTTCGCCATTTTTCTGCAACTCTGGTTTCCATCCTCGTTTTTCCTCGGGACATGTGGAGCCTTCTGACTGTCCTGGGGTAGATTCTGTGGTGGATAGGTTGCAGCAGATTTGGAATCATGTGGTGGACAACTTAAAGTTGTCACAGGAGAAGGCTCAGCGTTTTGCCAACCGTCGCCGCGGTGTGGGTCCCCGACTTCGTGTTGGGGATTTGGTATGGCTGTCTTCTCGATTTGTTCCTATGAAGGTCTCCTCTCCTAAATTTAAGCCTCGCTTCATCGGTCCTTACAAGATATTGGAAATCCTTAATCCTGTGTCCTTTCGCTTGGATCTTCCGGTGTCGTTTGCCATTCACAACGTGTTCCATAGGTCTTTGTTGCGGCGGTACGTTGTACCTGTGGTTCCTTCTGTTGAGCCTCCTGCTCCGGTGTTGGTTGAGGGCGAGTTGGAGTACGTGGTGGAGAAGATCTTGGATTCTCGTCTCTCCAGGCGGAGGCTTCAGTATCTCGTCAAGTGGAAGGGCTATGGTCAGGAGGATAATTCCTGGGTGGTTGCCTCTGAAGTGCATGCGGCCGATTTAGTTCGTGCCTTTCACGCTGCTCATCCTGATCGCCCTGGTGGTCTTGGTGAGGGTTCAGTGACCCCTCCTTAAAGGGGGGGTACTGTTGTGAATTAGACTTTTTTGGCTCCCTCTTGTGGTCACTAGTGATATGACTCTGGGATTGTCTTTTCTCAGTTTGGCACCCACCTGGGTCGTTAGTCCAGGGGTGTTGCTATATGAACTTCCTGAATTTTCAGTCTGGTGCCTGGCATCGTTGTAATCAGTTCTTTCTGTTTGCTCCTGTCTGCTGGTCTTGGTTCCTGCAAAATTAAGCTAAGTCTTGCTTCCTTGTTTTTTGGTTACTTGCTTTGCTCTTATTTTTTGTCCAGCTTGTACTAAATGTGATTCCTGATTTTGCTGGAAGCTCTAGGGGGCTGGTATTCTCCCCCCGGGCCGTTAGACGGTTCGGGGGTTCTTGAATATCCAGTGTGGAAATTTTGATAGGGTTTTTGCTGACCGTATAAGTCATCTTACTATATTCTGCTATTAGTCAGTGGGCCTCTCTTTGCTAAATACCTAGTTCATTCTTACGTTTGTCTTTTCTTCTTACCTCACCGTTATTATTTGTTGGGGGCTTGTATCCAACTTTTGGGGTCTTTTCTCTGGAGGCAAGAAAGGTCTATCTTTTCCCTTCTAGGGTTAGTTAGTTCTCCGGCTGGCGCGAGACGTCTAGAACCAACGTAGGCACGTTCCACGGCTGCTGCTATTTGTGGTGCTAGGATTAGATATACGGTCAGCCCAGTTACCACTGCCTTATGAGCTGCTTTTTTGTGTTTGCAGACTTGGTATTTATTTCTGAGACCCTCTGCCATTGGGGTCATAACAAAGGTGACATTAAGCCAGATTAATAATGGAGAGGCGTCAGTTATGACACCTATCCATTATTAATCCAATTGTATGAAAGGGTTAAAAAACACACACACACACATGATTTAAAAGTATTTTAATGCAATAAACACAGCGGTTGTTTTAATAATTTATTGATCTCTCAATCCATTTTCAGACCCTCGCTTGGCAAAACAATAAACACACAATATACATACCCTCTCTGATGTCCTATCACGTCCCACGAGGTAATCCATCTGGAGGGGTTAACTAATATTACAGGCACGTGCTGCGATAAACCACTCGCTCGTGCCTGTAATCCCCGGGTGCTGAAAGGAAAGCAGTGATCTATACTTACATTCAGTCGCGGTGATGCGCCCCTGCTGGATGTTCTCATGAACTGCAGCCTGGGAACTTTTTCCCACGCTCCAGGTCATATGAAGACATCCACCAGGGGGCGCATCACCGCGACTGAAGGTAACTATAGGTCATTGACCTACATTTCCTTCAGTCGCGGTGATGCGCCCCCTGGTGGATGTCCTCATATGACCTGGAGCGTGGGAAAAAGTTCCCAGGCTGCACTTCATGAGAACCTCCAGCAGGGGCGCATCACCGCGACTGAATGTAAGTATAGATCACTGCTTTCCTTTCAGCACCCGGGGATTACAGGCACGAGCGAGTGGTTTATCGCAGCTCGTGCCTGTAATATTAGTTAACCCCTCCAGATGGATTACCTCGTGGGACGTGATAGGACATCAGAGAGGGTATGTATATTGTGTGTTTATTGTTTTGCCAAGCGAGGGTCTGAAAATGGATTGAGAGATCAATAAATTATTAAAACAACCGCTGTGTTTATTGCATTAAAATACTTTTAAATCATGTGTGTGTGTGTTTTTTAACCCTTTCATACAATTGTATTAATAATGGATAGGTGTCATAATTGACACCTCTCCATTATTAATCTGGCTTAATGTCACCTTCCAATAGCAAGGTGGCATTAACCCTTCATTACCCCATATCCCACCGCTACAGGGAGTGGGAAGAGAGTGGCCAAGTGCCAGAATAGGCGCATCTTCCAGATGTGCCTTTTCTGGGGTGGCTGGGGGCAGATGTTTTTAGCCACGGGGGGCCAATAACCATGGACCCTCTCCTGGCTATTAATATCTGCCCTCAGTCACTGGCTTTACCATTCTGGCGGAGAAAATTGCGCGGGAGCCCACGCCAATTTTTTCCGCCATTTAACCCTTTATTTTAGCAGCTACAGCGGCCAAATTTTGCACATACACACTACTAACATTAGTAGTGTGGAATATGCAAAAAAAAAGGGGGATATGAGATGGTTTACTGTATGTAAACCATGTCTCATATCCTGTCGGGTTTGTGAAGGAGAAATGCAAAGCCGGCAATTGAATTACCGGCTTTTCTATAGAACACCGCTGCGTATTTCTCGCAATGCACACGCATGGTCCGTGTGTAATCCGATTTTTTCTCGCACCCATAGACTTGCATTGGCGAGTCTCGGCTGAGATACGCTGACAATCGCAGCCTGCTGCGAGTTCCCTCGGATCCGAAATACGGTGGAGAAAATATCGGATGATGGGAGCTGAACCATAGATTAACATTGGGCCGAGTGCTATGCAATTTTTTATCGCATAGCACTCGTCCGTATTACGGTCTAGTGTGACCCCGGCCTTACATCTACTCTCGCTACATGATGAACTAGTGCATCATGGTGCAGGAAGGGGCTTAGCTGCATCACTGGGTCAAAATAGGCGTATCTTATGCACTATTACTCTGTCATATTGCCTGATTTAATCAGAGCAGCCTATTTTCGTGATGCAGGTTCCATAACAATGAGCTGATTACTGGGAGGAAGCTGCTGGAACCGCCATTGATCATCTGCTGTGCTATAGAAAATACATGCCATGTTGTGGAAATCAACGAGAAACTATATAATAATTTTGGATAGTTGTCCAAAACAATAGCTTCTGTTTGCAATTTTCACTTTGGCTGAGGGAGTCCTGGACAGAGTCCGTCTTTCTGTGATATCTACGTATCCTCATAGAATATAAGCTCTTTCTGGAAAAAAATCCTTTAAGGTTAAGTTGCCACAAAGAATTTTTGATGAATTTTTAACACTATAGATTAGCTGTGCAAAGAACTTACAGTTCCAGCAAAGTGGATGGGATTTATAGAAACCTCATGCCTGCTGTACTTTTAGTTTTCCCAGTGTACAGTGACCAGCGGTGCGGGTTAGAAATGCGTTAGATGTGGAAAATCTGCAGGTAAAAAACATATAAAGATTTTTACAGCATTTCCATTGTTACACATGTAATCCGCACATGACTGTATCAATATAGTTTTGTTAAAGCCAAACACCAGGATATGATATTCTGAAAAGAGACAAAAACATGATAAAAATGCACATAAAAAAACACAAGTAACGTCATTTGCATAATAGGTGCAGAAATACTGCAGAAAAACCGCAACTAGAAAAACTCACCAAATACTCATCGTAGGAACGTCGCCTTACTGTGTATAAAAAATGACAACCTCACATTTACAAATGGAGGAGGCTGAAATATGACATTATACAGAAAAACTATTTCTTCACGTCCCTTAAGTCATCAGGGAGGTAAAGAGTAAAAGCATACTCAGAAATTCCAACTAATTAATTAATATGTCTGGGCTTCCCTTGGATGTAACAGAGACTCCACATTTTTACAGGTGACTTGTTCCATCTGCAGAACAGCCGGAGACACCTTGGCATTATGTCTCTGAAAAGGGGTGTATTCGTATTTGTCAAAGCGGCGTGTAAAGGGTCTGACATGGGTGTAGCTGGCTTGTCACAGCTGTGCGGCACCTCTATCAGTGTTTCGCTTGTGCCTATTCTTTGCAAAAGAGAATTACAGTCATCAGCTATAAACATTTTTGTAATAAACAGAGAAGTGGTAGAAAGTCATGCAGGTTTTAAGCAGATGTGATGCAGAAATGTGACTGAATCATTTCCATACAGGTGAAACAAATTGTTTCTACACCTTATGCATGGATTTTACAAGCTGCATTCACATGTTTACAACAGTCACAGAAATCTTCCACATGCAGAGAAAACCTAAAGAGAACCTGTCAGTAGGATTGTGCTCAGTAACAGACACTGTCAGGACGGCGTCGTTATACTGATTAAAATGTTTCCTTGGTTGATGAAATCTGTCTTGTGGTTGTTGTGTAATCCTTATTTTCAGTTTTGAGTTAATGATATGCTCGTGCTCCGGGGCGGCCTGTGGTGGGCCTTCATGTAGTGCTCTGATTAGGTATTCATGTGTATGGCTTATGACAGGTCACTGATCCATCAGTGACCTGCCCCATAGTTTAATTAATAAATATTATATATACAGCTCTGGCAAAAACAAAGAGACCACTGCAAAATGTTCAGTTTGTCTGATTTTTCTCTTTATATGTATATTTTTGAGTAAAATGTAAATTGTTCTTTTATTCTATAAACTACTGACAACATGTCTACGAAGTTCTAAGCAATACATTTTGTATTTATTTTCTGAAAATGAGAAATGGTCAAAATAACAAAAAAAAATGCATTGCTTGCAGACCTCAAATAATGTAAAAAAAACAAGTTCATAATCATTTAGAAATAACAATACTAATGTTTTAACTCAGTAAGAGTTCAGAAATCAATATTTTGTGGAATAACCATGATTTTTAATCACAGCTTTCATGCGTCTTGGCATGCTTTCCACCAGTCTTTCACACTGCTTCTGGAGCAAAAATGTAAGCAGTTCTTCTTTGTTGGATGGCTTGTGACTATCCATCATCCTCTTGATTACATTCCAGAGGTTTTCAATGGGGTTCAGGTCTGGAGATTGGGCTGGCCATGACAGGGATTTGATGTGGTGATCCTTCATCCACATCTTTATTGACCTAGCTGTGAGGCATGATGCATTGTCCTGCTGGAAAAACCAGTCCTCGGAGTTGGGGAGCATTGTCTGAGCAGAAGGAATCAACTGTTTTTCCAGGATAACCTTGAATGCGGCTTGATTCATACGTCCTTCACAAAGATTAACCTGCCCAATTCCAGCCTTGCTGAAGCATCCCCAGATCAACACCTGGTCATCTAATGGTTAAACGGAGACCTGGAGAGGCATAAAAGCCACAGTGTCTTGCACCCACTGTGAAATTTGGTGGAGGATCGGTGATGATCTGGGGATGCTTCAGCAAGGCTGGAATTGGGCAGGTTGTTCTTTGCAAAGGACGTATAAATCAAGCCGCATACAAAGTTATACTGGAAAAACAGTTGATTCCTTCTGCTCAGGCAATGTTCCCCAACTTCGAGGACTGGTTTTTCCTGCAGGATAATGCACCATGCCACACAGCTAGGTAAATCAAGGTGTGGATGAAGGACCACCACATTAAATCCCTGTCATGGGCAGCCCAATCTCCAGACCTGAACCCCATTGAAAACCTCTGGAATGTAATCAAGAGGAAGATGGATAGTCACAAGCCCTCAAACAAAGGAGAGCTGCTTAAATTGTGAAAGTGAAAGATTGGTGGAAAGCATGCCAAGACGCATGAAAGCTGTGATAAAAAATCATGGTTATTTCACAAAATATAGATTTCTGAACTTTTCCTGCGTTAAAACATAAGTATTGTTGTTTCTAAATGATTATGAACTTGTTTTTCTTGCATTATTCGAGGTCTGCAAGCAATGCATTTTTTTGTTATTTTGACCATATCTCATTTTCACAAAATAAATACATAATTTATTGCTTGGAACTTTGGAGACATGTTGTCAGTAGTTTACAGAATAAACTATAAAGACAAAAATGAGACAAACTGAAAATTTTGCAGTGGTCTCCTAATTTTTGCCAGAGCTGTATGTACAGCATATATATATATATATATATATATATATATATATATATATATATATATATATATATATATATATATATATATTTCACCGCCATATAGTAGTTCAGACTGGGGGCAGTTTGACCTGAGTGGTTTGGCTTGCAAACAGTTGAACACTATGTGACCTTCGGGTTATGGCCTGTAGAGGGCTGTGCCGGGAGTGTCAGGGCGGTGTTATACACTGAATGTGTTAAAATGTCCATATGGTGAATTAGGAATATAAAGATTCTATATATGCAGTGTCAGAATTGCACTGCGTAGTGGTCATATAACTATAGAGAATATTAGTACAGATACTATTAATGGATCAAATATATATATCTTTGAGTGAATTGTGGCGATATTGGCTGTATACAGCCTTAGTTGATATCCCTGCAGGACGCTTCTGCGCCTGCTCCTGTAGACATATAGAGTTAAAATAAAAATGCCACTACAAAGATGGCGAAAGTTAGCGCTACTGCGCATGCGCCGACATCTGCTATTGGCCTGCAGTCCAGGATAGTATTATGACGTGCCAGACCTGCGCACTAGATTCTTGTGAACGCCGACAGGCAAGATGGTGTCCTCCATTATTAGCAGGCTCCTGTGGTGGTAAGAACAGCATAACTCGGAAATATAAGCACTTAAGAGGCAGAATCATGCACGTATGCACTTTATATGATGTACTGTAACACATGCACGTAATTAACTACAAATGGCCTTAATCAAGGCTTGTTAATTGTTTTAAAACACTATATATATGCACTAAAACGCTGTACTCACTGCTTGAGAAAGGCTCATTCAGAGCCAAAACGTCGCACAGACATGTGGGTCTGATTAAAATCCTGCATATTTGTAAGGAAAAATGGAGTGCTGCCTTCTTTTTTGAATTTATGGACTTTGGATAACCAGTGGACAGGTTGCCTGGAGGCTTTGCACGCAGAGATAAGTAAAAAGTATTGTGCTGCTCCTTTTTTTGTGAATATATATATATATATATATATATATATATATATATATATATATATATATATTTATTTATTTAAAATCCCCTTCTGCACTGCATGATGATTGCATCCATCCATTTCATCAACCCAGGTATCGTTTTAATCAGGATAACGGCACCGCCCTGACTGTATGTAGGTTACTGTGCACAATCCTGCTGACAGGTTCCCTTTAACAGCAGTATACTTGTTGTGATTTTTTTTCACCTGATTTCATCCGTTACCTTACAATGCTCACGATTTAGATGGGGTTCACGTCACGTTTTATCTGTTGGGACTTATGTCTGAAGCCCAGTAAAATGGGATTCAGATGCTTGGTGACTGTGTTTATGCCTATTTGAGGCTGGCACCAAAATGCAGTTGAACACGTTTTGGTGCCAACCTCAAATAAGTGTATATTGCTGAAAATGATGTCTAACAAAGCACAAAGTGCATCAGTAAAGTTAACCTCCCAGGGCTTCACACATTGACCCCGACAGAGCCACTGACAAATAGGAAAAATGTGATGTGAACATAGTCTGGTTTCACAAATCAGTCAAACACAGTGCATGCTCGGGTCGGAATACCCAGGCTGACCACAGGGTCTCCTGACCTGAGCTAACATCTTCCTGCATGCCTATGAGACAGGTAGTTCAGATCAAGAGATATTTGCCAGGTATTCTAATCCATGCATTCTTTGTTTCACAGATGTGTGAAACCTGCCTAAAAGTAAAATTTGTCCATAAAACCATAGCATGCCCTAAAATCCATGTTCCAGCTGTGTCAGCACTGGCTCTCTTGAAGCTTGTGTGACGCTATTATGTCTCGTGATTCTTATTGACGCCTCTCCATTATTAACTTTGGAGCTTGATGTCTCCGGACAATACAAAGGTGACATTAACCACCCAACTATCACCCCACTTGCCACCGCTACAGGGCAAGTGGAAAGAGCCAAGCAAAGCGCCAGAATTGGCGCATATAATAGATGTGCCTTTTCTGGGCAGCTGTGGGCTGCTATTTTTAGGCTGGTGGGTGGAAATATCCATGGCTCCTTACCAGCCTGAGAATACCAGCCCCCAGCTATCTGCTTTAGCAAGGCCGGTTGTCAAAAATGGGGTGACACCACACCATTTTTTTTTAAATTATTTAAATAATTAAAAAATACGGCGTAGGGAACCCTCTATTCTTGATAACTAGCCTTGCTGAAGCTGTCAGCTGTGAGTTTTGCCTGGCTGGTTAACAAAAATACAGGGGAACCCTTGCCGTTTTTTTTATTATTATTTATTTACACTGCTCCCATCCGCCTCTCATGCTCTCGCTGCTATTAGCAGCAGCAGGAGTCGGATGATGGGAGCAGTTGTCCCATCAGATGACACCAGTGACCTGAGGCAAATTTTATACCTCCGATCACAACTGAGCTCTCATGCTGTATTTTAACAGCGTGGTAACCGCGGCTCTCTGACTTGCTGTGATGATTTTACCGCCGATCAGAAGTGGTGTTTGCCGGGCTGTCATTCACATGACAGCGCAGAAAACACTGGATGTTTGGGCCCCCCATTCAAGTGAATGGGGTCCGGGTTTGGGTTCGGGAACTGCTCTGGTACCCAAACCTGAACCTTTTGTAACTGTTTGGCTGAGCCCACCAACCCAAACATCCAGGTGTCCGCCCATCTCTATTAAAGATTTGTCTGACAACCAGATGCAGCCATCAAAAGAGCTACATCTGGCTGGTGAGCCATAGGTTACCGACCCATACTCTATTGATTAAAATGTACTTTGTTATGGGAAAATCCCTTTAAGCATTGGAACAATATAAGCTATCAGCAATTATTACTAGTAAATAATATTCCACAGGTGACAGCATTTCTAGGGATATTTAGAGAGAAACTGTCATTTTAATATGTATTTCATAAATAGTACACATGAAAAAAATCAACTTTATAGTATACTAGCTGTACTACCCGGCTTCGCCCGGGTTAATGACTGCTGTTAGCAAAATAGAATGTGTTAACAAAAATTTATTCTGCACACAAAAACCACAAAACAAATAGATAGAAATGTAATTATTAAAAGGCAAAAACTAAGCTAATAGAAGCATTTCACAACATATATTAGCTTTGTTATACTGAGAATGTCTTTGTTGCCTATATTAACCAATCAGAGCTCAGGTTAATTAACTGTAGCAAAATAGAAGCTGAGCTGTGATTGGTTGCTATTGGCAGCCTGATAAATCCCCAGCCAACAGGAAGCCCACCCCCCTGACAGTATATATTAGCTCACACATACACATAATAGACAGGTCATGTGACTGACAGCTGCCGTATTTCCTATATGGTACATTTGTTGCTCTTGTAGTTTGTCTGCTTATTAATCAGATTTTTATTTTTGAAGGACAATACCAGACTTGTGTGTGTTTTAGGGAGAGTTTCATGTGTCAAGTTGTGTGTGTTGAGTTGCGTGTGGCGACATGCATGTAGCGACTTTTGTGAGATGAGTTTTGTGTGGCGACATGCGTGTAGCAACATTTTGTGTGTCGAGTTGCATGTGACAGGTTAGTGTAGCAAGTTGTGTGCAGCAAGATTTGTGCATGGCGAGTTTTGCGCGTGGCGAGTTTTATGTGTGGTGCGTTTTGAGTATGTGCAAGTTTTGTGTGAGGCAACTTTTGCATGTGGTGCAACTTTTGTACATGTGGCAATTTTTCTGTGTGTGCAAGTTTTGCATGAGGTGAGTTTTCCATGAGGTGAGTTTTGCACGTGTGGCGAGTTTTGCGTGAGCCTAGTTTTGCATATGGCGCGTTTTGCATGTAGCGAGTTTTGCGCGTTGCGAGTTTTGAGTGGTGACTTTTGTGTTTTGACTTTTATGTGGCGAGGTTGGTGTGTGTGTGGTGAAATGTGTGCTGAGGGTCGTATATGTGTTCAAGCACGTGGTAGTGTGTGGCGCATTTTGTGTTTGTGTTCATATCCCCGTGTGTGGTGAGTATCCCATGTCGGGGCCCCTCCTTAGCAACTGTACGGTATATACTCTTTGGCGCCATCACTCTCATTCTTTAAGTCCTCATTGTTCACATCTGGCAGCTGTCAATTTTCCTCCAACACTTTTCCCTTCACTTTTTCCCCATTATGTAGATAGGGGCAAAATTGTTTGGTGAAGTGGAACGCGCGGGGTTAAAATTTCACCTCACAACATAGCCTATGATGCTCTCGGGGTCCAGACGTGTGACTGTGCAAAATTTTGTGGCTGTAGCTGCGACGGTGCAGATGCCAATCCCGGACATACACACATACATACATACACACATTCAGCTTTATATATTAGATATACCTGTATGTAATCTCCTGTATATAGTATATACCTGTGTGTCATCTCACCTATATATAGTATATATCTGTGTGTCATCTCCTCCTGTATATAGTATATACCTGTATGTCATCTCCTCCTATACATAGCATATACCTGTACGTCATCTCCTCCTGTATATACTATATACCTGTAGGTAATCTGCTCCTGTATATAGTATATACCTGTGTGTCATCTCCTCCTGTATATAGTTTATACCTGTATGTCATCTCCTCCTGTATGTAGTATGTACCTGTATGTCATCTCCTCCTCTATATAGTATATACCTGTGTGTCATCTCTCCTGTATATAGTATATATCTGTGTGTCATCTCCTCCTGTATTAGCCCTCGTTCACACGTTATTTGGTCAGTATTTTTACCTCAGTATTTGTAAACTAAAATGGCAGCCTGATAATTCCCCAGCCAACAGTAAGCCCACCCCCTGGCAGTATATATTAGCTCACACATACACATAATAGACTGGTCATGTGACTGACAGCTGCCGGATTCCTATATGGTACATTTGTTGCTCTTGTAGTTTGTCTGCTTATTAATCAGATTTTTATTTTTGAAGGATAATACCAGACTTGTGTGTGTTTTAGGGCGAGTTTCGTGTGTCAAGTTGTGTGTGTTGAGTTGCGTGTGGTGACATGCATGTAGGGACTTTTGTGAGATGAGTTTTGTGTGGCGACATGCGTGTAGCAACTTTTTGTGTGTCGAGTTGCATGTGACAGGTTAGTGTAGCAAGTTGTGTGCAGCAAGTTTTGCGCATGGCGAGTTTTGCGCGTGGCGAGTTTTATGTGTGGTGCCTTTTGAGTATGTGCAAGTTTTGTGTGAGGCAACTTTTGCATGTGTTGCAACTTTTGTGCATGTGGCAATTTTTCTGCGTGTGGCGAGTTTTGCGTGTGGCGAGTTTTCCATGAGGTGAGTTTTGCACGTGTGGCGAGTTTTGCATGTGGAGAGTTTTGCGCGTGGCGAGTTTTGAACGGCGACTTTTGTGTTTCTACTTTTATGTGGCGAGGTTGGTGTATGTGTGGTGAAATGTGCGCTGAGGGTGGTATATGTGTTCGAGCACTTGGTAGTGTGTGGCGCATTTTGTGTGTGTGTTCATATCCCCGTGGTGGTGTGGTGATTATCCCATGTTGGGGCCCCACCTTAGCAACTGTACAGTATATACTCTTTGGCACCATCGCTGTCATTCTTTAAGTCCCCCTTGTTCACATCTGGCAGCTGTTAATTTGCCTCCAACACTTTTCCTTTCATTTTTTCCCCATTATGTAGATAGGGGCAAAATTGTTTGGTGAATTGGAAAGCGCGGGGTTAAAATTTCACCTTACAACATAGCTTTGACGCTCTCGGGGTCCAGACGTGTGACTGTGCAAAATTTTGTGCCTGTAGCTGCGAAGCCTCCAACACTTTTCCTTTCACTTTTTCCCCATTATGTAGATAGGGGCAAAATTGTTTGGTGAATTGGAAAGCGCGGGGTTAAAATTTCACCTCACAACATAGCCTATGACGCTCTCGGGGTCCAGACGTGTGACTGTGCAAAATTTTGTGGCTGTAGCTGCGACGGTTCAGATGCCAATCCCGGACATACACACATACATACATACATACATACACACATACACACATTCAGCTTTATATATTAGATAGCATTCAAGAAATCTGCTACTTTCTCCTCCTGGACTGATCATTCATTCTCAAAATTCTTAACTCCTGGGTAAAATCTGTATTTAGTGAAGACAGATTCTTACATTACTGTAAGATAGAAGATGGCAGTTGGTGCTGATAAGTTTCTGTGTAAATGGGAGGGGCTCTGCCTCTAACTCCTCCCTCCTCTCATCTACATAGAATTGTAACAGCACCAGCTGCCATCTCCTATCTCAGTAATGGGAGAGTCTGTCTTCAATGAATAGGGATTTTAGCCTTGAATTGAGAATTTCGCTGAAGAAGCAAATTTAGCTGATAAGATGTATTACAACGTTTCTTATTACCATATGTAGTATTGATTTATAAAATAAAAATTAAAACAAAGGTTAATCTTTAATTCCCAGCCCCACCCCTCCTGGGACCCTTGGCCCACCAAAGGTTTACAAGCTTGCCTCCTTTTAGCTCAGAAGCCCTGGGTCAATTGTCAACCATGGGATCCTAGCTGATGGATAGCAGTATGTACTCACTTACTTGGATAAAATCCAAAAATGGGCAACATTGACATGGAGATTGCATGTTCTCCTCATGGTTGTGGCTTTCTTACGTCTTGTCAGCTTTACCCCAATATTGCAAAAATATGCTAACTGGCTTCATGTCAAATTGGCCCTTGTGAGTTTCTGACAAGCCAACGCATTGTAATTCCCAATAGGACTAATGTGATTTGTGACAATCTCTGCAATTTGTCCCAGAGTACGTTGCCTCCATAGTAAGGAGATAGCTTTGTTTTTCCAGCTTCCAGCACCAGACTCTAGGGGTTAATTTAGAGTGGGTCTCCATTGTGTCTTAACCTGCTATTAAATAAAAGTGATTTATGTAACACTTCATATGGTTAATTTAATAACGCTTTCTTTTACAAAAGGCGCAGCTGCCCATGTACAGTAGAATGTTGTAACAAACAAAAAAAAGAACTGCACAGCATACCGTGAATGACTTAGAAAATGTGTTTTGGGGGCACTGAAGAAATTAGAGTTGAGTTCCTCAAGACCACAGCAATTTAATGCACCAAGTATCTTGAGTCTTCAGAGAGGATCGGTAAAAGCTGTCTGAGCCTCATCTAGTGTGCAAGGAAGACATGAATGGTTTGCAAATTGTGTTCCAGATTTTGAAGTCCCCGTGGGTATTAATCCTTGGAACATCACATCATTAGAGAAATCTAGTCTGTGGTGAAGGAGGTCCCTACTTTTCCTCTTCCTAAAAGAGAGTATATGACATTGTGCAAAAATACAATATATATTATGGCTGCGAGAATATTCAACTATTCATATACAGCTTTTTAGAGTCTTAGTTTTAGTTGATTATTGAAAAACAAATAAAATGTGTTAATCTTTTGTGATAATTTTAAGTTTTAAAGGAGTTAAATTTGAATTTAAAGGAGATATTTAATAATAATTATAATAATAATCTTTATATAGCGCCAACATATTCTGCAGTGCTTTACAATTCAGAGGTTCATATACAACAGTCATAAGCAGTGTTGAGTAGGGTTGAGCGACTTTCATTTTTTTAAGATCGAGTAGGGTTTTGGGAAACCCGATTTTGTCCAGAGTCGAGTCGAGTGCAGTCGGCCGATTATCGCTAAAAGTCGGGGATCGACCGAAACACGAAACCCAATGCAAGTCAATGGGGAAGCATAGTCGGCAGTGAGTGGAGGCCAGGAAAACACCTACAGTGCCCATTTTAATGCCAAAAACATCCATTCTTGTTTCTGAAGCTTGCCAATCTTAATTAACTGTATAATAATAGTTGGGCATAGGGAATTGGGGGAAAGTTGTGGGGGGAGTAGGGCTGGCTCAAGTTTTTCGTGGGCCCAGGAAATGCGGACTACGTCACGGCGGTGTTGCAGGGAAAGGTAAGTATTTAAAAGTTGCAAGTGCTGTGATCCTGAGCAAGCAGGGGGGGGGCCCACTCGTTCGCATTGCCACTGGCACAGGGCCCCTCAAAGTACGGCGGTGTGTTTGCATGGCGGGGGCGCCTCCCACCAGCAGCGACACTTTTGCGTACTCTGAGGGGCCCTGTGCCAGTGACGTCGCCAACGAGTATGCCCCCCCACCTGATGAAGGAACCTGCACTTTCATCTGCACCTTCCTCTTTGTCCCTGTGTAAGGTGGTATAACATGCGGGAAGGGGAACCTTACTTTCAGCAGGGACAGATTCTGGCTGTGTAGAGTACAAGGGGAATGTAGTGGTCTAGGTCAATGTACCAGCAGACTCATTTAGCAGTGGCTGGGCAATGGGCAGGATGAGGAGGAAACAGATATAGGGCCAAAGAATAAAGTAGGCTACATGCAGTTCAAAATTGGTAACAGGACTAAACAGGCGGCATTGCTTTGTTCAGTGGAGTAGCAAACCCAAGAGCAGCAGACACTGTTTCAAGGGCCTAACCACACTAGTAGGCCAAATGCAGTTTAATATCTGATAGTATAGGGCGAAAGCCAGAATGTGGAAGCTCAGCTTTGTTCAGTTGAGGACAACACCAGGGAGGGGCAGACACCTTTAGTAGGCCGGAAAAGCCTATTGCATTTTTTAAAATGGTAATTTGGAGCAGAAGGTTGAAGCTCAGCTTTATTTAGTTGAGGGCAACACCAGGCAGGGGCACACAGACAGACACCTTTAGTAGGCCGGAAAAGCCTATTGCATTTTTCAAAATGGTAATTTGGAGCAGAAGGTTGAAGCTCAGCTTTATTTAGTTGAGGGCAACACCAGGGAGGGGCAGAAGCCGTTAGTAGGCCCTAACCACCATTTTTTTTTTAAAACCACTTAATGAGAGCCGGAAGGTTGAAGCTCAGCTTTATTTAGTTGAGGACAACACCAGGGAGGGGCAGAAGCCGTTAGTAGGCCCTAACCACCATTTTTTTTTTTTAAAACCACTTAATGAGAGCCGGAAGGTTGAAGCTCAGCTTTATTTAGTTGAGGACAACACCAGGGAGGGGCAGAAGCCGTTAGTAGGCCCTAACCACCATTTTTTTTTTTTAAAACCACATAATGAGAGCCGGAAGGTTGAAGCTCAGCTTTATTTAGTTGAGGACAACACCAGGGAGGGGCAGAAGCCGTTAGTAGGCCCTAACCACCATTTTTTTTTTTAAAACCACATAATGAGAGCCGGAAGGTTGAAGCTCAGCTTTATTTAGTTGAGGACAACACCAGGGAGGGGCACACAGACAGACACCTTTAGTAGGCCTGAAAAGCCTATTGCATTTTTCAAAATGGTAATTTGGAGCAGAAGGTTGAAGCTCAGCTTTATTTAGTTGAGGGCAACACCAGGGAGGGGCAGAAGCCGTTAGTAGGCCCTAACCACCATTTTTTTTTTTAAAACCACATAATGAGAGCCGGAAGGTTGAAGCTCAGCTTTATTTAGTTGAGGACAACACCAGGGAGGGGCACACAGACAGACACCTTTAGTAGGCCGGAAAAGCCTATTGCATTTTTCAAAATGGTAATTTGGAGCAGAAGGTTGAAGCTCAGCTTTATTTAGTTGAGGGCAACACCAGGGAGGGGCAGAAGCCGTTAGTAGGCCCTAACCACCATTTTTTTTTTTAAAACCACATAATGAGAGCCGGAAGGTTGAAGCTCAGCTTTATTTAGTTGAGGACAACACCAGGGAGGGGCACACAGACAGACACCTTTAGTAGGCCTGAAAAGCCTATTGCATTTTTCAAAATGGTAATTTGGAGCAGAAGGTTGAAGCTCAGCTTTATTTAGTTGAGGGCAACACCAGGGAGGGGCAGAAGCCGTTAGTAGGCCCTAACCACCATTTTTTTTTTTTAAACCACTTAATGAGAGCCGGAAGGTTGAAGCTCAGCTTTATTTAGTTGAGGACAACACCAGGGAGGGGCAGAAGCCGTTAGTAGGCCCTAACCACCATTTTTTTTTTTTAAAACCACTTAATGAGAGCCGGAAGGTTGAAGCTCAGCTTTATTTAGTTGAGGACAACACCAGGGAGGGGCAGAAGCCGTTAGTAGGCCCTAACCACCATTTTTTTTTTTAAAACCACATAATGAGAGCCGGAAGGTTGAAGCTCAGCTTTATTTAGTTGAGGACAACACCAGGGAGGGGCACACAGACAGACACCTTTAGTAGGCCTGAAAAGCCTATTGCATTTTTCAAAATGGTAATTTGGAGCAGAAGGTTGAAGCTCAGCTTTATTTAGTTGAGGGCAACACCAGGGAGGGGCAGAAGCCGTTAGTAGGCCCTAACCACCATTTTTTTTTTTAAAACCACATAATGAGAGCCGGAAGGTTGAAGCTCAGCTTTATTTAGTTGAGGACAACACCAGGGAGGGGCAGAAGCCGTTAGTAGGCCCTAACCACCATTTTTTTTTTAAAAACCACATAATGAGAGCCGGAAGGTTGAAGCTCAGCTTTATTTAGTTGAGGACAACACCAGGGAGGGGCACACAGACAGACACCTTTAGTAGGCCTGAAAAGCCTATTGCATTTTTCAAAATGGTAATTTGGAGCAGAAGGTTGAAGCTCAGCTTTATTTAGTTGAGGGCAACACCAGGGAGGGGCAGAAGCCGTTAGTAGGCCCTAACCACCATTTTTTTTTTTAAAACCACATAATGAGAGCCGGAAGGTTGAAGCTCAGCTTTATTTAGTTGAGGACAACACCAGGGAGGGGCAGAAGCCGTTAGTAGGCCCTAACCACCATTTTTTTTTTTAAAACCACATAATGAGAGCCGGAAGGTTGAAGCTCAGCTTTATTTAGTTGAGGACAACACCAGGGAGGGGCACACAGACAGACACCTTTAGTAGGCCTGAAAAGCCTATTGCATTTTTCAAAATGGTAATTTGGAGCAGAAGGTTGAAGCTCAGCTTTATTTAGTTGAGGGCAACACCAGGGAGGGGCAGAAGCCGTTAGTAGGCCCTAACCACCATTTTTTTTTTTAAAACCACATAATGAGAGCCGGAAGGTTGAAGCTCAGCTTTATTTAGTTGAGGACAACACCAGGGAGGGGCACACAGACAGACACCTTTAGTAGGCCTGAAAAGCCTATTGCATTTTTCAAAATGGTAATTTGGAGCAGAAGGTTGAAGCTCAGCTTTATTTAGTTGAGGGCAACACCAGGGAGGGGCAGAAGCCGTTAGTAGGCCCTAACCACCATTTTTTTTTTTAAAACCACATAATGAGAGCCGGAAGGTTGAAGCTCAGCTTTATTTAGTTGAGGACAACACCAGGGAGGGGCACACAGACAGACACCTTTAGTAGGCCTGAAAAGCCTATTGCATTTTTCAAAATGGTAATTTGGAGCAGAAGGTTGAAGCTCAGCTTTATTTAGTTGAGGGCAACACCAGGGAGGGGCAGAAGCCGTTAGTAGGCCCTAACCACCATTTTTTTTTTTAAAACCACTTAATGAGAGCCGGAAGGTTGAAGCTCAGCTTTATTTAGTTGAGGACAACACCAGGGAGGGGCAGAAGCCGTTAGTAGGCCCTAACCACCATTTTTTTTTTTTAAAACCACTTAATGAGAGCCGGAAGGTTGAAGCTCAGCTTTATTTAGTTGAGGACAACACCAGGGAGGGGCAGAAGCCGTTAGTAGGCCCTAACCACCATTTTTTTTTTTAAAACCACATAATGAGAGCCGGAAGGTTGAAGCTCAGCTTTATTTAGTTGAGGACAACACCAGGGAGGGGCACACAGACAGACACCTTTAGTAGGCCGGAAAAGCCTATTGCATTTTTCAAAATGGTAATTTGGAGCAGAAGGTTGAAGCTCAGCTTTATTTAGTTGAGGGCAACACCAGGGAGGGGCAGAAGCCGTTAGTAGGCCCTAACCACCATTTTTTTTTTTAAAACCACATAATGAGAGCCGGAAGGTTGAAGCTCAGCTTTATTTAGTTGAGGACAACACCAGGGAGGGGCAGAAGCCGTTAGTAGGCCCTAACCACCATTTTTTTTTTTAAAACCACATAATGAGAGCCGGAAGGTTGAAGCTCAGCTTTATTTAGTTGAGGACAACACCAGGGAGGGGCACACAGACAGACACCTTTAGTAGGCCTGAAAAGCCTATTGCATTTTTCAAAATGGTAATTTGGAGCAGAAGGTTGAAGCTCAGCTTTATTTAGTTGAGGGCAACACCAGGGAGGGGCAGAAGCCGTTAGTAGGCCCTAACCACCATTTTTTTTTTTAAAACCACATAATGAGAGCCGGAAGGTTGAAGCTCAGCTTTATTTAGTTGAGGACAACACCAGGGAGGGGCAGAAGCCGTTAGTAGGCCCTAACCACCATTTTTTTTTTTAAAACCACATAATGAGAGCCGGAAGGTTGAAGCTCAGCTTTATTTAGTTGAGGACAACACCAGGGAGGGGCACACAGACAGACACCTTTAGTAGGCCTGAAAAGCCTATTGCATTTTTCAAAATGGTAATTTGGAGCAGAAGGTTGAAGCTCAGCTTTATTTAGTTGAGGGCAACACCAGGGAGGGGCAGAAGCCGTTAGTAGGCCCTAACCACCATTTTTTTTTTTAAAACCACATAATGAGAGCCGGAAGGTTGAAGCTCAGCTTTATTTAGTTGAGGACAACACCAGGGAGGGGCAGAAGCCGTTAGTAGGCCCTAACCACCATTTTTTTTTTTAAAACCACATAATGAGAGCCGGAAGGTTGAAGCTCAGCTTTATTTAGTTGAGGACAACACCAGGGAGGGGCACACAGACAGACACCTTTAGTAGGCCGGAAAAGCCTATTGCATTTTTCAAAATGGTAATTTGGAGCAGAAGGTTGAAGCTCAGCTTTATTTAGTTGAGGGCAACACCAGGGAGGGGCAGAAGCCGTTAGTAGGCCCTAACCACCATTTTTTTTTTTTAAAACCACTTAATGAGAGCCGGAAGGTTGAAGCTCAGCTTTATTTAGTTGAGGACAACACCAGGCAGGGGCACACAGACAGACACCTTTAGTAGGCCTGAAAAGCCTATTGCATTTTTCAAAATGGTAATTTGGAGCAGAAGGTTGAAGCTCAGCTTTATTTAGTTGAGGGCAACACCAGGGAGGGGCAGAAGCCGTTAGTAGGCCCTAACCAAAGTTGAAGGCCAAATGCAGTTTAATTTCTGATACTATAGGCCGAAAGCCAGAAGGTGGAAGTTCCGATTTAGACAGTGGAGGACAATTTGAATTAGGGACTGCAGACAGACTTAGTAGGCTGTCCCCTGTGGACCATGCATCCACCACATTAACCCATTGCGCCGTAATGGACACGTAATCTTCCGTGGCCATGCCTACAGGTCCATGCGTCTGTTGTCAGGTGCACCTTTGTACTCACAGATTGCCAGAGTGCATGGACAATGCGGTCTTCTACATGCTGGTGGAGGGTTGGGATGGCTTTTCTCGCAAAAGAAGTGTCGACTGGTTAGCTTGTAGCGTGGTACAGCGTAGTCCATCATGGCCTTATTAATAGTAAATAAAATATATAACTAGGCTCTATGAACTTTTAAATAGGTTCCAGGGGTACACGGGCAGCATTGGTGTGGTCAGTGGAGGAGTATTGCAAGTAGGGGCTGCAGACAGGCTATCAAAGGCCTAAAATAACAAACAGTAGGCAGTCATGGCAGTTTTACATCGGTTACATGGATACACAGGCAGGCACTCCAGGCAGCATTGTGGTCAGTGGAGGAGTATTGCAAGTAGGGGCCGCAGACAGGCTATCAAAGGCCTAAAATAACAAACAATAGGCTCATGGCAGTTTTACAGCGGTTACATGGATACACGGGCAGGCAGCTTGGTGGTCAGTGGAGGAGTATTTAAAGTAGGGACCGCAGACAGGCTATCAAAGGCCTAAAATAACAAACAATAGGCTCATGGCAGTTTTACAGCGGTTACATGGATACACGGGCAGGCAGCTTGGTGGTCAGTGGAGGAGTATTTAAAGTAGGGACCGCAGACAGGCTTCAAAGGCCTAACATAAGAAAATGGGCTGGCTGTAGGCACTTTATAATTGGTTCCAGGGGTACACGGGCAGCAGTGGTCTGGTCAGTGGAGGAGTATTTAAAGTAGGGACCGCAGACAGGCTATCAAAGGCCTAACATAACAAACAATAGGCTCATGGCAGTTTCACAGCGGTTACATGGATACACGGGCAGGCAGCTTGGTGGTCAGTGGAGGAGTATTTAAAGTAGGGACCGCAGACAGGCTATCAAAGGCCTAAAATAACAAACAATAGGCTCATGGCAGTTTTACAGCGGTTACATGGATACACGGGCAGGCAGCTTGGTGGTCAGTGGAGGAGTATTGCAAGTAGGGGCCGCAGACAGGCTATCAAAGGCCTAACATAACAAACAATAGGCTCATGGCAGTTTCACAGCGGTTACATGGATACACGGGCAGGCAGCTTGGTGGTGGTGAGTGGAGGAGTATTTAAAGTAGGGACCGCAGACAGGCTTCAAAGGCCTAACATAAGAAAATGGGCTGGCTGTAGGCACTTTATAATTGGTTCCAGGGGTACACGGGCAGCAGTGGTCTGGTCAGTGGAGGAGTATTTAAAGTAGGGACCGCAGACAGGCTTCAAAGGCCTAACATAAGAAAATGGGCTGGCTGTAGGCACTTTATAATTGGTTCCAGGGGTACACGGGCAGCAGTGGTCTGGTCAGTGGAGGAGTATTTAAAGTAGGGACCGCAGACAGGCTATCAAAGGCCTAACATAACAAACAATAGGCTCATGGCAGTTTCACAGCGGTTACATGGATACACGGGCAGGCAGCTTGGTGGTCAGTGGAGGAGTATTTAAAGTAGGGACCGCAGACAGGCTATCAAAGGCCTAAAATAACAAACAATAGGCTCATGGCAGTTTTACAGCGGTTACATGGATACACGGGCAGGCAGCTTGGTGGTCAGTGGAGGAGTATTTAAAGTAGGGACCGCAGACAGGCTTCAAAGGCCTAACATAAGAAAATGGGCTGGCTGTAGGCACTTTATAATTGGTTCCAGGGGTACACGGGCAGCAGTGGTCTGGTCAGTGGAGGAGTATTTAAAGTAGGGACCGCAGACAGGCTATCAAAGGCCTAACATAACAAACAATAGGCTCATGGCAGTTTCACAGCGGTTACATGGATACACGGGCAGGCAGCTTGGTGGTCAGTGGAGGAGTATTTAAAGTAGGGACCGCAGACAGGCTATCAAAGGCCTAAAATAACAAACAATAGGCTCATGGCAGTTTTACAGCGGTTACATGGATACACGGGCAGGCAGCTTGGTGGTCAGTGGAGGAGTATTTAAAGTAGGGACCGCAGACAGGCTTCAAAGGCCTAACATAAGAAAATGGGCTGGCTGTAGGCACTTTATAATTGGTTCCAGGGGTACACGGGCAGCAGTGGTCTGGTCAGTGGAGGAGTATTTAAAGTAGGGACCGCAGACAGGCTATCAAAGGCCTAACATAACAAACAATAGGCTCATGGCAGTTTCACAGCGGTTACATGGATACACGGGCAGGCAGCTTGGTGGTCAGTGGAGGAGTATTTAAAGTAGGGACCGCAGACAGGCTATCAAAGGCCTAAAATAACAAACAATAGGCTCATGGCAGTTTTACAGCGGTTACATGGATACACGGGCAGGCAGCTTGGTGGTCAGTGGAGGAGTATTGCAAGTAGGGGCCGCAGACAGGCTATCAAAGGCCTAAAATAACAAACAATAGGCTCATGGCAGTTTTACAGCGGTTACATGGATACACAGGCAGCTTGGTGGTGAGTGGAGGAGTAGTGCAAGGAGTGTCTGTCCCAGTACTCCCAAAATATAAATAGATGTTAATGTCTCGCAAAACAACCAAAACAAAAAAAAAACGTGGCATACTTAGGTACAGGGGTGGGCTCATCTACTGAGTTTCTGACATAGTAATTTGGCAGTAACTATTTAATGGTGCCAATATAGGACACAGACACAGACTACTTTAAGTTGCATCATAGATGTCTACAAATTTGTATTGTCAGTGCCAGACATTGAATGATGTCAGCGAATAGACTAAAGATTGGTGGAGCTGTGCGACATAATTTTGCACATGGTAGAGCACATTTTGAGCTGGGGTAGGGGGGAACTCTCTTGAGGCCGGCGGGACCGCCCCAGGGCCCCTCATGTTACAACGGTGTGTCTGACGTTGGGTGCGCACCACCACCGCCAGAGACACTACATTGTACTATGAGGGACCCAGTAGCAATGCCGTCAACCAAAAGCGAGCACACCCACCTCTTCAGACAAACAGCAGTCTCACGGGTGCTTGCGCCAAGTCGCGATACCACGGCCCCGTGTGGGGAGTTTTGCCATTTAGGGAGGTGTAAACATGTCGTATGCTGTACAATCAGCTGCAGCAAATTAGACATTAGAAAAGTAATTCACAGGCAAGAGCTTTTCATAGGAAAGCTAGGTGTCGGCCGGGCAAGGTGGGGCAAAAGATTTCGAAATCCAGTTGTGGTTCATTTTAATGAATGTTAGATCGTCAACATTTTGGGTAGCCAGACGAGTCCTTTTTTCGGTTAATATTGAACCTGCAGCACTGAATACTCTTTCTGATAGGACACTTGCTGCCGGGCAAGCAAGCTCCTGCAATGCATATTCTGCCAATTCTGGCCAGGTGTCTAATTTGGAGGCCCAGTAATCAAATGGGAATGACGGTTGAGGGAGAACATCGATAAGGGATGAAAAATAGTTAGTAACCATACTGGACAAATGTTGTCTCCTGTCACTTTCAATTGATGCAGCAGTACCTGTCCTGTCTGCGGTCATAGCAAAATCACTCCACAACCTGTTCAGAAAACCCCTCTGTCCAACGCCACTTCTGATGTGTGCACCCCTAACACTCCTAGTCTGCTGCCCCCTGGAGCTCGTGTGAGAACGATCACGTGCGCTGTGTGCTGGGAATGCCTGAAGCAAACGGTCAACAAGAGTTGATTGTTTGGTTGCTAATATTAGTTCCAAGTTCTCATGTGGCATAATATTTTGCAATTTGCCTTTATAGCGTGGATCAAGGAGGCAGGCCAACCAGTAATCGTCATCGTTCATCATTTTCGTAATGCGTGTGTCCCTTTTTAGGATACGTAAGGCATAATCCGCCATGTGGGCCAAAGTTCCAGTTGTCAAATCTCCGGTTGTGATTGGTTGAGGGGCAGTTGCAGGCAAATCTACGTCACTTGTGTCCCTCAAAAAACCAGAACCCGGCCGTGACACGCAACCAAATTCCTGTGCCCCCGGGAAAGGTTCGGCATTAAAAATATACTCATCCCCATCATCCTCCTCGTCCTCCACCTCCTCTTCGCCCGCTACCTCGTCCTGTACACTGCCCTGACCAGACAATGGCTGACTGTCATCAAGGCTTTCCTCTTCCTCTGGTGCAGACGCCTGCTCCTTTATGTGCGTCAAACTTTGCATCAGCAGACGCATTAGGGGGATGCTCATGCTTATTACGGCGTTGTCTGCACTAACCAGCCGTGTGCATTCCTCAAAGCACTGAAGGACTTGACACATGTCTTGTATCTTAGACCACTGCACACCTGACAACTCCATGTCTGCCATCCTACTGCCTGCCCGTGTATCCTCCCACAAATAAATAACAGCACGCCTCTGTTCGCACAGTCTCTGAAGCATGTGCAGTGTTGAGTTCCACCTTGTTGCAACGTCTATGATTAGGCGATGCTGGGGAAGGTTCAAAGACCGCTGATAGGTCTGCATACGGCTGGCGTGTACAGGCGAACGTCGGATATGTGAGCAAAGTGCACGCACTTTGAGGAGCAGGTCGGAGAACCCAGGATAAGTTTTCAATAAGCACTGCACCACCAGGTTTAAGGTGTGAGCCAGGCAAGGAATGTGTTTCAGTTGGGAAAGGGAGATGGCAGCCATGAAATTCCTTCCGTTATCACTCACTACCTTGCCTGCCTCAAGATCTACTGTGCCCAGCCACGACTGCGTTTCTTGTTGCAAGAACTCGGACAGAACTTCCGCGGTGTGTCTATTGTCGCCCAAGCACTTCATAGCCAATACAGCCTGCTGACGCTTGGCAGTAGCTGGCCCATAATGGGACAACTGGTGTGCAACAGTGTCATCTGCCGATGGAGTGGTTGGCAGACTGCGTTCTGTGGAAGAGCTGTAGCTTCTGCAGGAGGACGAGGAGGAGGAGGAGGAGGGGGTGCGAACGCCTACAGCCAACTGTTTCCTAGACCGTGGGCTAGGCACAACTGTCCCTAAATTGATGTCGCCTGTGGACCCTGCATCCACCACATTCACCCAGTGTGCCGTGATGGACACATAACGTCCCTGGCCATGCCTACTGGTCCATGCATCTGTAGTCAGGTGCACCTTTGTACTCACAGATTGCCTGAGTGCATGGACGATGCGCTGTTTAACATGCTGGTGCAGGGCTGGGATGGCTTTTCTGGAAAAAAAGTGTCGACTGGGTAGCTCGTATCGTGGTTCAGCGTACTCCATCAGGGCTTTGAAAGCTTCGCTTTCAACTAACCGGTAGGGCATCATCTCTAACGAGATTAGTCTAGCTATGTGGGCGTTAAAACCCTGTGTACGCGGATGCGAGGATAAGTACTTCCTTTTTCTAACCAGAGTCTCATGTAGGGTGAGCTGGACTGGAGAGCTGGAGATCGTGGAACTTTCGGGTGTGCCGGTGTACATGGCAGACTGAGAGACGGTTGGAGACGGTATTGTTTCCGCCGGTGCCCTAGATGCAATATTTCCTCCTACAAAACTGGTGATTCCCTGACCCTGACTGCTTTTGGCTGGCAAAGAAACCTGCACAGATACTGCCGGTGGTGCGGAAAATGGTGGCCTTACAGTGACGGAAGGGATGTTGCGTTGCTGACTAGCTTCATTGGCCGAGGGTGCTACAACCTTGAGGGACGTTTGGTAGTTAGTCCAGGCTTGAAAATGCATGGTGGTTAAGTGTCTATGCATGCAACTAGTATTTAGACTTTTCAGATTCTGACCTCTGCTTAAGCTAGTTGAACATTTTTGACAGATGACTTTGCGCTGATCAGTTGGATGTTGTTTAAAAAAATGCCAGACTGCACTCTTCCTAGACTCGGATCCCTTTTCAGGGATTGCAGACTGAGCTTTAACCGGATGGCAACGCTGTGCTCCAACAGGTTTTGGCTTTGACACGCGTTTTGGTCCAGATACGGGCCCGGCAGATGGAACCTGTTGCGATGTTGATGCCTGCTGCGGCCCCTCCTCCACCTCCGCTTCTGAACTACTGCCGCCTGCACCCTGTTCCCCCAATGGCTGCCAATCGGGGTCAATAACTGGGTCATCTATTACCTCCTCTTCGAGCTCGTGTGCAACTTCGTCTGTGTCACTGTGTCGGTCGGTGGTATAGCGTTCGTGGCGGGGCAACATAGTCTCATCAGGGTCTGATTGTGGATCTGTACCCTGAGAGGGCAATGTGGTGGTCTGAGTCAAAGGAGCAGCATAGTACTCTGGCTGTGGCTGTGCATCAGTGCACTCCATGTCAGAATCTACTTGTAATGGGCATGGCCTGTTAAATGTTTCACTTTCTAAGCCAGGGACGGTATGTGTAAAGAGCTCCATGGAGTGACCCGTTGTGTCGCCTGCTGCATCCTTCTCTCTTGTTGTAGTTTTTGCTGAGGAGGACAAGGAAGCGACTTGTCCCTGACCGTGAACATCCACAAGCGACGCGCTGCTTTTACATTTACCAGTTTCGGAAGAGGAGGCAAAAGAGCTAGAGGCTGAGTCTGCAATGTAAGCCAAAACTTGCTGTTGCTGCTCCGCCTTTAAAAGCGGTTTTCCTACTCCCAGAAAAGAGAGCGTTCGAGGCCTTGTGTAGCCTGACGACGAAACTGGCTCCACAGCTCCAGACTTAGGTGGAATATTTTTATCCCCACGACCACCTGATGCTCCACTACCACTACCATCATTACCAGCTGACAATGAACGCCCACGACGACCTCTTGCACCAGACTTCCTCATTGTTTTAAAATCTTAACCAAAGTAACTTTATTTGTTGCTGTCAAACAACTTACACGGTGAGCTATAACTTCAGTATGATTTCAATATCCCTTAACAGGTTGGTGAGACCACAAGGAAAATCAGGCACAATGTTACACACTCTGTTTTCTGTGGCACAAAATCACAGAGATGACACACACGCAGGACTGTCACTCAAGCACTAATGTCAATATTAATCTCCCACCTAATTTATTTATTTTTTTTTCTCAGGGAGACTTTAGAAACCAAATAATATTAAAAAAAAAAAAAAAAAAAGGCTTTCTATGGCCCACAATTAGAGAGAGAGAGGTGGCACAACCAGGAGTCAAGACTGGCGCACAAGCTGAAAGGGCAATATTACTCTCCCACTGTTTTTTATGTTTTTTTTGTTTTTTTCAGGGAGACTTTAGAAACCAAATAATATTAAAAAAACCAAAAAAAAAAAAGGCTTTCTATGGCCCACTGAATGAGAGGGAGAGAGGTGGCACACCCAGGAGTCAAGACTGGCACACAAGCTGAAAGGGCAATATTACTCTCCCACTGTTTTTTTAGGTTTTTTTTTTTTTTTCAGGGAGACTTTAGAAACCAAATAATATTAAAAAAAAAAAAAAAAAAAAAAAAATAGGCTTGCTATAGCCCACTGAATGAGAGATAGCACACACAGCAGTGGCACACAAGCCCTGACTGAGGCCAATATTTTTCTCCCACTGATTGATGTAGTGTTTTTGTGTTGAGGTAGAATTTAGAACACAAATCACGGAAAAAATAAATAGGCTTTCTATGGCCCACTGAATGAAAGGGAGAGAGGTGGCACACCCAGGAGTCAAGACTGGCACACAAGCTGAAAGGGCAATATTACTCTCCCACTGTTTTTTTATGTATTTTTTGTTTTTTCAGGGAGACTTTAGAAACCCAATAATATTTTAAAAAAAAAATAAATAGGCTTTCTATGGCCCACTGAATGAGAGGGAGAGAGGTGGCACACCCAGGAGTCAAGACTGGCACACAAGCTGAAAGGGCAATATTATTCTCCCACTGTTTTTTTAGGTTTTTTTTTTTTTTTTCAGGGAGAATTAGAAACCAAATAATATTAAAAAAAAAAAATAAATAGGCTTTCTATGGCCCACTGAATGAGAGGGAGAGAGGTGGCACACCCAGGAGTCAAGACTGGCACACAAGCTGAAAGGGCAATATTACTCTCCCACTGTTTTTTTAGGTTTTTTTTTTTTTTTCAGGGAGACTTTAGAAACCAAATAATATTAAAAAAAAAAAAAAAAAAAAAATAGGCTTGCTATAGCCCACTGAATGAGAGATAGCACACACAGCAGTGGCACACAAGCCCTGACTGAGGCCAATATTTTTCTCCCACTGATTGATGTAGTGTTTTTGTGTTGAGGTAGAATTTAGAACACAAATCACGGAAAAAATAAATAGGCTTTCTATGGCCCACTGAATGAAAGGGAGAGAGGTGGCACACCCAGGAGTCAAGACTGGCACACAAGCTGAAAGGGCAATATTACTCTCCCACTGTTTTTTTATGTATTTTTTGTTTTTTCAGGGAGACTTTAGAAACCCAATAATATTTAAAAAAAAAAATAAATAGGCTTTCTATGGCCCACTGAATGAGAGGGAGAGAGGTGGCACACCCAGGAGTCAAGACTGGCACACAAGCTGAAAGGGCAATATTATTCTCCCACTGTTTTTTTAGGTTTTTTTTTTTTTTTTCAGGGAGAATTAGAAACCAAATAATATTAAAAAAAAAAAATAAATAGGCTTTCTATGGCCCACTGAATGAGAGGGAGAGAGGTGGCACACCCAGGAGTCAAGACTGGCACACAAGCTGAAAGGGCAATATTACTCTCCCACTGTTTTTTTAGGTTTTTTTTTTTTTTTCAGGGAGACTTTAGAAACCAAATAATATTAAAAAAAAAAAAAAAATAGGCTTGCTATAGCCCACTGAATGAGAGATAGCACACACAGCAGTGGCACACAAGCCCTGACTGAGGCCAATATTTTTCTCCCACTGATTGATGTAGTGTTTTTGTGTTGAGGTAGAATTTAGAACACAAATCACGGAAAAAATAAATAGGCTTTCTATGGCCCACTGAATGAAAGGGAGAGAGGTGGCACACCCAGGAGTCAAGACTGGCACACAAGCTGAAAGGGCAATATTACTCTCCCACTGTTTTTTTATGTATTTTTTGTTTTTTCAGGGAGACTTTAGAAACCCAATAATATTTTAAAAAAAAAATAAATAGGCTTTCTATGGCCCACTGAATGAGAGGGAGAGAGGTGGCACACCCAGGAGTCAAGACTGGCACACAAGCTGAAAGGGCAATATTATTCTCCCACTGTTTTTTTAGGTTTTTTTTTTTTTTTTCAGGGAGAATTAGAAACCAAATAATATTAAAAAAAAAAAATAAATAGGCTTTCTATGGCCCACTGAATGAGAGGGAGAGAGGTGGCACACCCAGGAGTCAAGACTGGCACACAAGCTGAAAGGGCAATATTACTCTCCCACTGTTTTTTTAGGTTTTTTTTTTTTTTTCAGGGAGACTTTAGAAACCAAATAATATTAAAAAAAAAAATAAATAGGCTTTCTATGGCCCACTGAATGAGAGGGAGAGAGGTGGCACACCCAGGAGTCAAGACTGGCACACAAGCTGAAAGGGCAATATTATTCTCCCACTGTTTTTTTAGGTTTTTTTTGTTTTTTTTCAGGGAGAATTAGAAACCAAATAATATTAAAAAAAAAAATAAATAGGCTTTCTATGGCCCACTGAATGAGAGGGAGAGAGGTGGCACACCCAGGAGTCAAGACTGGCACACAAGCTGAAAGGGCAATATTACTCTCCCACTGTTTTTTTAGGTTTTTTTTTTTTTTTCAGGGAGACTTTAGAAACCAAATAATATTAAAAAAAAAAAAAAAAAAAAAAAATAGGCTTGCTATAGCCCACTGAATGAGAGATAGCACACACAGCAGTGGCACACAAGCCCTGACTGAGGCCAATATTTTTCTCCCACTGATTGATGTAGTGTTTTTGTGTTGAGGTAGAATTTAGAACACAAATCACGGAAAAAATAAATAGGCTTTCTATGGCCCACTGAATGAAAGGGAGAGAGGTGGCACACCCAGGAGTCAAGACTGGCACACAAGCTGAAAGGGCAATATTACTCTCCCACTGTTTTTTTATGTATTTTTTGTTTTTTCAGGGAGACTTTAGAAACCCAATAATATTTAAAAAAAAAAATAAATAGGCTTTCTATGGCCCACTGAATGAGAGGGAGAGAGGTGGCACACCCAGGAGTCAAGACTGGCACACAAGCTGAAAGGGCAATATTATTCTCCCACTGTTTTTTTAGGTTTTTTTTTTTTTTTTCAGGGAGAATTAGAAACCAAATAATATTAAAAAAAAAAAATAAATAGGCTTTCTATGGCCCACTGAATGAGAGGGAGAGAGGTGGCACACCCAGGAGTCAAGACTGGCACACAAGCTGAAAGGGCAATATTACTCTCCCACTGTTTTTTTAGGTTTTTTTTTTTTTTTCAGGGAGACTTTAGAAACCAAATAATATTAAAAAAAAAAAAAAAAAAAAAAAAATAGGCTTGCTATAGCCCACTGAATGAGAGATAGCACACACAGCAGTGGCACACAAGCCCTGACTGAGGCCAATATTTTTCTCCCACTGATTGATGTAGTGTTTTTGTGTTGAGGTAGAATTTAGAACACAAATCACGGAAAAAATAAATAGGCTTTCTATGGCCCACTGAATGAAAGGGAGAGAGGTGGCACACCCAGGAGTCAAGACTGGCACACAAGCTGAAAGGGCAATATTACTCTCCCACTGTTTTTTTATGTATTTTTTGTTTTTTCAGGGAGACTTTAGAAACCAAATAATATTAAAAAAAAAAAAAAAAAATAGGCTTGCTATAGCCCACTGAATGAGAGATAGCACACACAGCAGTGGCACACAAGCCCTGACTGAGGCCAATATTTTTCTCCCACTGATTGATGTAGTGTTTTTGTGTTGAGGTAGATTTTAGAACACAAATCACGGAAAAAATAAATAGGCTTTCTATGGCCCACTCAGTGAGAGATGGCACACACAGGGATGGCACTGTAGCAGAAATGCCAATCTTAATCTCCCACAAAAAAAAAACAAAAAAAAAAAAAAAACTGTCCTACAATTACTATCTCCCTGCAGTAATGTAAGCCAGGTATGGCAGGCAGCAATAGGAGTGGACTGATGCACAAATTAAATAAAAAGTGTGGACAAACAAAAAAGATAGCTGTGCAGAAAGGAAGGAACAAGAGGATATGTGCTTTGAAAAAAGCAGTTGGTTTCCACAGTGGCGTACACACAGCAATACAGCTATCACGGAGCCTTCTAGGGCAGCCCAATGAGCTACAGCGCTGAGGGGAAAAAAAAAAAAAAATAGCTTCCACAGTCCCTGCACACCGAAGGTGGTGTTGGACAGTGGAAATCGCTGCAGCACAAGCGGTTTGGTGGTTAGTGGACCCTGCCTAACGCTCTCCCTGCTTCTGACGAAGCGGCAGCAACCTGTCCCTAAGCTCAGATCAGCAGCAGTAAGATGGCGGTCGGCGGGAACGCCCCTTTATAGCCCCTGTGACGCCGCAGACAGCAAGCCAATCACTGCAATGCCCTTCTCTAAGATGGTGGGGACCAGGATCTATGTCATCACGCTGCCCACACTCTGCGTTCACCTTCATTGGCTGAGAAATGGCGCTTTTCGCGTCATTGAAACGCGACTTTGGCGCGAAAGTCGCGTACCGCATGGCCGACAAGCACAGGGGTCGGATCGGGTTTCATGAGACGCCGACTTAGCCAAAAGTCGGCGACTTTTGAAAATGATCGACCCGTTTCGCTCAACCCTAGTGTTGAGCATTCCGATACCGCAAGTATCGGGTATCGGCCGATATTTGCTGTATCGGAATTCTGATACCGAGATCCGATACTTTTGTGGTATCGGGAATCGGTATCGGGATCGATATTAATGTGTAAAATAAAGAATAAAAATAAAAAATATTGATATACTCACCCTCTGACGCGCCCTGGTTGTAACCGCCAGCCTCCGGTCATAAGAATGAGCGCTTGAAAGTCCTTAGATGACGTCGCGGCCTGTGATTGGTCGCGTTGCAGTCACGTGGCCGCTCCGCGACCAATCACAGGCCGCGACGTCATCTAAGGACTTTCAAGCGCTCATTCTTATGAACGGAGGCTGGCGGTTACAACCAGGGCGCGTCAGAGGGTGAGTATATCAATATTTTTTATTTTTATTCTTTATTTTGCACATAAATATGGATCCCAGGGCCTGAAGGGGAGTTTCCTCTCCTTCAGACCCTGGGAACCATCAGGATACCTTCCGATACTTGGTGTCCCATTGACTTGTATTGGTATCGGGTATCGGTATCGGCGATATCCGATACTTTTCGGGTATCGGCCGATACTATCCGATACCGGTACTTTCAAGTATCGGACGGTATCGCTCAACACTAGTCATAAGTAACATACTGTAGTTAAAAATAATACAATAATGAATTCAAAAATAATACAATAATGAATGCAAAACTAATGGCGACCCTGCTCGTAAGAGCTTACAATCTACAATGAGGTAGGTTGACACAAAGTACAGGTGCTTATTTACAATGATGGTCCAACCATCTTGAAGGCATGGGGGATAGAAAAAGATTGCACGAGTTAGTGACCAGTCAATATTTGTAGTGCTTTTGGGTGCAGGGGAGCTTGATGGAGAATTATGTTCAGGGAAATAGTGAATGGGCTATATATAAAAAGGACTTTGATTAGGGAACGTGATAGGCCGCCCTAAACAGATGTGTTTTTAGGGAGAGCCTGAAACTGTGTAAGTTGTGGATAGTCCTATTTTCTTGGGGTACAGTATTCCAAAGAATTGGCGCAACTCGGGAGAAGTCTTTGTCCCCTGAGTGGGAGAGGTATGGATTAGTGCAGATGTTAGTCGAAAGTTACTTGTGGAGCATAGAGAACGGGTAGCCTGATAAACAGAAATGAGGGAGGTGATGTAAGGGGTGTCGTAGAGTAAGAGTAAGTCGACCCCACCACCAAGTCTGTTCACAGGTCTCAGAGGTAAGTCGCCATGAGAAATATCGGCAGGGGAGACAGTGTCAGAATCCTGAATCCAGGTTTCAGTGAGTGCCAGCAGATTAAAAGAGTTGTTCAGAAAATAGTTGTGCAGGTAAAGAAGCTTGTACATACAGACAGTGGATTCCAGAGGGCACAATTAAAAGAGGGAAATTAAGGAGTACAACTAATGTTAATAAGGTTAGCAGGGTTTTGATGAGAAGTGGGGAGGGGTTGAAGTTGGCGAAGGGTGTACCAGGCTTAGGAAAGATATCCCCTGAAATAAGTAGTAGCAGTAAAAAGAGAAAGAGCAAATGGTTCTTGGATTTGTGACATGGTTTATTGTGCAATATCTTTGGACAAGATGGACTGAGATTATTCAGGATGGTGAAAAGAGCATGGTAGCTGTACATGGGAGAGGGCAGGAGAGAGGGACTGATGTGAATGAGTGGTGATGTAAGTGGAATGGGGAGGTGAATATGGATGACAAAAACACACAGAAAGATGAACTTAGAAATTAAAAGGAACCTGTCATGTCATTTATAGCATCTAAAGAGGCTCCAGACTTCCCCTGAAACTTCAAACATTGCAAAGGACATCCAGGAGAAATCCGTGTTCGGTGTTTAGCACCAGACTCTAACTCTCCGGCATGAAACCAGAACTTTTACTTTCGAGTTCGCTCATCTCTACATCTAACATTTATGGTGCATAATTTGCTAACTTCTCCTTCAACCAAAGAGGCGGTAACATATACTCTTTCCGAGGGTGTTTTCTTCACACCTGTATGACATTACTCAAATATAAGAAGGCAGCATGATACAGTGAATAAAAAGAAAACGCCAACAGAGAAGGTCAAAGCAGGTGAGATCTAAGGAAACCGATATGTTTTTACCTTATCACACTGAGATCTGCTCACTTTCAGTACTTACTGACATTGCAAATGCCAGGAGGGGGTGAGAGTTGCACTGTACTGTCGTTACATATGGAGCGCCCCCAGATGCAGGGCCACGGGGTACTTGGTACCGGGTTTCTCTGTCTCAGTTCTGGGGTTGTCACGGTGGCTAGACCCGGTCCGTGACCCTGCTAAGGGGCGTCCAATGAAAGTTGTAAGTGGTGGTGCGTGGTGCAGGTCGCGATGAATAACGAGGACACAGGGTTGCAGTCTCTTTACCTCTTTACTGAAGGCTTCAAGGTCCTCAATCCAGAGTACGGTTAACAGGGCTGTCTGAGACCGGCCGGTCCGATGGCACCTCCAGAGTTCCCTTTGCAGGTGGAAATCTGTGCCTACCTTCTAGCGCCTGTGTGTTGTAGTACTTCCCTGCTGAGCACCACGGGATAGTCCTCACAACTGTTGTGTCTGTTTCTGATGTTCTTTCCCACAACTTATGTCTACTCTGATGTTCTTCTCCGTCCCCCAGATGATATGGATAGGACGCACCCGTATGACGGGTAGGCCTGGAGCTCTTCCGGGACCCTAGTGACGCCCCTCTCTGACAGTTGCCCCCTATGTCTGCTTAGGTGATTTAGGTGAGACAGCCAACCTATAATTAACTGTCCTGCCGTTGGTTTGAAGTAATGCTTGGAGCTTAATACTTCTTCGGCGTTCCGGCCACCGGCTACGTGCCTCAATAGGATGTTGCCTCAATCTTACAGCACGACTCCTATTGGTGTTATCTCCTTTTTGCTTTGATCTCGTTTCTCACTCTCCACAATAAACCTCGCTTCTTGTCCTTTCTTGAGATACCGCCGCGATATAGTGCAGGCGCGGTTCCTTAACATTCTTTCCTGTTCGCTAGGCCTCTGTCAGGATCCCACCCCTGACAGGGACCCCCCTGAATCTTCCCCTGCAACACCCTCTGCCACAGGATGTTGCCTGGTTCCAACCCAGTCAGCTTCTGTTCTAACTTTCTATCTAACCCCCAGTTTTACCAGATTGTGAGGAGTGGCCTAATACATAGCACCCTTAGCTCCCCCTGGAGGCCAGACTATGAAGTGTATTGGTGTCTGTGATACCTGGTCAGGTGAACTCCTTCAGTGCCATCAGACGTACCATCACTCCCCTTAGCGGCGGAGCATCAGTACTGCAACGACCAGGACTCTGGGGCACTGCACATACAACCCCTCTCTGGATCCACAGTACATCGGATATCAGGGAATAATAACCTGACACCTGGGATAGATCTAGAGCATTATTACAAACACTTCTCACACTATCATTTTTATCACTGTTCCTCACTGCAGCTTTCCTCTCCTGTCACTGTCATGTCATTACATCATGATTGTCATTAAAGCACCATGAAAAGAGAGCTGAAGTGGAGAGCAGTGAGGAAGATCATTGTGCGAGCACCGTTTGTCACATACAATGCTGTGAATTTATTGCAGGTATCAAGGCAATATTCCCCAATGCTTGGGATAGATCCAAAACTTTTAATGCAATGTACTTCTCTTCCTCTGCCAGCACTTCTAATGAGAGTTAAGACGCATTCAGATATTCATATATATCAGTCCTATATTGGGCCGCAATGCACAGACTGGCAGCCTGATATCGGACCCTGACAGCTCTATGTATTTTTATGAAGCTGTCACTCTCTATTCAGAAGACCTGCTGCCAGTCCATGCATTGCGGTCTAATCTTGAACCAATTTTAAGTAGGTCTGAATGCGCCCTAACTGAAAGAAGTGAGGAAATCTTATTGTGATAAGGTTAAACACATCAGTCTCCCCAGATCCCAGATGTTCTAACCTTCTCTATGGCTGTTTGCACTTTTTTTCCCCTGCATGAGGTTGGCTTCTTTTGATTGGACAATTGCAAACAGGAGAAAAGTAAATGCTCCCGGAGAAGAATCTCTGTTACTGCTCCATAGCTGAAGGGTGTATTAGCATATTAGGCACCCTAAACTTTAGAAGCCAATATCCACATACACTCACTGGCCACTTTATTAGGTACACCTGTCCAACTTCTTGTTAACACTTAATTTCTAATCAGCCAATCACATGGCGGCAACTCAGTGCATTTAGGCATGTAGACATGGTCAAGACAATCTCCTGCAGTTCAAACCGAGCATCAGTATGGGGAAGAAAGGTGATTTGAGTGCCTTTGAACGTGGCATGGTTGTTGGTGCCAGAAGGGCTGGTCTGAGTATTTCAGAAACTGCTGATCTACTGGGATTTTCACGCACAACCATCTCTAGGGTTTACAGAGAATGGTCCGAAAAAGAAAAAAAATCCAGTGAGCGGCAGTTCTGTGGGCGGAAATGCCTTGTTGATGCCAGAGGTCAGAGGAGAATGGGCAGACTGGTTCGAGCTGATAGAAAGGCAACAGTGACTCAAATCGCCACCCGTTACAACCAAGGTAGGCCTAAGAGCATCTCTGAACGCACAGTGCGTCGAACTTTGAGGCAGATGGGCTACAGCAGCAGAAGACCACACCGGGTACCACTCCTTTCAGCTAAGAACAGGAAACTGAGGCTACAATTTGTACAAGCTCATCGAAATTGGACAGTAGAAGATTGGAAAAACGTTGCTTGGTCTGATGAGTCTCGATTTCTGCTGCGACATTCGGATGGTAGGGTCAGAATTTGGCGTAAACAACATGAAAGCATGGATCCATCCTGCCTTGTATGGAGCATCTTTGGGATGTGCAGCCGACAAATCTGCGGCAACTGTGTGATGCCATCATGTCAATATGGACCAAAATCTCTGAGGAATGCTTCCAGCACCTTGTTGAATCTATGCCACGAAGAATTGAGGCAGTTCTGAAGGCAAAAGGGGGTCCAACCCGTTACTAGCATGGTGTACCTAATAAAGTGGCCGGTGAGTGTATATGAGAGATGAAATTAAAAAAGGAAAAACACATTTTATTCAGCTCTACAGCCCTTTTTGATGAGATAGCCAGTTCAAAAGCAAAAAGATTTTACTTTTTTTCTCTTAAAAACAACACCACTCGTGACCATTGGCTGTGCATGGTACTGCAACCCAGCCTCATTTTATTAAATGGAGGTGATATTTAAAACCATTTATAGTCAATGGACAAGTGTAACAATGTCTTTAGAAAAAAAAACCTTTTTTTGTAATCTCAGTCTTTTGTAACATATATTATCAAACCCAAAATAATCAGTATCAAAGATAAGAATAATGTGTGACAAGTCAGCAAGTTACTTCTATTCGTTCCCCACATGAATCCTTATGGACTGACTTTCTGGTCTCCAAATATATATATCTGTGAAATAATACAGGGCCATGGACGCAGAAGTGAGTGTATAAATGATATACATATATTTTAGGCTGTTAAACTTTCTCAGATACAATGGAAGAACTCCCCTTGGTCATAAACGGAGCTCAGTACATGCACACTATGAGCCAACGGTGGCAAACACACAGCCACAGGAAAGAAAATAATAAAGAGGAAATATAAACTTGTGTTGATGCAGTTATTTTTTTTAGTGCTCCAGTCTCATCCTTGGAGTGCTATTGTTCTAGCTTTCATTTTAACATAATTGACTTATGACTTCCTGACTGGGTAAACCTGTAGTTATATGCTGAAGGCATGCTGTATATTCTGCACTTATCTATTAAGACTATGGGAACATTCATAATATTTATCGCTTTGCGCTCGTCTTTTGGACGATTCGTTATCTCCGGTGATATACCCTTGCAGATTGCTTTTCTGACACTAAATTAAATAACATTTATGATAGATAACAGATAACATTCGGCTTTAATACAAAAACACAACAGAAGGCTCCTCGGAGAGTAGACTCTTCATATCCTATAATGTTCTAACGCTAGCAGAATATGTGCACAGGACAAAGCCGATATCCAAAGGAAACATGGTGCCTGGGACTTTTCAGCCGTAAATTTAGTGCAGTTTAATGGTAGACACAATGGTTTTCATGGTTGGGTATAAAACAACTACTGAATGCACGTATAACAGTAAAACACTCAATATTATAAAAGTGGCATAAAACAAAGAGATAATTGGCAACATTCATATTTGTCTTCTTGATTGCTGAGGCGTATCTCTGTAGTAAGGTGCCATATGGAGGCATCAAACGTCAGTACACAAAGTGCCTACAGCTCCGTCGAACAGAGCGACGATGACTCTATGTGCCTCCCTACAGGCTCGGTACATTCTGGTCTGCCATGTGCCTAGGGTTTACTGGCAAAATTTCTTTGGAAAGTGGAAAATGAATTAGAGAAAGTAAAGCTCTGTCCACACTGATGCCAGGACTTCTGCTTCTAAAAGACGAATCCAAACGTTTGTCAAAAGACACCATTGACGTGCCACCAAATGGTCGGTCATCTAGATTGTAAAACAAAACCCTCTATTGAGGCTCCCAATGCTAATGTAACTAGACCTTAATTATACAGCATGTCTGAACTTATATCAGCATATCACAAGTCCTTGCAGATTCAAAAATAATAGTGTAGGCTTATTCATCATAATTATTATTATTATTATAGACAGTGGGCTAAACTCCACTATTTATATGCCTTACCTGTAAATTTATGAAAAGTTACTTGTCAAGCATAATTTTAGGACCAGCCAACGTGCCTAATCAGTTTACACCCTGCCAGCCTTACACATGCTTCTGTGTCCCTGAAAGTGCTGGTACTCCTCATATGCCTGCTAAATACTATATGTTCTGTTATGTATGTCTGATATATATCTATATATTGTGAAGTCGCATAATGCCTTTAATGCTGCTATAATGTAATGTATGAATACAAGAAAGAAAAAGAGTGCAAAACGTCCCAAGGATAAAATGTAATATTTATTTAAAAACACATATATCGAAAAAACAACAGACATAGTAGATGCAGTGATAGACAAAGTAGTTTAATGAACAGGTGTAAAGCACAAAGATCCCAAGTACTAGTGGGAGGCAGGGCAAAGAGTGGCAGCTATTTTAATAAGAAAGTGTAAGTGCGACCCACATAGCGTTGTTCCCTCATAAATCCCAATCAAAAAATGGAGATATAGCACCAATAGGAAGAGAGTGAAAGTCCCTTATTGTTACTTAGAAGTCACTAAATATCAATCAGCTCAAACAGAGCAGTAGAACATATATCTGGTACTACAAATCAATCCAAAGCGGGTCAGCTGAGACTCCCTAAGTTAATATGTATCCCTTTAAGGGAACAAAAATGTGCACTATAAGTCAAAGCCTGTACTTACCCATGCTTCTTGCTACCTGGAGATCTAGTGCAGCATCCCCAACGTGCGCGTTTTCTTTCTTGTAATCATCATGTCTTTGAGAGTGTCCGTGGCTACTTTAGCCTCCCTTATTACAACTTTGAGGGTATGACTATATAAAATAAATATGGTTTCTGATCTGAGGATTGGGTATATAATGTAATGTATATATGTTTGTAATTGTAGGAAAAGTAAAGGATTCGGTGAGTTGTAGGATCTAGATTAACCCACCAGAGGGGGGCACAGTAGAAACTAGTTAGTTAGGAGGGGCCAACTGCATAAGGTCTAGAGAGCTTCCTGTTTTTGGTCAGAAGGGCCTCAGAGCCCATGCAGGGCAGTTGAGCCATGTAACGTTCTTCAAGGAAAGGAGTCCAGATAGTCCAGGGCCTAGGAGTAACAATTGTCAAGAAGATGGTGGTGGTCAGCTACTTAGGAAGACGCCTGCAGGTCTGGGGCAAAACGGCCTGAGAACTCCTACAGTTAGTCAGACTGGTCAGACCAAGTGCTGAGGTACTGGGAACATTGGTGTGACCCCATGGTATTCCTAAAGAAGAAAGGGACAGAAAATGTTGTGTCTTGTGAAGTTTCATATGCTGTACCTAATGTGAACTGGACGAGCTGAGAAAGGAACTAAGTAAAATTGTTTGTTTTATGTTGGAATTGGACTCTGTCTCTCTTTATACGGATTCTGAAGAAAGAAACCCCCAGCGAGTCAGAGAGGACCCAGATGGGCAGGAAAGCGGACAAAAGGGTACGCTGCCGCTGGGACATTGTATGAATGTGACGGAGGGCCAGAGTGCGCTGAAGCAGCCACCATTGATAGCCATGACTACAGCCCTGGCCCCTCTCACACAGGCACCATACACATTAGGCAAACACTGGCTGGAACAACAGAATCGGCCACCCATCGAACCTGTATGAGGCCTCTTGATTTTCCCAAGACAGAAGATGTTGAGGGAGAGAAGCGTCCGACCGTTGGAATGGCAGCAGCCCTCTCACATAGGAATTAGGGTGTATTAAAAGATTTGTCCATTAAAAGGTTTGTCCACTACCTGGACAACCTTTTTTTTTCTTTAAAGAAAAAGTACTTTCCCCTTTAAAATAAACATAGCATATAGGTCTCCTGCATCAGTGTCGTTTCGGAGATGTCAGTGTGGTTCTCGGGGCCTTGCGTGACTATGTTATGCCCGTTATGCCAACGGACCCCTGCAGGAAATCAGTGACCAAGTGAAAGTAGTGAGAGCGCAGTAACACAAAAGCGGCCGCTAATTGGCACACGAGCTACAGGAGACCTAATATTTCCTGGAACAATGCCTGTGCAGGTGGTGAGTATATGTTATTTTTATTTTACAAGGAGAATTCTTATTTTATTTTGTCTAGGTACTGGACAACCCCATTAAAACCTATAACCTATATAGTATAATGAAGTTGTGAATAATGAAAACCAGTTCAGAGATGGACTCTGTAGTGCAAGATCAATCAACAAGAAAACAGCCATAATACAGGACCTAACTGAATGCCATGATTAAATGCTTATACCTGAAACATGGCTCGTCGGAAATGCAGGTGCCACACTTGAAGCTGTAATACCAAGGAACTTCGCAGTACCGCTCCATGTGAGACGGGGGAGAAGGGAGGTGGGGTAGATATCTGTTTCAAATAAACTTTAAAAGTAAAACTGATAGAAGAAAATGTGACCAGACCAGTCTTTCCTCCTCCTCAAATTGCAAAATTCCTCACATGGGAAAGCTGTTTTTCCATTGGAGGAGGCTGATGTATAGGACTGGTCACATCCTTTTCACCCAGCAGCCATTGTGTGGACAGAAGTGCTATCAGTTTGTTTGGAAAGCTGCACTTTCAATGTAATGGAACAATCATTTAAGGAGCCTAATTAAAAAAAGTAGTATATCTGTGTCCGGGCTCTATTGTTTAGCTGCAGTGATGATGTCATGTTTTAAGCACTGCAGCCATTCAATGAGGTCAGCGGCTCATGTCTTCTACAAAGGCAGAGCTGCTGAGCACAATGATTAGCTGCAAACAAAAAACAAAACTCTTATTAATAGAATCCATGTTTTTAGGCTCACCAAGTGAGGTGGAGCCTCAGGTCCAGATGGGCACACAGACCACAGTCATTGGTGTCGCAAGCAGTAAGGCATGTAGGAAGCGAGGACATCGCACACCCGGGAATCTTGGGAGTAGCAAGATGGATGAACTGGAATTCAGTAGGGATTGAAGCAAGTTAAAGTATGGAGTGCACAGAAGGTGTAGACCAAATGAAAGTCCTAAGTCTCAATCCTTGTTCTAAAAGGCCTTAACTAGAATTTGTGAGATGAAGTCACTAAGCCACATCGTGCAACCTACAAAACCCTATGTGGAGCACAACAGAGGGCAGCAGCTCAAGGTGAAGGAAGCAGAGCCCGGGATTCCCTGGACTGGTGTGTAACAATGTTAATTGGTCCACAAAAAAACACAAACATGTGGAGAGTGCAATAGAACATAATAGGTAAGTGTTCTGTCTGTGAAAACATGGATAGAACATGTACATAATTCATAGGTGTCTGAATGAAACTTAAAATTTGGGGAATGTGGCTACAAATCATCATGATGTCTCAGATCAGAGCACTCATGTATCAATTCAATTGGCAGCCAAGGAGATGATTTCTATTTACTTCTGTACGCTGGACAGACATGAAATGCAATGAGTTAATATTTTTGTGGTTTGCACCTTCTCATACTGGTCATACACTAGTGGATTTCGACAGGCACTTTCTCAATGCTCAGACTTGGTTGACAACACCATAAGTTAAAATGACAATATCTTTTTGATTTGTGGCTTGATCTGTGACCAGGGTTGAGTTTCTATTGTTGGGGTGCGCTCTGTCGTTACACTGAACTTTTCTAGTATTGCCACCAATTCCATCTGACAACAGAGGAAAAAAATTAAGCGGTACAGAGTGACTATTTAACACATATCTGTTTTTCGGTCAACTTCTGTAATGTTGTTCTTCTTCAAAGAGGCATTGACATTTAGCAGAAAATGTTCTCAATAAGTTCTTTTTGGCCATAGTAAATCAATAACAAACTTCTTTCATTTGAGAAACCCGGGCCCTGGAGTATAAGGGGCACAAATGGTGCCATTACCTCATATAAGAAGACGAATACTTTTACAGACCCATGATAGTTAGGGACTCTGTTAGGCTACTTTCACACTAGCGTCGTGCACTGCACGTCACAATGCGTCGTTGTGGAGAAAAAACGCATCCTGCAAAGTTGTCTGCAGGATGTGTTTTTTCCCCATAGACTAACATTACCGAAGCATTGCGACGCAGTGCCACACGTCGCAACCGTCGTGCGACGGTTGCGTCGTGTTTTGGCACACCGCTGCCACAAAAAAAGTTACATGTAACGTTTTTTTGTGCGTCGGGACCGCCATTTTCGACCGCGCATGTGCGGCCAAAACTCCGCCCCCTCCTCCCTGTACCTTACAATGAAGCAGCGGAAGCGTCTTAAGACTGCTTCCGCTGCCCACGTCGGGCATTTTCTTCACAGTATGCGTCGGTACGTCGGGCCGACGCAGCGCGACGGCCCTGTACCGACGCTAGTGTGAAAACAGCCTTAGAGATTTTGCATTGCGGCTCAAATGCTTTAAGTCACACCACTGTCCACTACTCTATAATAATTTGATGAGTTTTTCACTGGTCAAGCTATCCATGGTGAAAGCAGTTATGAAATCACAAGCAGATTTATGAAATATGTTGGTCACTTCCTTCTGTTAGAGATGTTACATAACTTTTTCATTGGCTGTATTCCAGAAGTAAATATCACCTCATGTCACCTGCAACCTCAAAAACATCTCTAGTGTCCGACCTTTTCTTACCTTTAAGGCCGGCCTCACACTCATCGTATGTAAATACGGTCCTTTTTTTACGGCTGTAATACTCAGAAAAGTCCCCAAAATAGTGATCCGTATGTCATCCGTAGGCAGGGTGTGTCAGCGTATTTTGCGCATGGCATCCTCCGTATGTAATCCGTATGGCATCCGTACTGCGATATTTTCTCGCAGGCTTGCAAAACTGACATCTAATGGATTTATGTGCTCAAATGTTCGTTAAAACATATATACCGTATATATATATATATATATATATATATATATATATATATATATATATATATATATATATATATATGTCATTGAGACACATATACACTCACTGGCCACTTTATTAGGTACACCTGTCCAACTTCTTGTTAACACTTAATTTCTAATCAGCCAATCACATGGCGGCAACTCAGTGCATTTAGGCATGTAGACATGGTGAAGACAATCTCCTGCAGTTCAAACCGAGCATCAGTATGGGGAAGAAAGGTGATTTGAGTGCCTTTGAACGTGGCATGGTTGTTGGTGCCAGAAGGGCTGGTCTGAGTATTTCAGAAACTGCTGATCTACTGGGATTTCCACGCACAACCATCTCTAGGGTTTACAGAGAATGGCCCGAAAAAGAAAAAAAATCCAGTGAGCGGCAGTTCTGTGGGCGGAAATGCCTTGTTGATGCCAGAGGTCAGAGGAGAATGGGCAGACTGGTTCGAGCTGATAGAAAGGCAACAGTGACTCAAATCGCCACCCGTTACAACCAAGGTAGGCCTAAAAGCATCTCTGAACGCACAGTGCGTCGAACTTTGAGGCAGATGGGCTACAGCAGCAGAAGACCACACCGGGTACCACTCCTTTCAGCTAAGAACAGGAAACTGAGGCTACAATTTGCACAAGCTCATCGAAATTGGACAGTAGAAGATTGGAAAAACGTTGCTTGGTCTGATGAGTCTCGATTTCTGCTGCGACATTTGGATGGTAGGGTCAGAATTTGGCGTAAACAACATGAAAGCATGGATCCATCCTGCCTTGTATGGAGCATCTTTGGGATGTGCAGCCGACAAATCTGCAGCAACTGTGTGATGCCATCATGTCAATATGGACCAAAATCTCTGAGGAATGCTTCCAGCACCTTGTTGAATCTATGCCACGAAGAATTGAGGCAGTTCTGAAGGCAAAAGGGGGTCCAACCCGTTACTAGCATGGTGTACCTAATAAAGTGGCCGGTGAGTGTATATATATTCTGTATTTATATTTAATTCAGCGCGATATATGTGAAAAGCCGGTAATTCAATTGCCGGCTTTTCATTTCTCCTTCCCAAACCCGACAGGATATGAGACATGGTTTACATACAATAAACCATCTAATGTTAGTAGTGTGTATGTGCAAAATTTGGGCGCTGTAGCTGCTAAAATAAAGGGTTAAATGGCGAAAAAAATTGGCGTGGGCTCTCGCGCAATTTTCTCCGCCAGAGCAGTAAAGCCAGTGACTGAGGGCAGATATTAATAGCCTAGAGAGGGTCCATGGTTATTGGCCCCCCCCTGACTACAAAAATCTGCCCCCAGCCACCCCAGAAAAGGCACATCTGGAAGATGCGCCTATTCTGGCACTTGGCCACTCTCTTCCCACTCCCATGTAGCGGTGGGATATGGGGTAATGAAGGGTTAATGTCACCTTGCTTAAGGTGACATTAAGCCAGATTAATAATGGAGAGGCATCAATTATGACACCTATCCATTATTAATCCAATTGTATGAAAGGGTTAAAAAAACACACACATTATTAAAAAGTATTTTAATGAAATAAACACACAGGTATTTTTAATATTTTATTGCTCTCTCAATCCACCTGAAGACCCTCGCTCTGAAAAATAATAAACCAACAATATACATACCTTCAGATGATCTGTCACGTCCCATGAAGTAAATCCATCTGAAGGGGTTAAATCATTTTACAGCCAGGAGCTGTGCTAATGCACTCGCTCGTGCCTGTAAAACCCCGGGTACTGAAAGGAAAGCTGGGTGATCTGTAGTTACCTTGAGTTGCGGTGAGGCGCCCTCTGCTGGATGTCCTCATATGAACTCAAGCGTGGAACTTTTCAGTACCCGGGGTTTACAGGCACGAGCGAGTGCTTTAGCACAGCTCCTGGCTGTAAAATTATTTAACCCCTTCAGATGGATTTCCTTCGTGGGACGTGACAGATCATCTGAAGGTATGTATATTGCTGGTTTATTATTTTTCAGAGCGAGGGTCTTCAGGTGGATTGAGAGAGCAGTAAAATATTAAAACAACCTGTGTGTTTATTTCTTTAAAATACTTTTTAATAATGTGTGTGTGTTTTTTTAACCCTTTCATACAATTGGATTAATAATGGATAGGTGTCATAATTGATGCCTCTCCATTATTAATCTGGCTTAATGTCACCTTACAAGCAAGGTGACATTAACCCTTCATTACCCCATATCCCACCGCTACACAGGAGTGGGAAGAGAGTGGCCAAGTGCCAGAATAGGCGCATCTTCCAGATGTGCCTTTTCTGGGGTGGCTGGGGGCAGATGTTTGTAGCCAGGGGGGGGCCAATAACCATGGACCCTCTCTAGGCTATTAATATCTGCCCTCAGTCACTGGCTTTACCTCTCTGGCAGAGAAAATTGCGCTGTAGCCCACGCCAATTTTTTCCGCCATTTAACCCTTTATTTTAGCAGCTACAGCGCCCAAATTTTGCACATACACACTACTAACATTAGTAGTGTGGAATATGCAAAAAAAAAGGGGATATGAGATGCTTTACTGTATGTAATCATGTCTCATATCCTGTCGGGTTTGGGAAGGAGAAATGAAAAGCCGGCAATTGAATTACCGGCTTTTCACTAACACCGCTGCGTATTTCTCGCAAGTCACACTGCTGGTCCGTGTGTAATCCGTATTTTTCTCGCCCCCATAGACTTTCATTGGCGATTTTTTTGCGAAATACGGTGACAAACGCAGCATGCTGCGATTTTCTACGGCCGTACAAGACCGTATATTACGAATGCGTAATATACGGCAGATAGGAGCTGGGCCATAGAGAATCATTGGGCCGTGTGTAATGCGTATTTTACGGACGTAGTTTATGCGCTCATACGTCCGTAAAACTCGCTAGTGTGAGGCCGGCCTAACTATGAAAAAACCCTTACTGTTGCTCTGATTCATTCTCACCTGGTTTACTGCAACTCTTTATTAATTGATCTCCCTTGTACTAAATGCTCTCCTCTCCAATCTATCCTTAATTCAGCCGCCAGGATCATATTTCTGTCCAGCCATTACACTGATGCCACCGCTATGTGCTAGTCGTTGCATTGGTTGGCCATCCGCTACAGAATACAATATAAACTTATATCCAGAAACAAATGTATGACCCGGCGATGAAGAATCTGCTGCACCTTCAGAAGTCTTATTTGTATAAAACTTCCACTTTTATTGAGAAATAATTAAAAAATGTAAAAAAACACAGTTACATGCAGTCAGATCAAACCAGTGGACATCTAAAACATGTTTTGGCCTATAGCAAAGCCTTAATCATGGTCTCGCTGAACAGACACAAATAGACATTAAGGCTGTGTGCACACGTAGCAGATTTTTTGCGTTTTTTTCGCGGTTTTTCGCTATAAAAACGCTATAAAACCGCGAAAAAAAACCTAACATTAAGCATCCTATGTAACAGAATGCAATCCGCATTTTTTGTGCACATGCTGCATTTTTTTCCTGAGCGGAATCGCAATCCAGAAAAAAACGCAGCATGTTCATTAAAATTGCGGAATCGCAGCGATTCTGCACACATAGGAGTGCATTGATCTGCTTACTTCCCGCACGGGGCTGTGCACACCATGCGGGAAGTAAGCAGATCAAGTGCGGTTGGTACCCAGGGTGGAGGAGAGGAGACTCTCCTCCACGGACTGGGCACCATATAAGTGGTAAAAAAAAAAGAATTAAAATAAAAAATAGCGATATACTCACCTTCTGGCGGCCCGACCTTCTCAGCGGCTTCCGAGGTGTGTGTGAAGGACCTGCGATGACGTCGCGGTCACATAACCGCGGGTCACGTGACCGCTACGTCAATGGAAGGTCCTGAACACACAGCATTAGGAAGGGAAGCCGCTGAGGTGAGTATAACCTTTTTTTTTTATTTTTTTTATTATTTTTAACATTCTATCTTTTACTATAGATGCTGCATAGGCTGCATCTATAGTAAAAAGTTGGTCACACTTGTCAAACACTATGTTTGACAAGTGTGACCAACCTGTCAGTCAGTTTTCCAAGCGATGCTACAGATCGCTTGGAAAACGCTAGCATTCTGCAAGCTAATTATGCTTGCAAAACGCTAGTTTTCTGCAGGTATATGCATGCAAATTCTGCATGTGATATACCCGCGGCAGGAGGCGCAGAATTGCCGCGGAAATTTCCACGGCAATTCTGCTATGTGTGAACTCAGCCTATAAGGGTATGTGCACACGTTCAGGATTGCTTCAGGATTTGGTCAGGATTTTATGCAGGTAAAATCCTGACCAAATCTGCACCTGAGGTCACTGGCAGGTCACCTGCGTTGTCCTTGAGTTTTTTCTGCTATGTAAGGACATGCTGCGTTCTTAAAAGACGCGCCGCATGTGAGTTTTCTCGGGTGTGCCGCATGCGTCTTTTTCTGCATAGTGGAGACAGGATTTCATGAAATCCCCTCCACTATGCTGTAACATCTGGACGCTGCGTGTTTTATGCATGCTGCTCAATGCTGCATCAAAAAAGCAGCGTTTCCTGAACGTGGACACATACCCTAAGGCTACTTTCACACTAGCGTCGGGCTCGGCCCGTCGCCGTGCGTCGGGCCGAGGTCCCCAACGCTAGCGTTGTCCCCGCCGCACAACGGGGGCAGCGGATGCATTTTTCCAGCGCATCCGCTGCCCCATTGTGAGGTGCGGGGAGGTGGGGGCGGAGTTCTGGCCGCGCATGCGCGGTCGGAAAAAGCGGACCGTCGGGAGCAAAAAACGTTACATGTAAGGTTTTTTTCTCCCGACGGTCCGCTAACACACGCCCAAGCGTCGCAAAACGGACGCGACGTTTGGCAATGTGTCGCAAATGCGTCGCTAATGCGTCGCTAATGTTAGTCTATGACGAAAAAACGTATCCAGCAAGAACTTTTGCTGGATGCGTATTTTCGGCAAAACTACGCATTTGCGACGTATTGCAGTTAACGCTAGTGTGAAAGTAGCCTAAGGGTATGTGCACACGATGCGGAAAATGCTACGGATCCGCAGCAGTTTCCCATAAGTTTACAGTTCAATGTAAACCTATGGGAAACCAAAAACGCTGTGCACATGCTGCGGAAAAAAACGTGTGGAAACGTAGCTGTTTACATTCCGCAGCATGTCACTTCTTTCTGCGGATTCCACAGCGGTTTTACAGCTGCCCCTATGGAAAACCGCAGTTGTAAAACCGCAGAAAAACCGCGGTAAATCCGCGATAAATACACAGCAGTTTTCCACTGCGGATTTATCAAATCCGCTGCAGAAAAATCCGCATTGGACCTAGAATACTTGTGCACAAAGCCTAAATAGCTACAAAAACCAGTCCATACAGAGGCTAGGTTCAGAGCAGGAGTTTCAGCTGTGTGAGTAACTCTTTCATGTCCAGCACGCAGGCAGATAGTATCAACATGGTTGTTCAATTTCAGTGATTCCTTGTAATCAGAGAAGTGCAGCAAGAAAAAAAGGTCCATGTGAACCTGTACATATGAATATGATAGCAAGGAATCGTTATATTATATAAACAACACTACAAAGAGTGTATCATTTCATATATCAGGATATTCCCATACTCAATACAAATTAATTTGATACATAATAGACTATGGAACATTTGCTGCAAATAACATAACATTGACAATCAGACTTTAGTGGAATATGATGGTATTATATGTGTGCGGTATGTATTGATATTTTTTATCTTTTATCATAAATATATATATACATATATATATATATATATATATATATATATATATATATATATATATATATATATAAAAATAATAATTAGGATGTCAAGACGTGAATATACCTGTGCAACATACATTATCCACTGGTAAATGCAAACAGAATGGTATTCCACTTCTGTGTGCTATATAGCCTATTTTACACCATAATCCATATATATCATAATTATCTATTATTCCCCAAAATTCTGCATAATGTATGAGACCTGAATTTCATATTAGTTCCAAAATCCGATCAGTATAAACGACATTATTTTAACCCCTTCACGACATGCCCCGTACTAGTACGGCGCATGTCGCATCTCCCCCTTTGATGTGTGCTCCGGCGGCGAGCCCACATCAAAGTCGCGACATGTCAACTGTTTTGTACAGCTGACATGTGAAATCGCGATCCACCCGCCGTTATTAACCTGTTAAATGTTGCTGTCAAATGCTGACAGCTGCATTTAACTACCGCGCGGCCGGAAATGAGCGCATCGCCGACCCCGGTCACATGATCGGGGTCGGCGATGCGTCAGGATTGTAACCATAGAGGTCCTTGAGACCTCTATGGTTACTGATGTCGGCCTGCTGTGAGCGCCACCCTGTGGTCAGCACTCATAGCAAGCCTGCATTTCAGTTACATAGCAGCGATCTGATGATCGTGACGGGATAGTACATCATATGCGATCGCAGTCGGGTGTCAGCTGACTATCGCAGCTGACATCCAGCACTATGTGCCAGGAGCAGTCACGGACCGCTCCCGGCACGTTAACCCCTGGCACACTGTGATCAAACATGATTGCAGTGTTCTGGCGGTACAGGGAAGCATCGCGCAGGGAGGGGGCTCCCTGCGTGCTTCCCTGAGATGATCGGTACAAGGTGATGTGCTCACCTTGTACCGAGCGTCTCCTCCCTGCAGGCCCTGGATCCAAAATGGCCGCGGGGCTACTTCCAGGTCCTGCAGGGAGGTGGCTTACAAGCGCCTGCTCAGAGCAGGCGCTGGTGAGCCAGGAGCAGGGCACGCCAGATCGCTGATCTGACACAGTGCTCTGCAAAGTGTCAGATCAGCGATCTGTCACTATACAGTGATGTCCCCTGTTGTGAATTCTGTTCTCGAACTCCCTCCTGTGGTCATGAATGGTACTTCGGCGAGTTCTGTCCATGGACTCCCTCTGGTGGCTGTGAGTGGAGCTGCTGGTTCTGAGGTTCCTTCTCCAGCTGACTGTTGTGAAATTGGATTCTGGGCTCCCCCGGTGGCCACTTGTGGAATTGTACTTGTGTGCATCATCCCCTCTGTTCACCTGCTCCTATCAGGATGTGGGAGTCGCTATATAACCTTGCTCCTCTGTCAGTTTCATGCCGGTCAACAATGTAATCAGAAGCCTTCTGTGCATGTTCCTGCTACTAGACAACTCCTAGCTTAGTTGGACTTTTGTCCTTGTGTGTTTTTGCATTTTGTTCCTGTTCACAGCTGCTGTTTCGTTACTGTGTCTGGAAAGCTCTTGTGAGCGGAAATTGCCACTCTGGTGTTATGAGTTAATGCTAGAGTCTTAAAGTAATTTCTGGATGGTGTTTTGATAGAGTTTTCTGCTGACCATGAAAGTGCCCTTTCTGTCTTTATGCTATCTAGTAAGCGGACCTCGATTTTGCTAAACCTATTTTCATACTACGTTTGTCATTTCATCTAAAATCACCGCCAATATATGTGGGGGCCTCTGTCTGCCTTTTGGGAAAATTTCTCTAGAGGTGAGCCAGGACTGTCTTTTCCTCTGCTAGGATTAGGTAGTTCTCCGGCTGGCGCTGGGCATCTAGGGATAAAAAACGTAGGCATGCTACCCAGCCACTTCTAGTTGTGCGGCAGGTTTAGTTCATGGTCAGTATAGTTTCCATCTTCCAAGAGCTAGTTCTCATATATGCTGGGCTATGTTCTCTCGCCATTGAGAATCATGACAGTTTGACCGGCCTAAAAAAGGGTTAAATTACTGGCTGAGAAAGGAGAGAAAAAAGAAGTCTGCTACAATTTTTTTTTTTTTTTTCCCTCTAGTTCTGAGTGTGCTCTTAATTGAATCACTTGCTAGTCTGCCTATACTTCAGCCTTCCTCTCTTTCTCTCCTTCTAATCCTTGAATGGCTCTGTGTTCACCTGTTTCAAATGGATCTTCAGAGTGTAGCTACAGGTTTGAATAATCTCGCCACAAAGGTACAAAATTTGCAAGATTTTGTTGTTCATGCACCTATATCTGAGCCTAGAATTCCTTTGCCTGAATTCTTCTCGGGGAATAGATCTCACTTTCAAAATTTTAAAAATAATTGCAAATTGTTTTTGTCCCTGAAGTCTCGCTTTGCCGGAGACCCTGCACAGCAGGTCAGGATTGTAATTTCCTTGCTCCGGGGCGACCCTCAGGACTGGGCTTTTGCATTGGCACCAGGGGATCCTGCGTTGCTCAATGTGGATGCGTTTTTTCTGGCCTTGGGGTTGCTTTATGAGGAACCTCATTTAGAGCTTCAGGCGGAAAAGGCCTTGATGTCCTTGTCTCAGGGGCAAGATGAAGCTGAAATATACTGCCAAAAATTCCGCAAATGGTCTGTGCTTACTCAGTGGAATGAGTGCGCCCTGGCGGCGATTTTCAGAGAAGGTCTCTCTGATGCCATTAAGGATGTTATGGTGGGGTTCCCTGTGCCTGCGAGTCTGAATGAGTCCATGACGATGGCTATTCAGATCGATAGGCGTCTGCGGGAGCGCAAACCTGTGCACCATTTGGCGGTGTCTACTGAGAAAACGCCAGAAAATATGCAATGTGATAGAATTCTGTCCAGAAGCGAGCGGCAGAATTTTAGACGAAAAAATGGGTTGTGCTTCTATTGTGGTGATTCAACTCATGTTATATCAGCATGCTTTAAGCGTACTAAGAAGCCTGACAAGTCTGTTTCAATTAGCACTTTACAGTCTAAGTTTATTCTATCTGTGACCCTGATTTGTTCTTTGTCATCTATTACCGCGGACGCCTATGTCGACTCTGGCGCTGCTTTGAGTCTTATGGATTGGTCCTTTGCCAAACGCTGTGGGTATGATTTGGAGCCATTGGAGGCTCCGATACCTCTGAAAGGGATTGACTCCACCCCATTGGCTAGTAATAAACCACAATACTGGACACAAGTGACTATGCGTGTTAATCCGGATCACCAGGAGGTTATTCGCTTTCTGGTGCTGTATAATCTACATGATGTTTTGGTGCTGGGATTGCCATGGCTGCAATCTCATAACCCAGTCCTCGACTGGAGAGCTATGTCTGTGTTAAGCTGGGGATGTAAAGGAACTCATGGGGACGTACCTTTGGTTTCCATTTCATCATCTATGCCCTCTGAGATTCCTGAATTCTTGTCTGACTTTCGTGACGTTTTTGAAGAACCCAAGGTTGGTTCACTACCTCCGCACCGGGAGTGCGATTGTGCCATAGACTTGATCCCGGGTAGTAAATACCCTAAGGGTCGTTTATTTAATCTGTCTGTGCCTGAACACGCGGCTATGCGAGAATATATAAAGGAGTCCTTGGAAAAGGGACATATTCGTCCTTCGTCATCTCCCTTAGGAGCCGGTTTTTTCTTTGTGTCTAAGAAAGACGGCTCTTTGAGGCCGTGTATTGATTATCGACTTTTGAATAAAATCACGGTTAAATATCAATATCCGTTACCACTGCTTACTGATTTGTTTGCTCGTATAAAGGGGGCCAAGTGGTTCTCTAAGATTGATCTCCGTGGGGCGTATAATTTGGTGCGAATCAAGCAGGGGGATGAGTGGAAAACCGCATTTAATACGCCCGAGGGCCATTTTGAGTATTTGGTGATGCCTTTTGGTCTTTCAAATGCCCCTTCTGTCTTCCAGTCCTTTATGCATGACATTTTCCGCGATTATTTGGATAAATTTATGATTGTGTATCTGGATGATATTCTGATTTTTTCGGATGACTGGGACTCTCACGTCCAGCAGGTCAGGAGGGTTTTTCAGGTTTTGCGGTCTAATTCCTTGTGTGTGAAGGGTTCTAAGTGTGTTTTTGGGGTTCAAAAGATTTCCTTCTTGGGATACATTTTTTCCCCCTCTTCCATCGAGATGGATCCTGTCAAGGTTCAGGCTATTGGTGATTGGACGCAACCCTCTTCTCTTAAGAGTCTTCAGAAATTTTTGGGCTTTGCTAACTTTTATCGTCGATTTTATTGCTGGTTTTTCTGATGTTGTAAAACCATTGACTGATTTGACTAAGAAGGGTGCTGATGTTGCTGATTGGTCCCCTGATGCTGTGGAGGCCTTTCGGGAGCTCAAGCGCCGCTTTTCTTCCGCCCCAGTGTTGCGTCAGCCTGATGTTGCTCTTCCTTTTCAGGTTGAGGTCGACGCTTCTGAAATCGGAGCTGGGGCGGTTTTGTCGCAAAGAAGTTCCGACTGCTCCGTGATGAGACCTTGTGCCTTTTTTTCCCGTAAATTTTCGCCCGCCGAGCGGAATTATGATATTGGGAATCGGGAGCTTTTGGCCATGAAGTGGGCTTTTGAGGAGTGGCGTCACTGGCTTGAGGGGGCCAGACATCAGGTGGTGGTATTGACTGACCACAAAAATTTAATTTACCTTGAGTCTGCCAGGCGCCTGAATCCTAGACAGGCGCGCTGGTCGTTGTTTTTCTCTCGGTTTAATTTTGTGGTGTCTTACCTACCGGGTTCTAAGAATGTTAAGGCGGATGCTCTTTCTAGGAGTTTTGAGCCTGACTCCCCTGGTAATTCTGAGCCCACAGGTATCCTTAAAGATGGAGTGATATTGTCTGCCGTTTCTCCAGACCTGCGGCGGGCCTTGCAGGAGTTTCAGGCGGATAGACCTGATCGTTGCCCACCTGGTAGACTGTTTGTTCCTGATGATTGGACCAGTAGAGTCATCTCTGAGGTTCATTCTTCTGCGTTGGCAGGTCATCCTGGAATCTTTGGTACCAGGGATTTGGTGGCAAGGTCCTTCTGGTGGCCTTCCCTGTCACGAGATGTGCGAGGCTTTGTGCAGTCTTGTGACGTTTGTGCTCGGGCCAAGCCTTGTTGTTCTCGGGCTAGTGGATTGTTGTTACCCTTGCCTTTCCCGAAGAGGCCTTGGACGCACATCTCGATGGATTTTATTTCGGATCTGCCTGTTTCTCAGAAGATGTCTGTCATCTGGGTGGTGTGTGACCGTTTCTCTAAGATGGTCCATCTGGTTCCCTTGCCTAAGTTGCCTTCTTCTTCCGAGTTGGTTCCTCTGTTTTTTCAAAATGTTGTTCGTTTGCATGGTATTCCGGAGAATATCGTTTCTGACAGAGGGACCCAATTCATGTCTAGATTTTGGCGGGCATTCTGTGCTAGGATGGGCATAGATTTGTCTTTTTCGTCTGCTTTCCATCCTCAGACTAATGGCCAGACCGAGCGGACTAATCAGACCTTGGAGACATATTTGAGGTGTTTTGTGTCTGCGGATCAGGATGATTGGGTTGCTTTTTTGCCTTTGGCGGAGTTCGCCCTCAATAATCGGGCCAGCTCTGCCACCTTGGTGTCCCCGTTTTTCTGTAATTCGGGGTTTCATCCTCGATTTTCCTCCGGTCAAGTGGAATCTTCGGATTGTCCTGGAGTGGATGCTGTGGTGGAGAGGTTGCATTAGATTTGGGGGCAGGTGGTGGACAATTTGAAGTTGTCCCAGGAGAAGACTCAGCTTTTTGCCAACCGCCGTCGTCGTGTTGGTCCTCGGCTTTGTGTTGGGGACTTGGTGTGGTTGTCTTCTCGTTTTGTCCCTATGAGGGTTTCTTCTCCTAAGTTTAAGCCTCGGTTCATCGGCCCGTACAAGATATTGGAGATTCTTAACCCTGTGTCCTTCCGTTTGGACCTCCCTGCATCCTTTTCGATTCATAATGTTTTTCATCGGTCATTGTTGCGCAGGTATGAGGTACCGGCTGTGCCTTCCGTTGAGCCTCCTGCTCCGGTGTTGGTTGAGGGTGAGTTGGAGTACGTTGTGGAAAAGATCTTAGACTCTCGTGTTTCCAGACGGAAACTCCAGTATCTGGTCAAATGGAAGGGATACGGTCAGGAGGATAATTCTTGGGTCACTGCCTCTGATGTTCATGCCTCCGATCTTGTTCGTGCCTTTCATAGGGCTCATCCTGATCGCCCTGGTGGTTCTGGTGAGGGTTCGGTGCCCCCTCCTTGAGGGGGGGGTACTGTTGTGAAATTGGATTCTGGGCTCCCCTGGTGGCCACTTGTGGAATTGTACTTGTGTGCATCATCCCCTCTGTTCACCTGCTCCTATCAGGATGTGGGAGTCGCTATATAACCTTGCTCCTCTGTCAGTTTCATGCCGGTCAACAATGTAATCAGAAGCCTTCTGTGCATGTTCCTGCTACTAGACAACTCCTAGCTTAGTTGGACTTTTGTCCTTGTGTGTTTTTGCATTTTGTTCCTGTTCACAGCTGCTGTTTCGTTACTGTGTCTGGAAAGCTCTTGTGAGCGGAAATTGCCACTCTGGTGTTATGAGTTAATGCTAGAGTCTTAAAGTAATTTCTGGATGGTGTTTTGATAGAGTTTTCTGCTGACCATGAAAGTGCCCTTTCTGTCTTTATGCTATCTAGTAAGCGGACCTCGATTTTGCTAAACCTATTTTCATACTACGTTTGTCATTTCATCTAAAATCACCGCCAATATATGTGGGGGCCTCTGTCTGCCTTTTGGGAAACTTTCTCTAGAGGTGAGCCAGGACTGTCTTTTCCTCTGCTAGGATTAGGTAGTTCTCCGGCTGGCGCTGGGCATCTAGGGATAAAAAACGTAGGCATGCTACCCGGCCACTTCTAGTTGTGCGGCAGGTTTAGTTCATGGTCAGTATAGTTTCCATCTTCCAAGAGCTAGTTCTCATATATGCTGGGCTATGTTCTCTCGCCATTGAGAATCATGACAGCTGACCTCATTTAGTTCTAGGCTGGCTGCTCTATTTAACTCCACTCAGATCGCTACTTGATGCCAGCTGTCAATGTTCTAGTACTGGTTCAGTTCTCTCTTGGATCTTGCAGATGACCTGTCTACTCCAGCAAAAGCTAAGTCCCTGCTAGTTATATTGTTTATCTCTGTTTTCTGTCCAGCTTGCTATCATGATTTTGCCAAGCTAGCTGGAAGCTCTGGGATGCAGAGTGGCACCTCCGCACCGTGAGTCGGTGCGGGGGTCTCTTTTGCACACTCTGCGTGGTTTTTATAGTTTTTTGTGCTGACCGCAAAGCTGCCTTTTCTATCCTCAGTCTGTTTAGTTAAGTCCGGCCTCCTTTGCTGAAACCTATTTCATTCCTGTGTTTGTGACTTCCATCTTAACTCACAGTTAATATTTGTGGGGGGCTGCCTGTTTTCTTTGGGGAATTTCTCTGAGGCAAGGTAGGCTTTATTTTCTATCTTTAGGGGTAGTTAGCTCTTAGGCTGTGAAGAGGCATCTAGGCAGAGTCAGGTACGCTCCACGGCTATTTCTAGTTGTTGTGATAGGATTAGGGGTTGCGGTCAGCAGAGCTCCCACTTCCCAGAGCTGGTCCTGTATTACTAGTTTGCTCATCAGGTCATTCCTAGTGCTCCTAACCACCAGGTCACCATAACAGTCCCCACTGGGAAAAAGTAAAAAAAAATTTTTTTAAATGTGTAAAAAAAAATAATTAAAAAAAAATTCCTAAATAAAGAGAGAAAAAAATATTGTTCCCATAAATACATTTCTTTATCTAAATAATAAAAAAACAATAAAAGTACACATATTTAGTATCCCCGCGTCCGTAACGACCCGATCTATAAAACTGGCCCACTTGTTAACCCCTTCAGTGAACACCGTAAAAAAAAAAAACGAGGCAAAAAACGCTTTATTATCATACTGCCGAACAAAAAGTGGAATGACACGCGATCAAAAAGACGGATATAAATAACCATGGTACCGCTGAAAACGTCATCTTGTCCCGCATAAAACGATCCGCCATACAGCATCATCAGCAAAAAAATAAAAAAGTTATAGTCCTCCTCAGAATAAAGCGATGCAAAAATAATTATTTTTTCTGTAAAATAGTTTTTATCGTATAAAAGCGCCAAAACATAAAAAAATTATGTAAATGAGGTATCGATGTAATCCTACTGACCCGAAGAATAAAGCTGCTGTATCCATTTTACCAAACGTGGAATGGTATAACCCCCCCCAAAAAAAAAATTCATGAATAGCTGGTTTTTGGTCATTCTGCCTCACAAAAATCGGAATAAAAAGCGATCAAAAAATGTCACATGCCCCAAAATTTTACCAATAAAAACGTCAACTCGTCCCGCAAAAAACAAGACCTCACATGACTCTGTGGACCAAAATATGTAAAAATTATAGGTCTCAAAATGTGGTAACGCAAAAAATATTTTTTGCAATAAAAAGCGTCTTTTAGTGTGTGACAGCTGCCAATCATAAAAATCCGCTAAAAAACCCGCTATAAAAGTAAATCAAACCCCCTTCATCACCCCCTTAGTTAGGGAAACATAAAAGAATTAAAAAATGTATTTATTTCCATTTTCCCATTAGGGCTAGGGTTAGGGTTAGGGCTAGGGTTAGGGTTAGGGCTAGGGTTAGGGCTAGGGTTAGGGTTTCCGAGCTCTGCCATGCACCCAAACAGTGGTTTACCCTCACATATGGGGTATCGGTGTACTCAGAACAAATGGCACAACAACTTTTGGGGTCCACTTTCTTACCCTTGGGAAAAAAAAAATGAGGGTGAAAAGATCATATTTGTGAAAAAATATGATTTTTTATTTTGACGGCTCTGCATTATAAATTTCTGTGAAGCACTTGGTGGGTCAAAGTGCTCACCACACATCTAGATAAGTTCCTTAGGGGGTCTACTTTCAAAAATGGTGTCACTTGTGGGGGGTTTCAATGTTTTGGCTCATCAGGGGCTCTCCAAACGCAACATGGTGTCCCATCTCAATTCCAGTCAATTTTGCATTGAAAAGTCAAACGGCGCTCCTTCCCTTCCGAGCTCTGCCATGCGCCCAAACAGTGGTTTACCCCCACATATGGGGTATCGGCATACTCAGAACAAATGGTCCAACAACTTTTGGTGTCCAATTTCTTCTCTTACCCTTGGGAAAATAAAACAAATTGGAGCTGAAGTAAATTTTTTGTGAAAAAAAGTTAAATGTTCATTTTTTTAAACATTCCAAAAATTCCTGTAAAACACCTGAAGGGTTAATAAACTTCTTGAATGTGGTTTTGAGCACCTTGAGGGGTGCGGTTTTTACAATGGTGTCACACTTGGTTATTTTCAATCATATAGACCCCTCAAAATGACTTCAAATGTGATGTGGTCCCTAAAAAAAAATGGTGTTGTAAAAATGAGAAATTGCAGGTCAAATTTAACCCTTATAACTCCCTAACAATAAAAAATTTTGGTTCAAAAATTGTGCTGATGTAAAGTAGACATGTGGGAAATGTTACTTATTAATTATCTTGTGTGACATATATCTGTGATTTAAGGGCATAAAAATTCAAAGTTGGAAAATTGCAAAATTTTCAAAATGTTCGCCAAATTTCTATTTTTTTCACAAATAAACGCACGTTATATCGAAGAAATTTTACCACTACCATGAAGTACAATATGTCACGAGAAAACAATGTCAGAATCGCCAAGATCCGTTGAAGCGTTCCAGAGTTATAACCTCATAAAGGGACAGTGGTCAGAATTGTAAAAATTGGCCCGGTCATTAACGTGCAAACCACCCTTGGGGCTTAACGGGTTAAAGCCCTCACCCGACCCCAGATCACGAAAAATGGAGACACTACGGGTATCGGAAAATGGTGCATTTTTTTAGCAAAGTTTTTAATTTTTTTTCACCACTTAGATAAAAAATAACCTAGACATGTTAGGTGTCTATGAACTCGAAGTGACCTGGAGAATTATAATGGCAGGTCAGTTTTAGCATTTAGTGAACCTAGCAAAAAAGCCAAACAAAAAACAAGTGTGGGATTGCACTTGGAATTTTTTTCCTGTTTTCTAGTACAAGACATTGTAAAACCAATGATGTCGTTCAAAAGTACAACTCGTCCTGCAAAAAATAAGCCATCACTTGACCATATTGACAGAAAAATAAAAAAGTTATGGCTCTGGGAAGGAGGGGAGCGAAAAACGAAAACGCAAAAATGAAAAAGGGCCGCTGTGTGTAGGGGTTAAATAAAACTGGTGCGTAAACAGTTTGCGGGCATGTGGGATATAATTAAGAAAAAGTTGTTTCTAGGAAGGCTCAACTTAGGATTTTTTATGGTGAAATATCTGGTTCCCATAGTTCAATGCAATTTTTCAAAATATTAATTATATTGTAGGATTAAATCCCTCCTAATATTCAAACCATCTGGATGTCTGGTAACCAACTTAAACGTCCAGAATGTTTCGCGATTCAGAATTTTTCTTCTATAGTCTCCGCCCCGAATTGGGCATCTGACCTTCTCTATGCCACAAAATCATAATGTGCAAAACCAATCACCAGAACTAAGGATATACCATGGAAGACCAGACAAGACCATATAATAGATAAATATCTTTATTTGCCAATGCTAGTGGTGCAAAATTTAAAAATTAAAATAAAACAAAAGTGTGCTCGTATCACGACGGTTCATATAGCCTTAATTAATGAACAAGGATTCCATACCAAATGAACCCATATATATAAATAAAATACAGCCAGTGGACCTGTACAGGTTGATATTAGTCCCAAATATGGTATAAAAAATCCCCCCAAAAAATTTCTTTAAGTGAAAACCACGTAAAATATATGTGACAATCAATAATAAAGTATATTTAAGGGTGTCATATAAGAAATTCAGTGCAGCGATGTCATGTCGGACGCTATTCACACTAGGGCGTCCGACAGACAGCGGTAATTCCACATTCGTCCACTATACGCTCAGTGGCGCCGGCTAGATTTTATCCAGGTTGTCCGGGGTTAATCTAGCTGGTAATCTGGTTGGAGGCTGGGTCACGCCCGTGGCCTTTAAATAGTCATTCTGGACTTTGGGCGTCGCCGATTATAGCTTGTGTCTTGTGCCTGGTGATCTCGGTCTGGAGTGGTGGTCTAGGAGAAGAAATATCGTATCTGGTGGTGTATTATCCTTTGTCATATTTCTCCTTCCTATATTTGTATTTGTTGTGCCCTGTGCACATTATAGTGTTTTCCTGTGTGTCTGCGGCGTGGTTCATTTTTTAGTTTTCCCTGTCTGTGCTTTCTGTAGGGGTTGGTGTGTGGTCTTATCACTGGGTGGCGGGTGGTGGTTTCAGCATAGGGCTGAAACAAGAGTCAGGGTCAGGCCTGGCGGCCCAGACAAGCACACCATCAGTGTAAATTCTGGGAGAGGGACAGACAGTGTTTTCCCTAGTCTGAGGGATATCGCAGGGGCCCGGGTAATCAGCTGTAGTCTACCCAGCACCCTTGTGACAAGCGATACATGGAGTCACATAAATGGTATGCAGCCTTCCATAAAGTGAATAAAGTGCTAAGTGCAATAAACCAAAAAGAAGAAAAGGGGATCAATACCTCAAGGTCCACTCCGTCCTGTAAACGCACACATCCCGACGCGCATTTCGGAACAAGGTTCCTTCGTCAGGGGGTGGCATTCAGACAGGCTTGCTGCGTTTATATAATACATACCACCAATGATGGCGACCAAAGCGTGACCGGCGCATGCGCGGCCAGGAGTGACCGGAAGCTCCCTCCCACGCATCACATGATCGGACGCACGGGACTAGTGCCCGGAGTTGCCAAGACCACAGCGATGCGAAAAGCCGGAGTGTCCGGACACAAGCCGCGCATGCGCACCAGCTAGGTGCGCTCACCATGGGCAGCAGATCTTTAGCAAAAACAACTCTGTAAGTTCACACTACGTTATAGTCAAACAAGGCATGGTAGACAAATGCAATAATTGTAGCGTGTACTATAAAAAAGAAAAGAAATAATATAAGGGAAAAAAATAATAAACATATTTCAAACCTAAATCAAGTGTGGCAGTCTGTGTAGCAAGTTGTAACAAATAAGCAATTACTCCAGCTTGACATGTAAGGTTACTGCATATACCCAACAAGGAGTACATAATAGGACCCTTTAAAGTTATCCTATATACCAATACATGTATTAGTATAAGAATCAACAAATAATCCGACATGAAATGAGCTATTGATCAAATATGCATGCAGTGGACTATAGATTTAATATATGTAAAAATAAAAAAATAAAAAATAAATAATACATATAAAATATACATGCATCAGGAGAAACAGGCTGTGTAACTATCTCTGTATCCTACTGTAGTCAATCTATACTGTTTAATCTAATATGTATGTAGTTATATATAAAAATATAGTGAAAATATAGTGAACATAAGTGTGATATGGACATGCATCAAAAAGAGCAGGACATATAGGTACCACCAAATCCATATTATAACATATATGTTATTATATACACAATGATATGTGTATATGTATAATACCATTGAAAAAAATGATGATAATATAATAATATATAAAAATAAATATAAAGAGAAATATAAATAGAAAAAATATAATAAAAATAAATAAAAAATAAAAAAATAAAAATAAAAAAATAAATTAAAAATAAAAGCTAAATAAATAATACATAATAATAAGAAATAAAATGTGAGATATTTAGTGACAAAGGTGGAAAAATATATATTATCACGACATATATGACCAATAGTCACATATTAATACAGCACATATCAGAATGACCAATATATTTTTCTTTTTTTATATAGATAGGCTAAAGATGGTTAGCCCTACAATTGTTCCTATCCGACTTCATCCTAGTTCTTCCTAGAGAAATTCATTTTCTTGGATCGTCTTCATCATCATGTACGATTAAACGGATCACACGCGTACTCCATCCCAAGACCACCACATTTAGATTACATCAGGTAAATTTATAAATACCGTATATACTCGAGTATAAGCCGAGATTTTCAGCCCAAATTTTTGGGCTGAAAGTGCCCCTCTCGGCTTATACTCGAGTCATGATCGGTGGTGGGGTCGGCGGGTGAGCACTGTCATATACTCACCTAGTCCCGGCGTTCCTGTCGCTCCCCCTGCCTGTCACACTGTCTTCGGTGCCGCAGCCTCTTCCCCTGAGCGGTCACGTGGGACCGCTCATTAGAGAAATGAATAGGCTGCTCCACCCCCCATAGGGGCGGAGCCGCATAATTCATTTCTCTAATCAGCGGTGCCGGTGACCGCTGACAGAGGAAGAGGCTGCGGCACCGAAGAACAGCTGTCCGGGGGAAAGAGCGGGACGCCGGGAGCAGGTAAGTATCGCATATTCACCTGTCCTCGTTCCACACGCCGGGCGCCGCGCCATCTTCCCGGCGTCTCTCCGCTCTGACTGTGCAGGTCAGAGGGCGCGATGACGCATATAGTGTGCGCGCCGCCCTCTGCCTGATCAGTCAGTGCGGAGAGACGCCGGGACGTGAGGAGCTGCAAGCAAGACAGGTGAGTATGTGTTTGTTTGTTTTTTATTGCAGCAGCAGCAGCAGCTATGGGGCAATAATGGACGGTGCAGAGCACTATATGGCACAGCTATGGGGCAATGGTGCAGAGCATTATATGGCACAGCTATGGGGCAATGGTGCAGAGCACTATATGGCACAGCTATGGGGCAATGGTGCAGAGCATTATATGGCACAGCTATGGGGCAATGGTGCAGAGCACTATATGGCACAGCTATGGGGCAATGGTGCAGAGCACTATATGGCACAGCTATGGGGCAACGGTGCAGAGCACTATATGGCACAGCTATGGGGCAACGGTGCAGAGCACTATATGGCACAGCTATGGGGCAATGGTGCAGAGCACTATATGGCACAGCTATGGGGCAATGGTGCAGAGCACTATATGGCACAGCTATGGGGCAATGGTGCAGAGCATTATATGGCACAGCTATGGGGCAATGGTGCAGAGCACTATATGGCACAGCTATGGGGCAATGGTGCAGAGCACTATATGGCACAGCTATGGGGCAACGGTGCAGAGCACTATATGGCACAGCTATGGGGCAACGGTGCAGAGCACTATATGGCACAGCTATGGGGCAATGGTGCAGAGCACTATATGGCACAGCTATGGGGCAACAGTGCAGAGCACTATATGGCACAGCTATGGGGCAACGGTGCAGAGCACTATATGGCACAGCTGTGGGGCAAAGGTGCAGAGCACTATATGGCACAGCTATGGGGCAATGGTGCAGAGCACTATATGGCACAGCTATGGGGCAACGGTGCAGAGCACTATATGGCACAGCTATGGGGCAATGGTGCAGAGCACTATATGGCACAGCTATGGGGCAACGGTGCAGAGCATTATATATATGGCACAGCTATGGGGCAACAGTGCAGAGCACTATATGGCACAGCTATGGGGCAACGGTGCAGAGCACTATATGGCACAGCTATGGGGCAACGGTGCAGATCATTATATATATGGCACAGCTATGGGGCAACGGTGCAGAGCATTATATATATGGCACAGCTATGGGGCAACGGTGCAGAGCATTGTATATATGGCACAGCTTTATGTGGAGTATCTATGGGGCAATGGTGCAGAGCATTGTATATATGGCACAGCTTTATTTAGAGCATCTATGGGGCCATAATGAACGGTATGGAGTATCTATTTTTAATTTTGAAATTCACCGGTACCTGCTGCATTTTCCACCCTAGGCTTATACTCGAGTCAATAAGTTTTCCCAGTTTTTTGTGGCAAAATTAGGGGGGTCGGCTTATACTCGGGTCGGCTTATACTCGAGTATATACGGTATATCCTAAAAGCCAAAGAGATGATAATAAAATTAATAAATAATCATAATAAAAGAAAAAACCGCCTAAAATTTAAAAAGTGGATTACATAAATGGGGCAAAACTTATATTTTCATTCAGGTCATAGGGGGAAATGGTCTCTAGTGTCCATATCCACTTTGTTTCCATTTTAGCTAGAGGTATACTGATTTTTCCTCCCCTTTCTTTTGGTTAAACCAAGTCTATACCAATCACCTTCAACAAGGTAGCATCACAATCATGATACATTTTAAAGTGTTTGGGAAGTGTTTTTAAAAGGGAGACATCTTCAATTTCTCTTGCTACCAGTATTCCCAAGACATGTTCGTGTATGCGTACCTTTAGTTGAAGGGTGGTTAGTCCCACATATATAAGGGAACATGGACAGGTCGCATAGTATATTACCGCCTTTGAAGTACAGGTTATTGCGTGTTTTATTTTATACGTCTTTTTCTAGAGTTGGAAAAAGTTTGTGCTCTCAGAATATTAGGGCACGCTACGCATTTGCCACAGGGTTTACAACCCACTTGTGGTTTAAAATTGGACAAAAAGGAGACCGTCTTGTGTGTATAATGACTTTTGACAAGTTGGTCTCTCAAATTCCTAAAACTTCTGTAGGTAATATTTAGTTTCTCCCCTATATATCTAGACAGAATTGGATCGGCCTGTAGAATTGACCAAGATTTGGCCATATAAAATTGCATCAGGTCAGTTTGACCATGATATTGTGTAATAAGACGAACTACTTGGTTTGAGGTTGATGATTTAGTAGAATATAGAGCCTGATGTCTAGTCATATTTTTGGCTCGATTATAGGCCTTTTTTATCGACCGTTTGCTATACCCTCAATCCAAGAATCTCCTCTTTAGATCCTCAGCTTGTGCCTCAAAATCAATGTCTTCAGAACAGATCCTTCGAATATGTAAAAATTGACCTATTGGAATAGAGCGTATCATTGCCAGAGGGTGTGCCGATGTAGCATGCAGTAATGAATTCACAGCAGTCTCCTTACGAAATAGGTTAGTTTGTAGGCAATTGTTCACTCCTCTCCGGATACTGACATCTAAAAACTCAATTCGATCTTTATCACATTTATAGGTCAAATGTATGTTTTTCGTATTTTGATTTAACCCAACCATGAAGTGTTTCAATGGATCCTTGCCAGATGAAAAATATATTGTCAATGTAGCACACCCACATAGGGATGCACTCCACTGACGATACGTGACCAGACAAAAATAGATCCCTCTCCCACAGCCCAAGGAATAAATTTGCATAAGTTGGCGCGAAAGAAGCACCCATTGCAGTGCCCTGGAGCTGCAGGTAGAGGGACCCCTTAAAAAAGAAAAAGTTGTGTGAATGAAAACTGCAAAAGTTGGACCACCAATTGGCTCATGGGGGAAGGCATAGAACAGCAACTCGCTGAATACTGTGCTGCCTGAATATCATCACTATGGCGAATATTGGTATATAAGGATTCCACGTCGCATGTCACCAAAAAGGTGTCATTGTCAACATGTAATCCATCAACCTTTTTGAGAAATTCATTAGTATCTTTAATATACGACGGGAGTTCCTCAACCAATGGTTGCAACTTTGCGTCCACAAATTTGTTAACATTTTCTAAGTAATTTCCGCACCCTGAAATAATTGGACTCCCAGGGGGGTGTCACTATTTTTGTGGATCCTTGGCAGTAAATACAGTGTTGGTACAGGGGTTCCGTAATTTGGAGTGCTGAAAATAATTCCTTTGTTATAACCTCCATCTCCATAGCGTCTTTCAAAATAGACAAAAGTTCAGACCTAAATTTTTCAAGGGGATTAAAAGTTTTTTATAACATATTTTGTCCCTCAATTGTCTGAAAGCTTCTGTGTCATATAGTGTTTTTGGCCAAATCACCAAATTTCCACCCTTGTCAGCTAGTTTAAACACCACATCATCTAGTTCCTGTAGTCTTTTTAGACCTAATTTTTCTTTTTTATTGAAATTATCAATCTTGGGGTAGCGAGGAATGTTTTCAAAATCTTTGCTCACCGTTTTGACAAAAACATCAATTGTGGGACAAGCTGACAAGGGTGGAAACTTCTGGGACCGTGGTTGAATAGATTTAGGAATCTTACCTTCCTGCGGTTCATTGTGTTCTCGTGCCAGTTCATTCAAAGTTGCTAATGCCTCCTGTTCCGCCTCTGTTGCAAACATTTGAAACAAACTCTCATTGTGAAAGTATCATTTAAAAAAGTAATTTTCTAGCAAACAACAGGGCCGGTTTTAGGCAAAGTGGGGCCCTAGGCAAAAGTTCAAAATGGGGCCCCAAATGCTAATGGAGCGCCCCCACTGCCGCAGGGCCGAGGGGTACCCGGTACCGGGCCTCTGAGTCTCTGTTCTGGGGTTGTCACGGTGGCTAGACCCGGTCCGTGACCCTGCTGAGGGGCGTCCAGTGAAAGGTGGTGGTAAATGGTGGTGATATTGCGGTGCAGTGTAGGTTGTAGTAAATAACGAGGACACCAGGTTGCAGTCTCTTTACCTCTTTACTGAAGGTTTTAGAATCCTCAGTCCAGAGCGCTGTCAACAGGGCTGTTTGAGACCGGCCGGTCCAAAGGCACATCAGGAGTTCTCTTTACAGGTGGGAATCAGTGTCTACCTTCTAGCGCTGTGTGTTGTGGTCCTTCCCTGCTGAGCTCCCGGGATAGTCCTCACAACTGATTCTGTCTGTCTCTGATGTTCGTTCTCTCCGTCCCCCAGGTGATATGGTAGGACGCACCCGTATGACGGGGTAGGCCTGGAGTTCTTCCGGGACCCTAGAGTCGCCCCTCTCCCACAGCTGCCTCCGTTGTCTGCTTAGGTGATTTGTGTGAGACAGCCAACCTATAATTGGCTGTCCTGCCGTGGTTTGCAGTAGTACTTAGAGTCTCTTACTTGCTCGGCGTTCCGGCCACCGACTGTTTGCGCCTCAGAAGGATGTTGCCTCGGTCTAACAGCACGACTCCTTCTGGTCCTATCGCCTCTTTTCTGTATTCCCATTGTTCACTGGTTAGTTCTGCTCTTAGGAGTCTGCCAGGATCCCATCCCTGACAGGTCCTCTCACTAGCTCTTCCCAGTTACTTCTTCCCCCGTCTTCCTGTCCAACCCCCAGTTTTACCAGAGTGTGAGGAGTGGCCTACTAGATAGAACCACCCCCCTGGTGGCCGGAGTGTGAAGTGTAGTGTGAGTGTTACCTGGTCAGAGAAACTCCTTTAGTGCAATCAGACGTAACATCACTCCCCTTAGTGGCAGAGCGACATTACTGCAACGACCAGGACTCTGGGGCGCTGCACTAACAAATTGCACCAACAAAAAGAAACATTTTGGTTGTAGCTACATGCGCTGATTTCAGACCACTAAACGAGTGTGATCAACAATATTGAAGTCATTCGCCACTTGTTTCCAGCCTCTTTACACTGGCTGAGGAACAATGATGGGGACAGAATGATCACTAGTAAATCAATCTGTCCCCATACAGTATCATCTTAGCAGCATATCTACAGTTTTAACTGGGCGATGTGCTGATGAGAACAATGATTTTTGTTCCGGCATATACTGTACATACATACACCGTACATACACACAGGTACACATACCGTACATACATACAGATACACATACACGTACTGTACATACACACATACAGTTATATACACATATAGTATACACATACCGTACTTACATATACCATACATACACACAAATACACATACATATACCATACATACACACAGATACACATACATATACCGTCATACATACACATACCGTACATACACACATGCATATACCGTACATTCACACACATAGATATACATACATATACCATACATACACACAGATACACATACATACACCATACGTACACACACAGATACACATACCGTACATACATACACAGACATATACCTTACATGCATACACACATACAGCTATATACACATATAGTATACACATACCGTACATACATATACCATACATACACACAAATACACATACATACACCGTACGTACAGATACACATACATATACAGTATATGCAAACACATACATATACCATACATACACACAGATACACATACATATACTATCATACATACACATACCGTACATACACAAATGCATATACCGTACATTCACACAAATGCCGTACACACATATACCGTACATACACAGATACACACACATATACCGTACATACACAGATACAGTTATATACATATAGTACACACATACCGTACATACATATAAAATACACACACCCAAATACACATACCGTACATACATACATATACCGTACATGCATACACACATATACCGAACATACAGATACACATACACGTACCGTACATACACACATACAGTATATACACATACCGTACACACATATACATACACATATACTGTATGTACATGCACATAAACATATATACACTCACTGGCCACTTTATTAGGTACACCTGTCCAACTTCTTGTTAACACTTAATTTCTAATCAGCCAATCACATGGCGGCAACTCAGTGCATTTAGGCATGTAGACATGGTCAAGACAATCTCCTGCAGTTCAAACCGAGCATCAGTATGGGGAAGAAAGGTGATTTGAGTGCCTTTGAACGTGGCATGGTTGTTGGTGCCAGAAGGGCTGGTCTGAGTATTTCAGAAACTGCTGATCTACTGGGATTTTCACGCACAACCATCTCTAGGGTTTACAGAGAATGGCCCGAAAAAGAAAAAAAATCCAGTGAGCGGCAGTTCTGTGGGCGGAAATGCCTTGTTGATGCCAGAGGTCAGAGGAGAATGGGCAGACTGGTTCGAGCTGATAGAAAGGCAACAGTGACTCAAATCGCCACCCGTTACAACCAAGGTAGGCCTAAGAGCATCTCTGAATGCACAGTGCGTCGAACTTTGAGGCAGATGGGCTACAGCAGCAGAAGACCACACCGGGTACCACTCCTTTCAGCTAAGAACAGGAAACTGAGGCTACAATTTGCACAAGCTCATCGAAATTGGACAGTAGAAGATTGGAAAAACGTTGCTTGGTCTGATGAGTCTCGATTTCTGCTGCGACATTCGGATGGTAGGGTCAGAATTTGGCGTAAACAACATGAAAGCATGGATCCATCCTGCCTTGTATGGAGCATCTTTGTGATGTGCAGCCGACAAATCTGCGGCAACTGTGTGATGCCATCATGTCAATATGGACCAAAATCTCTGAGGAATGCTTCCAGCACCTTGTTGAATCTATGCCACGAAGAATTGAGGCAGTTCTGAAGGCAAAAGGGGTCCAACCCGTTACTAGCATGGTGTACCTAATAAAGTGGCCGGTGAGTGTATATACCATATATCCATACAAATTTATTGCACATACACAGATACACACATACTGTGCATGCATACACACATAGCCATACAAATATACCATACATACACACATATACTGTACATACACAGATACACACACAGAAACATACACATAGAGACACACAGATGCACACACACATACATATACAAGCATATACATACACACATACTAATCTTGTATAGGTGATCAGATGAGCCCTGGATGAGGTCACATAGTTCAGCTGGAGAGGGCTGCAGACCCCACTGTGGGGGATGGGGCACAGAGCAGACAGCACTGATATCAGCCCCCTGGTGCTGTCCCGTGCAGTGAGCCTCCTCCCCCATCTCTTCTCTGTGAGGAGACGCTGCAGCCTGCTCTGAACAGAACAGTGGAGGGAGCAGAAGACCCCCTGTAAGTCCTGCTCTTCCTCCATGATGGCTCTATGTGCTGTGCTGTGGGGCCCCTGACTGTAGATGAGCACTCACCATTAGGACACGCCATGCAGGAGGACAGACGGCAGCCAGTGAGCGCTCTCCTCAGTCTGGTCACTGTGAGGTAAGGAAAGCGTTGATTGGCCAGCGTCTCTCCCTTCATGACACGCCCCCTTTTTGATCTCCTGCACTTCGCGCCCCGCTCTCTCCCCGGCACCCGGTGTTCCATGATTATAGGAGGGAGTGAGAGGGGCCCGATCCTGCATGATACCGGGCCTGCCTCCAGGGCCCCCCCTCCACCTCTGGGCCCCGGAGCAGTGCCATCAGCAGTATGTCTTCCCCTGGCTGGGGGCCCCTAGGGCAGCGGGGGCCCCAGGCAGCTGCCTTGTCTACCTGCCCCTAACGCCGGCCCTGGGTAACAAATGCAGGTCCTTAACGGCCGTAAATTTGTCAAATTGTGCTGACGGACAAAACATAAGTCCTCTACTCAAAATACCAATCTCAACATCCGAAAATACATGTGTACTCAAATTAATTACCTTCAGATTATTTTTGTTTCTATAATTTTCAGGAGAATAGCCATAAGTGCGTTTTGTTGGTGCATAACGTAATTCTCTCTTGCGTTTCGGAGTGGAAACCGTTGAGACAGTAGAGAAGGCGGAAGAGGAGGTATCAGAAATATCACATATAGGCTGATTTGATGAGGTTGATGGAATCCGGTCCCTGATGTTCTCCCTGGGTTGATATTTGCGCCATCTATAAATCTTTCCACTGGAGAAATCTTTTTGATCCCTTGCAAGCTTACTTGTTTCACTCGAATGTCCTTGACCCACTGATCAATCAATTTCTCCAATTGTGGATTAATTGATTGGAATTGTTGGGTAGAAGGATTAGATTTAGCCTTGGAAAAAGCTTCTTCCAATGATGAGTCAATCTTGGATAGAATTCCCAAGTTATATTTAATTAATAACTCCATTAATTTCCTGGAGGTCTCGTTGCAAATGCTTTCCCAATTTTTTATAAATTCATCATCATCAACCTGAAATGAGGGAGTAACTTGAATTCTTAAGCCCCTCGGTATTAGTTGTTTCTGAATATAATTTTCTAGAAACGCTCTATTCCACCAAGAGCGAGTTCTTTTGTAGGTCAGGTTCTTAATATTGTTAAATAGCCCATCATAATGTAAACCACTATCAGTAATTATCACAGCATCCTCATTACCAATTACTGCATTAATTTTCCCTTGCCAGGAAGCTTTCCTGGTTTTGAAATCCATGTTCCAGTTTATGGAGATAGCCTGTGCGGAACACAGCAAATCATAATGTGGCAGTGTTCCCACTAAGCGTTACCGCAAAGTGTCTTGAGACAGCTGAAACATTTATTTTCAATTCACCCTTAGAATCAGAGAGATGTCTCCTGATTCTTCGTTTCAAGGGACTGATCGTGCAACCAATATACTGAACCCATTGATTGGGTATGTCAAACCCATATGATAGGAAGTAAACTCCTTACATTTTATAGCATGCTTGCATTTATAGAATCCTGTCAGACTTAACCAGTTATTGGTTTCCGTAGTATTATCTCTAACAAAAAGACTAGGTGAAATAACTGTGCCCAAAGTGGGAGCTTTCCTGGCACTTTATTGGGTAGTGAAATTAATATAACCCGTACCCATCGAGATATTACTTTTTTATTATTTTTAATAAGATCATCTCTACTCAATTTTGCTACCTTGTCTTTAGCTAATTTTAAGATGTTTTGTGAATATCCTCTACTCCGTAATTCAACACATTTTTTATCCAGTTCTGCATCTAGTAATGTATCATCAGAACAATTTATTTTGATTCTAATGAGTTCTCCCACAGGTATATTGTGTGTAACATGTTTCAGATTGCATGAGTTTGGTTTAAGAATGGTATTAGTGTCAGTTTCTTTTCTATATGGTAATATATTAACTCTTGGTGACCCCCTAATGGTGCGGAGGGTGACATCTAGAAAACTAACTTTTTCTTTATTGAAACAATGAGTAAATTTGAAATTGAATGGATTATCAGAAATGTGAAAAACGCATTAGCTTCATCTATGTCACCTGTGCACACCAGCAAGAGGTCATCAATATATCTCCGAAACCAAATCATGTTTTTCAAGAAAGGATTGTCTGGAGAGAACAATATAGTTTCTTCAAAATAGACCGCGGTAATATTTGCAAGGGAGGGTGAGAACTTCCCCTTATGCTTACACCTTGTTTCTGGATATAAAAGTTGTTATTAAATGTGATATAATTTCTATTTAAAAGAAATTTCACAGATTCAATGATAAACTCTACCATATGCAACTCATAGGTGCTGTATTTAAATAGAAAGAATTTTAGAGCTATTATACCACCTCAAAAGAGATTGATGGATAGAATGCCACTACATCTATTGTAATCCAGCTAAACTCATCATCCCACACAAATTTATCAAATACTTGTAGGACAGCTTTAGTGTCCTTAATATATCCAGGGATCTCTTTTACGAGAGGCTGAAGCATGTTGTCCACCTATGCTCCTAGTGTTTCATTCACCGACCCAATGCCTGATATTATAGGTCTCACTTTGGGAGGAAAGTCCGGTTTGTGTACCTTGGGTAGGGAATGGAGAATGGGAATTATAGGTGTATCAGTGTACAAATAATCAAAGATTTTTTGTGCTAGAACCCCATTCTCCAGAACCTTTCTCAAGAGCACTATTAGATCTTTTTGGAAGAGTGCAGTTGGATCACTCCTCAAAACACGATAGATGTCAGTATTGCTCAACATCAGCTCATTACATTTCAGATATAAATCAGTATCAAGAATGATTATAGACCCCGCCCTTATCAGCTTTACATATAATGATGTTTTTAATGTTTTTAATCTCCCTAAGAGCTAGTCTTTCTTTTTTACTTAGATTGTTCAAGGGAGTTTTTTTTACCAAGATCCAACCTAGCAAATTCTTGCTCTACCACATCCTGGAACTGGTCCAGAATGGGTGGTTTTGATTGGATCGGATAATAGTATTGATTTTTGGTCTCAAATATTATATTTCCTACCTAAGTGCTTTGGTAGGATTCAGATCTATGTTGCCTCAACATCATAATATTTTGTAAATCACTGAATAAAGAGATTGGAATATCTTCAGTTGGTATGGTTATGTCAACAGACCTATCATCAGAAGTGTGTGATTCTGATGTGTCATCTTCCTTAAAATGGTACTTGATGGTAATGTGCCTGGCAAATTTATTTACATCCAGCAATGTAGAAAATAAATCAAAGTTTTTAGTTGGTGAATATCCAAGCCCCTTTGAAAGAACAGAGAGATGTTCTTCCTGCAAAATCTGTGCAGACAAATTCCACACCGGACAAGATTACGTTAATTGTGCTTTCTGAGACTGCACTTTCTTATTAGGATGTTTTCGTCTTGCCCGTCGTCATCATTTTTTGAAGAACCTCCTTTCTTGTTGTTTTTTTGGGGAATACGGTTAGGAGGACTATCAACACCAGACTCCGTTATATCCTCATACTCAAGTGAGGAAATGGTCTCCATAGATGTCTCTAGGTAGGAAAAACTCAGTTTACGTATAAACTTATACAAAAAACTCTCAACAGTTCTGCACCACCCTACATCTCCTTCCTCATCCCTGTCTACCACCCTACCGATGCTCTCCATTTCACTAATGACTTTAAAATAACATTTTCTATAATCCAAACCTGCCATTCTTTTCCTCTAGTCCTGCACCAGTTTTCTGGAATGCACTACCCTAGACAATCTGGTTAACTACACAGTTTCAAGCATACCTCAAAACACATTTCTTTAGCCTGGCCTATAACCTCACCTCACTAATCTATCTTTTGTTCTATCTTCCATGCACTGAGTAGCACTTTGTATCTGTAGTATCTGTAGTTATACAGATACTGGCTGTTGAACGGTTCATGCAGTGTTATTTGAATGATCCTATTTTTTATATTGATGGCTGGACCACAATCCAAGCACTTTATTTTTACCTTTTGTGTTACCCCTATCTTCTCATAGATTGTAAGCTTGTGAGCAGGGCCCTCATTTCTTTTGGTACGCATTGAACTATGTTACTCGATAATGTGTGACATTGTCTGTACATATCCCCTCTGATTTGTAAAGTGCTGCAGAATATGTTGGGTCTGTAGAAATAAAAATTATTATTATTATTAAGTACAGGTGCCCTTGCATAAAAGAGTAAAGTTGTCCGAAACCTCTGATTTTAGAGGGATTGGAGAACTATCTTCTGTCGACTATAATAATAATAATCTTGATTTATATGGCGCCAAAATATTTCACAGTACTTTATGATTCACCAGTTCATACACAGCTTTTAAGTAACATAATTAAAAATAATACAATAATTAAAGCAACGATAATGACGAATCTGCTCGTAAGAGCTTACAATCTACCATGAGGTGGGGTAGACACAAAGTGCAGGTGCTTATTTACAATGATGGTCCACCAGGGAATGGAGGACAGATATAGGTTGCATGAACTGGTCACCAACCAATATTTGTAGTGCTTTTGAGTGCGGTGGAGAGTTATGTTCAGAGAAATATTGAATGAGCCATATACTGTATAAAAGGACTTCTATTAGGGAACGTGATAGGTCGCCCTAAACTGATGTGTTTTTAGGGAGTGCCTAAAACTGTGTCAGTTTTGTGTAGTCCTAATTTCTTGGGGTAGAGCATTCCAGAGGATTGGTGCAACTCGGGAGAAGTCTTAGAGCCGGAAGAGGGAGGTACAGATTAGGGCACATATTAATCGAAAGTCGCTTGCAGAGCATAACGAGCGGGTAGGCTGATAAACAGAAAAGAAGTTGGGTGCCACACTGTGGAGAGTTTTGTGGGTGAGAACTAACAGTTTAAATTGTATTCTAGAATGTTTGGGCAGCCAATGCAATGACTGGCACAGACGGAGGCATCTGAGTAACGATTAGTCAAATAAATGTCCCTGCCTGCTGCCATAAGGATCAGGGGGAGGCTAAGTAATAGAGAATTACAGTAGTCAAGGTGGGAGCAGATCAAGGCAACAGTGAGAGTTTTTGTTGCTTCCATGGTGAGAAAGGGGTGGATTCTAGAGAAGTTATTTAGCAGCATGGGACAAGAGTAGCCAAGAGATTGTATATAGGAGGTGAAGGAAAGATTGGTGTCAAACATAACACCTAGACAGGGAGCCTGCTGCCTAGGCATTATTGTGGTGTCACACATGGAGAGGGAGATGTCAGCTTTAGGGAGGTGAGTAGATGGCGGGAGCAGAAGAAGTTCAGTTTTGGAAAGGTTGAGTTTCAGATAGAGGGCAGACATGATGTTGGAAACTGCGGACAGACAGTCACTGGTGTTCTGTAGTAAAGTAGGGGTAAGGTCAGGAGATGAAGTGTATAGTTGTGTGTCAGCATAAAGATGGTACTGAAAGACAAATGTGCTGATGGTCTGTCCAATTGTGACCATGTAGAGAGAAGAGTGCCAAGGACTGAACCCTGACGGAACCCAACAGTGAGAGGAAGAGGTGAAGAACTTGAGCCAGCAAATGATACACTGAAGCAGTTGTCAGAAAGATGGAAAGAGAAAAAGGACAGAGAAGTGTCCTTTATGCCTACTGTAGCATAGAGAGTAGGAGGCGGTGGTCAACAGTGGTGAAACCTGCAGAAAGGTCAAGAAGAATGAGCAGAGAGTGGTCAATGTTTTGTTTTGCTATCAAAAGGTCATTAGTCACTTTGATTGCAGTTTCTGTAGAATGTAGGGGGCATAAGCCGGACTGTGATGGATCTAGGAGAGAGTGAGTGGACAGGTAATGGGTAAGGTGGAAGGAGACCAGGCGCTCCGAGAGTTTAGAGATGAAGGGGAGATTTTAGACTGGTCTGTAGTTATTTGTGCAGTATGGGTCGAGATAATTTTTTTTTATAATGGAGTATTTATAGAGTGTTTGAAGGAGGGGAAAATACTAAAGGAGAGGGAGAGATTGAAGATTTTAGTTAGGTGAGGAGTGACCACTGGAGATAGAGAGTCTGGAGTGGGTGTGAGGGATTGGGGTCAGGAGTGTATGTAGTAGGACATGAAGAAGAGATGAGCATGTAGGCTTATTCTGTGACTGGGTCAAATGTGGAGAGTGAGCCAGAGGAGATGGGGGAGGGATGGGAGTCACCGCACTTTGTGGCTGGGAGTTGATTTCCTGACTGATATTTTCTATTTTTTCTGTAAAGTGGGAGGGCAGATCATCAGCACAAAAGTCTATGATAGGGGCCTGTGCTTTTGGTCTGAGGAGGGAGTGAAAGGTGTTGAAGAGTTTTTTTGGTTGTTTGATAGTGAGGAGATCAGGGTGGAGAAGTAGGTCTGTTTGGCAAAGCGAAGGGCAGAGTTATAGGTTCTTAGCATAAATTTATAATGGATAAAGTTTTCTGATGTGCAAATTTTCCTCCATAGGCGTTCGCCATTCCTAGAGCATCACTGGAGAAGTCGACTTTAGTGATGAACGAGTGTGCTCATTACTTGAGTTTTCCAAGCATGCTCGGGTGTTCTCCCAGTATTTTGACCGGCCGGAGCACTACTCTCTGTGACTGCTGCAACACCCGGCTCTGCTCTGCTCTGTGTACCCGGCTCTACCCAGCTCTGCCCAGCTCTGCTCCGCACGGCTCTGTTCTGCTCGGCACAGCTCTGCACAGCTCAGCTCTGCACGGCTCTTGCTCTGCACATTGCTTCGGAGCACACTACTCCCCTCAATGCTGCAGTCCCCGTCTTTCAGGCCTGCTGCAGCACTCCCTGGAGGGGGAAGCAGAGCACGCTCCTCACTACGCTGGCCCCACACTGCCCCTCTTTGCATGCTTTTTCCCTCTTTTTCTCTGTTGCTGCGCGTGCTTTCCAGGCTCACTCTGCCCCCCTGGGACAGCAGGAAGGTCCCCCTCACTAGCTCTTCCCTCAGGCGATTGGGGAAGGTTCGGCTCACTCAGGCTTCCCACAAGAAACAGTGGATGCAGCCTCTCAAGTTCCGGAACCGGCACACAGGTACCCACTGTCTGGTCATGCCCCTTACATGCACATGCACCTTTGGTCGAGCTGAGCATACAGGTTGTTCACCCCTTAGGAAATTTTCAGCAAGCACTTTAGCATGTTGTATCGTAACGGTGTGAAATATACACACCATTAAGACATCCTCAGGGGTGCACAGTCCCTTAAAACCATAAACCATAATAGAAAATATACAAAGTGAATTTCATATTGATGTATATGCGATATGAAAATTAGTACCTGGACACTTCATATACAGTATGCTTTATGGAGAATGTCAGTAGCCTTTGAATACATTCAGGTCAGGTTTTTTTTTAAATATAAATGGATTTCCTTTTCATTCGTACTTGATAATAAACAGTCATCTTCTGATCCAGATCCAAGATCACTTATCTTCTTTTCATTGTTTGTATGGATTACAAGAGGCTACATGGATTTGAGTCAATACAACAAAATGGGTATAAATGCACCTAACACAAAAGCATGGATGGCAAGAGAAGAATGGCCTGGAATTAGTCACTGAGACCAGAGCAAATTTCATTTCTCTGCAGGAAGCAGAAGCGTATGGCAAGTGTTTCACAAGGATTACTTTCTTTATGTTTGATTTTCTTGGAATCAATATAACTATTAAAACAACAATAGCTGCTCATAGCCGAGCCTCTCAAACATTTTCATTTTTAAGAAACAGGTGGCTAGAATTCATTGCCACTAATAAGTGCTTAACAACATCGAGCTCTAATAATAGTAGAGCTGCCAGAGACACCATTCTAGTGTGTCCATCCTAGTCTTTGATGCCTCCTGATTCCAGTAACCCTACTAGCTGTCCATGACTAATATTAGATGTGTCCTCTCTCATCCATGTCGGCCCATGCTTCCTACAAATCAAAGCACATTATTTAAATGGGTTACTAATCTTAGGGAGATTTATTTTATTTAAATGCATGCATTTTGGGCTAAAAATAACTTTTGCTATTGGGAGTCGTTAAAAGTTTTGCACAATTTGCTTTATTTAGCTTCTATGTTGCAATGTTTATTGCTGGCTGAAAAATTAGAGTTTTAGGCTATGTGCACACGTCCGGAATTGCCGTGGAAATTCCCGTGGCAATTCCGGAACTCCCTGCCGCGGGAAAAACACATGCGGAATTGGCATGCATTTTCACGCTAAACACTCACGTTTTCCAAGCGTAGTTAGCTTGCAGAATGCTGATTGACAGATTGGTCACACTTGTCAAACATAGTGTTTGACAAGTGTGACCAACTTTTTACTATTGATGCTGCCTATGCAGCATCAATAGTAAAAATATAGAATGTTAAAAATAATAATAATAAAAAAAATCGTGACATTCTCACCTTCCGGCGTCCCCGGCAGTCTTCCCGCTCCTCGCGATGCTCGCGTTCCCAGTAATGTCTAGCGGTAATGAACCCAGAAGACGTAGCGGTCTCGCGACCGCTCGTCATCACAGGTCATTGCCACAAAGCATCCTTAGGAACGCGAGCATCGCGAGGAGCAGGAAGACTGCCGGGGACGCCGGAAGGCGAGAATATCATGATTTTTTATTTTAATTTTTTTTTTAACAATTATATGGTTCCCAGGGCCTGGAGGAGAGTCTCCTCTCCTTCATCCTGGGTACCAACTGCACATGATCCGCTTACTTCCCGCATGGTGGGCATAGCCACATGCAGAAAGTAACCGGATCAGTGCATTCCTATGTGTGTGGAATCCCCGCGATTCCGCACAAAGAATGAACATGCTGCGTTTTTTTCCGGAATGTGATTCCGCCGCGGAAAAAAACGCAACATGTGCACAAAAAATGCGGAATGCATTCTAATAATAGGATGCTTAATGTATGTGTTTTTATTGCACTTTCATAGTGAAAAAATGCAAAAAAAACATGAAAATTCCTGAACGTGTGCACGTAGCCTTATGATTATCCGTTAGTAACACGACAAATATGGTCTGAAGGGGAGTATGTGTCACAGGTTTGCCAGGTGCGACAGACAGTCATTTTGGATCCGGCTGTTGTGCTTGGCTTTGCAAGCACCTTCTTGATTTTTGCATCTCTTGTTATGGAGTGGACCCCATCTATTCTTGATAACCAGCCTTGCTAACGCTGACAGCTGAGGGTTGCAACCCCCAGCTGTGAGTTTTGCCTCTCTGGTTATCAAAAACACAGGGGAACCTACATCATTTTTAAAAATTATTTATTTATTTAAAGTCTCACGGTGTAGGGCTGTGCTCAGAGAGTTCACCGCAGTTCACCTGGGAACTGGGAATGCAGCCTCAGTGACTGGTGGTAACCTTGATGACGTCACTGCTGGTCACCGATGATACGCTAGCAGCAACTTATTTTCCCAGTGGTTCTCAGCCGTGACGGTATCATCTTCACTTCGTCCAAGTGGAAAACTATTTATCCCCAGACATGAATTACAGAATGGGACAGAACAACAGACAGGTGAGGGATATATTTGTTTTTTATTTTAGTTTTATTACAGAAGGCAAGGGCTTCAATGGAATGGACGTTAGACTCACCTAAATGTGTTTGTTATTTTTAAATAAAAAAGTAAAAGTGTGTTTTTTTTATCTCAAATAAAGGACTTTATACTTGCTGTGTGTTTATTTACAATACAACAATAGTATTAGTAATTTACTAGTAATGGATATGCGTCTTATAGACTCAGAGGGTTTGATGTCACCGGACACTACAAAGGTGACATCAACCCCACAAATATGAACACCACTTGCCACCACCACAGGGGAAGTGGGAAGAGCTGGGCACACCTAATAAATGTGCCTTTACTGGGCAGCTGCGGGCTGCTATTTTTTGACTGGGGGGCCAATGTACATGGCTCCATACAAGCCTGAGAATACCAGCCCCCAGCTGTCTGCTTTAGCTTGCTTGGTTGTCAAAAGTAGGGGGATCCCATGCTGTTTTTTTTAATTATTTATTTAAATAATTTAAAAAATCGGAGTGCGGACCCCTCTATTCTTGATAACCAGCCTTGCTAATGCTGACAGCTAAGATTTGCAGCCCGCATTTGTCAGTTTTGCCTGGCTGGTTATCAAAAATACAGGGGAACCCTTGACATTTTTTATCTATTATTTATTTGTAGCGCTGTTATTAGTAGCACCAGGCATAGGCTGATGAGAGCAGTAGTCGCATCCGCCAAAGCCAGTGACTGTAGGTAAACTTTGTACCTCTGCAGGATCATGCTGTCATTTGACAGTTTCCTCCCACATTCCAAAGACATACTGATGGGGAATTTAGATTGTGAGCCCCATTGGGTACAGCAATGATAATGTGTGCAAAAACTGTAAAGCGCTGCGAAATATGTTAGCGCTATTTAAAAATAAAGATCCAGGGGTCCAGGAATCTCTACATATCATAAACAGACTTTAGAAATAATTTATCTAAAGATCTGTTTACGTTTATAATGTAATACAGGGATTGTTAGAAAGGGTATTTACATATGCAGGCACAACTGCTGGTGGTTATGGGGCCACGGGGGACCTGACAGGTTTCCTTTAATAATTAAAGCAGCCATCATCTGCCAGGAAAGATGCAGGCTTCGTCGTGCAAGCCCGCATCAAAGTCAGAGCCGACATATGATGTATCAGTAAAGCATAAGTCAGTAAGGAGTTAAAAACTGATCTTCACTTTCATTCCCTTCTTTTGAGGTCCACACCATCAGGCTCTTCCGTCCCCTCTCCCTCAGAGTAGCGGTCATATACCGGCCCCCAGGCTCACCTACCCACTTCCTGGACGACTTCTCAGCCTGGCTGCCGCACTTTATGTCCTCAGAATTACCAACCCTTATCCTGGGAGACTTCAACATTCCCATTAACAGCCCCACGTCCACATCTGCATCCCAGCTTCTATCACTAACCACTTCTCTCGGCCTCTCACAGCTCTCAACCTCTGAAACACACAAAGACGGTAACACCCTGGACTTGGTCTTTGTCCGGCTCTGTTCAATTCCCCACCTAGATAACTCACCACTTCCCCTCTCTGACCACAACATTCTCTCCTTCACACTCACAATTCCTCGCCCACCCCAGCACTCTCCTACCTACCACACATTCAGAAATCTACATGCTATTAATCCTCACACACTTTCAGACTCCTTACACTCATCACTGTCCCCAGTCTCCTCTTGTTCCTGTCCTGATCTGGCTGTACATTACTTCAATGACACTCTTAGAAGCACCCTAGACCAAGTAGCTCCCCTCACCTTCAGAACCTCCAAACACAGAGTGAAACAGCCCTGGCTCACATCGCAAACCCGATTTCTCCAGCGATGCTCCAGGTGTGCTGAACGCTTATGGAGGAAAACTCGCACCCCAGAAGACTTCCTGCACTTCAAATTTATGTTAAGGACCTATAACTCTGCCCTTCACCTTGCCAAACAGACCTACTTCACCACCCTGATCTCCTCACTATCCAACAACCCCAAGAAACTTTTTGACACATTTCACTCCCTCCTCAGGCCAAAAGCACAAGACCCTATCACAGACATTTGGGCTGATGACCTGGCCTCCCACTTTATAGAGAAAATAGATAACATCCGTCAGGAAATCCGCTCCCAGACACCAAGTGCAATGACTCCCATTCCTCCCTGCATCTCCCCTGGCTCACTCTCCACATTCGATCCCATCACAGAAGAAGAAGTCTCCAAGCTCCTCTCCTCTTCTCGTCCGACTACATGCACCACCGACCCCATTCCCTCACACCTCCTCCAGTCTCTCTCTCCAGTCGTCACAACTCACCTAACTGCAATCTTTAATCTCTCCCTCTCCTCTGGCATTTTCCCCTCCTCCTTCAAACACTCTATCATTACTCCATTACTAAAAAAACCCACCCTTGACCCATCATGTGCAAACAACTACAGACCGGTCTCCAATCTACCCTTCATCTCAAAACTCCTGGAGCGCCTAGTCTACTCCCGCCTTACCCGTTACCTCTCCACTCATTCCCTCCTAGACCCTTCACAGTCCGGGTTCCGCCCCCTACATTCAACAGAAACTGCACTCATCAAGGTGACCAATGACCTTCTGACAGCAAAATGTAACGGTGACCACTCTCTGCTCATTCTCCTCGATCTTTCTGCAGCTTTCGACACTGTTGACCACCCTCTCCTACTCTCTAGGCTCCAGTCACTAGGCATTAAGGACACTGCTCTCTCCTGGTTCTCTTCCTATCTTTCTGACCGCTCCTTCAGTGTTCTGTTCTCCGGCTCCACTTCATCTCCTCTTCCTCTCACTGTCGGGGTACCTCAGGGCTCAGTCCTTGGCCCCCTTCTCTTCTCCCTCTACACGTCCCCAATTGGACAGACCATCAGCAGATTTGGCTTTCAGTACCATCTTTATGCTGATGACACACAACTATACACGTCAGCCCCTGACCTTACCCCCGCTGTACTACAGAACGCCACTGACTGTCTGTCTGCAGTCTCTAACATCATGTCCGCTCTCTATCTGAAGCTCAACCTCTCCAAAACTGAACTTCTTCTGCTCCCGCCTTCTACTAACCTCCCTAAATCTGACATTTCCCTCTCCGTGGGTGGCACCATAATAACACCTAGGCAGCAGGCACGCTGTCTGGGTGTCATGTTTGACTCCGATCTCTCCTTCACCTCCCACATACAATCTCTTGCCCGCTCGTGCCGCTTACACCTAAAGAACATCTCTAGAATCCGCCCTTTTCTCACCATGGAGACAACAAAAACTCTCACTGTCGCCCTAATCCACTCCCGCCTGGACTACTGTAACTCTCTTTTAATTGGCCTCCCCCTCACGCGACTTTCCCCTCTCCAGTCTATCCTTAATGCAGCAGCCAGGGTCGTCCATCTGGCTAATCGTTACTCGGACGTGTCCGCTCTTCGCCAGTCATTACACTGGCTGCCCATTCATTACAGGATACAATTCAAAGTACTTGTTCTCACCCACAAAGCTCTTCACAGTGCAGCACCCCCTTACATCTCCTCCCTCATTTCTGTCTATCGGCCTAGCCGACCGCTGCGCTCTGCAAACGACTTTCGACTAACCTCTGCACTAATCCGTACCTCCCACTCCCGACTCCAAGACTTTTCCCGTGCTGCGCCAATCCTCTGGAATGCTCTACCCCAAGATATTAGGATCATCCACAACTTGCATAGCTTTAGGCGCTCACTCAAAACTCATTTGTTCAGAGCGGCCTATCACGTTCCCTAATCAGTCATTTTATGTTTGTGTGTGTGTGTAGCCCATTGACTCTCATCTACCCCCACCCCCTGAAGATGGCTGGACCATCATTGTAAATACATCATTGTAAATACACACCTGTACTTTGTATCTCCCCACCTCATTGTAGATTGTAAGCTCTCACGAGCAGGGTCGTCTTATTTTGCTTTATTGCTGTATTGTTAACATTGTTACCAATGACTGTTGTGTTTGAAACTGTTAAACTGTAAAGCGCTGCGGAATATGTTGGCGCTATATAAATAAAGATTATTATTATTATTATTATTATTAAATCACGCTTCCCTTTAGCCTTGATTGACAGCTCCAGAATTCCTAGAGGAATTGGGTATTCGTACAGTTATGGCATTGTGCATAACCTATTATTTAAGCTGTTGTCAACAGCAGAGAAAGTACTGCTTCTACATGCAGCTACAAGGGTCTGTTTTAATATCCTACCCAGTGCGATATTTGGTTTGGTGGCTATAAAGCTAATGAATGCCTAGTAGAAATGAGCAAATTTATTCAAGTGGAATTGAATTCTCCTCAAATTTACATTTTTCCAGAATACTGATTTTAGTAATACAGCTTTCTAACGTTTACCTGTGCCATAGAGAGCAGGCAAAGGGTTAAAAAAAATTGTAGGCACCATACTTCTGACCTGTCCCGCTGCACTTACAGCTGCTGTCCAGTCCTCAATCCCTTATCTTCTACCACACTCTGGGCTGCTACTTCTTGCCAATTAAGCCTCTGACATCCCTGTGTGCAACTTGTACCAATGCACATTGCAAACTCAGGACTAGAGTTGAGCGACTTTTACTTTTTCGGATCGAGTCGGGTTTCGCGAAACCCTACTTTGTCAAAAGTCGGGTCGGGTGAAATCGGCCGATTATTGCGAAAAATCGGGGGCCGACTGAAACACGAAACCCAATGCAAGTCAATGGGGAATCAAAGTCGGCAGTGAGTGGAGGACAGGAAAACACCTACAGTGCCCATTTTAATGCCAAAAACATCAATTCTTATTACTGAAGCTTGTCAATCTTAATTTACTTTATAATAATAGTTAGGCATTGAAAACTGGGGGTCATTTGGCTAAAGTTGTGGGGGGGTAGGGCTGGCTCAAGATTTTCGTGGGCTCAGGAAACGCGGAATACGTCACGGCGGTGGAGCAGGGCGAGGTAAGTATTTCAACTTTGCAAGTGCTGTGATCCTGAGCAAGCAAGGAGGACCCACTCGTTCGTAGGAAGGTGCAGATGAAAGTGCAGGTTCCTTCATCAGGTGGGGGCATACTCCTTGGCGACGTCACTGGCACAGGGCCCCTCATAGTACGGCGGTGTGTTTGACGGCGGGTGGCGCCTCCCACTGGTAGAGACACTTTTGCGTACTATGAGGGGCCCTGTGCCAGTGACATCGCCAATGAGTATGCCCCCTCACCTGATGAAGGAACCTGCACTTTCATCTACACCTTCCTCTTTGTCCCCATGTAAGGTGGTATAGTATGTGGGAAGGGGAACCTGACTTTCAACAGGGTCAGATTCTGGCTGTGTTGAGTGCAAGGGAAATGTAGTGGTCTGGGTCAATGTACCAGCAGACTCATCTAGCAGTGGCTGGGTAATGAGCAGGATGAGGAGGAAACACAGTTAGTAGGCCCAAATAATAAAGTGGGCTAAATGCAGAACAAATGTGGTAACAGGATTAAACAGGTGGCATTGCTTTGTTCAGTGGAGGAAAACAGTAATGAGTGGCAGACACAGTTAGTAGGCCCAAATAGTAAAGTGGACTAAATGCAGTTCAAATGTGGTAACAGGACTAAACAGGCGGCATTGCTTTGTTCAGTGGAGGAAAAGTGTAATGAGTGGCAGACACAGTTAATAGGCCCAAATAATAAAGTGGGCTAAATGAAGTTCGAATGTGGTAACAGGACTAAACAGGCGGCATTGCTTTGTTCAGTGGAGGAAAACTGTAATGAGTGGCAGACACAGTTAGTAGGCCCAAATAATAAAGTGGGCTAAATGCAGTTCAAATGTGGTAACAGGACTAAACAGGCGGCATTGCTTTGTTCAGTGGAGGAAAACTGTAATGAGTGGCAGACACAGTTATTAGGCCCAAATAATAAAGTGGGCTAAATGCAGTTCAAAATTTGTAACAGGACTAAACAGGCAGCATTGCTTTGTTCAGTGGAGGAAAACTGTAATGAGTGGCAGACACAGTTAGTGGGCCCAAAAAATAAAGTAGGCTAAATGCAGTTCAAATGTGGTAACAGGACTAAACAGGCGGCATTGCTTTGTTCAGTGGAGGAAAACTGTAATGAGTGGCAGACACAGTTAGTAGGCCCAAATAATAAAGTGGGCTAACTGTCTGCCAAAAAATTGTTCATAAATAAACAGGTGGCATAGCTAGGTACAGGGGTGGGCTCCTCTGCTGAGTAGCAGACAGTGGTAGTAGGCGCAAAGTATTAACTGGTCTAAATGGAGGCCAGGGCCCCTGTATATTTTAACTATCATCTATCATTTCAATAAATTTGTATTGGCAGTGCCATTGAAGGATTTAACAGCACAGACTACACAGTGGTGGAGCAGGGAGAGGTAAGTATTGCAAGTGGTAGAGCACTGTTCGAGCTGGGGGGGAACACTCTCTTGTCGTCGTCGGTACCGGCATAGGGCCCCTCATATTACGACGGTGTGTCTGACGTTGGTTGTGCACCACCACCGTCAGAGACACTTTGTTGTACTATGAGGGACCCTGTGCCAGTGTCGTCGCCCAAGAGTGGGCCCACCCACCTGTCCAGGCAAACGGCACTCGCACGGGTGCTTGCGCCAGGTGGTGACCATGGCCCTGTGGGGTGAGTCAGCCCATTTAGGGAGGTATAAAAATGGCCTATGGTGGACATTCAACAGCTGCAAATGGAGGAATTGGAGAAGTCAGTAAGAGGAGGCCAAAAGCAAGACATTTTTCAGACAAGCTAAATGTCAGCAGGGGAAGGTGGGGCAAAATAATTTGAAATCCATGATTGGTTCATTTTAATGAAGGTTAGATAATCAACATTTTTGGTAGCCAGACGTGTCCTTTTTTCGGTCAGCATTGAACCAGCAGCACTGAAGACTCTTTCTGATAGCACACTAGCAGCAGGGCAAGCGAGCTCCTGTAATGCATATTCTGCCAATTCAGGCCAGGTGTCTATTTTAGATGCCCAGTAATCAAAGGGGAATGACCTGTGAGGGAGAACATTGATAAGGGAGGAAAAGTAGTTCGTAACCATACTGAACAAATGCTGTCTCCTGTCACTTTGAATCGATGCAGCAGTACCTGTCGTGTCAGTGGTCATTGTGAAATGGCTCCAAAACCTGGTCATAAAACCCCTCTGTCCAATGCCACTTCAGATTTGTGCACCTCTATCACCTCTGCCATGTTGCCCCCTGCGGCTCGTGTGAGAACCATCTCCGTCGCTGTGTGCTGGGAATGCCTAAACCATACGGTCTACAAGAGTTGCTTGTTTGGTAGCCAATATTTGCTCAAGGTTCTCATGTGGCATGATATTTTGTAATTTTCTTTTATACCGTGGATCCAGGAGGCAGACCAACCAGTAATCGCCATCAGTCATCATTTTGATAATGCGGGGGTCCCTTTTTAGGATACGCAAGGCATACTCAGCCATGTGGGCCAATGTTCCAGGTGTCAATTCACTGCTTGTGCTGGGTTGAGGAGCACTTTCTTGCAAATCAACATCACTTGTGTCCCGCAAAAACCTGTACCTGACCTTGCAACGCCACCAGTTTCTATTGCCCCCTGAGAAGCATCCTCCCATAAATATTCATCCCCATCATCCTCCTCCTCCTCCTCTTCGTCCGCCACCTCATCCAGGAGAGTTCCCTGAGCAGACAATGACTGACTGTCATCAAGGCTTCCCTCCTCCTCGGCTGCAGACGCCTGCTCCTTAATGTGCGTCAAACTTTGCATCAGCAGACGCATTAGTGGGATGCTCATGCTTATGATGTCTGCACTTATCAGCCATGTGCATTCCTCAAAACACTGAAGGATTGACAGAGGTCTTGTAGCTTTGACCACTGCACACCAGACAACTCCATGTCTGCCATCCAAGTGCCTGCCCGTGTATGTGTATCTTCCCACAAATTAATTACTGCACGCCTCTGTTCACACAGCCTCTGAACCATGTGCAGTGTGGAGTACCACCTTGTTGCAACGTCGATTATTAGGCGGTGCTGGGGAAGATTCAGCGATCGCTGATGGTTCAGCATACGGCTGGAGTGTACGGGCAACCGGCGGATGTGCGAGCAAAGTCTTCGCACCTTCAGGAGCGGGGCTGGTAACTCCGGATAATTTTTGAGGAAGCACTGCACCACCAGGTTCAAAGTGTGAGCCAGGCAAGGTATGTGTTTCAGTTCTGAAAAGGCTATGGCAGCCATAAAATTCCTTCTGTTATCACTGACTACCTTGCCTGCCTCAAGATGTACACTGCCCAGCCATGATTGAGTTTGTTGCTGCAAGTACTGGACGAGTACTTCCGTGGTGTGTCTGTTGTCGCCCAAACACTTCATTTGTAACACAGCCTGCTGACGCTTACCACTAGCTGTTCTATAATGGGACACCTCGTGTGCAACACTGGCAGCTGCGGATGGAGTGGTCGTGCGACTGCGCTCTGTAAACGAGCTTTAACTTCTGGAGGAGGAGGAGGAGGAGGGGTGGCGAACACCTACAGCCAACTGTTTCCTAGACCTTGGGCTAGGCAGAACTGTCCCACTATGGCTGTCCCCTGTGGACCCTGCATCCACCACATTAACCCAGTGCGCCGTGATGGACACGTAACGTCCCTGGCCATGCCTACTGGTCCATGCATCTGTTGTGAGGTGCACCTTTCCACTGACTGATTGCCTCAGTGCATGGACAATGCGGTCTTTGACATGCTGGTGGAGGGCTGGGATGGCTTTTCTCGCAAAGAAGTGCCGAATGGGTAGGTCATAGCATGGTACTGCGTAGGCCATCAGGTCTTTGAAAGCTTCACTTTTAACCAACCGGTAGGGCATCATCTCTATCGAGATTAGAGTAGCAATATGGGCGTTCAAACCCTGTGTACGCGGATAAGAGGATGAGTACTTTCTTTTCCTAACGAGAGTCTCTTGTAGGGTGAGCTGGACTGGAGAGCTGCATATGGTGGAACTGCCGGTGTTGATGGTGGACATGGCGGATTGAGAGAGGGTTGGTGATGGTATTCTTGATGTTGGCCTACATACAGTGTTTCCTACCAATAACCTTGTGAATCCCTGACTGCTTTGGCCTTGCAACGATACCTCCACATTTGCTGCTGGTGGTGTCCTAACCGGTGGGCTTACAGTGAGGGAAGCAATGTAGCGTTGCTGACTACCTTCATTCTGAGCAGGTGCACCTATGGTACGTGACGTTTGGTAGTTAGTCCAGGCTTGCAAGTGCTTGCTGGTTAAATGTCTAAGCATGCACGTTGTATTTAAATTTTGAAGATTCTTCCCTCTGCTAAAGGTCTTTGAGCATTTCTTACAGATAACTTTTGACTGATCATTCGGATCTTGGTTAAAAAGTTGCCACACTACACTCTTCCTACTATGGAATACCTTTTCAGGCATTGCACGCTGTGCTACTTTCACCGGAGGCCACGCTGTCCTAAAACTGTTTTTGTTTTTGACACACGTTTTTGGCCTGATACGGGCCTGCCAGATGACAGCTGTTGCGATGTAGATGGCTGCTGCGGATCATCCTCCTCCGCTTCTGAGCTACTGGCAGCGGCACCCTCTTCCCCCAATGGCTGCCAATCTGGGTCAACAACTGGGTCATCTATCACCTCCTCTTCAATGTCATGTGCACCTTCCTCTGTGTCACCGTGTAAGGTGCTATAGCATTCGGGACGTGGCACTATAGTCTCATCAGGGTCAGATTCTGGCTCAGTACACTGCAAGGGCAATGTAGTGATCTGAGTCAATGGAACAGCATAATAATCTAGCTGTGGCTGTGCATCAGTGCACTCCATGTCCGATTCATCTTGTAATGGGCAGTTAACAATTTCCCTTTCTAACCCAGGCACGGTATGTGTAAAGAGCTCCATGGAGTAACCTGTAGTGTCGCCTGATGCATCCTTCACTTTTGGTTTGGGTGAAGGACACAAGAAAACATCTTGTTCCTGACCAGGAGCATCCACTGACGACTCGCTGCTTTTATATTTGGAACTTTCTGAAGAGGAGGCGAAAGAGCTAGAGGCTGAGTCAGCAAGGAAAGCCAAAACTTTTTCCTGCTGCTCCGGCTTTAAACGCTGTTTTCCCACTCCCAGATAAGGGAGCCTTCGAGGCCTTGTGTAGCCAGACGATGATGCTGGCTCAACACCTCCAGCCTTAGGTGCTATTGTGCTTTTGCCACTCCCACCAGATGCACCACCACCATCAGTACCAGCTGGCAACCACCGCCCACGGGCTCTTCCACCAGACTTCCTCATTTTTTGGAAATTGGAACCAAAATAACAACCGTTATATGGTACTGTAAAACAAGGTAGAAGGTGTATATAAACTTGTTGAGAATTTAAATATCCCTTTTTTTTGGGGAGACTGAACCAAAACTCATGCCCAGTGTATAACAACACAATCTACGTGGCAGAAAGTGGCTGGCTGATATACGACAAACTAACAGGACTGAAGTATATCCACTTTGTGAGAATTTGAATCTCACTTTTTTGGGGGAGACTGAACCAAAACTCAAGCCCAGTGTATAGCACAACACAATGTCCATGGCAGAAAGTGGCTGGCTGATATACGACAAACTAACAGGACTGAAGTATATCCTCTTTGTGAGAATTTGAATCTCACTTTTTTTTGGGGAGACTGAACCAAAACTCAGGCCCAGTGTATAACACAACACAATGTACGTGGCAGAAAGTGGCTGGCTGATATACGACAAACTAACAGGACTGAAGTATATCCACTTTGTGAGAATTTGAATCTCACTTTTTTTGGGGGGAGACTGAACCAAAACTCAGGCCCAGTGTATAACACAACACAATGTATGTGGCAGAAAGTGGCTGGCTGATATACGACAAACTAACAGGACTGAAGTATATCCACTTTGTGAGAATTTGAATCTCACTTTTTTGGGGGAGACTGAACCAAAACTCAGGCCCAGTGTATAACACAACACAATGTATGTGGCAGAAAGTGGCTGGCTGATATACGACAAACTAACAGGACTGAAGTATATCCACTTTGTGAGAATTTGAATCTCACTTTTTTGGGGGAGACTGAACCAAAACTCAGGCCCAGTGTATAACACAACACAATGTATGTGGCAGAAAGTGGCTGGCTGATATACGACAAACTAACAGGACTGAAGTATATCCACTTTGTGAGAATTTGAATCTCACTTTTTTGGGGGGAAGACTGAACCAAAACTCAGGCCCAGTGTATAACACAACACAATGTACGTGGCAGAAAGTGGCTGGCTGATATACGACAAACTAACAGGACTGAAGTATATCCACTTTGTGAGAATTTGAATCTTGCTTTTTTTGGGGGGAGACTGAACCAAAACTCCGGCCCAGTGTTTAACACAACACAATGTACGTGGCAGAAAGTGGCTGGAAGATATATGAAAAAATACAAGGACTGTAGTACAATTTCAATCTCCCTACAATGATCTCAGGACAAGTATGGCAGCAATAAAAAGGACTGCTGCACACAAAAGTGTGGACAAATAAACAAGATAACTGTGCAGAAAGGAGCATGTTGTGAATCCGCTTTTGGGCTCCCCTGGTGGTTGCTGGTGGTACTGATGACTTGTGTGTGCTTTGCGGTCTCAGTTCACCTGCTCCCATCAGTGTTTGGGAGTTTCCTATTTAGCCTTGCTCTCCAGTCATTTCCTTGCCGGTCATCATTGTAACCAGAGCCTTCGGTTGCATGTTCCTGCTACTAGTCTGCTGATCAGCTAAGTGGACTTTTGTCCTTTTGTTTTTGTTTCTTTGTCCATTTTGCAGTTTTGTTATTCTCTGTAGCTGGAAGCTCTTGTGGGCTGAAATTGCCACTCCTGTGTCATGAGTTGACACAGGAGTCTTAAAGTAATTTCAGGATGGTTTTTTTGAAAGGGTTTTCAGTTGACCGTGAAGTCCTCTTTTGTATCCTTCTGCTATCTAGTAAGTGGACCTCTCTTTGCTAAATCTACTTTCATACTGTGTATGTAGTTTCCTCTGAACTCACCGTTATTATATGTGGGGGGCTTCTATCATCTTTGGGGTATTTCACTAGAGGTAAGCCAGGTCTGTTTCTTCCTCTACCAGGAGTAGTTAGTCCTCCGGCTGGCGCGTGGCATCTAGGGATAATCATAGGTATGCTCCCTGGCTGCTATTAGTTGTGTGGTAGATTTAGCTCACGGTCAGCTCGAGATTCCATCACCCAGAGCTCGTCCGTTATTTTTGTGTTTTGACGTTCCCCTGCCATTGGGAACCACGACAGGAGCAACAGGATTGTTGCTTTTAAAAAAGCAGTTGGTTTGCACAGCAGCGTGCAAACAGCAATGCAGCTATCAGGGAGCCTTATAAGGCAGCCTAATAAGCTACAGAGCTGATGCACAAAAATATAGCCTCCACTGTCCCTGCAAAAAAAAGGTGGTGTTGGACAGTGGAACTCGCTACAGCACAAGCAGTTTGGGGGTTAATCTTCCCTCCCTAACTATATCCCTTCTTCTGATGAAGCTGCAGCATCCTCTCCCTATGCTAAGATCGGCAGAAGTAAGATGGCGGTCGGCGTGCTCGCCCCTTTATAGCCCCTGTAATGCTGCAGAAAGCAAGCCAATCAATGTCATGCCCTTCTCTAAGATGGTGGGGACCGAGACCTATGTCATCACGCTGCCCACACTCTGCGTCCCCCTTCATTGGCTGAAAAATGGCGCTGAAAGCATCATACAAAACGCGACTCTTGCGCGCAGATCGCCGACCTCATGGCCGATCCCACACTAGGATCGGGTCGGGTTTCATGAAACCCGACTTTGCAGAAAGTCGGCGATTTTTGAATTTGTCCGATGAGTTTCGCTCAACCTTACTCAGGACATAATGACATGCACTTCTATAGCATGGCAAGCAGGTACATCAATTGTCTAGGCAGCCGGTAACCAAGAAGACACACGTGACAGGGAAAGGCACAAAGAGGCACAGAGGACTAGACAGCAGGCCGTATGGGTGGTGGAACTGGTGAGTGGTGAGGTGAGTATTGTGGTTTTTTTTATGTATCCTACTCTTGTTATGTTGTAGGATCTTTTGAGACCCCAAGAGTATAATGATGAACATTGAATTTGCATAGAATAACTGCAATGCAAATTTAATTTCCTTGATAAATTTGTGATTTGCCGAATTAGAATCTCGGCACATCCACTCATCTCTACTGGATACCATTAAAAAGGTTGGTTGGCCTCACTAAAAACTGAACAGGCATCGCAATAGGTTAGTAAAAAATAATTGAGTCATACTCTCCTGCTGTCACAGGCCTTTCCGCTGATCTGCAGTAGACTTGAAGTAAAAACGTCACTGTTCTTCAGTCACATGACAGCTAAGCTCGTGATTGGTTACTGCAGTCTGGGGATGTCACCGGATGTTTTCTCTGACGTGTCATTCCAATCACCTGACCATTGCAGCCAATCACAGGCCTCAGCAACCATGTGGATGGTGATGTCATGTCTTGCGGTCTGGTCTTTGGATCCTCTCACACACTGCTGACTTAAACCTCTAAATCCCCTAAAGCTTTGATTCTGATGAAATGCTCATTTTTTTAGCTTATGAAGTAGAATTTGAGAGGTCACAGGATTTTTCTGGACTTCGAGTTCATGTATTTTTAAAGCGTTCTAAAAATGATGTAATATTTCTTTAGCATCATTCATATTTGAATAGGATTACATTGTGACAAGGCTGGCTTTCATTCTTTTCATGGTGAAACTTTGCTGAACTTAATTGAAAGCAGATAACTTTTTTAAAGTAGCTTATTGGATTTAAACCGACAGAAAACAAATGGTTTTCTCCTAAAATAATGCGCTTTACTTATTATCTGCAGAAGTAAATGAGATAAATGTTTCTTTCTAAGCTCCACTTTTTAGAAGTACACTTCAATAACGGCACATCTTTGTGGAAGCTCTTTGTACTCACGGTGCCAGGACTGCAATGACCACATCTGGCCCAGCTAAGTGACCTAGTTCTGTGTATATCGCAGTAGTTAGGGACATTTATGGGACACAGGAGGTCACTTTTATGTTAGACACTGCTCTGTTAAGAAACTGTTTGTGACAAAATATAGCAGTTCTATTTCTTTCTAAACTGCATTGTAGTCAATTGTGCACAGCCGGACTATTATTAATTGGTACATTTAGGACACCCATGTCTCTTCTGTTGATTTGGTACATTCATAAGGAAGTTGATAATTTACAATGCTCTATAACATATATATATATATATATATATATATATATATATATATATATATATATATATATATATATATATATATATATATATATATGTATATATATATATATATATATAAAAAGTAGTCACTTTTCTATATATTTTGGAAGGTCAGCTCACTTACCTGCTCCTTGACGTAGACACAGGCAGCTGTTAAAGTCTCTGGGTGGTTTATTGTATCATAAACCAAAAACCAAAACTGGTAACAGAAGAAAACAGCCTGTCTGGCTCAAAAGAAAGTAAAAAAAGTTCATATACAGTCCTGCCCAGTACCTCTTGGACAACACATATGGCAGCTCTTCCTTAAAGGCTAAAAAAATAGCTGGACATTTAACTCCCTCCATCCACACCCTGGAGGTGGAGTTATGGTGGTTAGGTGTCCGGCCAATCTCTGACCTACCCTCCATAAAAACCACGCCCATGTAGTGACTGGATTGCTCTCAGCACATATCATGCTGGAGAAAACACTTATGGCTTTCACATCACGCAGGAAAACAACCTTTGTGATGCATATCTCTCCTCATGTATGACACCAGTGACCATATATATATATATATATATATATATATATATATATATATATATATATATATACTATGTATGTGTATACAGTACAGACAAAAAGTTTGGACACACCTTTTCATTTAAAGATTTTTATGTATTTTCATGACTATGAAAATTGTCCATTCACACTGAAGGCATCAAAACTATGAATTATCACATGTGGAATTATATACTTAACAAAAAAGTGTGACACAACTGAAAATATGTCTTAAATTCTAGGTTCTTCAAAGTAGCCACCTTTTGCTTTGATGACTACTTTGCACACTCTTGGCATTCTCTTGATGAGCTTCAAGAGGTAGTCACCGGGAATGGTCTTCCAACAATCTTGAAGGTGTTCCCAGAGATGCTTAGCACTTGTTGGCCCTTTTGCCTTCTCTCTGCGGTCCAGCTCACCCCAAACCATCTCGATTGGGTTCAGGTCTGATGACTGTAGAGGCCAGGTCATCTGGCGTAGCACCCCATCACTCTCCTTCTTGGTCAAATAGCCCTTACACAGCCTGGAAGTGTGCTTGAGGTCATTGTCCTGTTGAAAAATAAATGATGGTCCAACTAAACGCAAACCGGATGGAATAGCATGCCGCTGCAAGATGCTGTGGTAGCCATGCTGGTTTAGTATGCCTTCAATTTTAAATAAATCCCCAACAGTGTCACCAGCAAAGCACCCCCACACCATCACACCTCCTCCATGCTTCACCGTGGGAACCAGGCATGTAGAGTCCATCCGTTGATCTTTTCTGCATCGCACAAAGACACGGTGGTTGGAACCAAAGATCTGAAATTTGGACTCATCAGACCAAAGCACAGATTTCCACTGGTCTAATGTCCATTCCTTGTGTTCTTTAGCCCAAACAAGTCTCTTTAGGCCAAACAAGTAATGATGGCCACTCGGTTTTCTTTACTTAGCTGCTTTTTTCTTGCCATAATACAAATTCTAACAGTCTGTTCAGTAGGACTATCAGCTGTGTATCCACCAGACTTCTGCTCAACACAACTGATGGTCCCAACCCCATTTATAAGGCAAGAAATCCCACTTATTAAACCTGACACGGCACACATGTGAAGTGAAAACCATTCCCGGTAACTACCTCTTGAAGCTCATCAAGAGAATGCCAAGAGTGTGCAAAGCAGTCATCAAAGCAAAAGGTGGCTACTTTGAAGAACCTAGACAAAATTTCAGTTGTTTCACACTTTTTTGTTAAGTATATAATTCCACATGTGATAATTCACAGTTTTGATGCCTTTAGTGTGAATGTACAATTTTCATAGTCATGAAAATACAGAAAAATCTTTAAATGAGAAGGTGTGTCCAAACTTTTGGTCTGTACTGTATATATATATATATATATATATATATATATATATATATATATATATATAATGTGACTACTTTTCAGAAGTAATACTACATTTGCATGAAGTGGATTTATTTATCATTGGTATCATAGTAAAATTGAATACATTCACCATAACACATATCCAGTATGTAACATATGTTTTATTATTTATGGTTAAGAATGAATGATTTCCAATCGATCATCACTGCAAAACATAGAATTAAGGCTACGTTCACATTTGCGTTGTGCGCCGCAGCGTCGGCGCCGCAACGCACAACGCAAACAAAAACGCAGCAAAACGCATGCACAACGCTGCGTTTTGCGCCGCATGCGTCCTTTTTTTCATTGATTTTGGACGCAGCAAAAATGCAACTTGCTGCGTCCTCTGCGCCCGGACGCGGGCGCCGCAGGGACGCATGCGGCGCAAAACGCAAGTGCGATGCATGTCCATGCGCCCCCATGTTAAATATAGGGGCGCATGACGCATGTGACGACGCTGCGGCGCCGACCGCAAATGTGAACGTAGCCTAAGAAAAGGATTTAATCTTTAATTTTAACTGATTACCAAATTACCATGCACCTCCAGGTTAAAGGGAACCTGCTAATAAAAATTGTTCTTAGCTCAAACTCAGACATCTTAAACCAAAGCAGGAAAAGACCAGACAATTGGGCGTGCACACCTGTATCAATACTCAGAGCAAGATAACAATAATAAAATATATAGCTTTATTTGAACATAAGGACACACAAATCCACAAACAATAAAAACAATTAAAAACACATATACGTCATGGCGGTCAGACCGACCCCTCAATGTTCAAGGTGACAACCTGTCAGTTTTCATGACCGTGTAAGGGAGTGTGCAGGTGTCTGGTTTGGGCCCTGAATTCGTGTACATGCCTACCTAATGAAACCGGGTATGTTTTGTGTTTACTGTGTGCCCTGTGTAATATATGATAGCTGACACTGTATAGTATAATAATGGCTGACACTGTTCTGATATTTGAGTGTTAGGGACAAAATAGGGACAGTCAGTGGCAGTGGTAGGTCAGCACTGGTAAGGGTTATGACAGTGTAGTTGCGGGTTAGTGTTAAGGGGGGCACTATAGAGCTATATGCTAGATTCAGATTTAGATTAAGATAGGATATGAAATGGTTCAGTAACAGTTATATAGTTTAGGCTTCTTTCACACTTCAGTTGTTTGGCGTCAGTCTGCTCCGACATAGTGACGGATCGACGGATCTGTCACAATTGTTGAGAAAACGGTTCTAACGGATCCGTTCTTTTGACTGATCCGTTACTTGGGGGTTGTCTGGGAAAAGTATCTACTATTTGGAGCATGCGCAATTGAAAAAGCGGATTGGGGCGACGGATCCGCCAAATGACGGTCGCGAAGGATCCGTCGCCCATAGGCGCCCATTCTATGGAATGGCGGATGCGACGGATCCAATGCGTACCACCATTTTGGCGCAGACAAAAAACTTTATAATGTCCGTCTATGTCTAGATGACGTCCGCCAAATCTCGACGGATCCGTCACATGGCGGATGGAACGGACGACCATCCGCCACAATCCGTCGCTAATGTATGTCTATGGGAAAATAGCGGATCTGCAAAAAAAAATGGTGGATCCGCTATTTGAGGAAAATGGCCGTTTCAGACTGAGGCCAAAGGACAAGTGTGAAAGAGGCCTTAGCCAGTAGGAGGGCTAGTGGGTTTCAGTCAGAGTAGTGACAATTGAGAAAGGGGGCGGGGCCAGTGTAGAGTGCCTTCCTGAGGTAATTTCAGTTAGTGGGAGGAGCTAAAGCTGTGTGAGGAAAATTGCTCCATCTAGAAGGAGTTGGGGCAGAGAGCTGAACAGAGCAACACTGCAGAGTTGAGGGAGTGAGACTGAAGATTGAAGGAAGAAGGTCTGAAGATGCTAGATCTTGGAGCACGTGGGAAGCGAGACAGCCTGGAAGAATCAGTGGCTTGTCTGTGGGTTACCTCTCATGACGTCCGGGACTTACAGTCCAAGAAGGATAGGCAGTGGCATCCTTTAGTTTCACCCATGATGGGGAAAGTGGACAGGGGGCACTCAGTATCAGCTAGTTGGATGGTTCAGGGAACTGCGAGCCTGGAAACCAAGGTGCAGGAAGATAAGCTGAAGGAGCAGACCAGGGAAAGTGCAGGAGATAGAGTTCCCATGTATTGTGAAAATGGATGGACTGTAACTGTCATGAAAAAGCCTGAGTTCAGTAAAGTTTCATTGGAAAAGAACAATGACTCTGATTATATTTGTGTGCTCTATATGCTGAAGAGATTCCTGACCCACAGGTAGGTGAAGCACTTGACACACACAGCACACCACAAAATGGACACAAAATGGGGAGCCGGGGTGTGTTGTAACAGCAGCAGCCACTCGCCATGGCTACCACCTTGGCCCCCGTTACAACCGTGTGCTCAATCAACAGTAAACAGCTGGCAGTTTGTAACAAGTTATGACAAAACCCAAAAAATATATATATGTCAATCACTTGTGAGAATAATTAATGACTAATGATTCATAGCAACCGCGACCAAATGTCAAACCTGACCTATTCATGTCCAAAATGTGACCCAGTCATCCCCTGTAATAATGGGTTAAATATCAGTAAACTGAGTTTAAATTAGCATGGTATGGAGGTCACAAAAAATACACAAAAAAAGAAAGAAAAAAGCCATTATGGCAGTTTCTTGGTGCTCCCGGTGTGTGGGATCCCACTGGTAGAAGGCAGGAAAATGTCCCCACTGCTTGAATCCAGCTCTGGGGAAACCACGTGGTCCCGATACTTAAAGTGAGGTGAATATTCATTAGCCACTTCCCCTCCCACCTGTCAGCACCGAAGAGTGAGGGGGGAGCAGCCAATGAATAATCCTTCACTTAAACAACGGACCCACATGGTTTCCCCAGCACCAGATTCCTGCAGCTGGGGAGTTCTGTGTGTCCGGTGGAGGAGGCGGCAGGAGCAGGGTGCCAGAGGAGAGACAGGACAGCCCCTGCCCGGGCTGTGCTGGATGCTGAGTGCTGCGGCATAAGGACCTGTGTGAGGTCATGAAGAGGGTGGGCTGGAGCATCACATGACAGCACAGAGCCCTCCCTCTTCATGTCATCATCACAGGTCCTTCAGACATGGCACTAGAATCGGCAAGCTTCCTCTTACATGAGCTTTGGACAGGCAATAAGAGGTGCGGTCAGCGTGGCTGGCTAGCTGCAGTACCTGCACAGCCTGAACAACTAAGAATTAATTAAAAGGTTAGTCACTACAGCACAAAAAAATGCACTCCGCCACTCCTGTGGTGAACTATAACTCCCAGCATGCCATAGCATCTGCAGGACATGCTGGGAGTTATAGTTCTCCCCTGGGATTTTAAAGCAGCACTCCACTGTTATTTTTCAGTGCTGGAATGGTGCTTTAAATTTAAGCCCTGTGCCCCCATTCTTATGCTCACCCTCCAGTGTCTTCATATAGTACTTTACAGACACCACACTGGTCCCGCAGCACCATCTTCTACCCGTAGCTTCCAACATAATAACAAATTATTATATATAATACCACCACATATAATAGTATGTTATTTATGTTATTAAATATTTTACCACATTTTTTAGCTTCAAATATTTTGTTCCCTATTTTCCACCTCTAAAACCTAGGTGCGTCTTATAGTCCGAAAAATACGGTAATTGTTGTTGATGTGAGAGCCATGGGCTGATACAGTTATAGACACAACACTAAATGCCTTTGTGTACAAACCAGACACACTGGTCATGACTATTAGGCTGCCGTCACACTAGCAGTATTTGGTCAGTATTTTACATCAGTATTTGTAAGCCAAAACCAGGAGTGGGTGATAAATGCAGAAGTGGTGCATATGTTTCTATTATACTTTTCCTCTATTTGTTCCACTCCTGGTTTTGGCTTACAAATACTGATGTAAAATACTGACCAAATACTGCTAGTGTGACTGCAGCCTTAGTTTTAGCTTTGCATTTATGTCACAAGGACACAGGTTTGGCAGCAGGTAGTCTTGCATAGATTGCTGGAACCGTTTCAAAAACCTATCAGAAAACATTGACAGGGAATCTGTCAGTAGGATCAATTCTCCTACGCCATCTATATGGGCATGTAGGTCATAGGAAACAGAAGAAAATGATACCTTGTTATCGACAATCTCAACTTTTATTACAGAATAATCCACATTTTTCTTAATATGTAAATTAACTATTAAGATCTATGGTCCGGACACTGATCTGCGTGAGAATCTGGCTCCAGAGACTATTTTAAATGAAAGGGGGCTTTACAAGTGTGAGGCATGTAATAACTGTCAGACTCTGCTCTCCTTATCTCACTGCAGGGCTATGTGTGACTATAACTAACACAGTAAAGCAGAGCTGAGATTTGCCTAACAATCACATCTGCATTTGTGAATTTGATCTCATTGTACTGTAAGTCCTGCTGCAGTATTGTGCCTGAATACAAGTAAAGGTACCTTCACACGAAACGACATTATAACGATATCGCTAGCAATCCGTGACGTTGCAGCGTCCTCGCTAGCGATATCGTTTCGTTTGACACGCAGCAGCGATCAGGATCCTGCTGTGATGTCGCTGGTCGCTGAATAAAGTCCAGAACTTTATTTGGTCGTCCGATCGCTGTGTATCGTTGTGTTTGAAAGCAAAAGCAACGATACCAGCGATATTTTACACTGGTAACCAGGGTAAACATCGGGTTACTAAGCGCAGGGCCGCGCTTAGTTACCCGATGTTTACCCTGGTTACTAGCGTAAAATGTAAAAAAAACAAACAGCACATACTCACATTGCGTCCCCTGCAGTCTGCTTCCTCCTCTGACTCAGCGCCGCAAAGTGAAAGTGAAAGCAGCACAGCGGTGACGTCACCGCTCTGCTCTCACTGTACGGCGCTCAGTCAGTCAGGAAGTGGACGCAGGGGGACGTGAATGTAAGTATGTGCTGTTTGTTTTTTTTAGATTTTACGCTGGTAACCAGGGTAAACATCGGGTTACTAAGCGCGGCCCTGCGCTTAGTTACCCGATGTTTACCCTGGTTACCAGGGGACCTCGGCATAGTTGATCGCTGGAGAGCGGTCTGTGTGACAGCTCTCCAGCGACCAAACAGCGACGCTGCAGCGATCGACATCGTTGTCGCTATCGCTGCAGCGTCGCTTCGTGTGAAGGTACCTTAACCCTTCTTCAGATTCCATGTCACAGGCAGTCGTTGTAGGGGGAGGGGAGTACAGCAGAACCTTGTTTCATTACAAACACGTTTGCAGCTGCAGATCTTTCCTCACAGTGTTGTCAGCTTTGCACTTTGCCCTTCTGCCCACAATGGTTACCTGTGAGCTGGAAGCTGAAGCACTAAAGGCCCCGTCTCACATAGCGAGATCGCTAGCGAGATCGCTGCTGAGTCACAAGTTTTGTGACGCAACAGCGACCTCCATAGCGATCTCGCTATGTGTGACACGTACCAGCGATCAGGCCCCTGCTGTGAGATCGCTGGTCGTGTCGGAATGGCCTGGACCTTTTTTCGGTCGTTGAGGCCCCGCTGACATCGCTGAATCGGTGTGTGTGACACCGATCCAGCGATGTCTTCACTGGTAACCAGGGTAAACATCGGGTTACTAAGCGCAGGGCCGCGCTTAGTAACCCGATGTTTACCCTGGTTACCAGCGTAAATGTAAAAAAAAAACAAACAATACATACTCGCCTTCTGATGTCCGTCAGGTCCCTTGCCGTCTGCTTCCTGCTCTGACTGTCTGCCGGCCATACAGTGAGAAGTGAGAGCACAGCAGTGACGTCACCGCTGCGCTCTGCTCTCACTGTACGGCCGGATCTCAGTCAGAGCAGGAAGTAGACGGCAAGGGACCTGACGGACACCGAAAGGCGAGTATGTACTGTTTGTTTTTTTTGGTAACCAGGGTAAACATCGGGTTACTAAGCGCGGCCCTGCGCTTAGTAACCCGATGTTTACCCTGGTTACCCGGGTGCTGCAGGGGGACTTCGGCATCGTTGAAGACAGTTTCAACGATGCCGAAGTCGTTCCCCTGATCGTTGGTCGCTGGAGAGAGCGGTCTGTGTGACAGCTCCCCAGCGACCACACAGCGACTTACCAACGATCACGGCCAGGTCGTATCGCTGGTCGTGATCGTTGGTAAATCGCTTAGGCTAGTTTCACACTAGCGTTAACTGCAATACGTCGCAAATGCGTCGTTTTTGCGAAACGCCGCATCCAGCAAAAGTTTTTGCTGGATACGTTGTTTCGTCATAGAGTAACATTAGCGACGCATTTGCGACGCATTTGCGACGCATTTCCAAACGGTGAATGCGTTTGGCGGCGTTTGGGCGTATGGTAGCGGTCCGTCGGGAGAAAAAAACGTTACATGTAACGTTTTTTGCTCCCGACGGTCCGCTTTTTCCGACCGCGCATGCGCAGTCGGAACTCCGCCCCCACCTCCCCGCACTTCCCCGCACATCACAATGGGGCAGCGGATGCGTGGGAAATATGCATCCGCTGCCCCCGTTGTGCGGCGGAGAACACACTAGCGTCGGGAACGTCGGCCCGACGCGCAGCGACGGGTTGTTCCCGACGCTAGTGTGAAAGTAGCCTTAGTGAGACGGGGCCTTTAGAGGACAACTAGAGCTACAAATGATTTTGTAATAAGACAAAGTTTAACTCTGCTAATTATATTCATACACAGCTCTGCAGTGAGATCAGAAGAGCAAACTGTCAGTCATTACATATCTCAAACTGGTAATGTCTCCTTTCGCTTAAAATAAGCTCTGAAGACAGGTTCTCAGGCAGATCTATGTCTGTTACATAGATCTTAACTGATCATTTACATTTTAAGACAAATGTGGATTTATTTGGCTATCAGCTTTCTATGTCCTCCATCCCTATATATGGTGTTAGGTGTTGAGTTCCCGCCACTGCATAGGGGGAATCTCAAACCACCTCTGCTGTGGTTTTCCATTCTTCTCCAGCCACAGTGGAGCCTGCTCAGCAGAGACGTCGGTCCCAGCATTTGGCTCAGGCAGATACTGTGCACTTGGTTACTGCTGACCTTCCAGGCTCAGCCATTGTAACCAGCACTGTTCAGCAGCGAGCAGACGCTCCTGGGACTAAGTCCTGCTTTTCCTCTACTGAGCATGCCCAAGGGAAGACCCCTCATTGGTGGTCAGGGGTCACATGCTCAGGTCCTGTATCAGCTCCTATTAGACCACTAGGAAGTTCCCGGAGACCTTCCTCTATAAAATGTTCGCATGGCCACACGGCCATGCGCTAGTATAAACTTGATAATGTGTGTGTGTAGATGAATGACTGTTGATGGATGAAAGCTCCTTAATCATTACCATTCCTAGTGTTGTTGACTGCTCGCGAATGTTGGAAGCTGTCTAGCGCCCAACAGTGCTACCTGCACACCTAGCACACATTACAGTGCCTTTTGCATTGCCCGCTTATATGGCACCGTTCTCTATCAGTGCGCTTTCCTGACAGCCTGTCAGTGTAGGGTGGGAATTCCCCCTTGGACTCTGCATCTGACTCAGGGCGTCCTCAGGCACGGGCTCAAAAGCCACGGAGGGTCAGAGCGAGTCCAATCACCAGATTAGTGGGGGTGATTCATAGGGATCCCTAGACCCTAGGGTCTTGCAGCTGTACCCTGTGTCTATTCATACGGCGCAACGTATTTTGGTGGATCTGTGAAGCAACAGAGGGTCCATCTGCCATTACTCAGCTTACTTATTACTTATTTGGTGCGTTCTGCTAGCCCTAACATTATACTAGCGCCAGGGTCTGGCTAGTAATGGCGGATGAACAGCGACTGCAGCAGTTCATCCAGCAGCTGGAGGGCAGGTTGGCGGCTCTCGAGCGTGCAACCTCAGCTGTGGATGTTACCGCAGTAGCTGTTCAGGCTGCTAGCGTGGCTGCAGCAAGTTTGTCCACTGCCACCCCTGTTCTGACCTTATCCCGCCTTCCACTTCCTGATAAATACTCTGGTGATTGCAAGTCATGTAGGGGATTCGTGAGCCAGTGCGCAATACACCTCGAGCTCCTGGCAGCACGTTTTCCCACAGAGCTGGCAAAGGTGGGATTCATTATATCCCTTCTGTCGGACAGGGCATTGGAGTGGGCTACGCCGCTGTGGGAACACGACAATCATGTGGTGCAGAGTGCTCCGTTGTTTCTGAGCACTCTGAAACAGGTCTTTTTAGGACCTTGAGTCACCCATGATACGGCGCTCCAACTGCTGGCATTGACCCAGGGCTCATCCATGGTCAGCCATTTTGCCGTCCACTTCCAGACTTTAGCATCTAAGCTGGAGTGGCCGGATAAAGCCCTCATCCCTATATTTTGGAGGGGGCTGGCTGACCATGTGAAGGGCGCTTTGGCCACCAGGGAGATTCCCGCAACACTGGAGGAGCTAATAACTGTATCAACTCGCATTGACATCCGTTTTAAAGAGTGGAGGATAGAGCGAGCCCAGTGTAGGCAGAGGTTTTGGCTGGCTCCCACCTTCGCCAAACCTCTGGAATCTCCGGTCCGGGCATCTGAGTCACATGAGGCCATGGAGGTGTCACGAGCAGGATCTAAGTCCCGGACTACTCGTGCACTCAAGGTCTGTCATGTTTGCCAGCAGTCAGGACATCTTGCCTCCAGATGTTCCCAGCGGTTGGGAAAACGTCAGCGTCTAGTGGTTGTAGGAGGAGGTAAACTAGACACGGCGACGTTTTCCTCCAAACTGTCCTTCAAGGGGACAATTACCATAGGCCCATCCACTCTTATAGTCGAGCTTTGCGTGGATTCTGGGGCGGAGGGGAATTTTATGTCCCCAGCCTTTGCCCAACGCCCTGCAATACCCCTGGTGATGCTCGCCAAGCCAGTGACTATACGAGTGGTGAATGGGTCGACACTGCCCTCACAAATAACACACCAGACCATCCCATTTTCATTATCTATGTCTCCATCCCATCAGGAGATTATTTCCCTTCTTGTCATTCCTGAGGGAATAGATGAGATTCTGCTAGGGATACCCTGTTACGTTACCACTCCCCTCATATAGAGTGGTCCTCAGGGAGAATTTTGGGATGGAGTGAATCTTGTGAGGGCAGATGTCTGAGGGAGTGCGTTCAGGTTGCTACTAGAGATGAGCGGTGTTCGAGTCGAACTGTTCGCCAATTTCAAATTCGAGCTGTTTTGGGCGGTGTTCGAGTCGTTCGACGAACCCGAACAATTTGCTTAAAATTCGGCTGTTCGAGTTTCTGTTCGATAACTGTTAGTTCACCAAAAGCTTGATTTGCACATTAAAACTGTTTATCATTGTTAATGGACTGTTTCAGTGTATGGGGGGCGGGGGATAGATCTGTGCTGAAATAACACGAATCTCAATTTTTTTTTCTTTCCCGCATTTACAGAGGGGTGGTGCAGTCTCTCAGCCTATCAGCAGTGCGCACACACACAGCAATGTGCATGTGATGCACACAAGCAAGGGCATGTGTCATTGGCTGTGTATGTCACATGTCCTTGCCCTATAAGAACCAGCCATTTGCCCCGTCGCCACCATTTCCTCACTGCTGCAGCTTAGTGTTAGACGGCACTGCTGCTGCTGTGGGCGCTATACAGTCAAAGAGTCTTTTTTTGCCAGCGAATTTTCTGAGAGATAGGTTTAGGGAGTTGGGACTAGTTGTAATATCAGCCCTTTTCAGGCTAGGTTACAGCAGTTCATAGCACTGTTTGCCAGGCAGGTCTGAGCCATTGCTGTGCAAGTGTTAGTCACAGCATTTGGTGTAATCTTGCCCAGCCAATCCTTTTGGGCTAGTAGCATTGTCTGATAGTCATCTGAGTAGCCCGCCTGTGAAGCTAGCTACACCACCTGTGTATCTCAATTTTTACTGCATCTAACCCAGTAAATCGTTTTGGGGTTTTGGGCTTAGTAGCAGTGTCTGCACGTCAGCAGAGTAGCCCGCCTGTGAAGCTAGCTACACCGCCTGTGTATCTCAATTTTTACTGCATCTAACCCAGTAAATCGTTTAGGGGTTTTGGGCTTAGTAGCATTGTCTGCACGTCAGCAGAGTAGCCCGCGTGTGAAGCTAGCTACACCGCCTGTGTATCTCAATTTTTACTGCATCTAACCCAGTAAATCGTTTTGTGGTTTTGGGCTTAGTAGCATTGTCTGCACATCAGCAGAGTAGCCCGCCTGTGAAGCTAGCTACACCGCCTGTGTATCTCAATTTTTACTGCATCTAACCCAGTAAGGGTACGTTCACACAGGACTTTTTTGCTGCTTTTTTTTGCTGCTTTTTTTTATGCTAATTTTCAGCTGCTTTTTACAGTACCAGTAAAGCCTATGAGATTTCAGAAATCTCATGCACACACGTTGGTTTTTTGTTTGATCAGTATTTTCTGCTTTGCTGCTTTTTTTGGACATAGGGCATGTCACTTCTTTCAGCGTTTTTGCTGCGTTTTTGCAGCGTTTTTTCACCCATTGACTTGAATGGGTGATGAAAAAAACGCTGCAAAAACGCATGTAGCATTATTTTTGTGCAGAAAATCATGGCCAGCAGGAAGGGATCTCACAGCCAAGAGCTTAGGGGTGTGGTTAGTGAGGTGTGAAGAGCCATTGTGAGCCATTATGAGGTGTGAAGAGCCATTGTGAGGTGTCCTGATTGTGATCTATTGTGAGGGAGTTCCTGGTAGTGAGGTGTGAAGAGCCATTGTGAGGTGTGAAGAGCCATTGTGAGGTGTCCTAGCAGCTGAAAATTGGCATAAAAAAAAACTGCAGCAAAAATCTGCAGCAAAAAACTGCAGCAAAAATCTGCAGCAAAAAAGTCCTGTGTGAACGTACCCAAAAAACGCACCAAATACGCACCAAAATAACGCACCTAAATTAGCATTAAAAAAAGCAGCAAAAAAAAGCAGCAAAAAAGTCCTGTGTGAACGTACCCTAAATCGTTTTGGGGTTTTGGGCTTAGTAGCATTGTCTGTACGTCAGCAGAGTAGCCCGCGTGTGAAGCTAGCTACACCACCTGTGTATCTCAATTTTTACGGCATCTAACCCAGTAAATCGTTTTGGGGTTTTGGGCTTAGTAGCAGTGTCTGCACGTCAGCAGAGTAGCCCGCCTGTGAAGCGTGGGTCCCCACGCCACCATACTAGGTCATATACCCTTCCATCTTTTACTCATTTACACTGTTCTCATATGTGGTTGCTGCCATTACCATTCTGGAGACGCGTGCTCCAGCATTATTGAACGTATGCACTTTATGTGTCTGTCACAGTGTGACTATATGCTGGTATTTGCCTTGATTTGAGCACATTACACTCTATTTATAGTCTGTTATTATTTGAGACTGCCACACTACAATTATATGGGATCTTTTGTTACCCTGCTAAAAAATTGATATATGATATGTGACAGTTTTCATGTTAGCACTTTGCACTTTATCCTGTGGTATTAATTTATCAGCAACTATCTATGTTCATTGTTAACATCATATGTATAGCTTTTTGATAGTCTTACTAATCTTCTAGAAATGAACCCATAGAGTTTTTTGTAGGCTTGAGATAAGCCACTTAAGATACAAGTAACATATGTAATGGGGCATTATAGTGACTAATTATTTCTAGTGTATATATATGGTGCTTAGCCAAATAGGCGTTAACTTAATGGTGATAGTTAGGATACAAAAGGGGTGTGCCACCTAGTAAAGCGGCTGTATTGTGCAGTTGTATCTTCATTTTTTTAATTTTTGCAATTTTTGTTATTAAATATTGTCTACAATAAAGTATTTAATTTTATATTGGCATTTTGCTTCCGTTTATTCGGATTGGTTTATATATTGTTGTGGGAAGCGCCACTAATTAAGCCTAGTTTTGTATATAGGTAAACTACAGATACAGAGTTGCCAATTAGTTAAGCACTAAAATGAGTGGCAAAAGGCCTGCTGCTGGTGGAAAGGGGAATAGGCATGTTGGAAAGGGAAAAAAAGGTTGTGTCCGTGGGGTAGGTGGTAAAGCAACAGTTACATCTGCAGAAGAAAGACCATCTTCCAGCCAAAGTAAGATGTCTACTTCTTTTCGTGGACAATCTGATATGATCCCTTTCTTACGACCATCGCTACAAGCATCGCCAAAAATTCCAGATGAGGCACAAAAACAGCAGGTGCTTGAACGGATATCAAGTGCTCATTCAAGTGGGCTCTCCTCCATGTCAACTTCAACATCACAACTACTCCAGTCCTCAGAGTTGTCACCCCAATCGCACTTGCTTCCTCACAGCTCCCAAGTCTCCAGCTGCCCGTCTGAGCATGGGGTAACACACATGGTTGAGTCTGTAGAGCTGTTTACGCATACTATAGCCTGGGAATCAGAGGTCTGCTCCAGAGCTTCTGTGAATCCAGACGAGGAAATGATCTGCACTGATGCCCAGAATCTTTGTGAGTCAGATCCAGGCCCAGATGAAGAAGGTTCTGAGCATAATGTAGACCCTTGTTCCCAAACTGTAACTCCTGTTGGTGGAGACAATGAGGAAGATGATGATGAGACTGAGATACCTGATTGGAACGAAAACTTGACTTTTCGGACGGGGCAGGAAGAGGTTGGCTCTAAGGACGACGGGTGTGAGAACACACAGGATGATGATGACGAGGTTGTAGACCCCACTTACAGTCAACCCCCAGTCCGCCAGTCTATGAGGTCAGCAGAGGAGGTGGAGGAGGATGCTAGTGATGAGTCTGACGAAGAGGTAACGGTGCGCCTTCCTGGACAGAGACAGAGTACTGGAAGCACATCATCAACTGCATCCTCAACCCCAACTGTGCCTCAGACCAGAAGTCGCGGTGGCTATTCAGGTCGCACGGGCTCTAAGCCTTGCATAGCCTAGGCATTTTTTGACATCGTAAAGGATGACCCAACTCATGTTGTCTGTAAGATTTGTCAACAAAATCTCAGTAGAGGCCAAAAAATCAGTAGCTTGAGTACTTCATGCATGAACCGTCACATGGAAATGAGGCATAAGTTGCAGTGGGAAGCTCACTGTGCTACAATGCGGCCTAGTGGGCCGGGTCAACCACCGTCTGCCCCATCAAGTGCATCCACGTCCTCTTCATCCTCTGTGACTCTGGGGACAGGAGTCGCACTTGGTTTTGGATGCAGACCTTCCACCTCTTTAGCAGGTCATCAGGACATTTGCACGTGGAAACACCTGCTGGTGTTGAGCGCTCTCCGACATCGACACCACATTTTGATCAAGGCAACATAACATCTCCGCCTGCACCTTCCTCACAAACCAGCAGCTTGCCGGGGACACCCTACTCAACTCCATCTAAGCACGGCAGCCAGCCCTCAGTCCCTCAGATGTGGACAAGTAAAAGACCATTTCCTCGTAGCCATGACAAAGCTAAGAGGTTGAATTTCTCCATCTGCAAGCTGTTGGCTACAGAAATGCTGCCTTTCTGCCTGGTGGACACAGAGGATTTTCGAGACCTTATGTCTGTCGCAGCGCCCCAGTACCAGATGCCCAGTCGCCACTACTTCTCAAAGAAAGCTGTGCCTGCGCTACACCAGCATGTCGCACACAACATCACCGCTTCCTTGAGAAACTTTGTGTGTGACAGGGTGCATTTCACCACAGACACTTGGACGAGTAGACATGGACAGGGGCGTCGTTACATGTCAGTGACTGGGCACTGGGTAACTACGGCGACATCAGGAGAAGGGGCTGCTGTCCATGTCTTGCCGTCCCCACAAGTTGCTCGTCGATTCTCTGCATCTAGAAGTTCCTCCACTGCTTCTGCCTCCTCAACCTCCTATCGGTCCTCCACCTGCACCCAAAGCCTGTCTGGTAATGCCACCCATGTTGTAACTGCGCAGAAGGAATCCTGCACACCTCCTCACTATGCTGTCACCAGGGCTCAACGGCATGAGGCAGTGTTTACATTGAAATGTCTGGGAAATGTGAGTCACACAGCTGAGGAGTTGTGGCCAGCTCTGGAGACCGAGTTCCATCAATGGTTGTCTCCACTCAACCTACAGCCAGGGAAGGCTGTGTGCGACAATGCTGCAAACCTGGGTGCGGCCCTTCGCCGGGGCAATGTCACACACGTGCCTTGTATGGCTCACGTTTTGAACCTGGTTGTCCAGCAATTTTTATCCCACTATCCCGGACTAGATGGGCTTCTGCAGAGGGCACGGTCGCTGTGTGCTCACTTCCGCCGTTCGCATCTCGCAGCTCGATGACTTGCATCTCTACAGAAGTTGTTGGGCCTGCCAGTTCACTGGCTGAAATGCGATGTGCCCACATGGTGGAATTCAACTCTGCACATGTTGCAGCGATTGTGGCAGCACCGACGAGCCCTGGTCCAATATGTTATGACGTATAGCCTGGGCCAACGAGATCAAGAGGTGGGGCAAATCACGCTGCAGGAGTGGTTTCAGATCAGGGACCTATGCACCCTTCTGCAGTTTTGAAATAGCAACGAAGATGTTTAGTGCTGACGATGCCATTATCAGCATGACCATTCCGGTGATTTACATGCTGGAGCACACCTTACACAGTGTCCGGAGTCAGGTGGTGGAACAAGAGGAGGAGGAGGAGGAGCAACAGGAGGAGTCATATGCGGAAGGGATCATATCTCCAAGGTCAAGAAGGTTGGCAGCACCAAGGCGGCTGGCATTGGAGGCTGGGGGAGAGGGATTACCGAGGGCGCATGGTAGCAGCCAAACTGTTGAGGAAGGTGCAGGAGGCGAGGAAGAAGTGGAGGACGAACTGGCGCAGATGAGGGAGACCTTGATCAAATTTCTGTTGTGTGAGGTTGGGGGGAGAGGGCAGACGAAGGAAGCATGATTCTCACCTCACCACCACCAAGACAACAAGGACTTGGTCCTCCTGGATGCGCAAGACACATGAGTGCCTTCTTGCTGCACTACCTGCAACATGACCCTTGGATTGTCAGAATCCGAAGTAATGCCGACTACTGGGTTGCCACACTCTTAGATCCCCGGTACAAAAGCAAATTTGGCTAAATAATTCCTGCCATAGAAAGGGATTCACGCATGCAGGAGTATCAGCAGAGACTGTTACAGAATCTAACATCTGCTTTTCCACAAAACACCAGTGGTGCACATAGTCAATCTCTGAGTTCTAACTTGCCAACCATGAGACTATCGAGTCATCACTCTAACTGTAACAGTAACATCATATCTGGTGGTAACAGCAATTTTTTCCAATCGTTTCAAGATTTTTTTAGACCATCCTTTGCAAGGCCACAGGAGACAAGAAGTCTGACGCACAGCCAACGCCTAGAGAGGATGGTACAAGAGTATCTCCAAGTTAACATCGATGCCATGACTGTGGAACTGGACCCTTGCTCATTTTGGGCTTCCAATCTTGAAAAATGGCCTGAGCTCGCCACTCACGCCTTGGAGATCTTGTTGTGCCCCGCAGCCAGCATTCTCTCTGAACGTGTGTTCAGCGCTGCTGGTGGTGTGCTGACAGATAAGCGCACGCGGCTGTCCAGTGACAATGTAGACAGACTAACGTTCATCAAGATGAACAAATCCTGGATCCGCAAGGACTTTTCTACCCCTGTGTCATCTTGGGGAGACTAAAAGCTTGATGATTTTTGAAAATCACCTCACCAACCGTTTTAAAAAACTCTGGCGAAATTGATGCCATTTAAGTGGTGTCTGTGGCCGAATTTTTTGAAAAAATGGAGACTCTTTTATTTAGTCCCCTTGCTGAGTTTTACATGATGTTGCCATCGTCAATTCCAGGTGGGTGGGGTCGTCTGCAGAGTTGTTTACTCATACTATGGCCTGGGATTCAGAGGTCTGCTCCAAAGCTTCAGTGTCTGCTAGTCAGCAGAGTAGCCCAGCCACCCACTGCCTGTTTACCTAAGTACTATTTTTTAACGGCATCTGGCCCAGGAAATCCATTTGGGCCTAGTAGAATTTAGTGCTACTCAGCAGCGTACCCCACCCATGAAACAAGCTACTCCGCCTGTTTACCTAACTACTATTTTTTTACGGCATCTGGCCCAGGAAATCCTTTTGGGCCTAGTAGAATTTGGTGCTACTCAGCAGCGTACCCCACCCATGAAGCAAGCTACACCGCCTGTTTACCTAACTCTTATTTTGTAATGGCATCTGGCCCAGGAAATCCTTTTGGGCCTAGTAGCAATTTCTCCTACTCAGCAGAGTACCCCACCCATGAAGCAAGCTACACCGCCTTCTTTCTTTCTCAATCTAACCCCTCAGCTCTGGGGTGTCCACTCTCCCTCCAGCTCTCTCCTTCTCACAGGTGGACTACCGCGTGTTTTCACACTGTGGCGAATCTTTTGGGCCCAGGCATAAGAAGACGACGAGGTAATGGATAATATGTGCCGCCTTACAAACGTCCATGACGACACATTCGAGAAAGCAACTAAACGCCTCAAATAGTGAGCAGGATATCAAGCACCCCATGGGCAAACACCGATCTATGTAGTATGCTCCTTCACAGAAGCAGCCCAATGGGAGGACACTATTCGGAGGCACAGGTAGTAACCGGAACGCCCCCTCAATGTCTGTTTTGGCCATTAGGGTGCCCCTTCCCAACTTCTTGACCTGCCTGATTGCCTCATCAAAGGAGGTACAGTACATAGTGCTGTACTTGGTTCCGCGTCAATGTTTTCGTTTACTGATCTGCCCCTTGGATATGACAAATGGTGGATTAGTCTGAATGTATTGGGTTCATTTTTTGGCACAACTCCCAACGGGGGTACCACTACTTCTTCTAAGGAAAGTGTTCTGAATGGACCCCCCGCCATTCTACCTAAAGATATTTATTTTTTTATTTTTTTTGTCAAGACATCTGGGTGTTGGTAGAGTGAGTTTACATTTTTACTCCAGCCTTTCTTGATTTTAGAAGGGCATGGCATGCCTATATCTGTGTCTCCTCCTCCTTTTACTCCTCCACCTCTTTTCTTTTCGCATGACTATATGTAGTTGTGACTTTTCCATGTGTTTGTTGTGTCTTCTGAGCAGTTTGTCAGCTTTTGGACACCTTTTAAGGTGTTTTCTATGTGTTTTCCATGTGTTTGTATGTGTTTGTGTTTGCCTGCCATTGGTTTCAATGGGGTTCGACGGTGTTTGTCGAACGGTCGACGAACAGTTCGTCGAACATCTCCCTGTTCGACGAACCAAACCGAACCCGAACACTAGGGAGGTGGCTCATCTCTAGTTGCTACTACTGAGGTACCCACAGATCTTTCCTCTCTCATCAAGCACTATTGGCCCTATGTGGACATATTCTCCAAGAGGGCTGCGGAGACCCTTCCACCCCACCACCCCTATGACTGTCCTATACACCTCTTGCCTGGTGCAGAGCCTCCCCGGCGTCGAGTCTATCCCCTGTCTCTCCCAGAGACGGAAGTGATGTCCCAATACATCCAGGAGAATCTGGCAAGAGGATTCATTAGGAAGTCAGTGTCACCTGCAGGGGCTGGGTTCTTCATCATGCAGAAGAAGAACGGAGAACTACATCCATGCATTGATTACAGGGATCCTAACGCCATTACCATTAACAACCAATCCCCTCTGCCTCAGAGCTATTTGATAGGTTGCGGGATGCGAGGGTATTTACTAAACTTGATCTGCGGGGTGCTTACAACCTGATTCGCATCCGTGAGGGGGATGAATGGAAGACGGCATTTAACACCAGGGACGGGCACTATGAATACCTGGTGATGCCCTTCGGGCTCTTTAATGTTCCTGCCGTTTTCCAAGACTTTGTGAATGATATCTTCCGGGATATGCTGTCCACCTCGGTTGTAGTCTATTTGGATGATATTCTCATCCACTCTCCAGATATAGACTCCCAGCGGAGAGATGTTTGCAAAGTCTTCGACCTCCTACGGGCAAACTCCCTCTACACCAAGATGGAGAAGTGTGTGTTTGAGCAGGAGTCCTTGCCTTTCCGTGGCTATATCATCTCCGCCCAGGGATTGGCTATGGATCCTACCAAGCTACAGGCTGTGATGGACTGGCAGGAACCCCATTCTCTCAAAGTGGTGCAGCACTTTATGGGGTTCATTAATTATCATTGCCAGTTCATTCCCCACTTCTCAACTTTGGTAGCTCCCTTGGTTGCCCTTACCAAAAAGGGAGCAAATCCCAAATTGTGGTTGGAGGAGGTCTCCAAGGCCTTCCTCTCTATTATATCCCATTTTGCTAGCGCTCCCATTCTACATCGCCACGATGTAGATAAACCTTTCATAATGGAGGTGGATGCCTCATCTCTCAGTGCTGGAGCAGTCCCATTCCAAAAGGATGCTCGAGGTCAGAAGCATCCTTGCTTCTTTTTCTCTAAGACCTTCACACTGGCAGAGAGGAATAATTCCATCGGGGACAGGGAGTTGCTAGATATAAAGTTGGCTTTCTCGGAGTGGAGACACCTCCTGGAGGGGGCTCGTTTTCCCTTCCAAGTCTATACCAATCACAAAAATTTGGTTTACTGGGCAGACTGCCCAGCGTCTAAATTCTCACCAGCCTAGATGGTCCCTGTTCTTCTCCCATTTCCACTTCACTCTCCATAATCTGTCCGGAGACAAGAACATCCATGCCGACGTTCTCTCCCGCTCCGTATTATCATCAGTGAAGGAGGAGCCTCAGTTAATTGTCCCTTCAGAGAGCCTGAGGACCGTGGCTCCGGTTTTGCTAGAGTCTGTGCCCCCGGGCAAGACTTTCGTGCCATCAAATTTGCGACCAGAGGTTATCTCTTGGGCTCACTCGTCCAGGGTGGGTGGACACTTTGGGACCAAAAGGGCATCGGAGCTTCTGGCAAGGACGTACTGGTGGCCACATATGGCCTGTGATGTTGAAGACTATATTCGGGCGTGTGTCTCCTGCGCCAAGAATAAGTCTCCTCGACAATGGCCAGCTGGGTTACTTTACCCCCTGCCGGTGGCAGACAGGCCCTGGGAGATGGTCTGGATGGACTTTGTGTTGGGCTTACCCAAGTCCCATGGCTGCACCATTATTTGGGTAATCACTGACCAATTTTCCAAAATGGTGTGGTGCCTCTTCCACGGCTACCTTCTGCACGGGTCTTGGCAGCGTTGTTTATTAAACACATTTTCCGCCTACACGGTATGCCGGACAAAATTGTCAGTGACCGGGGTCCCCAGTTTGCATCTCGGTTCTGGGGAGAGCTTTGTCGTCAACTCAGCATCGAACTCTTCAGCATACCATCCCGAGACGAATGGGTTGGTAGAGAGGGCCAACCAGACTCTGGTCACATATCCACGACATTTTGTTTCAGACAGGCAAGATGACTAGGCATCCTTGCTACTGTGGGTGGAGTTTGCACTGAACAGCGCCGTAGCCGACTCCACTGTGCAGACCCCATTCCTCCTTAACTACGGCCAGTATCCATGGGTTCCTGTGCCTATGCCCGTGTCTTCCGCCGATTCCAGGGTGGCAGACTGGGCTGTGGAGGCACGTGACATTTGGGACCGCACACAGGATGCCATCCGGGCTTCCAAGGAGAGAATGAGGTCCTCCGCCAATGCACATCAGTGCCCAGCTCCGACCTTTACTCTTGGCTACTTAGTGTGGCTCTCCGCCTGTAATTTCAGGCTGCGAGATGAGACCACTAAGTTTGCACCTTGCTACTTGGGTCTCTTCAAGGTCCTGAAACAGGTTAACCCTGTGGTCTACCGTCTGGCCCTTCCTCCACGCCTAGGTATCACTGACACCTTTCATGTGTCCCTTCTAAAGCTTGTTCACATGTCCCGGTTTTCTGAGTCATCTGCCGGGACATTGGGTTCATCTACGGATGATTATGAGGTGAACGCTATCTTGGGGTGTAAGGTAGTACGTGGCAAAAACATTTATTTGGTGGATTGCAAAGGTTATGGCCCAGAGGATAGGTCCTGGGAGCCTGCTGAGCACATTCGGACTCCGCAGCTCATTGCTGCCTTCGAACGTAGCGAGGTCCAAGGAGGGGGGTAATGTTAGGTGTCGAGTTACTGCCGCTGCACAGGGGGATCTTGAACCACCTCCGCTGCTGTCTCCCATTGTTCTCCAGCTGCAGTGGAGCCTGCTCAGCAGAGATGTCAGTCCCAGTGTCTGGCTCAGGCAGATACTGTGCGCTTAGTTACTTCTGCCCTTCCAGACTCAGCCATTGTAACCAGCACTGTTCTGCGGCGAGGAGACGCTCCTGGGACTAAGTCCTGCTTTTCCTCTACTGAGCATGCCCAATGGAAGACCTCTCATTGGAAGTCAGGGGTCACATGCTCAGGTCCTGTAGCAGCTCCTATTGGACCACTAGGAAGGTCCCGGAGAGCTTCCTCTATAAAAGGTTCTCATGGCCATGCGCTAGTATAAACTTGATAATGTGTGTGTGTAGATTAGTGACTGTCGATGGATGAAAGCTCCTTAATCATTCCCATTCCTAGTGTTGTTGACTGCTCGCGAATGGTGGAAGCTATCTAGCGCCCAACAGTGCTACCTGCAAACCTAGCACACATTACAGTGCCTTTTGCATTGCCCGCTTATACGGCACCATGCACAATCAGTGCGCTTTCCTGACAACCTGTCAGTGTAGGGTGGGAATTCCCGCTTGGACTCTGCATCTGACTCGGGGCGTCCTCAGGCGCGGGCTCAAAAGCCACCGAGGGGCAGAGCGAGTCCAATCACCAGATTAGTGGGGGTGATTCATAGGGATCCCACTAGTGTCTTGCAGCTGTACCCTGTGTCTGTTAACAGGGCGCAGTGTATTTTTGCAGCTCTGTGAAGCAACAGAGTTCGCTACTATTCTCATGGGGTGAGGTCTAACCCACATGTGAACAAGTGTCCATCCGCCATTACTCAGCAGCAGGTACCATCTCTGCACGGTGGACCCGGGGCTGCGAACACACCTTATATCTACCTCTTTATTATTTGGTGCGTTCCGCTAGCCCTAGCATATGGCTTAGGATGGTTGCTATTACTGATAGATTCCTTTGAAAATAATAAATGCTAAAAGATTTCAGTTTTCATATGGGTAAATGGAGTGGAAAGTCATTAAATAATGAACTGATGACAGAAGATTTAAATTGGTTTTCCAATTTCAGAAAACCTCTGTCCCCTTTCTGCAGCTTGTATTGAGAAAATAAACTGTTGTTTACGCATGCTCCGCCGGTTTAGTACTGAGTTTCCGCCACTGCTCTTGGTGTCAGCTATTGTCTGCAGCGCTGATGTCATGTAGGCAGTGCTGCAGCCAATCAGTGAGCTCGGTGGCTTGATGAGTCTAGTTATTGGCTGCACTTCTCTCAAGATTTTGTTAGCGAGGCAGACAATATTAAGCATGGTCAAAAAGGCAAATGAATATATATAGTCTGAAAGAAAAATTGTCTTTGTTGCCCAAAGCAACCAATCACAGTGCATCTTTCATTTTTAACAGAACTATTAAAAAAATTAAAGCTGACCTTTGATTGGCTACCATTGGAAATAAAGACAGTATTTAGGCAGTTTTGACAATTGAGGCCTACTTTTTCCTACAGACTTAAATGTAGGTAATTAAACTAAATGGGATCTCCTGTTAACAGATGATGATGATTATTAAAAATATTGACAGAATGAAAAAAGTAAAATAGCTAATTTGTATGCTTTCCCATCACTTAAATTAAATCTAATTTGTGTGCTGGATAATTAGGTTCACTAGGTGACAAACTGGGGCTAATGAATTCACCAGTAAAGTCCCAGTGTGCAAGGTTAATATGACATTCCAGACCATCTTTCTGAACTCAGTCATATATGTATATCAGGTGCTATATAGTCCCTGGGCTCTGATATATGCACATACTAATCTTATAGAGTCTGAAATCGAATTTAATGGCTTCATTTTAATTTCATAATTGTTATCACAGATATCACTTAAGTAAATCAATTACTTATTTGATGTCTCTCAGGACGTACTCACTTTATGTTAATCCAATGTTATTTCTGTGAAATCTATTTTGGCAGATAATTATTAACAGATACGGTGACATGTAGTGCTTGCTTCTTTGTGATTTCACCAAAATCACAAATTATCTCCTACTCATGGGACATGCGATAACTTGCTGATCTTTGAGAGTCTCACTGTTGTTTACATAAGTGATCATGAGATCGAGGTTCTCTGGAATGGAGAATTTGTTTGATCTTTGTGGATCTGTTGGAGAAAGCCAAGCAATGCACTGTACTTGGGTTTCTCAAGCAGTTTCTTAGGCTAGGTTCACATTGCGTTATAGGCAGTCCGTTAGACGGACTGCGTTACACCATGGCATAACGCGGTGTAACGCAGTCTGTTAACGCCGCCATTAAGCCCTATGTCGGACACATCGCTAGCGCATGCCCAAAATGGCCGTGTGCTAGCGATGTGCCCTCATTGAGTGACGGACCCTAGGACGCGGACTGCAGTGTTTCCGGGTCCGTCACCGCTAGCGCAGATAGAGCATCTGCTAGCTCTATCTGCGCTAGCGCGATCACATTTCGGCACTTGCGTTAACGCAGCCCGTTTAACGCATGTGTTTAACGGGCTGCATTAGCGCATTGTGAACCTAGCCTAAGACAATGAATTCAATATAGGCTGAGCATTTGCATCCCCAATCCATTCAAGATGGGGCCCTGCAGGGCTCTGTTCTCAAGATTCCAGGATTCTAGAGCCCCTTCTTTAGATTACTTAGGTTCTCAGAGGTGAGACTCACAGAAATCAGAACGTTATCTGTTATTCTATTGCAGGGATGGGCAATTAATTTTCACAAGGGGCCGCATGAGAAACCATGATTGTTGCGCAATGCCAAACAAATAGACTGAAATTAATTTTGGTCAATGTTATTATATGCAAATTGCCTCTTCAGGCAATGCCCCAAAACACCGTGTCTGCAAAATGAGATGTTAAAGGGTCGTTAGTGACTTGTAGGATTGTTGCTTCCAACAAGTGGTGCTATAGAGATCTAGTCCTTTTTCTATCTGAATAAGCAATTTGCATATTTAATTTCCCAGAGGAGCATTGCTCGGTGAATAAGCCTCCTTACCTTGGCATGCCAGGGCCGGTGTGTCTCTCTGTACAATGATCCAAGGGGTAAAGTTTTTCCTTACGGAGAGGGACATGTCAAGCCTGACATGCCAAGGTGAGGACACTTTTAAACCACAATGCTCCTCTGGGAAATATGCAAATTGTCTCTTCAAAGAGGAAGAGGACTAGAACTCTAGTGCCACCTATAGGAAGTAGCAATCCTAAAAGTCAATATTGACTCTTTAATGAGCCTTGTCACATGATTTATGATAAAAGCCAAAACCAAAATCTCAATTTGCAGACACTGTGTTTCGGGCTACTGCCCCACCTAAATCATGTGACTAGTTAGAGAGTTAACCCCTCTGTGACCTTTGACGTACTATCCCGTCGAGGTGACCTGGGCCTATCTGACCCTTGACGGGATAGTACGTCATAGCCGATCGGCCGCGCTCACGGGGGGAGCGCGGCCGATCGCCGCCGGGTGTCAGCTGCATATCGCAGCTGACATCCGGCACTATGTGCCAGGAGCGGTCACGGACCGCCCCCGGCACATTAACCCCCGGCACACCGCGATCAAACATGATCGCGATGTGCCGGCGATGCAGGGAAGCATCGCGCAGGGAGAGGGCTCCCTGCGGGCTTCCCTGAGCCCCCCGCAGCAACGCGATGTGATCGCGTTGCTGCGAGGGTCTTACCTCCCTCCCTGCCTGCTCCAGACCCGGATCCAAGATGGCCGCGGATCCGGGTCCTGCAGGGAGTTTGGTGGCTTCACAGAAGCCTGCTCAGAGCAGGCACTGTGAAGCAGCCTGCACTTCAATCAGATCGGTGAGCTGTCAGAGTGCTATGCAAACTGGCAGATCACCGATCTGTATTGTCCCCCCCTGGGGCAAAGTAAAAAAGTAAAAAAAAAAATTTCCAAATGTGTAAAAAAAAATAAAAAAAAATATTCCAAAATAATGAAAAAAAAAAAAATATATTATTCCCATAAATACATTTCTTTACCTAAATATAAAAAAAACAAAACAATAAAAGTACACATATTTAGTATCGCCGCGTCCGTAACGACCCTACCTATAAAACTGGCCCACTCGTTAACCCCTTCAGTAAACACCGTAAGAAAAAAAAAAAAAAAACGAGGCAAAAAACAACGCTTTATTATCATACCGCCGAACAAAAAGTGGAATAACACGCGATCAAAAAGACAGATATAAATAACCATGGTACCGCTGAAAGCGTCATCTTGTCCCGCAAATAACGAGCCGCCATACAGCATCATCAGCAGAAAAATAAAAAAGTTATAGTCCTGAGAATAAAGCGATGCAAAAATAATTATTTTTTCCATAAAATAGTTTTTATCGTATAAAAGCGCCAAAACAAAAAAAATAATATAAATGAGATATCGCTGTAATCGTACTGACCCGAAGAATAAAACTGCTTTATCAATTTTACCAAACGCGGAACGGTATAAACGCCTCCCCCAAAAGAAATTCATGAATAGCTGGTTTTTGGTCATTCTGCCTCACAAAAATCGGAATAAAAAGCGATCAAAAAATGTGACGTGCCCAAAAATGTTACCAATAAAAACGTCAACTCGTCCCGCAAAAAACAAGACCTCACATGACTCTGTGGACCAAAATATGGAAAATTTATAGCTCTCAAAATGTGGTAACGCAAAAAATATTTTTTGCAATAAAAAGCGTCTTTCAGTGTGTGATGGCTGCCAATCATAAAAATCCGCTAAAAAACCCGCTATAAAAGTAAATCAAACCCCCCTTCATCACCCCCTTAGTTAGGGAAAAATAAAAAAAAAGTATTTATTTCCATTTTCCCATTAGGGCTAGGGTTAGGGCTAGGGTTGGGGCTAGGGTTAAGGCTACAGTTAGGGTTGGGGCTAAAGTTAGGGTTAGGGTTGGGGCTAAAGTTACGGTTAGGGTTTAGATTACATTTACGGTTGGGAATAGGGTTGGGATTAGGGTTAGGGGTGTGTCAGGGTTAGAGGTGTGGTTAGGGTTACTGTTGGGATTAGGGTTAGGGGTGTGTTTGGATTAGGGTTTCAGTTATAATTGGGGGGTTTCCACTGTTTCGGCACATCAGGGGCTCTCCAAACGCGACATGGCGTCCGATCTCAATTCCAGCCAATTCTGCGTTGAAAAAGTAAAACAGTGCTCCTTCCCTTCCGAGCTCTCCCGTGTGCCCAAACAGGGGTTTACCCCAACATATGGGGTATCAGCGTACTCAGGACAAATAGAACAACAACCTTTGGGGTCCAATTTCTCCTGTTACCCCTAGGAAAATACAAAACTGGGGGCTAAAAAATAATTTTTGTGGGAAAAAAAAGGATTTTTTATTTTCACGGCTCTGCGTTATAAACTGTAGTGAAACACTTGGGGGTTCAAAGTTCTTACAACACATCTAGATAAGTTCCTTGGGGGGTCTAGTTTCCAAAATGGGGTCACTTGTGCGGGGCTTCTACTGTTTAGGTACATTAGGGGCTCTGCAAACGCAATGTGACGCCTGCAGACCATTCCATCTAAGTCTGCATTCCAAATGGCGCTCCTTCACTTCCGAGCCCTTCCATGCGTCCAAACGGTGGTTTCCCCCCACATATGGGGTATCAGCGCACTCAGGACAAATTGGACAACAACTTTTGGGGTCCAATTTCTCCTGTTACCCTCGGGAAAATACAAAACTGGGGGCTGAAAAATAATTTTTGTGGGAAAAAATTTTTGTTTTATTTTTACGGCTCTGCATTATAAACTTCTGTGAAGCCCTTGGTGGGTCAAAGCGCTCATCACACATCTAGATAAGTTCCTTAGGGGGTCTACTTTCCAACATGGTGTCACTTGTGGGGGGTTTCTACTGTTTAGGTACATTAGGGGCTCTGCAAACGCAATGTGACGCCTGCAGACCATTCCATCTAAGTCTGCATTCCAAATGGCGCTCCTTCCTTTCCGAGCCCTCCCATGCGCCCAAACAGTGGTTCTCCCCACATATGGTATATCATCGCATTCAGGACAACTTGGACAACAGATTTTGGGGTCCAATTTCTCCTGCTACCCTCGGGAAAATACAAAACTGGGGGCTAAAAAAATAATTTTTGTGGGAAAAAATTTTTGTTTTATTTTTACGGCTCTGCATTATTAACTTCTGTGAAGCCCTTGGTGGGTCAAAGCGCTCAAAACACATCTAGATAAGTTCCTTAGGGGGTCTACTTTCCAATATGGTGTCACTTGTGGGGGGTTTCAATGTTTAGGCACATTAGTGGCTCTCCAAACGCAACATGGCGTCCCATCTCAATTCCTGTCAATTTTGCATTGAAAAGTCAAACGGTGCTACTTCCCTTCCGAGCTCTCCCATGCGCCCAAGCAGTGGTTTATCGCCACATATGGGGTATCAGTGTACTAGGACAAATTGTGCAACAACTGTTGGGGTCCAATTTCTTCTCTTACCCTTGGGAAAATAAAAAATTGGGGGCGAAAAATAATTTTTGTGAAAAAATATGATTTTTTATTTTTACGGTTCTGCATTATAAACTTCTGTGAAGTACTTGGTGGGTCAAAGTGCTCACCACACCTCTAGATAAGTTCCTTAGGGGGTCTACTTTCCAAAATGGTGTCACTTGTGGGGGGTTTCAATGTTTAGGCACATCAGGGGCTCCCCAAACGCAACATGGCGTCCCATCTCAATTCCAGTCAATTTTGCATTGAAAAGTCAAACGGTGCTACTTCCCTTCCGAGCTCTCCCATGCGCCCAAACAGTGGTTTACCCCCACATATGGGGTATCGGCGTACTCAGGACAAATTGTACAACAAATTTTGGGGTCCATTTTCTCCTGTTACCCTTGGTAAAATAAAACAAATTGGAGCTGAAGTAAATTTTTTGTGAAAAAAAGTTAAATGTTCATTTTTATTTAAACATTCCAAAAATTCCTGTGAAGCACCAGAAGGGTTAATAAACTTCTTGAATATGGTTTTGAGCACCTTGAGGGGTGCAGTTTTTAGAATGTTGTCACACATGGGTATTTTCTATCATATAGACCCCTCAAAATGACTTCAAATGAGATGTGGTCCCTAAAAAAAAATGGTGTTGTAAAAATGAGAAATTGCTGGTCAACTTTTAACCCTTATAACTACCTAACAAAAAAAAATTTTGGTTCCAAAATTGTGCTGATGTAAAGTAGGCATGTGGGAAATGTTACTTATTAAGTATTTTGCATGACATATCTCTGTGATTTAAGGGCATAAAAATTCAAAGTTGGAAAATTGCAAAATTTTCAAAATTTTCGCCAAATTTCCATTTTTTCTGCAAATAAACGCAGGTAATATCAAATAAATTTTACCACTATCATGAAGTACAATATGTCACGAGAAAACAATGTCAGAATCGCCAAGATCCGTTGAAGCGTTCCAGAGTTATAACCTCATAAAGGGACAGTGGTCAGAATTGTAAAAATTGGCCCGGTCATTAACGTGCAAACCACCCTTGGGGGTGAAGGGGTTAATATTGATTTTTAGGATTGCTACTTCCTATAGGTGGCTCACTCTTTATCACTCCCTGATGAAGCAACATGTGAAACTCACGTTGGAGTGGGGGGTAGCAGCGGCACCACGTATAGGATGAATCCTGTTTAGTATATTTATTTCATCTTTACCTTTTATGGAGAACATTATAGGTCATTATTTGCACTCTGGCACTTTGCAGTACTTATATAAACGTATATTTACCACTTTATATGCACTGAGCACTTTTTTCTTTTTCTACCAGTACCATCTGAATTTACTATATGCATAGCATTTTATTAATTAATAATAGCTTATTTTTGGTTGTGATATTCTCCTTTTTTTTTTTTTTTTACTATAGATCATGTTTGGATTGTATGTGGTGCCCTGCTCCCCTTGTTTTTAATTATTTGTTATATGATTTTATCATGTCTAGTGTAATTTTGATTGGTGTCCTTAATAAAATCGTGTTTACCATGAATTAGATTTTTTGTATTATGTTGTTATGATAGATTTTGGTGTTAAAGCAGTTCTTTTAGTAGGAAGAGGTTGTTTAAGAATGATTTAAAGAGTTGGACTGCAGGATAAATAAAAGAACGTCCAAGATAGTATCCTCTGAAATACTACCTGTGCCAAGCACATCAAAGGAGAGACACATACATGGCCAAGTCTTGGTGCAGAGCAGAAGGATTTGGTCTCCTTGAGCACTGGGCAGATTATATATATTTAACAGATACAGTAAATGGCACCTGAATGGAAGAATGGAAAGGGGTCTGCTGTGCTGGGGGAGAGAATAGTGACAGGGATGTTGGCATATTTACACTAAAACTGAGGTGGGATGAAATAAAGGGATGGCTAGGTTCGAGAGGAGTCAGACTATATCAGAAGGTGGAAAAGAGGACTGTGGGGAGAAGATTAGGGCAGTGACAATGGGAAACCCATGTGTTGCAAACAAACAATAAAAACAAATTGACCCACAACATTTCAGAAATCAGCAGTTCTAAAAGTGAATGTGGAAAACTGGACAGAAGCTTAGGACTCAATTCATTAAGATGGGAGATTTTCTCACCGGTCTTGATGAGAGAGGACTTGTTGGAGCAGGCACTTGTGATTCTTTATGAATCAGATGAGGAGGGGACTTGCATGCACCTCTGTGTGTGCCTCACCACAAATCTTACTCCAGTCCTTTCTGGAGTATGATTTGTAGTGTTGTGAATGCCGCCGCTCCTCAAGAATTTGCTGAACAGGGGATGCCATGCCCCCTCTTGCCCCTGTCTCACCTCACTTCTGCCCACTTGGTTAAAGTTGGGGAAAATTGCGTAAAAATTCCAAAAGTCACTTTTTTTTGCACAACCTCATATTATGTATAAAAATTGCTAGTTTTGAAAACCTTTTAAACAGAAATCTGTCAAAAAACCCTTAATGAATCACCCCCTAAGTCTATGTTCGAAAATGCCAGGAGACATGCAAGCAAAGTGGCTTTAGGCCTTAGTACTTGATGTTGTTGTTATAGCTGAGATATGGTTGGACAAGATCGGGCATTAAATCTTCTTGCTTTTACTCTTTCAGAAAGGACAAATAGGAAATGAGGAGGAGAGCGGTATGTCTGTATGTTTGGAGTGATATGAAAGTGAGTGTGGCAGAGGCAACATCGGGGACGAAGTTGAAACTTTGCAGGTAGAATTACAAAAGAAGGTAAAGATTGAAAAGTTATTTTTTATTGCAATCTATAAATCCCCCAAAATTAATAAGGAGCTGGAAGATTGACTGTACATTTAGATGACGTGGCTGCACAGGCTGGTACATCAAGTGATTATGGGAGATTTTCAACTGCAAAGGTGAGGAAATTCGTCAACTTGTTGCAAGATAATTTTATGGGTCAGTTCATGGAAGAACTGAGAAGAGGCAATGCTCTGTTGGATCTGGTCATTGCTAACATTGCAAAGTTTGTTGGAATTGTCACTGTTTCTGAAAACCTCAGTATCAGTCATAACAGTAGCATTTCATCTTGTAAGACTATAAAAAGTACACTTTCGGAGGGAGAGCAAAAACACATTTTAAAAAAGCCAATTTTCCCAGGTTGAATGCTGAAAATAAGGACATTGATTAGCAGCACCGGCTGCCAGATAGTCATAATGATGCTATTGATAAATGGGAGCTCTTTAAAGGGAATCTGTCACCCCATTATGGCCTATAAGCTAAGGCCACCACCATCAGGGGATTAGCTACAGCATTCTATAATGCTGTAGATAAGCCCCCGATGTAACCCAAAAGAGAAGAAAAACAAGTTAGATTATACTCACCCAGGGCGGTCCAGGTCCGGCGCCTCCCATCTTCATACAATGACGCCCTCTTCTTTGCTTCCTGTCGCGGCTTCGGCGCAGGCGTACTTTGTCTGGCCTGTTGAGGTCAGAGCAAAATACTGCAGTGCGCAGGCGCCGGGCCTCCCTTACCCTTCCCGGCGCCTGCGCACTGCAGTAACATGCTTGAAACAAAGTTATGTACCCACAATTTTGGAAAGGTGCAAACAATTTTGCTCCTCCCATTTTTGTGATATTGTGTGAAATTATGTTCAATTTGCCTTTTTTTCTATTTTTTTGTGTTGTTCCAATACACACAAATTACGGTAAATAAACATGTGTATAACAAAACATGTGTAATTGAAATAATTTTTGGGAGAAATACTTCATTTTCTGGATCAATTTCACACACTTGGCCATGATTGTACCTACTGTGTAAAATTCTTTACATGTTGACCCAGTCAATAGACACTTAGGATCAGTGGGGAAAATGTACTCTTTTAGGGCAGATTGGATCCTTCATTATGGTATCTCGTTCCCTCTTTCCTTTCTCTCCTCTCGATTGAACTTGATGGACATGTGTCTTTTTACAACATTACTAATTATAATCTTACTAACGCAGCCATGTTAGATATGTGCCACTGTTTGCAATATTACCAATCATGCATTGGTGGTTTGAAAAGCTGCTATGCTTAAATGCAGCCAAACATCTGCTGTCCTTTATAACTTTAACTAAGAGGAATCACTCAGAATTTGCATTTTTCCCTTCAATTTCCAACATTTTGATCATGTAAAATATATTCCTCTGATCCAATTTGGTCAGTTTATAAGAGAGATCACAGAAAATGGAAATTTAACAGAAGGATTTAGCAGAATCTGTGTTATTTCAATTCCTGCACTTTACGTCTGGAGAGATGGTTGAAGATAACAATACGCGTGACAAGATAAATTATAAAACACATATGCCACAAATAATATGTGCCACAGATTGTTTCCATCAGCTGTTCTCTGAACAATAAAATCTTGAAAAGACTAATTTAGTTGATGTCACTGTGTGGTGAAGACAACACCAGAATTGATCTAACACTGTTCAGCAGACACCAGTACTGATGTAACACTGTGCGTTGCACAGAATGGATGTAACGCTTTGTGGTAAAGCAGACAACGGAACTGATGCAATGTAGAAATCGCAGGAACGTGAGATGTCGTCACGGACAGGAGGCAGATCAAGAGTTGACAGGTTTAGTTACAGGGGAATACTCCACGCAAGGAGGTAAAGGGTTAAACAGTATGAATGGGAAAGTGAAGTACAACGGTACAAATAATGACACTTCGGTAGCAAGTGGATCAGGAAGTCCTAACACTGCAGCTCCTGCTGCGAACTCAATAGCGCCGGCAATGATGGGCGCAGGGCCTTTTCCAGGATATTATTGTAGTTGTTGGTCTGTCTTCTGGTTGGTCTCCAGTACCTCCCACTGCCCTTGTCCTTTATAATGATGTGGCTAACAAAAGCACGGGCCACAGTCCTGTGCGAGCCCAACGTGACTCCTTAAGTGTCTTAGCTGGGGTAGTCAAGCAACAAGGGTCAGGACAACTATTCTCTGCCCACATCAGGGCGCAAGTGTCGGTCCCGTGTGTGGTCTCTCTTGGGCAGCGCGTGTGAGGTACTCATGGTCACGTAGTGTACGGTGCCCTGTTCTCTCTGGCGGTCACTGGACACACACCGCACATTCCGCTCTCCCTGGTCCCTGCAGTTGGCGGTGGGCGACGCTGATCTGCTTGGTGCTGGTGCTCCTGGTCAGAGCACTACTCTCTGTGGCTTCTGCAACACCCGGCTCTGCTGTGCTCTGTGTGCATGACTCTACATGGCTCTGCTCTGCACGGCTCTGCTCTGCATGGCTCTGCTCTGCACGGCTCTGCTTTGCACTACTTCTGGGCACACTGATTCCCTCAGCACAGCAGTCTCTGCCTGTCTGATTGACTGCAGCCCGCCCTGTCAAAGCGCTGGTAATCTATGTCAGGATGGGAAGTGAAGCACACCGCTCACCTGACTGTGCACTGCTCTGCCCTGGCGCCAGACTGCCTTCCTTTGCGTGTTTTCTCTTTCTCCTCTTCTGCACCCCTCCGACATTAGGAAGCCCCTCCTCTCTAGAGCTTCTCCCAGGCAACAGGGGGAGGTCGGCCTCACTCAGGCTTCCCCCCGGGAACAGTGGATGCAGCCTCTCTAGTTCCAGACCCAGCATGCAGGTACCTGCTGCCTCGTCGACCTCCTTAAAGTAACAGTGCAGCACGGCATTGATTCAAGGTGTATCCCATGCACTCCTTGTCCCGTGCAGACTTGTCACAGCTCTTCCACTAGGTTGTAAAAATTGCATTTAGTCCAAATATCCAAGGCACTGGGTATCTTCCTTTCACAAAAATTATTTTTATTTACAAAAATGTACACACAGGAAAAATAGCAATGTTTAGGCCATGCAGGGCCTTTGTCAAGCCAAGAAAAAGAAAAACTATGCATTTTTTTTCTTTGAGAGAAGGAATATAAACCAGCTCACCCATGATGCATAAACCAATCCTCGGGAGCACGGACCCGCTGTGTTCAGGCGCATAGAGTCCAAAAAAGAAAAGAATGTCCAGCTTCACCGAATCCGTAAAAAAGAGTTTTCTTTATTCACATACTTTTAAGCATAGAGGATACAGACTTCAGCACAAGCCATATGGGTAAGAATCTCAACGCGTTTCTGGAGACTAAGCTCCCTTAATCATGATTAAGGATTCTTACCCATATGGCTTGTGCTGAAGTCTGTATCCGCTATGCTTAAAAGTATGTGAATAAAGAAAATTCTTTTTTACGGATTCGGTGAAGCTGGACATTCTTTTCTTTTTTTTTCTTGGCTTGACCAAGAACCTGCGTGGCTGAAACGTTGCTATTTTTCCTGCGAGTTTGCTGGTGTCAATAAACATTTTTATGGAAGGAAGATACCCGGTGCCTTGGATTTTTTGTAGTACAGTGCAGCACAGCAGATACTAAAACTGATGTAGCACCATGCAGTGCAACAAATACCAGAATCGTTAGACACCGGAATTATTAGACACCAGATCTGATGTAACGCTGTGTGGTGCAGCAAAAGAAAAAAACAAAACAAAAAAACAATCCAAATATGGTGTAACACTGTGCGGTGCAGCAAAAGAAAATAACAAAAAAATAACTCAGATCTGATGTAACTCTGTGCGGTGCATTAAAATCAGAACTTTTCATTTTTGGAAGAAATGCTTCCAACCTCATTATGGCTGCAGCTCTTCAGTGTGTATGCCCTGTCTTAGTGTCAGAAATAATTGCCAGCTTCCCAGAACTATGAAAATATTTAATAATATGTCGAAGAAGTAATCTCTTAAGGTGCTGGAGCAGAGAATGAGTTTCCACACCCAGTTGTATCGAAGCTGAAGTTTCAGTGGCTTTTCGAAGATATAAAGCTTTTGTCACGGCGCTAGCTAAATAAAAATTAAGGCCCTGACTGGTTAGTTAACGAAAAAGTTAGAAAGTGATCAATCATTTTGGTTTTAGAAATGATCTATTTTGCTTAATTTGGCAGGTTCTGTAAAAAAAAAATGATTTGCAGCAAAAAAATTTGCCATGAATTGCATGTTCTTCTATTGCCCTGAAAAGATGTGTGATGTGTAGAACACTCTGAGGTTTCCTAGGACTGTATCCAACCTATTTAATCTCCTTATCACAAGCACAGACTTAGCAATGTCAAAAGTGTCCTCATCATAGAAATGAATGGCACTCGGGAGTAACCAATAGACTGTTGAATAACGCAGCACACTGACAGACTTTCATGCTTCGTAAAACTACAAAAAACAGTCTAAAAATTATTCCTTAGTTTTTTGTGATCAAGCAGACCGTTCTCTGTAGATGTGTTGAAGACTGACACAAACTAATGATGTTGCTGTTAGAGGCGGCATCATCCTGTTATGGCAGACAACTATTGTGTTATTTATTCCATAATGTCCGCTGGATCCATCAATAATAGAGACTGAGTTAGTAATATTTGGTTATTACTCCCCTTTTAGTAACTTATTTTATACTTTAGGTAAACATACTACCAATGTAACATGATTATTACACAAGATAATAACAGTTTATGAAATATATTTTCACTTGTATTATTTATTATCAGTATTGTAAAAACATAATTTGCCTCTGTCTTTGCCCCCCTCACGTACTCTATCATCCTGTGATATTTCTTGACAAGGGTAGTGGTAAAATTCAGTTGTTCATACATTTCCAGGAGGAAGAACAGAGGAGAGCCACAATGTAGACTCCTTCGTGACATTTGTCATACTTTTATGTCCTATTTTTAAGTGTGTTCACTCCAATGGACGTACTGGTACATACTGGTGATCGGGCGGGCACAGGAGTTATGCCCGAAACTATTGCTGCCGACTTGGCTTAAGTGATAGGCGGTACATTGCAATGCATTATACCAGTGGTCAGAGTGATAAAAGGTAAAGTCCCATAGAGGGACTAAGTAAAAAAGTGAAAATAGAGTTTTAAAAAATTGTAAAAATATTTTAAAGAAATTGTAAAATAAAGAAGAAAAAAAAATGAAAAAATGTATCAATAAAAATGTATTTTTTATGAAAAACAAAAATAATAAAAAATACACATATTTGTTATCTTGAGAATGACCTGATCTATAAAACTGTCACACTGGTTAACCCCTTTCCGATGTTGGGAGTAATAGTACGCCCACGTCGGAATCCCTCCCTTTGATTTGGGCTGCAGCGCTGAGCCCACATCTTTCCCAGCACACGTCAGCTGTTTTGAACAGCTGACTTGCGCCTCTAATAGTTGCAGGTGGAATCGCGATCCACCCGTGGCTGTTAACCCACTAAATGCCACTGTAAATCTCTGACAGCGGCATTTAACTCGTGCTTCCAGGAAGTGTGCCAGCAATCCCGCCCATTGGTGACTCTGTCACATGATCGCGGGTCACCGATGGGTTGGCATGGCAACGAGAGGTCTCCAGCAGACCTCTATGGTTGTCACAGCTGGACTGCTATGAGCGTCACCCGGTAGTCGCCGCTCATACCGTAGCAAGTGAGCATTTCTGCTGCATACAGACAATCTGATCATTGCCTGTATGTAGCACAGCCAATAAGCTCAACTGCAGCTTCTAGTCTCCCATAGAGATTATTGAAACATGCAAAAAGTAAAAAAAAATTTAAAATATAAAAAAGATAAAAAAATTAAGTTCAAATCAACCCCCTTTCGCCCCATTCAAAATAAAACAATAATAAAAAAAACCACATATTTGGTATTGCAGCATTCAGAATTGCCCGATGTATCAATATAAAAAAATGATTAACCTGATCACTAAACGGCATAATGATTAAAAAAAAGTCAAAGCACCAGAATTACTTTTTTTGGTCACCGCTACATTGCAATAAAATGCAATAACAGGCGATCAAAAGATCGTATCTGCACCAAAATGATATAAAAAAATGTCAGCTTGGCGTTCAAAAAATAAGCCCTCATCCAGCCCCAAATCACAAAAAAATGGAGATGCTACAGGTCTTGGAAAATGGTGCCTTTTTTTTTTTTCACAAACTTTGGATTTTTTGTACCACTTAAATAAAAAAGAACCTAGACATGTTTGGTGTCTATGAACTTGTAATTACTTGGAGAATCAAAATTGTAGGTCAGTTTTAGCATTTAGTGAACATGGCAAAAAAAAAAAAACAACTGTGGAATTGCACTTTTTTGCAATTTCACCAAACTTTGAATTTTTTTCCGGTTTTCCAGTAAGTGATATGTTAAAACCAATGTTGTTGTTCAAAAGTACAACTTATCCCACAAAAAACAAGCCCTCATATGGCCATTTTCAAATAAATTATGGCTCTGGGAAGAAGGGGGGCAAAAAAAAAAAAAAATGGAAAATGGCCCAGGGGTTAATGTTGTGAATTCTGCTCTTGGGCTCCCTCCGGTGGTTGTTGGTGGTAGTGCAGTTGTCTTGGGGTTGTAATCCGGGCAGGTGTTTCTGCTGATTGCAGCTCTATTAGGTATTTAGGTGTGCAGGATCCATGAGTCTGTGCCAGTTGTCCATTGTACTTGGAGGGATTTCATCTCTCTCTGGCTCCTCATGCCCTGCTGTCAATTCAACTAAGATAAGTGTCTGGTTTTTGTCTCTGTGCACACATGCAATGTGCTTTGCAATTCAGTGCAATTTATTGTGTTTTTGTCCAGCTTAGACTTTGTTTGGATTTTTCAGTCATGCTGGATTCTCAGGAGATGCAGATATACTTTCTATGTCTTTAGTTAGATGTGGAATATGTGTATTATCTGCTGTGGATATTTTTAGGATTTTAATACTGACCGCTTAGAATTCTGTCCTATCCTTTTCTATTTAGCTAGAAGTGCCTCTTTTGCTAAATCCTGTTTTTCTGCCTGCGTGTGTCTTTCCTCTTATACTCACAGTCAATATTTGTGGGGGGCTGCCTATCCTTTGGGGTTCTGCTCTGAGGCAAGATAGAATTCCCATTTCCATCTATAGGGGTATTTAGTCCTCCGGCTGTGTCGAGATGTCTAGGACGTGTTAGGTACATCCCACGGCTACTTCTAGTTGCGGTGTTAGTTTAGGGTTTGCGGTCAGTACAGGTACCACCTACTCCTGAGAAAGTCTCTCATGCGGCTCCAAGGTCACCGGATCATAACAGGTTAATCTCTTCAGTGGACACTGTAAAAAATAAATAAAAACTATGCTTTTTCATCATACAACCAAGCAAAAAGTGGAATACAACGCAATTAAAAAGTTGAATGTAAATAGAAATGGTATCTCTGAAAACATCATCTTGTCCTGCAAAAAAAACCCTCATTTAGCTACATCAGCAGAAAAATAAAATAAGCTATAACTCTCAGAATATAGAAAAAAAGTTTTTCTAAAAAAATGACTTTATTGTGTAAAAGCAATAAAACATAAAAAACATATAAATGTAGTACTGCTGTAATCGTACTGAACCAAAGAATAAAGCTGTCTTATCACTTTAACCACACGGTGAATGACAAAAAAAATCTGAATTGCTGTTTTTTGTTCATTCTGCCTCCCAAAAATCAGAATATAAAGCGATCATAAAATGTTACATGTCTGAATGTGGTACCAATAAAAACTTACATTCGTCATGCAAAAAATAAGCCCTCAAATGGAGAAATATAGAAAAATTATAGCTCTCAAAATACGGCCATGCAAAACCTTTTTTTGTTAAAAAAGCATATTTTTGTGTGTGATAGCAACCAAACATAAAAACAGTATATAAAGCTGGTACAGCTGTAATTGCACCAACACAAAGAATAAAGTCATCTAATCACTTACACCTCATGAGGAATGTCGTAAACAATAAATAAAACCAATTCTTGACCTGCTGTTGATTTGTTTATTCTGCCTCCCACAAATGTCAGTAAGACTCAGCTTACATTTATCCTGCGCTCTACACTGAGCGTTTACACCAGAGTTTCCATGTAAATCTCTGAAATATGCTGTAAGATTCAGATTGAACCCTCGCTGGAAGATTCCATATAATGAGGCAGGTGGAGACACCGTGGACTCTGTCTGTGCTATGATCTGCTGCTGTCTGTCTTATTAGGCGTGCTCAAAAGCGCCATCAACCACAGTTTTGTGTATGTCAGAAAAGACGGACACCGCTGAACAAAGGCCAGACAAAGTTCAAAGTAAATCTGCTACCCCATTATAGTGAATGGATCCATCAGGGGTTTCATCTAAATCACATTATTCTGAGATTTAGATGGAAACCCCATGTAAGTGCTCACTGTAGAGCACTGTAGTGCTCCAATATGTCACTAATACAAGCTTCAACTTAATCCACAAAAAAAGAAGTCCCAATCAGGTCCGTCATCTGTCAATAGAAATATAGAGGGCTTTCACCTTACTGATAGCACAAAGATTCTGGAAAAACGCTATGGCCCCATCCAAAAAAAGAAATCTAGCAAAATCCCAGATCTAAATGTCCCCCTCCTTCTGAGCCCACAGTGTGACTAAACCACATTTAGCATCCACATGTTTGGCATTTCTGAAGCGATGAAAGCCCGCTTAATTTACTGGGTGCATGTCTCCAGATGTACCAGGTGAACCCGGTGTATGGGCACTACCACGTAATGGGTACTACATCGTACTGGGCATTACAATGTATGGGCACTACAAGGACAGATTTGAAATTTTCATTCAGTAACTACCACTGCTGCTTATATCTGGAAAACACTCATGGAGTCAAAATTGTCACTACACCAGAAGATGAATTCCCAGAGGGGCATGATTTCCAAAATGTGGTCATTTGAGGGAGGGATTTGCCTCTTCTGGCACTTAGAGGCTCTGTTTATGGATTCTGCAAACAATTCTATGAAAATTTGTTCTCAATGAGTCAAATAGCGCTCCTTCCCTTCTGAGTCTCGCCGTATGGCTTAACAGTACTGTACAGTCACATATAGGGTATTTCCACATTCAGCAGAAATTGTGTGATAAATATTGACGGCATTTTTACCAATTTCCCAGTGTGAAAATGTTAAAGGGAACCTATCACCCCGTTTTTTTCGGTATGAGATAAAAATACTGTTAAATAGGGCCTGAGCTGTGCATTACAATAGTGTAGTTTGTGGACCCCGATTCCCCACCTATGCTGCCGAAATACGTTACCAAAGTAGTCATTTTCGCCTGTCAATCAGGCTGGTCAGGTCGGATGGGCGTGGCTTCTTCCCCCAGATATTGCGTAGTTTTCCGTTGGTGGCGTAGTGGTGTGCGCATGTCCAAGGTCCCCAATCCTGCACGGGGGGGTGAAAATAGCAGCGATGTCCGTTATTCCATTGGTGGTCGGTGGGCGCGGCCATCTTCCTTTGGCCGCGCGTGCGCAGAAGCGGCGCTCTGCTGGCCGCGGCTTCAGGAAAATGGCCGCGGGATGCCGCGCGTGCGCAGATGGAGATCGCGGCGGCCATTTTCCTGAAGCCGCGGCCAGCAGAGCGCCGCTTCTGCGCACGCGCGGCCAAAGGAAGATGGCCGCGCCCACCGACCACCAATGGAATAACGGACATCGCTGCTATTTTCACCCCCCCGTGCAGGATTGGGGACGTTGGACATGCGCACACCACTACGCCACCAACGGAAAACTACGCAATATCTGGGGGGAAGAAGCCACGCCCATCCGACCTGACCAGCCTGATTGACAGGCGAAAATGACTACTTTGGTAACGTATTTCGGCAGCATAGGTGGGGAATCGGGGTCCACAAACTACACTATTGTAATGCACAGCTCAGGCCATATTTAACAGTATTTTTATCTCATACCGAAAAAAACGGGGTGATAGGTTCCCTTTAAATCTGGGGCTAAAAATAAATATTTTTCTTAGATATGTAATTATTTTTCTTTGTTACTCGATATTATAAAATTGTGTGTCACACCTGTGGTGTCAATATGATCACTGCACCATTAGATGAATTAATTGAGAAGTTTAGTTTGTAAAATGTGGTCAATCATGGATGGTTCGGCTGTTTTGGCACCTCAGGGGCTTTGCCAATGTATCATCATGGCCCCTTACAAACCATAACAGCAAATTCTGCACTATAATAGGGTGCGCCTGCCCTTCTGAAAAGTAATGTTTAACCACGTATTAGATATTGGCGTACTCAGGATAAATTGCTTAACAAATTGTACTATTTGTTTTTTTTATTACCCCTTTTGAAAATTAAAAACATAATGGGGCAAAGCAACATTAAAGTGGAAAAAATTGTTCTTTTTCATTTACTCAGCCCAATGTTAGGCAATTCTGTGAATCGCCTGAGATAGTTTCCAAAATGGGGTCACTTGTGGAGGATTCTGCTGTTTTGGCATGTCAGGGGCTCTACACATGGGACATCTATCTATCTATCTATCTATCTATCTATCTATCTATCTATCTATCTATCTATCTATCTATCTATCTATTCAAGGTCCACCAAAATTCAAATAGCGCTTCTTCAGTTCCAAGCCCTGCCGTGTGCCCAAATATTAGTATTCCACCACAAATGTGATATCAATTAACACAGAAAACTGTTTGTGCAATTTCTTCTGTTACTCTTGTGAAAATGAAAAATTTGAGGCAAAAGCAACATTTTTGTGGGAAAATTTATTTTCAAGGCTCAACGTTATAAAAATCTTTGAAGCTCTTGCTTGGGTTTATTTTTTTCTTCCACATTGCTTTAATTTTCGTGAAGCACTGAAAGCGTTATTAAACTTCTTGAATATGGTTTTCAGCACTTTGAGTTGGCAAGTTTTTAAAATAGTGTCACTTTTGAATTTTCTGTACCGTAGGCCCTTCAAAATCACTTCGAAATTGGTGTTGTAAATTTTCTTGGAAAAGTTAAAAATGTAACCCTTCTAACCTACGAAAAAAATTATGTTTGAAAAATTATGCTGATGTAAAGCAAATATCTGGTAAATGCTACATATTATATCTCTTTTGGGTTGTATAACAATTTTTTTAAAAGCATAAAAATTAAAAGTTTAATTTTTGGTGACATTTTCAATATTTTCATAAATCAACACAAATCATAGTGACCAAAATTTACCGCTAACATGAAGCACAACATGTCACTAAAAACAGTCTCAGAATTGGTGGGATATGTTTAAGCATTCTGGAGTTATTACATTCTAAACTGACACTGGTCAGAATTGTAAAATTTGGGTCATCAGGAAGGTCAACTGAAAACAGATTAAGTAGTGAAAGGGCTAAAAAAAATATTTTCACAAAATTATTTCATATCAAAAATACGAGTTTACTAAAACAAACATGGGTTTTGCAGATAGGTCACATTTCATGAAATTCTCGTATTTGAACCCGGAGTTAAACAGCTGGACATTTACTGATGACACATTCTCTTTAAGGCCCCCTATACACACTTGATAGCTGTTGAATGAACTATCCTGCTGCTCCTATACACAGAATCCCTGGGATAACGTAAGAGCTCCTGTATTGAGAGGCTTATCTTTGGAGAAGAAAAGGATCAGCCATTGGAAACCCAACAGGTTGGATCCATCATTTTCCCAACATCATCTGTTGGATGATATTCGAGAAGCCATACACATTGGATTGTTAGTCAATCCTATGTGACGATTTTAGTGGGGGGCCTGTGTCCAGAAGGGTGATTAGATACACCATTGTTCTCACTCTGGATGACTTTAGGCTGTCATTGGGCATTGTGGAATAATGCATTTCATTTGTGGTAGAGCAACAGAAAAATAATATACTTACTGCCGGCTTATTGTCAAGTGACGTTAACAAACAGAAATGACACAAAGTGAACATCACTTTTAAGAATTTTAAGTATGGAGCAGAATTTCTAGTGCCCCAATAATAGCATACTACTGAGTCACTCTGGAGGCAGAATGCTCTTTTGTTCTTTGAAGGTTCTTCTAGGGTGTTTTGGGACTTTACAGATATCTTTCCCGGGCCTCCTGAGTAAGATGGCTTAGTCAATCACTATGTCTTGGAAAATGCACTACAATTCCACATCTTGTCTATTTCGAGATGATAGCCCTTTTCGTGGTGAAAGGGCTTATGACAGACAAGAAATGGTTGTCTGGCAGCCTCTGATAGCGGATGATAAGCGAGGACAATGCCATGGGATATTTACATAAGTGGGACTATTTTACACATGGATCAAAGTAAAGAGACTACAACAAGCACTGCATGTCAGAATACTATTTGGTTTTGCAGAATTATACCAATGCCCCCAAACCTCAATCTGTTTTATAGTCGTACAGATAACACTGTAAGCGCTGATCTGATATACTGCTGTCATATTAACAATTCTCCTCGGCATATCTTATTTATAAAATTATCGGTCTCTGTTTATAACAGAATATGTGTTTTCTTTAGTAAAATTGTATTACAAACATATTATTATACATATACAGTATATCACAGGTTAGCATTCAGGGAATGTGCAAATTGTTTTTTGGGGCAGCAGCGACTGTGATGTAGTAGGTGAATAGAGAATCTGGCACAGAGTTTGTGGCAGAAAAATGGTCTAAACAAATACAAACCGATATGTAATTCCCATTTATGCTACAGTATTTACAGACTTAACTGTGGATATAAGTTTTGTTTATTGCACACATACATGCATAGCTTCTGTGACTGAAATTATTAAAAAGAAGTAATGGGGGTATATTAAGGAAGTTGTGGGGAATGGAGAGGAATGGAGCATCCTTATTTTACATAATGTTTCTTCGAACATTCGACTACCAAAAAGATAGCCTGTATGCAGCAGAAATGCTCACTTGCTATGAGTGCCGACCACCGGCCGGCGCTCATAGCAATCAGGCTATGACAACCATAGAGGTCTGCTGGAGATATCTGGTTGTCATGCCAACCCAACGGTGACCCGCAATCATGTGATGGGGTCACCAATGGGCGGGATTTCCGGCACGCTTACCGGAAGCGCGAGTTAAATGCCGCTGTCAGAGATTCAGCCTAGGAGAAGATTCACATTAGGATAGGTCCCAAGCAAAAGGAGATCACCTTGTTGTTGACTGCTGGGCATGATGAGTTGGGCAAATTATGTGTTGGGTACATTCATTTTTTTATTTTTTCTAGAGCAGTAATGCAATTCAAATTTCACACATTTCATGTTTATATGGCAGCTTCCCAAATCAATTTTCTTCTTGTCTTTTTATTAATTTTTAAGCACTGTCCAGTTTTAGATAATATATATACTATAGGGTGATAGTGTACTGAATAGGCAAAAATTATTTTTAAGTACACCATGCTCAAGTGTTGTGTAAAGGCACAACACCTATCTATGTCATTAAATAATGCAGGGGTAAAGATTCAATACTTGCTGCCCATGAATTATAATTAAATTTCTGAGCGCTGGCCATAGCGGCTGTGCTGTTGGCATGGAAGATTCCCCAGAATACAGGAGTAGTGATAAGTCTTTATTTAGTTGATGTACCAAACCTGAAAAAGGGGTCAGTCCTACCCAGAAACACATTGATTTCCACTGCATGCAGGGACTCTTCCATGCCAGCAGCAGAGCTGTTACATCCAAAGCCAATGAAATGTCTTACATTTTAGGTAATGTCACTGCTGTGCCAAGTTTAAGCCACTTCTTGATCACTTTCACAGTGTTCTGTGGTATATTTAATGCCATTACATTTTTTGGCACCTTTCTCCTTACTAAAAATTTTCAACAATAAAATCCCTTTGCTGTGTTGTAAGCGGTTTATGAACCATTACTTTTTAAAAAAAAAATATAACTAAGAAAATGTTAGGAAAATCCTAATATAAGAACTAAATATTATATGTGGATTAATGAGAATCTCTATAAACGATGGCAGCTGTGTACTGATTGCTATTTATTATGAATTTAAGGCTGCCGTCACACTAGCAGTATTTGGTCAGTCTTTTACATCAGTATTTGTAAGCCAAAACCAGGAGTGGGTGATAAATGCAGAAGTGGTGCATATGTTTCTATTATACTTTTCCTCTGATTGTTCCACTCCTGGTTTTGGCTTACAAATACTGATGTAAAATACTGACCAAATACTGATCGTGTGACGGCAGCCTAAATGTGATTGGCTTATTCTGATCACAACTACATTTCCAAATATAAGAGGGTGTTCACATTTATGCAACCACATTAGTTTAGTTTTGATATTATTTTTATCCTCAAAACGATTTGAGTTTGTTTTTTCAATGTATTTGTCTAGATTGTAGATGACATTAAAGAATGAAAAAAGTTCTGAAATGATTCTTCTTGGCATGATATCTATACAAGAGAAAAGCCTAGCATTTTAACAGTGGTGTGTAAACTTTTTATATCTACTACATGCTGTATATAGTTCATTTATTATCTTGGACCTTCATATGTTGCACAGATTTTCTTTACACGTTGCACTTTTCACAGTATGACATTTGCTGTAGACTGTAAGACTGCAAGGGCAGGGTCCGCTCCCCTCTGTACCGGTCTGTCACTATTAGTTTGTTCTCTGTAATTTCTACTTTTTTACCCCAACACTTATCATGGTGTTTTGGTAAGTATTGTGTTTAGTTTTCAGCTGTTATGCATATTTGTAATATTTTTTAACCCCTTCCCGACCTGTGACACAGCGTATGCGTCATGAAAGTCGGTGCCTTCCCGACCTGTGACGCATATGCTGTGTCACAGAATGATCGCGTCCCTGCAGATCGGGTGAAGGGGTTAACTCCGATTTCACCCGATCTGCAGAGACAGGGGGAGTGGTGCTTCAGCCCAGGGGGGGGGTGGCTTCACCCCCCCGTGGCTACGATCGCTCTGATTGGCTGTTGAAAGTGAAACTGCCAATCAGAGCGATTTGTAATATTTCACCCAAAAAAACGGTGAAATATTACAATCCAGCCATGGCCGATGCTGCAATATCATCGGCCATGGCTGGAAAACCTAATCTGCCCCCACCCCACCCCACCGATCGCCCCCCCAGTGCTCCGGTGCGCGGTCCGCCCCCCTAATTCGTTCTGTCCGCTCCTCCGTCCTCCTGTCCGCTCCCCCCGTGCTCCGGTGCCCCCTCCCTGTGCTGCGGTCCCCCCCCCCCTGTGCTCCGGTCCCCCCCCCGTGATCCGATCACCCCCCCTTCATACTTACCGGGCCTCCCGATGTCCGTCCGGCTTCTCCATGGGCGCCGCCATCTTCCAATATGGCGGGCGCATGCGCACTGCGCCCGCAGAGTCTGCCGGCTGGCAGATTCATTTCAGAAGTATTTTGATCACTGCGATATAGCCTATCGCAGTGATCAAAATGAAAAAAAAGTAAATGACCCCCCTTTATCACCCCCATAGGGACAATAATAAAAATAAATAAAATATTTTTTTTTTTTCTGCTAGGGTTAGGGTTAGAACTAGGGTTAGAATTAGGGGTAGGGTTAGGGTTAGGGGTAGGGTTAGGGCATGTGCACACAGTGCGGATTTGGCTGCGAATCCGCAGCGGATTGCCGCGGATCCGCAGCGGATCGGCCGCGGATCCGCAGCGGATTGGCCGCTGCGAATTCGTAGCAGTTTTCCATCAGGTTTACAGTACCATGTACACCTATGGAAAACCAAATCTGCTGTGCCCATGGTGCGGAAAATACCGTGCGGAAACGCTGTGTATTTTCCGCAGCATGTCAATTTTGTGCGGATTCCGCAGCGTTTTACACCTGTTCCTCAATAGGAATCTGCAGGTGAAATCCGCACAAAAAACACTGGAAATCCGCTGTAAATCCGTAGGTAAAACGCAGTGCCTTTTACCTGCGGATTTTTCAAAAATGGTGCGGAAAAATCTCACACGAATCCGCAAAGTGGGCACATAGCCTTAGGGTTAGGGTTGGAATTAGAGTTAGGGTACCGTCTCACAGTGGCACTTTGATCGCTACGACGGTACGATCTGTGACGTTCCAGGGATATCCATACGATATCGCTGTGTCTGACACGCAGCAGCGATCAGGGACCCTGCTGAGAATCGTACGTCGTAGCAGATCGTTTGGAACTTTATTTCGTCGCTGGATCTCCCGCTGTCATCGCTGGATCGTTGTGTGTGACAGCTATCCAGCGATGCGTTCACTTGTAACCAGGGTAAACATCGGGTTACTAAGCGCAGGGCCGCGCTTAGTAACTCGATGTTTACCGTGGTTACCAGCGTAAAAGTAAAAAAAAAAAAAAAAACGTACATACTCACATTTCGGTGTCCTTCAGGTCCCTTGCCGTCTGCTTCCCGCTCTGACTGTCTGCCGGCCGGAAAGTGAGAGCACAGCACAGCAGTGACGTCACCGCTGCGCTCTGCTCTCACTGTACGGCGGCACTCAGTCAGAGCGGGAAGCAGACGGCAAGGGACCTGAAGGACACCAAAATGTGAGTATGTACGTTTTTTTTTTTAACTTTTACGCTGGTAACCACGGTAAACATCGGGTTACTAAGCGCGGCCCTGCGCTTAGTAACCCGATGTTTACCCTGGTTACCCGGGACCTTGGCATCGTTGGTCGCTGGAGAGCGGTCTGTGTGACAGCTCCCCAGCGACCACACAATGACTTTCCAACGATCACGGCCAGGTCGTATCGCTGGTCGTGATCGTTGGTAAATCGTTATGTGAGACGGTACCCTTAGGGTTGGAATTAGGGCTAGGGTTGGAAATAGGGTTAAGATTAGGCTTGTGGTTAGGGTTAAGGATAGGGTTAGGGTTGTGTTGGGGTTACAGTTGTGGGTAGGGTTGGGATTAGGGTTAGGATTAGGGTTGGATTTAGGGTTACGGGTGTGTTGGGGTTAGGGTTGTGGTTAGGGGTGTGTTGGGGTTAGGGTTGTGATTAGGGTTATGGCTACAGTTGGGATTAGGGTTAGGGGTGTGTTGGGGTTAGTGTTGAAGTTAGAATTGAGGGGTTTCCACTGTTTAGGCACATCAGGGGTCTCCAAATGCAACATGGCGCCACCAATGACTCCAGCCAATCTTGCGTTCAAAAAGTCAAATGGTGCACCCTCCCTTCCAAGCCCCGACGTGCGCCCAAACAGTGGTTTACCCCCACATATGGGATACCAGCGTACTCAGGACAAACTGGGCAACAACTATTGGGGTCCAATTTCTCCTGTTACCCTTGCAAAAATAAAAAAATACTTGCTAAAACATAATTTTGAGGAAAGAACAATTATTTTTTATTTTCACGGCTCTACGTTATAAACTTATGTGAAACACTTGGGGGTTGAAAGTGCTCACCACACATCTAGATAAGATCCTTTTGGGGTCTAGTTTCCAAAATGGGGTCACTTGTGGGGTGTTTCTACTGTTTAGGCACATCAGGGGCTCTGCAAATGCAACGTGACGCCCGCAGACCATTCCATCAAAGTCTGCATTTCAAATGTCACTACTTCCCTTCCGAGCCCTGACGTGCGCCCAAACAGTGGTTTACCCCCACATATGGGGTACCAGCGTACTCACAACAAACTGGGCAACAAATATTGGGGTCCAATTTCTCCTGTTACCCTTGTGAAAATAAACAATTGCTTGCTAAAACATCTTTTTTGAGGAAAGAAAAATGATTTTTTATTTTCACGGCTCTGCGTTGTAAACTTCTGTGAAGCACTTGGGGGTTGAACGTGCTCACCACACATCTAGATAAGTTCCTTGGGGGGTCTAGTTTCCAAAATGGGGTCACTTGTGGGGGGTTTCTACTGTTTAGGCACATCAGGGGCTCTGCAAACATAACATGATTCCCGCAGACCATTCCATCAAAGTCTGCATTCCAAATCGTCACTACTTCCCTTCCGAGCCCCGCCATGTGCCCAAACAGTGGTTTACCCCCACATATGGGGTATCAGCGTACTCAGGAGAAACTGGACAACAACTTTTGGTGTCAAATTTTTCCTGTTATCCTTGGGAAAATTAAAAAATTCTGGGCTAAAAAAATATTTTTGAGGAAAGAAAACACATTTTTTATTTTCACGTCTCTGCGTTATAAACTTCTGTGAAGCACTTGGGGGTTCAAAGTGCTCACCACACATCTAGATAAGTTCCCTTGGGGGTCTAGTTTCCAAAGTGGTGTCAATTGTGGGGAGTTCCTACTGTTTAGGCACATCAGGGGCTCTGCAAACGCAACGTGACGCCCGCAGAGCATTCCATTAAAGTCTGCATTTCAAAACGTCACTACTTCCCTTCCGCTCCCCGACGTGTGCCAAAACAGTGGTTTACCCCCACATATGGGGTATCTGCGTACTCAGGAGAAACTGCACAACAACTTTTGGGGTCCAATTTCTCCTGTTACCCTTGGGAAAATAAAAAATTGTGGGTTAAAAAATCATTTTTGAGGAAAGAAAAATAATTTTATATTTTCATGGCTCTGCGTTATAAACTTCTGTGAAGCACTTGAGGGTTCAAAGTGCTCACCACACATCTAGATTAGTTCCTTGGGAGGTCTAGTTTCCAAAATGGGGTCACTTGTGTGGGAGCTCCAATGTTTAGGCACACAGGGGCTCTCCAAACGCGACATGGTGTCCGCTAATGATTGGAGCTAATTTTCCATTCAAAAAGCCAAATGGCGTGCCTTCCCTTCCGAGCCCTGCCGTGCGCCCAAACAGTGGTTTACCCCCACATATGGGGTATCATCGTACTCAGGACAAACTGGACAACAACATTTGGGGTCCAATTTCTCCTATTATCCTTGGGAAAATAAAAAACTCCGGGCTAAAAATCATTTTTGAGGAAAGAAAAATATTTTTTTATTTTCATGGCTCTGCGTTATAAACTTCTGTGAAGCACCTGGGGGTTTTAAGTGCTCACTATACATCTAGATTAGTTCCTTGGGGGGTCTAGTTTCCAAAATGGGGTCACTTGTAGGGGAGCTCTAATGTTTAGGCACACAGGGGCTCTCCGAACGCAACATGGTGTCCACTAACGATTGGAGCTAATTTTCCATTGAAAAAGTCAAATGGCGCGCCTTCCCTTCCAAGCCTTGCCATGCACCCAAACAGTGGTTTACCCCCACATATGAGGTATCGGCGTACTCAAGAGAAATTGCCCAACAAATTTTAGGATCCATTTTATCCTGTTGCCCATGTGAAAATGAAAAAATTGAGGCTAAAAAAATTTTTTTGTGAAAAAAAAGTACTTTTTCATTTTTTACGGATCAATTTGTGAAGCACCTGAGAGTTTAAAGTGCTCACTATGCATCTAGATAAGTTCCTTGGGGGGTCTAGTTTCCAAAATAGGGTCACATGTGGGGGAGCTTCAATGTTTAGGCACACAGGGTCTCTCCAAACGCGACATGGTGTCCGCTAACGATGGAGATAATTTTTCATTCAAAAAGTCAAATGGCACGCCTTCCCTTCCGAGCCTTGCCGTGCACCCAAACAGTGGTTTACCCCCACATATGAGGTATCGGCGTACTCAGGAGAAATTGCCCAACAAATTTTAGGATCCATTTTATCCTGTTGCCCATGTTAAAATGAAAAAATTGAGGCTAAAATAATGTTTTTGTGAAAAAAAAGTACTTTTTCATTTTTACGGATCAATTTGTGAAGCACCTGGGGGATTAAAGTGCTCACTATGCATCTAGATAAGTTCCTTGGGGCGTCTAGTTTCCAAAATGGGGTCACTTGTGGGGGAGCTCCAATGTTTAGGCACACGGGGGCTCTCCAAACGCGACATGGTGTCCGCTAAAGATTGGAGCCAATTTTTCATTGAAAAAGTCAAATGGCGCTCCTTCGCTTCCGAGCCCTGCCGTGCCCACAAACAGTGGTTTACCCCCACATATGAGGTATCAACGTACTCAGGACAAATTGGACAACAACTTTTGTGGTCCAGTTTCTCCTTTTACCCTTGGGAAAATAAAAAAATTGTTGCTAAAAGATCATTTTTGTGACTAAAAAGTTAAATGTTCACTTTTTCCTTCCATGTTGCTTCTGCTGTTGTGAAACACCTGAAGGGTTAATAAACTTCTTGAATGTGGTTTTGAGCACCTTGAGGGGTGCAGTTTTTAGAATGGTGTCACTTTTGGGTATTTTCTGCCATATAGAACCCTCAAACTGACTTCAAATGTGAGGTGGTCCCTAAAAAAAATGGTTTTGTAAATTTTGTTGTAAAAATGAGAAATCACTGGTCAAATTTTAACCCTTATAACTTCCTAGCAAAAAAAAAATTTCTTTCCAAAATTGTGCTGATGTAAAGTAGACATGTGGGAAATGTTATTTATTAACTATTTTGTGTCACATAACTCTCTGGTTTAACAGAATAAAAATTCAAAATGTGAAAATTGCGAAATTTTCAAAATTTTCGCCAAATTTCCGTTTTTTTCACAAATAAACTCAGAAATTATCGACCTAAATTTACCACTAACATGAAGCCCAATATGTCACGAAAAAACAATCTCAGAACCGCAAGGATCCGTTGAAGCGTTCCGGAGTTATTACCTCATAAAGGGACACTGGTCAGAATTGCAAAAAATGGCAAGGTCATGAAGGCCAAAATAGGCTGGGTCATGAAGGGGTTAATCCCTTTTTGCCACATGGATTATTTGTACTGATTTACCAAATAAACTATATTGTTATTCAGTGTGCACGACCCACTTTGTATAGCTATCTTTTTTCTGCGTTGCTATACAGTGCATAACCCCACCCATACTACTGACTGACAATTTTCTGAGTACACTGTGCATAGGCAAAAAGTTGACAATCAGTGATAGGGATGGCATAACACAGAGGTCATGAATATGGAGGACTACATGACAACAGGTTTATTAGTCCTCTAGTGATAATTTCCTGCTGATAAAAGTAGGATTTTTGCAAAACTACAGCATGTAGTTCAGTAAGTGAAACATTGCTGAAATCAGGGTTTCTGCTCCCAGATTATGTTGCTCTCAGATGGCATAGCAAAAATATGATAGCAGGGTAGTTTTTTGATATATAATATGAAGGCAGCAAAAGGTAGCAGCTGAGACACAGATTTCAGGGATTTGTCTCTTATCAGGCTGTGTGCTGTTGTTTCCATACAATGAAGGTTTTATCACCAAGAGATAATCGTTGCCCAGACTGATGCTCACGTGAGCCCTGGTCCAACTCACCACCTCCTCTGATAAGCAGCTTATTGTCACTAGACAATGTAAATAGAAAGCCCTGGTGTGGACAAGGGTAGCAGTAGTGTGGGTGGAGTCAGCTTTCTGAGCTCTGCTACACCTAAAATCTCTGGTTGTATCACAGCTGTTGCACCAAGTAAACTAAGTGATACATCATTGGATTCAGGATCTCTTTGCCTATATTATGCCGCTCACAGATGAGGTGGCAAAAACATGGTAATAGTTTCCCTTTAAGAACCCAGCTTCATATAATTAAGAACTTAGCTCTGTATAATTAAGGACTCTATACAGAGTATTATATGAGTGGTGTTCGTTAAAGATTTCCCCTGACCCACTTCTATTTATCACAGGAGGCTGAAACTGCCCATGTGTAATGATATAATTCTCTATAGGTTACGTGCCAATTTGCAAATCAGAACTGAAAACGGTCTTGATTTTACAGGTACTGAAGTGGTGTGAGTTTATAATGGATCTAGTGGAATACAGAGCAATCATCAAGTTCCTTTACTTGAAAGGCAGCACAAAAAAAGAGACGTTCGATGAGAGAAAAAAGGTTTATGGTGATGATTCTCCATCATATGATGTAGTCAAGAACTGTCATCATCAATTCAAATGTGGTCAGACTTCGGTGCAAACAGCTCCAATTCCAGGGCGACCCCACTCTGCTATTGATGAACACACCATCCAGCAAGTGGAGGTTGCCATTTTGGAAAATTGCCCCGTAACCATTCGCCACCTAACCGAAAATGTCAAGATTAGTGTGGGGTCCGTGGAAAAAATCACCCAAGACCATCTTCACATGCATAAGGTATCCGCTCGCTGGGTTCCCCGGCTGCTCACATCTTTCCAGAAGCAGGAACGAGTCGAATGCTCTCAGGCTCTATTGACTGATCACACAGGATGAAAGCTGGGTACTATGCTTCACTGCTGCGGAAATTGCGGGAGGCCATCAAAACCAAGAGACGTGGCATGCTCACCAAAGATGTCTGCCTTCTGCAAGACAATGCACCAGTTCAAGGGTAAGCATTTTCCAGATGATGAGACTCTGCTTTCCAAAATCACAACGTGGCTTTTGGAGCAACCTGTCGACTTCTACAAGCGAGGTGTTTACAGTGGCCTAAAGAGATGGGAGAAGTGTGCGTCCCTAGGTGGCACCTATGTAGAGAAGGACTAATAACTGTGCCAAGTTTCATTGCTCTCAGTCCACAGGAAGTGGGTCAGGGTAAATCTTTAATGAACGCCCCTCGTAAATAGAAAATTTTACATTTTCCGAACTGATATGCCATTTATATGCATGTACTTATTAACAGGCTGTATGAAAGGGGAGCGGGAGTTGTTCTGCAAAGTCTGGCTGATCGTACTGATGTAAACTTCATAACCAAGCAGTCAGCGGGAAGCTCTTTCTTTCTTTCATTGTAGTGAAACTTGCAGGGTGATATCGACTTTCAGGTCCACTTTGATGTGTCTTTTCCTCTCTATTTCATTATTATCACCTTGCCCTTACTGGGTTTTACTGACAGGGCTTTACTAATTGCTTTCTACATCTCTTTGATTTAGTACAATAAGTGAGTTGCATTGAATTTATGTTTTGGTTAATCTGCCCCTCTTTTTTTCTTTTATCAGGTTGATGCACGTTGCAGCATTTTATTATGTCCCCTGATCCGCATCCCTGATTTTCCGTATCTTCTCATGTCAATAGTCTCCGACGCCCTTGAGTTATGGAGCCCTTTTTGTATCAAGATTTAATGTGATATTTATTGTACAGAGGTGCATCAAGCTGTGATGCCACAGATCTGTTCGACAGGTGACTATAGATGCATTACTTGATAGAAATTAATATTAATAAGGATCAAAGCTTTAAGAGATGATGACTGTTAGAATTGATGATAGGGATAATGCACACAGTGCAAATTCCTTAGACAATTTTTTCTAGCAACAGGTTTATTTTTCCCAACATTTTTATTTCTAGATAAAGAAGACCTATCAGCTCTCCCAATACGTATGTGTTTTACTGAAGACTAGCATTCCTTATAAAATCCAGTAATAATTTGTTTTTCTTAAAACTCTGCACTCCTCCTGAAAATGTGTTACTAAATTGACAGCTAAACCATTGCCAAAGAGGTTCTGACATTGTAAACAGTTTAACACACTTTATTGATAAGGTAATTATTACCCAATTATCAGTGTATTCATTCATTTTCCCGAATTAGAAGAGTGACGAATGCTTTAAATTGCTTAGATACAAACCTTTTTTAAATAAAAAAAAATGATAGGAGGGCATAAAATTAAAAACTAAGTAGGCTGTTTTGTGTCTCTACCCAATGAAATTACTCTAAGAACAAATTGATGACCACATAGAGCATCAACACTAAAATGTAATCTATGCGCGTAGATAGTAATTTAATAAAAGGGTTAATCCTAGGATATGACAAAAATGTCTGGGACTCATGTCTAAATTGAAAAAGGAGCCCTGTTATGCACAAAAAGTTGTTAGAAATACTATGCAATGTTCATTGTGCCAGTACCCCTGATGATGCTGTCACTTCTGCGAAACATGTTGGGAAGGGAAGGGGATGGGAGGCATCGCATAAGTAGTGTGTCACTGAAAGGTTAGTGAGCTTAGCTTTAGAAAATATATAACACCCACATACCACTGGAATAATTATTGAAATATTTTTGCAATAGTGATATTGAAAAATTGTATTGCATTGCATACATTGTTCAGTAGCAGTCTCAGCATTATAGTTTTTAATCACTTTTTTTTATGCGAGGGACACACAATGAAATAATTGGTCTTTAGAGAATTACAAGTAAAAACTAAGTTTTATTTGCGGGGCAAATAGTGGTAATTTGTTTGCCAGCTAGCGAATTTGAAATAATAGCACTATTAGTATTGGACACATTAGGTGATTGTTCTGAGGAGTAATTAAATGAGCACCAGGAAGGAATCTAGAAACTATTGAAAAAGTTATGTATTAATTAAGTGTTCGAAGAAAGAAATCTAATTTTGAATCATGGGATAACAATACGTCTTCTTTAACATAAAAAAAAATGTTCATTTGTTTTTTTACCAATGTCTCTATTAATTGTTTTTTATTATAATATGCTAGTATATGCAGTACTTTATGTGCATGTTGATACATTAACCTGTACACTAATTATGCAAAGGTAGATAAAATACCTATCCAGATAGCCATCCAGACTTGTATGCATCTATCGACATCAATTCAAACAGGTTTAGGATGGCGTCACATTTTCGTGGTTCGTGCATGGATCATGGTTTATAGACCAGCCAGGGGTCTCCTGACCTGAATTTTTCTGGCATAAATATACCGGAGACTCTTGGTTTTTAGCCTGGAGGCCTGTGATCAGTCTGCAAATTGGGATCTGTATACGGATCGTGAATCTAGGACGCGTGACGTCGGCCTTAAACTGCCATTGTGTTACAAGCGTTGACCTCTCTTGAGGAGCTTATCGTTCATATAACTGTGGCATTGAATAGGGGAAACGAGGATTATAATATGGTCACATATTGAAAAAAGACACATAATGAGAGACTTTTTTTATGTCTTTTCTATGCAAATTAGTATAAATTATTCTGCATATATAGATGTAAGCTGTGAACCAATTACAGAGAATCTCGGAAAGCTCATCCCACAAGACCAAACCACACATATGGGCATGGAGGTGTATGAAACCTAAATCCATTCACACCTTCACATTTTCAATTTGTTGCTGGATTGCTAAGAAATCAGCACTTTATTACATATGCAAATGTTGTGTTAAGTGCTCTGGTCATGGCAAAGCACTTTCCGAGCCTCTGCCTTTCAATGTGGTTTCCTCACCTAGCACCAGCCTCTTTGTCTTATTTCTTAGCTGTCTTATTTCCATGCATAGCAGATCTAATGTCACGTAGACAGTGAGCCATCAAGTCAGCTAAGGAGGCTGGTGCTCAGGATGTGTTCTGTCAGGCCAAGACTCCAAGAGCACTTTATTCCTCATTCCTCATTTGCATATTTATTAAAACACTGTTTTCTAGACAATGCAACAACAGATAGTAGATATGAAAATGTGCACAGATTTAGCTGTAAAAGACTTGAATGCCCATATACAGTATGTGGTTTGGAAGGTGGGAATGATCTTACTGACAGATTCTCGTTAAGGATACTTTGAAATAGAAGAACAACCTGAAACTAGGTTTAATCACCTCCTTAATTTAGAGTTTTTAGAGATGAGTGTTGTGTATTAACAGATATGGAGACTTTGGAGAGCATTTTTTTGTAACTTGAAAAGATTTTCCTCTAATTCCTAAATGCTGTAGCTGTAAGGTGCCTGGGCAAGGTAGTCTGGCACCCTACAGACAAAACGTGTCCCAGTATCAGTGTGCTGCTGTGTGTTGGGCACATCACACTTACTTGTGTCCCATAGACCTCCACTGGCCCAAGGCTTTCATCTTCCAGAACCTTCACCGCATACATTATAGATGGTGCTGAATTCGTTAAAACAGTCCAAATTTTACTTGGTGGGTTAGGGTCATTACAATTGGGCATATAGGATAGTGCCCAACGGGTTATAGTCTTTCCTACAGGTATCAGACTTAACTTCAGCACTAGTTCTGGGTAGAGCATCCCCCTTGCTAACTCCTCTAGCACTAGGAAATCTTCCCCACCACAAGCAGTGCGCCTGGATTCCATCACTTTCAACCTCTGAGAGTTTGAATCCATCTTTCCCTGCAACTCCACAGACTTAATGAGCCCAAAGGCCTCTATGTCCATCTGAAGGTTCCCAGGTTCCCGGATTTGCATGGAAGGGTTCTTTGGCAACATGAGCCCCAAGTAACCAGCTCAAGTTGTCCCTAGCAGCCTATTGCCTGTTACCGCTGCTGTCACTTCACCACACTTTCTCTAACTGAACTCACTTCTTGCTGTTCCTGAAACTACCCAGAGATTCCTAAAGTGCAGTGTTGCACTAGAGGGGTCAGTCCTAACTTAAGACATATGTTAATGTGGAACTTTATTGTATGATGGTATCTATGTACTACAAACTATAGCACTATGCAATTTATTTATGTATACTTAACTAACTAAGACTTATATAGAGTGAGAATTAGTGAATATTAGTAAAGTTTTTTATGTGGTACTGATATATAGTTTGTTATGGGTATTTTGGATGGTTCAGTACTGTTGCAACCCTTTATGCATTAAACACAAATTCAATGCAAGTTTACTACCTTTATGGCACAAGCACATCTATATCTTTAGACATTATTCCAATATCTATTCATGATGCTAAGGTTTGTTATAGCCAACTTTATACAATTTTCAGCCTTGGAAAAATTCAGTGAATACTATGCAAAGAGGCCACACATGGATTCGTATTGACATTTACATTTGAGGGATAAACTGCATATGATGATATTTACTTGTGGGTGTGCTATGGGATTGGGCAGTCTAATTTGTATTGTATCTCCATTATTATATGGTTTTGTACCATTTTAGATTTTGTGTTAATAAAGTTTATTTATTTTACTTGGCATTGGCTTCTGTTCTCTGCTTGGATTTTGTACTGTTTTGAGAAGCGCCTGTGATTAAGCCTGTCAATTGTAGGTTTATTCTAGATGTCAGTATTTTTATGGTGATACAAAACTTGTATAGTTTTTTTTATTTAAGTGTTAAAAAAATTCTAGTTTTATTTATTTTTTAAAATCGTGGTTTGATCTAGCTGTGTGAGCGCTTGTTTTTTGCACTCTGAGTTAGTGGTTTTATTGATACCAATTTGGAGTATGTGCAATATTTTGATTTGTTACTATTACATTTTTTAGAGATTTGTGTGACAAAACATATAAAATTTTGGTGTTTTGTTTAAATTTCTCTTTACAGCATTTACCAAATGGCTTAATTAATTTTAGACTTTGTTAGACCAGACCAAATATGTTTATTATTTTTAATAGGGGAAAATGGGTTGATTCAAATTTGTATATACTTTTTTATTTTTAAAAACTTTTCTTTTAAATATTTAACTTTTTTTTAAAACATATTTTAATTCCCTTGAGAGTACTTGTCTTGGTTATGGTCACACTATCACACTATCAGTATTTGGTTATCATTTTACCTCAGTGTTTGAAAGCCAAAACCAGGTAAGAAACAATCAGAGAAAAAGCAAAATAGAAACACGTGAACTGGAAATTAGAAATGGGTGGACCCCTGGGTGTTTGGGTCCAGCGGGTTCGGCTGAACAGTTAAAAAAAAGTTTACATTCCGGTACCAGAACAGTACCCAGATCTGAACCCGAACCCGGACCCCATTCACTTGAATGGAGGGCCCGAACATCCAAGGTTTGCCACGCTGTCATGTGCATGACTGAGTGGCAAACACTGCTTCTGATCGGCGGTAAAATCATTCAAATGACAGTGTGAGCACGCAGTTTTGATCGGAGGTAAAAAATTTACCTCCGGTCACTGGCATCAGCTGATGTGACTACTGCTCCCATCAGCCTATGCCTGCTGCCGCTAATAATAGCGAGAGCAGGCGGCAGCTGATAGTAGTATTGTCACACCCAAATATTTAAACATCGGTAGAAGGACAATTTTTGGTTTTATTAGAAAGAGATGAGATTTCACACAAACTAAGTTCTACACTATTTGTGACAATACTCAATTTTTAAACAACCAGATTTTTACACATCTACCAGCCCATTTTTTTGCTTTCTTAAAACCAACGAAATTTCACACAAACCAAGTTTTAGAGTACATGTGACAATAGACAATTTTTGAACAACCAAATGTCTCCACCTAAACCATTCCAATTTTGGATTTTATTTCAAACCAATGAAAATTCACACAAACCAAGCTGTAGAGTATATGTGACAATAGTAAAAAATTTTAAACTGTACCAGGACAAGCAGTTTGTAAAAATTTTAACCTGCTGTAATTTTACCCAAAGCATGCTAAACTGTATGGATGAGTAAATTAAATCAGGAAAAAAAAATTGAACTTTTTTGTAGTGTTATATACCACTGAAATGTACACAAGAACAAGTAATACTGTATGGATGAGCAATATAATACTGATACATTTTTAACATGTTTTTGGAGGCTTATATAGTAACAAAATGTACCCAAGAACACATAGTACCGTATGGATGAGCAATATAATACCAATACATTCTTTACCAAGATTTTAGAGGGTTATATACTACCGAAATGCACCCGAGAAGATGTAATACCCTTTGGATGCAATATAATACAGACCCTGGAGGGTTATATACCCATCAAATGTACCCAAGAAGACGTAATACCATATGGATGAACAATATAATACGAATAGATTTTTTAACAAGTTTTTGGAGGATTATAAAGCAACAAAATGTATCCAAGAACACGTAATATTGTGTGGATGAGCAATATAATACCAATAAATGTTTAACCAAGTAGAACTTTGACCTTCAACTGTGAGAGACAGAGTCTTAAGAAAAATTCCAGAAAATCACATTGTATGATTTTAACATAATTAATTTCCATTTTATTGCATGAAATAAGTATTTGATACTATAGAAAATCAGAACATAATATTTGGCACAGAATCCTTTGTTTGCAAATACAGGAGTCAGAGGTTTCCTGTACTTCTTCACCAAGTTTGCACACACTGCAGCAGGGATTTTGGCCCACTTTTTCATACAGATCTTCTCCAAATCGTTCAGGTTTCGGGGCTGTCGCTGGGCAACATTCAGTTTCAGCTCCCTCCAAAGATTTTCTATTGGGTTCAGATCTGGAGACTGGCTAGGCCACTTCAGGACCATTAAATGTTTCTTAAGGAGCCACCCCTTAGTTGCCCTAGCTGTGGGTTTTAAGTCGTTCTCACGCTGGAAGACCCAGCCACGTCCCATCTTTAATGCTCTTACTGAGGGAAGGAGGTTGTTGACGAAAGTCTCGCGATACATGACCTCATCCATCCTCTCTTGAATACGGTGCAGTCGTTATGTCCCTTTTGCAGGAAAGCACCCCAAAGTATGATGTTTACCACACCATGCATAACGGTTGGAACGGTGTTCATTGGGTTGTACACTTCCTTCTTTTTCCTCCAAACATGGCTAGTGGAATTGATACCAAAAGTTCTTATTTTGGTCGAATCTGACCACATGACCTTCTCCCATGCCTCCTCTGGATCATCCAGATGGTCATTAGCGAATTTCAAACGTGCCTGGACATGTGCTGGCATGAGCAGGTTGATCTTGCGTGTCCTGCAGGGTTTTAATCCATGGCGGCATAGTGTGTTACTAACAGTAATGTTAGAGACTTTGGTCCCAGCTCTCTTCAGGTCATTGACAAGGTCCTCCCGTGTAGTGCTGGAATGATTCCTCATCTTTCTTAGAATCATCTTTACCCCATGAGGCAAGATCTAGCATGAAGCCGCTGACCGAGGAATATTGACCATCATCTTGTGTTTCTTCCATTTTATAATAATTGCGCCAACAGTATTTGCCTTCTCACCAAGCTGCTTGCCTATAGTTCTGTAGCACATCCCAGCCTTGTGCTGGTCCACAATTTTGTCCCTGGTGTCCTTCGACAGCTCTTTGGACTTGGCCATGTTGGAGAGGTTGGAGTGTAATTGAGTACGTGTTCAGGTGTCTTTAATACAGTTAACGAGTTCAAACAGGTGCAAGTAATACAGGTAATGAGAGCAGAGTAGGCGGCTTCTTAAACAAAAACTAACAGGTCTGTGAAAGCCAGAATTCTGGCTGGACGGTAGGTGATCAATACTTATTTCATGCAATAAAATTAAATTATTTATAAATCATAAAATGTGATGTTCTTTTTTTAATTTTTAGATTCTGTCTCTCACAGATGAAGTGTACCTACGATAAAAACTACAGATCTTTCCATTCTTTGTAGATGGGAAAACTTGCAAAATCAGCAGTGTATCAAATACTTATTTTCCCCACTGTATGTCTGCTGGTTATTACCTTGACACAACAAGTTCTTTTTAAAGGTAGAAAACGTTGTGAACTGATTCTTCTTGGTATGATTTTTTTTACATGACAAAACCTTGCATTTTAACAGGGGTGTGTAGATGCTTTATATCCTCTCTGTATCAGGCTATGAACTTTCCAATATCATGTTCGCTCTATATCTGAAACTCAACCTTTCTAAAACTGAACTTCTTCTGCTCCTGCTGTCTGCTCACCTCCCTAAATCTGACATCTCCCTCTTCGTGTGTGGCACCACAATAATGCCTAGGTAGCAGGCGCTCTGTCTGAGTGTTATGTTTGACAACAATCTTTCCTTCACTTCCTATATACAATCTCTTGCCCGTTCTTGTCGCATGTACCTAAAGAACATCTCTAGAATCCACCCTTTTCTCACCATAGAAACAAAAACCCTCACTGTTGCCCTGATCCACTCTCGCCTAGACTACTGTAATATTCTATTAATTGGCCTCTCCCTCACTTGACTTTCCCCTCTCCAGTCCATCCTTAATGCAGCAGCTAGGATCGTCTATCTGGCTAATCGGTACTCGGACGCATCCGCTCTTTGCCAGTCATTGCACTGGCTGCCCATACATTATAGGATCCGATTTAAACTGCTTTTTCTCACCCACAAAGCTATTCACAGTGCGGCACCCCCCTATATTTCCTTTCCTCATTTCTGTTTATCGACCTAACCGCTTGCTACGCTCTGCAAGCGACTTTCCACTAATCTCTGCTCTAATCCGTACCTCCCACTCCCGGCTCCAAGACTTCTCTTGAGTTGCACCAATACTCTGGAATGCTCTACCCCAAGAAATTAGGACTAACCACAACTTATACAATTTTAGGTGCTCCCTAAAAACACATCTGTTTAGAGCGGCCTATCACGTTCCCTAATCAAAGTCCTTTTATATAAACATATAGCCCGTAAAATATCTCTCCATTAAACTCGACCGCACCCAAAAGCACCACAAATATTGGCTGGTGACTAGCTCCCCCATTCCCTCAAAATAGCTGGACCATCATTGTAAATAAGCACCTGTACTTTGTGTCAACCCCACTTCATTGTAGACTGTAAGCTCTTATGAGCAGGGTCATCATTATCTTGCTTTAATTATTGTATTATCTTCAATGTTGTTACTTATGACTTGCATATGGACTATTGGATTGTAATGCGCTGTGGAATATGCTGGCGTGATACAAAGATTACTATTATTATGAACTCACATTTTTAATTTGGCTATTGAAAGTGGAAGCTGTGCTGTTATTGGCGACTATTGGCAAATAAGCCAATTTTGCTTTGATCTGCAGTCATTGGCCATTTACCACTGATGGTTCCTTAACTTCAAGCATTTAATTTTGCGCCATCCCTTTTGAATAACCCTGTATAGGGAACATTTAATAATATAGCAACAGAAAGTATAGAAACATGCTTCTGGGTTACGTACCTAAATCGTTGTGAAAGGTTATCTTTTTCCTAATAATTCAGCAAACGAAGGCTAGTGGCAACTCTGTATGTTTCAAATTATTGCATTTCAGATCATTTAACTTACAGTATGTTACAAGAACTCTAAACACTGTTGTTCTTCGGGGGAGTTTGACACACAGATGAAATGTGTGAGATAAGAAGATCACAAGCGAAAAAAAGAATACAGACAAGAGGAGAGCACAGCCAAAAACAAAATTAGACTCTGATGTTTATCCCTGTCACTGACATAATTCTCTAGTTGATGACAAGTGAGAGCTTGTTAAATGGAATTTTCCCTCCTCAAAGCTATGAAGCTAAATTACATTTCCTTCACACTTGCAACAATAAAATCTGAAACTTTATATAAGCTGTCTACTGCTTTGTACTAATGAGATAAGTGTTAAAAGAGTTGTCCGGTCTAGAAAAAAAAAAATTTCAAGGCATTGATGAGCTTAAAATAAAAAATGGTGGCATATTCATCCTCCGGTACACCCACGGATCCAGAGCATGGTGCATGGACCACTGCATCTAGTGATTGGCTTCAGTGGTCTGGTGACTAGAAGAATGTGTCATGAGATATTCACATTGTAATGATGGGCACCGTGGTAATCAGCGGACCTCAGATGTCATGACAACCCATTAGCTCCCCGCAATCACATGACAGGGGCGCCAATGGGCAGGATGAAAGACGCACTTCCGGACATCACGTTTTAAATCCTGCTGTCAGTGATTGTCAGTGGGATTTAACTGGTTAGCTGCACCGCTGCACCCATGCAAGTTAAAGGCACATGATGACTGATTAAATTAGCCATAAAGTGCTGAAAAAGATGCCGGCTCAGAGTGTTTGCCCGCATCAAAGTCATGGATACGACATATGACGTAAATATATGTCATATGTAGTAAAAGGGGTTAAAGAAATCTTAACTCTTTTTTAATTTTCTCTATTTGTAAATATTGTGTTAATTCTAAGTCAAAATATATGTATTTTTAAGAATTATTGTGGCCAATTCATCAAGACTGGCATAGTGCAATTCATTAAAAGGTGCATGCGGTGCTCCTTCTGAGTGGCATGTGTCTCCTCCTCCCATGCCAGAAATGCCCTGTCTTGCCCTTTCCCTTCCCCAGTTCTACCCTTTTTGATGGTGCTTTTTGATCCAAAATAGCATGAAAACGCCAAACGTCACTGTTTTTTTTGCACAACTTTTCAAGCTTTTACGCCACTTTTAAGGCTTAAAAGCTTTTATAAATCCATTGTTTTTGGTAGGACATTTGTACAGCAGGACTCTTCAGCCTCTGTAGTGCTATATTTTATAGTATATATCCATCTTTGCAACCAATTTTTTACTGTTCTACTGTGTTAGATAAAAAGAGAATCAATCTTTGAAATCCTGTTGTGTTGTGTGCACAGCACCTATACAGAGCTATGTGTCTCCTGGGTGACAGACCAGGAGTTTTGCTAGAGTCTTAAAAGATCAAGGGTACATAAATATGGGAGCCACATATTGTTTGGTGTCGTGTTCCCTCCGCTGCACAGGGGGAATCTCAAACCATGACCACTGTGGTCTCCCATTCTCCTCCAGCCGCAGTGGAGCCTGCTCAGTGGAGATTTTGGTCCCAGCGTCTGGCTCAAGCTGATTCTGTGCGAATGGTACTGCTGCCTTTCCAGGCTCTGTCTTTGTAGCCAGTACTGATCAGCAGCGTGCAGACCTTTCTGGGACTAAGTCCTGCTTTTCTCATACTGAGCATGCCCACTGGATGACCTCCCATTGGAGGTCGGGGGTCACATGCTCAGGTCCTGTTACGGCTCCTATTTGACTGTATAAAAAAGAAGGCATAGAGATAGATCACATATAGGGGATCACCTGAGGCATGAGATCAGCATACAAATCTTGAATTTTTATTAGACACAAAAAAAAACACACAGCAAAGGTTAAAAACATTTAAAAGTAGTCACTCATGTGACATAACATGTTATCCAGCGGCTCATAATGGAGCCCACCACCTGAAATACTCCCGAAAAGATACAAACCAATATATACAGTAACGGTATCTATATGAACAGCATTTCAAGAGCCCAAGGAGCTAAATATCCAATCCCTAAAGGGTTAAATTGTAAATAAAGAAATAGCCATTTGCATGTGAATATATAGTGTGTATATCTGCAACAGCTCTAGACAAAAACAATGGGCGCAGTGTTAAATGACTCCAACTGTTCCACGCAAGACATACCAACAAAATAAAGTAAAGGAGGGTCTGCAGATTTGCAGGCTTGTACAAGACCCCATCCCTAAAGATACTCCATTCCAGAGCTATGTACACCAATAAGTATAAGTGGCTAAATAACCAGTCACAAATGCATACAAATGGTTACAAAAGGCTGTGAGCACCAGCCATACCCAATAGTCACGGGTGGTGCTATAGTTCAGTGAGTACCCGCAGGGAGTAAAGCCAAAAATGATAGCCATGCACCATAGATAGCCAATGTATAGAAGCAAAATGGAAGTAACAGAAAGCTACAGGATCAGACTACACATGGTTTGTTAGTAGTCTGTAACCATGGAGACACAAATACGCATCGGAAGTATGAAAATAAATGGCACGATACTGGTAATCTGTATTACTTTTTTTTATTAAGATGCATGGAAGGCCAAATAAAAATTGGATGTAAAGATGAGCCTAGATGTCAGATTGGTTGTTGATCCCAGCAAAAGTGGCTCGATCAGCCTAAGACATGAAATTTCTGGCAGATCGCCAATGTATTGGAGAGATTGGTCAACAAATATTCAAGGTTAATGTAAACGGGCAACAAACAATAGTCACAGTTAAAATATGGTTGTAGATTTGGTGATCAATGAAGACTTCAACCAACTTTGTCATGCACTGCCCGGCAGACTCAAAGCTTGGCATAATATTATAACCAATATTAGTTATTTTGCCCAGAGTGTAAAGTAAATCACAAGTTATAGGAAAACTGAACAGCGTTAATTAGTGGAGAAGCGAGTTCCCCAAGCACTGTTTTGAATGGAGGTCAGATGTTCTTGATGATTGGAAGAGTAGAGTAACCAAGGTGATATTTTGATATAGTGGTTTAATATATTGCAGGTCGTGCTATTGCGGACAGTAAAAGGATCTATATGAATCTTGCTGCTACTTAAAAGGTTGAAATTGATTGTTGCTCCAAGAGACTAATTTAATAAGCTCAGCGCTCCGCTCCTATTCACTCTGAAAGTTGGAGATAAATTCTGTAAATAGTTCTCAGAAAACTTCTAGCTAGTTTGTTCAGGAATTGTATGAAAGCATCTGTTCTGTACAGTATCTGTGTCTTGTGTCCTCACTGTAACCATATGGCAACAGTAAAGAATAGTCCGATAGTGTGTTACGAATAAATAACCCATGATGGGTTTTAATAGATACAGTGCCTAAAAGTAGTATTCAACCCCCTGCAGATTTAGCAGGTTTAATAAGATGCAAATAAGTTAGAGCCTTCAAACTTCAAACAAGAGCAGGATTTATTAACCCCTTAATCCCATCTGACGTACTATACCGTCGAGGTGGGGTGGGCCTTAATTCCCACCGACGGTATAGTACGTCATACGCGATCGGCCGCGCTCACGGGGGGAGCGCGGCCGATCGCGGCCGGGTGTCAGCTGCATATCGCAGCTGACATCCGGCACTATGTGCCAGGAGCGGTCACGGACCGCCCCCGGCACATTAACCCCCGGCACACCGCGATCAAACATGATCGCGATGTGCCGGCGGTGCAGGGAAGCATCGCGCAGGGAGGGGGCTCCCTGCGGGCTTCCCTGAGACCCCCGGAGCAACGCGATGTGATCGCGTTGCTGCGAGAGTCTTACCTCCCTCCCTGCCTGCTCCAGACCCGGATCCAAGATGGCCGCGGATCCGGGTCCTGCAGGGAGGGAGGTGGCTTCACAGAAGCCTGCTCAGAGCAGGCACTGTGAAGCAGCCTGCACTTCTCGCAGATCGGTGATCTGTCAGAGTGCTATGCAAACTGACAGATCACCGATCTGTATTGTCCCCCCCTGGGGCAAAGTAAAAAAGTAAAAAAAAAAAATTCCAAATGTGTAAAAAAAAATAAAAAAAAATATTCCAAAATAATGAAAAAAAAAAAAAATATTATTCCCATAAATACATTTCTTTATCTAAATATATAAAAAAAAAACAATAAAAGTACACATATTTAGTATCGCCGCGTCCGTAACGACCCGACCTATAAAACTGGCCCACTAGTTAACCCCTTCAGTAAACACCGTAAGAAAAAAAAAAAAAAAACGAGACAAAAAACAACGCTTTATTATCATACCGCCGAACAAAAAGTGGAATAACACACGATCAAAAAGACAAATATAAATAACCATGGTACCGCTGAAAACGTCATCTTGTCCCGCAAATAACGAGCCACCATACAGCATCATCAGCAAAAAAATAAAAAAGTTATAGTCCTGAGAATAAAGCGATGCAAAAATAATTATTTTTTCAATAAAATAGTTTTTATCGTATAAAAGCGCCAAAACATAAAAAAATGATATAAATGAGGTATCGCTGTAATCGTACTGACCCGAAGAATAAAACTGCTTTATCAATTTTACCAAACGCGGAACGGTATAAACGCCTCCCCCAAAAGAAATTCATGAATAGCTGGTTTTTGGTCATTCTGCCTCACAAAAATCGGAATAAAAAGCGATCAAAAAATGTGACGTGCCCAAAAATGTTACCAATAAAAACGTCAACTCGTCCCGCAAAAAACAAGACCTCACATGACTGTGGACCAAAATATGGAAAATTTATAGCTCTCAAAATGTGGTAACGCAAAAAATATTTTTTGCAATAAAAAGCGTCTTTCAGTGTGTGACGGCTGCCAATCATAAAAATCCGCTAAAAAACTCGCTATAAAAGTAAATCAAACCCCCCTTCATCACCCCCTTAGTTAGGAAAAAAAAATGTATTTATTTCCATTTTCCCATTAGGGCTAGGGTTAGGGCAAGGGTTGGAGCTAGGGTTAAGGCTACAGTTAGGGTTGGGGCTAAAGTTAGGGTTAGGGTTGGGGCTAAAGTTACGGTTTGGGTTTAGATTACATTTACGGTTGGGAATAGGGTTGGGATTAGGGTTAGGGGTGTGTCAGGGTTAGAGGTGTGGTTAGGGTTACTGTTGGGATTAGGGTTAGGGGTGTGTTTGGATTAGGGTTTCAGTTATAATTGGGGGGTTTCCACTGTTTCGGCACATCAGGGGCTCTCCAAACGCGACATGGCGTCCGATCTCAATTCCAGCCAATTCTGCGTTGAAAAAGTAAAACAGTGCTCCTTCCCTTCCGAGCTCTCCCGTGTGCCCAAACAGGGGTTTACCCCAACATATGGGGTATCAGCGTACTCAGGACAAATAGGACAACAACCTTTGGGGTCCAATTTCTCCTGTTACCCCTGGGAAAATACAAAACTGGGGGCTAAAAAATAATTTTTGTGGGAAAAACAAAGATTTTTTATTTTCACGGCTCTGCGTTATAAACTGTAGTGAAACACTTGGGGGTTCAAAGTTCTTACAACACATCTAGATAAGTTCCTTGGGGGGTCTAGTTTCCAAAATGGGGTCACTTGTGTGGGGGTTCTACTGTTTAGGTACATTTGGGGCTCTGCAAACGCAATGTGACGCCTGCAGACCATTCCATCTAAGTCTGCATTCCAAATGGCGCTCCTTCCCTTCCGAGCCCTCCCATGCATCCAAACGGTGGTTCCCCCCACATATGGGGTATCAGCGCACTCAGGACAAATTGGACAACAACTTTTGGGGTCCAATTTCTCCTGTTACCCTCGGGAAAATACAAAACCGGGGGCTGAAAAATATTTTATGTGGGAAAAATTTTTAGTTTTATTTTTACGGCTCTGCATTATAAACTTCTGGGAAGCCCTTGGTGGGTCAAAGCGCTCACCACACATCTAGATAAGTTCCTTAGGCGGTCTACTTTCCAACATGGTGTCACTTGTGGGGGGTTTCTACTGTTTAGATACATTAGGGGCTCTGCAAACGCAATGTGACGCCTGCAGACCATTCCATCTAAGTCTGCATTCCAAATGGCGCTCCTTCACTTCCGAGCCCTTCCATGCGTCCAAACGGTGGTTCCCCCCACATATCGGGTATCAGCGCACTCAGGACAAATTGGACAACAACATTTGGGGTCCAATTTCTCCTGTTACCATCGGGAAAATACAAAACTGGGGGCTAAAAAATAATTTTTGTGGGAAAAAATTTTTGTTTTTATGTTTATGGCTCTGCATTATAAACTTCTGTGAAGCCCTTGGTGGGTCAAAGTGCTCACCACACATCTAGATAAGTTCCTTAGGGGGTCTACTTTCCAACATGGTGTCACTTGTGGGGGGTTTCTACTGTTTAGGTACATTAGGGGCTCTGCAAACGCAATGTGACGCCTGCAGACCATTCCATCTAAGTCTGCATTCCAAATGGCGCTCCTTCCTTTCCGAGCCCTCCCATGCGCCCAAACAGTGGTTCTCCCCACATATGGTGTATCATCGCACTCAGGACAACTTGGACAACAAATTTTGGGGTCCAATTTCTCCTGCTACCCTCGGGAAAATACAAAACTGGGGGCTAAAAAAATAATTTTTGTGGGAAAAAATTTTTGTTTTATTTTTACGGCTCTGCATTATTAACTTCTGTGAAGCCCTTGGTGGGTCAAAGCGCTCAAAACACATCTAGATAAGTTCCTTAGGGGGTCTACTTTCCAAAATGGTGTCACTTGTGGGGGGTTTCAATGTTTAGGCACACCAGTGGCTCTCCAAACGCAACATGGCGTCCCATCTCAATTCCTGTCAATTTTGCATTGAAAAGTCAAACGGTGCTACTTCCTTTCCGAGCTCTCCCATGCGCCCAAACAGTGGTTTACCCCCACATATGGGGTATCAGCGTACTCAGGACAAATTGTACAACAACTTTTGGGGTCCAATTTCTCCTGCTACCCTTGGAAAAATACAAAACTGGGGGCCCAAAAATAAGTTTTGTGGGAAAAAAAAGATTTTTTATTTTCACGGCTCTGCGTTGTAAACTGTAGTGAAACACTTGGGGGTTCAAAGTTCTCACAACACATCTAGATAAGTTCCTTGGGGGGTCTAGTTTCCGATATGGGGTCACTTGTGGGGGGTTTGTACTGTTTGGGTACATCAGGGGCTCTGCAAATGCAACGTGACGCCTGCAGACCAATCCATTTAAGTCTGCATTCCAAATGGCGCTCCTTCCCTTCCGAGCTCTGTCATGCGCCCAAACAGTGGTTCCCCCCCACATATGGGGTATCAGCATACTCAGGACAAATTGGACAACAACTTTTGGGGTCCAATTTATCCTGATACCCTTGTAAAAATACAAAACTGGGGGCTAAAAAATCATTTTTGTGAAAAAAAAGGAATTTTTATTTTTACGGCTCTGCATTATAAACTTCTGTGAAGCACTTGTTGGGTCAAAGTGCTCACCACACATCTAGATAAGTTCCTTAGGGGGTCTACTTTCCAAAATGGTGTCACTTGTGGGGGGTTTCAATGTTTAGGCACATCAGGGGCTCTCCAAATGCAACATGGCGTCCCATCTCAATTCCAGTCAATTTTGCATTGAAAAGTCAAATGGCGCTCCTTCCCTTCCGAGCTCTGCCCTGCGCCCAAACAATGGTTTACACCCACATATGGGGTATCATCGTACTCAGGACAAATTGCACAACAATTTTTGAGGTCCAATTTCTTCTCTTACCCTTGGGAAAATAAAAAATTGGGGGCGAAAAGATCATTTTTGTGAAAAAATATGATTTTTTATTTTTACCGCTCTGCATTATAAACTTCTGTGAAGCACTTGTTGGGTCAAAGTGCTCACCACACATCTAGATAAGTTCCTTAGGGGGTCTACTTTCCAAAATGGTGTCACTTGTGGGGGGTTTCAATGTTTAGGCACATCAGGGGCTCTCCAAATGCAACTTGGCGTCCCATCTCAATTCCAGTCAATTTTGCATTGAAAAGTCAAATGGCGCTCCTTTCCTTCCGAGCTCTGCCATGCGCCCAAACAGTGGATTACCCCCACATATGGGGTATCAGCGTACTCAGGACAAATTGTACAACAAATTTTGGGGTCTATTTTCTCCTGTTACCCTTGGTAAAATAAAACAAATTGGATCTGAAATAAATTTTGTGTGAAATAAAGTTAAATGTTCATTTTTATTTAAACATTCCAAAAATTCCTGTGAAACACCTGAAGGGTTAATAAACTTCTTGAAAGTGGTTTTGAGTACCTTGAGGGGTGCAGTTTTTAGAATGGTGTCACACTTGGGTATTTTCTATCATATAGACCCCTCAAAATGACTTCAAATGAGATGTGGTCCCTAAAAAAAAATGGTGTTGTAAAAATGAGAAATTGCTGGTCAAATTTTAACCCTTATAACTCCGTCACAAAAAAAAATTTTGGTTCCAAAATTGTGCTGATGTAAAGTAGACATGTGGGAAATGTTACTTATTAAGTATTTTGCGTGACATATGTCTGTGATTTAAGGGCATAAAAATTAAAAGTTGGAAAATTGCGAAATTTTCAAAATTTTCGCCAAATATTCGTTTTTTTCACAAATAAACGCAAGTTATATTGAAGAAATTTTACCACTATCATGAAGTACAATATGTCACGAGAAAACAATGTCAGAATCGCCAAGATCCGTTGAAGCGTTCCAGAGTTATAACCTCATAAAGGGACAGTGGTCAGAATTGTAAAAATTGGCCCGGTCATTAACGTGCAAACCACCCTCGGGGCTTAAGGGGTTAACAGATGCTTAAATCTTACAAACCAAAAAGTTTTGTTGCTCAGTTAAATTTTTATAAATTTTAAACATAAAAGTGTGGGTCAATTATTATTCAACCCCTAGATTTAATATTTTGTGGAATAACCTTTGTTTGCAATTATAGCTAATAATCGTCTTTTATAAGACCTGATCAGGCCGGCACAGGTCTCTGGAGTTATCTTGGCCCACTCCTCCATGCAGATCTTCTCCAAGTTATCTAGGTTCTTTGGGTGTCTCATGTGGACTTTAATCTTGAGCTCCTTCCACAAGTTTTCAATTGGGTTAAGGTCATGAGACTGACTAGGCCACTGCAACACCTTGATTTTTTGCCTCTTGAACCAGGCCTTGGTTTTCTTGGCTGTGTGCTTTGGGTCATTGTCTTGTTGGAAGATGAAATGACGACCCATCTTAAGATCCTTGATGGAGGAGCGGAGGTTCTTGGCCAAAATCTCCAGGTAGGCTGTGCTATTCATCTTCCCATGGATGCGGACCAGATGGCCAGGCCCCTTGGCTGAGAAACAGCCCCACAGCATGATGCTGCCACCACCATGCTTGACTGTAGGGATGGTATTCTTGGGGTCGTATGCAGTGCCATCCAGTCTCCAAACGTCACGTGTGTGGTTGGCACCAAAGATCTCGATCTTGGTCTCATCAGACCAGAGAACCTTGAACCAGTCAGTCTCAGAGTCCTCCAAGTGATCATGAGCAAACTGTAGACGAGCCTTGACATGACGCTTTGAAAGTAAAGGTACCTTACGGGCTCGTCTGGAACGGAGACCATTGCGGTGGAGTACGTTACTTATGTTATTGACTGAAACCAATGTCCCCACTGCCATGAGATCTTCCCGGAGCTCCTTCCTTGTTGTCCTTGGGTTAGCCTTGACTCTTCGGACAAGCCTGGCCTCGGCACGGGAGGAAACTTTCAAAGGCTGTCCAGGCCGTGGAAGGCTAACAGTAGTTCCATAAGCCTTCCACTTCCGGATGATGCTCCCAACAGTGGAGACAGGTAGGCCCAACTCCTTGGAAAGGGTTTTGTACCCCTTGCCAGCCTTGTGACCCTCCACGATCTTGTCTCTGATGGCCTTGGAATGCTCCTTTGTCTTTCCCATGTTGACCATGTTTGAGTGCGGTTCACAAGTTTGGGGAGGGTCTTAAATAGTCAGAAAAGGCTGGAAAAAGAGATAATTAATCCAAACATGTGAAGCTCATTGTTCTTTGTGCCTGAACTACTTCTTAATACTTTAGGGGAACCAAACAGAATTCTGAGGGGTTGAGGGGTTGAATAATAAATGACCCCCTGATAAAACTTTTCACAATTTAAAAAAAAAATAAACAAAGAAATAACATTCTTTTTTTGCTGCAGTGCATTTCACACTTCCAGGCTGATCTACAGTCCAAATGTCACAATGCCAAGTTAATTCCAAATGTGTAAATCTGCTAAATCTGCAGGGGGTTGAATACTACTTGTAGGCACTGTAGGTCACCTGCGCTTGTAGAAAAATAATAGTAATGAAAATCCTAGAAGTTGCTGAACACAGTAGTACAATAAACGGTCTAAATCCTCAAAGAATTAAGTACATATAAGTCCAGAAAAAACTACCCGAGTAATACACCCAATAATAGCCCTTACTTCAAGCAAGCTTACTGTTTAAATGCATATACTCACTATATGTGAGAGCAGGAGTGAGCACCGCGTGGATGATATCAGCCGTCCTGCTTAGGAGCGATGTTGTACTTGATTCGGTAAATGCAGACTATAACATGGGGCTGCGGGGCAGTGTGGAGGCCGGCTAGGCTAGGAGAAACTCCACTCGCTCAGTGTTGTGTGTGAGCGGGGACCGCGTACTCCTGGCGTGCCCCGGCCGGAAGCAACGCCGGAGCCGTAGCGGTGTTTTTTTTGGGGGCGTGGTACCTGATGTGACATCACAGGGTAGGAGGACGGGCTTTGAACAGGGCAACCAATCCGACGCGTTTCGAAGGATACACTCCTTCTTCGTCAGGGATCCCTACCCTGTGACGTCACATCAGGTACCACGCCCCCAACAAACACCGCTACGGCTCCGGCGTTGCTTCCGGCCGGGGCACGCCAGGAGTACGCGGTCCCCGCTCACACACAACACTGAGCGAGTGGAGTTTCTCCTAGCCTAGCCGGCCTCCACACTGCCCCGCAGCCCCATGTTATAGTCTGCATTTACCGAATCAAGTACAACATCGCTCCTAAGCAAGACGGCTGATATCATCCACGCGGTGCTCACTCCTGCTCTCACATATAGTGAGTATATGCATTTAAACAGTAAGCTTGCTTGAAGTAAGGGCTATTATTGGGTGTATTACTCGGGTAGTTTTTTCTGGACTTATATGTACTTAATTATTTGAGGATTTAGACCGTTTATTGTACTACTGTGTTCAGCAACTTCTAGGATTTTCATTACTATTATTTTTCTACAAGCGCAGGTGACCTATCTATTTGTACTTTTGTATTCACTTTCAGACGGGGGGCAGCACAGATCCCGTTACCTCACCAGCTGCTCATCTTAACATTTATATATTTTTCTGGTTCCCTTTTTCCCGTTACCTGTTATATTACAGTTCCCCTTTGGTCTTGTCAAGTGCAGCGCCAGTGTATTATTATTTCCATGATGGGTTTTGTTGAGATGTAAAATATACAATCGTGTACTCCATATGATTACTTGGCTTGATAGTTTTCTCCATGCTGATTAATCGACAGGAAATTCATGGATAACAAGTAGAGTGTTTTGTTTTGCCTTTTTACCCTACTGGTTTATCTCCTATTTTAACTTCTTAAAGGGAATCTGTTTCCAAATTTTTGCCAGGTAATCTGAGAGCAGCATAAAGTATAGACACAGACCCTGATTCCAGTGGTATGACACTTACAGGGGTGCCTGCTGAAGTTTTGATAAACTCACTGCTTTATTAGCAGGAGATTATCACTAGAGGACTAGTAATCCTGCTGCCATGTAGTCCTCCATATTCATGAGCTCTGTGTAACCCCACCCCCACCTGATTGCCAGCTACCTGCCTATGCCCAATGTACTTTGAGGCTGTTGTTGGTGGGTTATACAGAGCTCAGCATTCAGAGAACTGGAAGATCTGCAGCAGATAAAACAGTGATGTTATGAAAATGACTGCAAGCAGCCCAGTAAGTGACACATGACTGGAATCAGGGTCACTGCCTTTACAATATACTACACTCAGGCGAGGTAATAAAAACATGGTGACAGTTTCGCTTTTAGGATGCAGGGACACAACAATATTTTTTCTTCACCGCATTCTAAGAGCCAAAACAATTTTATAATTTGCACACTATTGAGCTTCATACTGGCTTGTTTGTTGCTGGATTGTTTGAAGTTTTCATTGATACCAATTTTGGAACAAGTGGATTTATGTATTAACTTTATTCTTTTATTGGGAAGGAGATGAACAGGAACAAGCAATTTATTAAAAATAACACAGGCCAACAAAAAACAACTTTTTTTATGTTTCTTTGATGAAAATAGGCAAATATTACTAATTTTGGGTCGAGAAACTCAAATATACCCACAGAATTGTTTAATTAGCTCTCGTTTTTTAGATACACGCCATGGAAGTATGTGCTGTAGGTAGCGATAAGAATTCATTACAAGAGTATAAATTGCACAGTACAGTACACATATTTAGTATCGCCGCGTCCGTAACGACCCAACCTATAAAACTGTCCCACTAGTTAACCCCTTCAGTAAACACCGTAAGAAAAAAAACAAAAAAACGAGGCAAAAAACAACGCTTTATTACCATACCGCCGAACAAAAAGTGGAATAACACGCGATCAAAAAGATGGATATAAATAACCATGGTACCGCTGAAAACGTCATCTTGTCCCGCAAAAAACGAGCCGCCATACAGCATCATCAGCAAAAAAATAAAAAAGTTATAGTCCTCAGAATAAAGCGATGCCAAAATAATTATTTTTTCTATAAAATAGTTTTTATCGTATAAAAGCGCCAAAACATTAAAAAATGATATAAATGAGGTATCGCTGTAATCGTACTGACCCGACGAATAAAACTGCTTTATCAATTTTACCAAACGCAGAACGGTATAAAGAAATTCATGAATAGCTGGTTTTTGGTTATTCTGCCTCACAAAAATCGGAATAAAAAGTGATAAAAAATGGTCACGTGTCCGAAAATGTTACCAATAAAAACGTCAACTCGTCCCGCAAAAAACAAGACCTCACATGACTCTGTGGACCAAAATGTGGAAAAATTATAGGTCTCAAAATGCAACGTATATAAGTGCCACGTATTTAAGTGCCACGTATAAGTGCCACGTATTTAAGTGCCACGTATAAGCAAAGTAATGATGGTAAGCAGTCTTCACAAGTGGAGTAATTGGTCTTCTTTGGTTGGCAAATGTCACATAACCACACACGTAACAAAAATTGTTAACAATATTTGCACATTTACGAGGCATTTTCAAAGTGTAAATTCTCTCCACAAAATTACTGCAACAAGAGAAAGAGACTTCAATTAGTACAAACTATGCAGACACAATGAATAAAATGGCTGACATTGGTTCAACAGGTCTGTAATCAGGTTTACCAATACACATTTGTTGAAAATTCAAAATTTCCCTATTTTCCTGCATAATAATCTTAAATGACCTGTATCTCAGCAACAAGAGCTAATAATGATTTTTAAGTAACATATTCGTTTTTAGGATGCTAAAATTATTACAAACCAGCTATTTTCATTTCAGAAACATTTTCACTGTTGGCCAGTGTATAATCAATAAGTTGGACGCATCCCAAATAAAACACTTTATTAACACCTTTCTGACATTGGGCGTAATACTATGGTTGTCATTGCTAGATTGCTATAATCACCCCAAGATCTGCGCTCATAGCCAGTGAGCACTTCTACCACACACAGGTGATCTGATCATATTATACTCTCATCATACTCAGATCAGACTGTGGCAAATCAGAATCTCAATTAGCAGACATGGTGTTTTGGGCTGTTGGCCCTCGTCAGTGCAGAGTATGAGAACTGATTTGGCTAGGTGAGAGGCTCTGGACTGGGGTCTAAGGGGTAACGTTTCTCCTTGTGAAGAGTGACATATCAGTTCTGGCTTGTCAAGGTAAGGAGGCTTATTCACCGTACAATGCTCCTCTGGGAAATTTAATATGAAAATTGCCTCTTCAGGGAGAAAGCAGACTTGAACTCTACAGCGCCACCTATTGGAAGTAGCGATCCTACAAGTCACAATCAACCCTTTAACGAGTCGTGCAATATGACTTAGGATAAAAGCCAAATCAGTATCTCAATTTGCAGACACGGTGTTTCGGGCTATTGGCCCTCGTCAGTGCGAAGCATGAGAACTGATTTGGCAAACTGAGATTCTGATTTGGCTTTTCTGCTGTTTCTTCTTTTTTATGGTGTAATTTTTTTCATATATTTAATTTTCCCTTAATTTATTTTCTAAGAGGAAAAAAGTATTATTTTATCACTGTGGATATTTCATTTATGGTTTTTCTGAACTCTTTAACTTTTCTTTTTACATTTTTGTCCCCTTATAGGATTTAACTTGACCCCATAATTAATAGCATCATATACCACTTATACCACTATGTATTATGTCTGTCAGTATTAAATATATGAGGGATCATACTCATCTACGAGGAAAACGGACTAGTGCAATCCAATAAAAAATCGGATTGCACTCTGACCAATGTTAATCTATGAGTCACAGCTCATCTCCGATTTTCTTCTCAGTTGAAATTGGACTGAGAAAAAAATCGCATCATGCTGCAATTATCCTCATATCTCAGATGAGATTCATCAATGGATGTGGAAAAAAAAATCGCACGGCACTTGGACCACGTGGATGCCATCCGGTTTTTACCCACTGATGTTCTTTGAAAAGCTGGCAATTCATCTGCTGCGTACAGTAAAATCACAGTGTGACCAAGCAGAATAGAATAGATAAATATAGACATAGAATAGATAGATATAAAGATTTCAGTCACATGTATAATTAGTACAGTGCTTGTGTAACTTACTGTACATGTATTTCTTTGCATACTAAATTATTTTCTGATCCCCCAACATTTTATTAACCAATAGAGGAACAGTGAGCAGCTGGGGGCAGTTTATAGCCTGGGAAGGGGATAAAACCCATGAAGCTTCCAAGGCTATTAATATCAGTTCACAGTTCAAAAATGATGTAGGGTCCCCCTATAATTAATAACCAGCAAAGACTAGGCAGACAGCTGCTGATTAATATTAATAGCTTAGGAAGGACCCATGGATATTGGCCCCCTCCCAGACTAAAAACATCAGCTCTCAGCCACCGCAGAAAAGGCGCATTCATAAAATGGCACTTAGCCTCCCTTTTCCACATGCCCTGGTGAGGTGGCAAGTGGGGTGATAGTTGGGGGGTTGATGTCACCTTTGCATTGTCAGGTGATATTAATCCCAGAGCTTAGTAACGGAGAGAGGTCTATAAGATGCCCCATTACTAACCCCATTGCGATATTGTCTAAAAAAACAGACACCCTGAATAAAGTCCTTAAATTGAAAGAATGACACAGACTCCTTTAATGAATCTAAATTAAACCATACTCATGTCATCGCCCAGTGCACGCTAGCCAATGTCCCCTGTAATAGAATTAAAATAATAACCAACCATATTCCTCATCTGTCCAACGAGAATATAATAATCCGTTTGTCCCTCGATGCGTCTAGCTTTTCTACATCTAGATGGCAGGCTGCATTGTTGCATGATGCGACTATACAGCCTGTCATCCAGCAGAGACACTGAGCTGTTCGTGCTTGCTCAGTTCAGTCACTCATGGTGAACTGCTTTCACCTCACTAATGTCACAGTGACATCAGAAAGGTCCTGGGAGTACACAGCCAATGAACTCAGTTCAACTCACATCAGCGTGAGGCCGGCGTCACACTGGCGAGTTTTACAGACATATGAGCGCAGAAAATACACCCGTAAAATACGCATAACACAGGGCCCAATGATTCCCTATCTCCCAGCTCCTATCTGCCGTATTTTACTGATCCGTATTATACGGTCTTGTACGGCCGTACAAAATCACAGCATGCTGCGTTTGTCACCGTATTGTGCAAAAAAATCGCCAATGAAAGTCTATGGGGCGAGAAAAATACGGATTACACAGCAGTGTACACAGCATGAACTGGAGCCTTGGAAATGTTCCCACGCTCGAGTTCATATGAGGACATCCAGCAGAGGGCGCATCACAGCGACTCAAGGTAACTACAGATCACCCTGCTTTCCATTCAGTACCCGGGGTTTTACAGGCAGGAGCGAGTGCATTAGCCCAGCTCCTGGCTGTAAAATGATTTAACCCCTTCAGATGGATTTACATCGTGGGACATAACGATGGAAGGTATGGAATATTGTTGTTTGTTTTTTTAACTTTGTTTCAAGACGATGGTCTTCAGGTGGATTAAGAGTCCAATAAAATATTACAACAACATGTGTCTTTATTTCATTAAAATACTTTGTAATAATGTGTGTGTGTTTTATTAACCATTTAGTACTATTGGATTAATAATGCATAGGTGTCATAATTGACGCCTCTCCATTATTAACCTAGCTTAATGTCACCTTACAATAGCAAGGTGACATTAACCCTTCATTACCCCATATCCCACCGCTACACGGGAATGGGAAGAGAGTGGCCAAGTGCCAGAATAGGCGCATCTTCCAGATGTGCCTCTTCTGGGGTGGCTGGGGGCAGATGTTTGTAGCCAGGGGGGGCCAATAACCATGGACCCTCTCTAGGCTATTAATATCTGCCCTCAGTCACTGGCTTTACCACTCTGGTAGAGAAAATTGCGCGGGAGCCCATGCCAATTTTTTCCGCCATTTAACCCTTTATTTTAGCAGCTACAGTGCCCACATTTTGCACATACACACTACTAACATTAGTAGTGTGGAATATGCAAAACAAAAAGGGATATGAGATGGCTTACTGTATGTAAACCATGTCTCATATCATGTCGGGTTTGTGAAGGAGAAATGAAAAGCCGGCAATTGAATTACTGGCTTTTCTGCTATATCGCGCTGAAGTAAATCTAAATGTATATATATATGTGTGTCTCAATGACACACACATATATATATATATATATATATATATATATATATATACTGTATATATGTTTTAACAAACATTTGAGGCCAAAAAGCCATTAGATGTCGGTTTTGCAAGCCTGCGAGAAAATCTCGCAGTACGGATGCCATAATGATTACATACGGAGGATGACATGCGCAAAATACGCTGCCACACCCTGCCTACGGATGACATATGGATCACTATTTTGGGAACATTTCTGCGTATTATGGCCGTAAAAAACGGACCGTATTTACATACGCTGAGTGTGACGCCGGCCTGAGTGCCGCTATAACTTTTCCCACAGCGCTCGAGCTGAAGTTAGTGAGTTGAACTGCACTAATTCTATATGTCACTGACATCTGTATGTCTATCTATTTTATGTGTATATATCTATCCTGTATATTATATTTTGTGGGGTCACGCTGTGATTTTACTGTACGCGGCAGATGAATTGCCAGCTTTTCAAAGGATATGGGGGATACCATGCCTTTTTTTTCCGAAAATAATTTATTTAGTAAAGAAAACCATGTACAGTAAACTACAACTACACACACAAAGCAATGACTATATATCTCACTCACATATTTATATATATGCTTATCTAATCTATCTATCTATCTATCTATCTATCTATCTATCTATCTATCTATCTATCTGTATATAATCTCTCTCTCTCTCTCTCTAAAGCCCCGTTATGTGTAGCACAGGTTATCGGATGATTGCAGCTTCTCGTCTCTCATTTGTTAGGCACATCAGGGGCTCTCCAAATGGACCAACGTTTGCTAAAGATTCCTGGAAATTTTACATTCAAAAAGTCAAATGGCGCTCCTTCCCTTCTGAGCTCCGCCGTGCACCCAAATAGTGGTTTTCTCCCTCATATGGGGTATCAGCATGTTCAGGAGAAATTACACAATAAATATTGGGGTCCATTTTTCCTGTTAACCCAGTCAAAATAAAAAACATTTGGATCAGAAGTCAATTTTTTGTGAAAAAAGTTAAATGCTCTTTTTAAAAAAAAAAATTCCTGTGAAGCACCTGAAGGGTTAATTAACTTCTTGAATGTGGTTTTCAGCACCTTGACGGGTGCAGTTTTTAGAAGGATGTCACTTTTGGGTATCTTCTGTGATATAGACCCCTCAAAGTGACTTCAAATGTGAGGTGGTCCCTTTAAAAATATGGTTTTGTAAATTTTGTTTGAAAAATGAAAAATTGCTGGTCAATTTTTAACCATTATAGCTTCCTAACAAAAAAAAAAAAAATTTGTTCCAAAATTGTGCTGATGTAAAGATGACATGTGGGAAATGTTATTTATTAATTATTTTGCGTAACATATCTAAGGGCATGAAAGTTCAAATTTGGAAAATTGCGAAATTTTCACCAAATATCTGCTTTTTCCACAAACAAAAGCATGTCATACCGAAGAAATTTTATCACTATCGTGAAGTACAATATGTCACGAAAAAACATTCTCAGAATCACCTGGATTTGTTGAAGCATTTCAGAGTTATTACCTCATAAATTAACAGTGGTCAGAATTTAAAAAATTGGCCCGTCTTTAACGTGCAAACCACCCTCGAGGGTAAAGGGGTTAAAAAGAACCTATACATGTTTGGTATCTACAAACTCATAATGGCCTGGAGAATCACAGTGGCAGGTCGGTTTTATCATTTAGTGAACATGGTAAAAAAAATCATAAAAAATTGTGGAATGGCACTTTTTTATTGCAATGTCACCGCACTTTTTCCCACTTTCCTGTACATTATATGGTAAAACCAATGATTTCATTCAAAAGTAATAATAATAATCTTTATTTTTATATAGTGCCACCATATTCCGTAGCGCTTTACAGTTTGCACACATTATCATCTCTGTCCCCAATGGGGCTCACAATCTAAATTCCTATATATATGTGGGAGGAAACCGGAGAACCCGGAGGAAACCCACGCAAACACGGCGAGAACATACAAACTCTTTGCAAATGTTGTCCTTGGTGGGATTTGAACCCAGGACTCCAGTGCTGCAGTGCTATCCACTGAGCCACCGTGCTGCCCCTCACGCAAAAATCAAACCCTCACATGGCCATATTGACGCAAAAATAAAAAAGTTATTTCTCTGGGAAAAAGGGGAGCAAAAAATAAAGAAAACTCAAAAATTGAAAAACGCAAGGTGATGAAGGGATTAAACCTCTGCTCTTTTGAAGATTTTTGGTCCAGGAGGTGGTCTTAGCAGTGACTGACATTTTCCTTTGTATAAGAGTCCATAAAGAGATAGTTGTCAGTCACTGGTAGGAACCCCCAATGGCCCAAAAATCCCAAAGATTTAAATGATGAAAACATAGATTTTACTGAATCTTTTCCCCCTAAATGTTTTTTATCAATCAGTTCACCTTCCCTTGCTCTATAACATAGTCCCTGCAGATTGGACTGCATTTTTGTGGTGGCAGGTTCCTTTTAAATTCTGTCTTCGAAGTACCTCCTACCTGTAATATCCAGCTGCATGAAAATTTTAAGAAGTTAAAAATCCTGTTGAATAAGGATAGTGAATGAAAATGTAAGTCACCTAGACTTCAAACCTGAATTACAGTGTATATAAATTACACATTTAAGGCTGCTCGATCAATGTCAGTTGCCTGACACGGCTAAGAGAGAAGCCTTAAGTGGTTATTATTACCTGTCCTCCTATATACAATCCCTGAGGAGTTGAGATTTTATACCTGGGAATTTGTTCGTTCTGTGGCCTATAGTCACATTACCGTTGTTCATCTACTGTACACTAACGCATGAATGCACATAGTGAATTGTATGTCATCCAAAAAAAGGATTTTTGGAGGCTAAAATGCACTAAAGTTTGCTAACATTTCTGCTGTTTTGAAAAGTCTCCAATTTTATTTGCATTTCCAAATGAAATAAGTTTATATTTTTTCCTTGTTTCTCAGTATTCAGTAGAACATCAGTTTCTATTCAAATTTAGAATTACAGTTCCGATGCTTATGAAAAAGAAGAATTGCATGCTTTCCACTAAACCCAAAGGGTGCCCAGCTCTCCTTCAAGCACAATAATCTCGTTCTCGAGAAAACAAGATAAAGTGGAATGTCATCAAGTTTCCAGTGCTGTTAGAGTACTCGCCAAAAAAAGACATTTTCCCATGGTGAATCTTCCAAGGAAGGAGTCAAGCTATTAAGATTGAAAACTGTAGATTACAGGAAAGTAGCAGGTATTTCATCAAGAAAATACAAGATTCATGCATTAGGGAGACCACAAAGAAATTAATTAATGGGAAGCAGAAATGTACAATTTCAGAACGTTATCCTTAGCGTGCACATTACAATAAAATAACAGTTATATTTCTATAGGTTTTATCAAATAATGAATTCCTATTTAGCTGAACCTCATTGTCAACCTTGTCTTAGAACGGATGGAACAACCAAAATGATATCTGACTCGCATTGTTTTTGAGTGATTGAGTATTCTCTTTTTTTTCATCTTATATATTTTTTTGCTCTTGTAGCAATAACTTTTAAATTCACAGTGCTCTTATGCTTTTACGTGCTCCAGATTTGCAAGATATTTCTCTTTAATCCCTTAACCCCCAAGGGTGGTTTACATGTTAATGACCGGGCCAATTTTTACAATTCTGACCACTGTCCTTTTATGAGGTATAACTCTGGAACGCTTGCATGGATCCCAGTGATTCTGACAATGTTTTCTCGTGACATATTGTACTTCATGTTAGTGGTAAAATTTCCTTGACATTACTTGAGTTTATTTGTGAAAAAAATAGAAATTTGTCAAAAATGTTGACAATTTCACAATTTTCCAACTTTGAATTTTCATGCCCTTAAATCACAGAGATATGTCACACAAAATACTTAATAAGTAAGATTTCCCACATGTCTACTTTAAATCAGCACAATTTTGGAACAAAAATGTTTTTTTTTGTTAGGGAGTTATAAGGGTTAAAATTTGACCAGCAATTTCTCATTTTTACAACACCATTTTTTTTAGGGACCACATCACATTTGAAGTCACTTTGAGGGGTCTATATGAAAGAAAATACCCAAGTGTGACAACATTCTAAAAATTGCACCCCTCAAGGTGCTAAAAATCACATTCAAGAAGTTTATTAAGGCTTCAGGTGTTTCACAGGAATTTTTCGAATGTTTTAAAAAAAAAATGAACATTTAACTTTTTTTCACAAAAATTGACTTCAGATCCAATTTGTTTTATTTTTCCAAGGGTAGCAGGAGAAATTGGACAGCAAAAGTTGTTGAGCAATTTGTCCTGAGTACGCTGATACCCTATATGTGGGGGTAAACCACTGTTTGGGCGCATGGTAGAGCTCAGAAGGGAAGGAGCGCCGTTTGACTTTCCAATGCAAAATTGTCTGGAATTGAGATAGGACGCCATGTCGCGTTTGGAGAGCCCCTGATGTGCCTAAATAGTAGAAACCCCTCACAAGGGACACTATTTTGAAAAGTAGACCCCCTAAGGAACTTATCTAGATGTGTGGTGAGCACTTTTACCCATCAAGTGCTTCACAGAAGTTTATAATGCAGAACCGTAAAAATAAAAAAATCATATTTTTTCACAAAAATGATCTTTTCGCCCCCAATTTTTTGTTTTCAGAAGTGTAACAGGAGAAATTGGACAGCAAAAGTTGTTGAGCAATTTGTCTTGAGTATGTTGATACCCCATATGTGTGGGTAAACCACTGTTTGGTTGCATGGCAGAGATCGGAAGGGACAGAGATCTCTTGAGTCATATCAAAACAGAGATTAAAGGTTTGGAGAGTGACCTCAGTAAATTTGACGAGGTTTCACAGGTCCAGCCCTTCAGGGCAAAACTGAAAGAGGTCCTGGATAAATTTGACAAGGAAATTATGGACAAGAAGCGGTCTAAATTTTTGAGAGACAAATCAGATTTCGATCGAAAAACGGTTTTTAATTGGAGCCATCAAGGGAATCAACGGCGGGACAGGAATGTCAAACTAGCTGTCAGTGAATCAGCACATCATCATTCATCCCCTGAGGGATATATGTCTAGTGATTTTTTATCTTCCGCGGAAAGCGAGCCAGACACAGGTTCAGGACCAGGCGTGGGCGGAGGAGACGTAAGCCCATTCACGCGTGTCACCAGGAACAGGAACCGCAGGCCTGTGTATTACAATCAACGGAGGAAGAACCACAAGTAATTCCACTGTCCACCGATGACGCTCGTGAGTATGACTGCCCCACAAATTATGATTCTCTTCAAATTATTAATTTATCTGATTATCCTTTAAGCACAATTGAGACATCTGTACTCAGAAGGGGTTTGACTTTTTCGCCATCCCAGGAGATGGACAAGTTTACACTCATTAAAGATCTCTTTCTTTTTTGTAGGAAAATTATATTACAGGTCCTACATAACCAGTCACGTCCCTTGTCTATCCCCGACCAAACAGAACAGAGAGTGCTTCAGGACCTTTTGGACCTGCTGGATGAAGGAGATTCTCCTAGAGGTAGGCCACGGTTCCCACACAAAAATAGATCTATGGTCTGTAGTGTTGAGCATTCCGATACCGCAAGTATCGGGTATCGGCCGATACTTGCGGGTATCGGAATTCCGATACCGAGATCCAATACTTTTGTGGTATCGGGTATCGGTATCGAAACAACATTAATGTAAAAATGTGTAAAAGAGAGAATTAAAATAAAAAATATTGCTATACTCACCTCTCCGACGCAGCCTGCACCTTACCGAGGGAAGCGGCAGCGTTCTTTGTTTAAAATTCGCGCTTTTCTTTCCTTTACGTGAAGTCCCGGCTTGTGATTGGTTGCGTCGCAGTCACATGGGCGACGCAACCAACCACAGCAAGCCGTGACGTAATTTCAGGTCCTTAAGGATTTTAAAATTACGTCCCGGCTTTGTGATTGGTTGCGTCGCAGTCACATGGGCGACGCAACCAATCACAGCAAGCCGTGATGTAATTTCAGGTCCTTAAGGACATTTTAAAATGCGCGCGTGTCCAGCCTCCCGGCTTGTGATTGGTTGACCGCGACGCAACCAATCACAAGCCGGGACGTCACGGGAGGCTGGACAAGCGCGCATTTTAAAATGCGCGCGTGTCCAGCCTCCCGACTTGTGATTGGTTGACCGCCACGCAACCAATCACAAGCCGGGACGTCACAGGAGGCTGGACAAGCGCGCATTTTAAAATGCGCGCGTGTCCAGCCTCCCGTGACGTCACGGCTTGTGATTGGTTGCGTCGCCCATGTGACTGCGACGCAACCAATCACAATGCCGGGACGTAATTTTAAAATCCTTAAGGGCCTGAAATTACGTCACGGCTTGCTGTGATTGGTTGCGTCGCCCATGTGACTGCGACGCAACCAATCACAAAGCCGGGACGTAATTTTAAAATCCTTAAGGACCTGAAATTACGTCACGGCTTGCTGTGATTGGTTGCGTCGCCCATGTGACTGCGACGCAACCAATCACAAAGCCGGGACTTCACGTAAGGAAAGAAAAGCGCGAATTTTAAGCAAACAACGCTGCCGGTTCCCTCGGAGAGGTGAGTATAGCAATATTTTTTATTTTAATTCTTTCTTTTACACATTAATATGGTTCCCAGGGCCTGAAGGAGAGTTTCCCCTCCTTCAGTCCCTGGGAACCATCAGGAATACCGTCCGATACTTGAGTCCCATTGACTTGTATTGGTATCGGGTATCGGTATCGGATTGGATCCGATACTTTGCCGGTATCGGCCGATACTTTCCGATACCGATACTTTCAAGTATGAGGGCATTACTTGATAAAACGTTTGAACTAGGGATTATCAATTTGCATGAGAGGGACTTTATTTGGGTTAGCCAACCAATTACGCCAACTTTCTATATGCTACCCAAAGTTCACAAAAGTACCACCAACCCCCCTGGTCGCCCCATAGTCTCCAGTATGGGCAGTCTGTGTGAGAGGGCGTGTTCTTATATTGACTTTTTCTTGCAGCCCCTTGTGACTACACTTCCATCATATATAAGAGATTCCTCACATTTTATCAGTGTCCACAAAGATATTGCGCTGGCTCCGGGTGATCTCATGGTCACTTGTGACGTCGAGTCGCTATACTCGAACATCAATCATGATGACGGCATGCTGGCTGTTCTCTTCTTCTTCGACCGACAGGTAAACTCGGATAGACTACACGATTCCTTTATTATTGATCTACTTGACTTTGCTTTAAGGCACAATTTTTTCTTATTTGACCACGCGTTTTATTTACAAACTTCGGGTGTGGCCATGGGGGCGCGGTGTGCCCCCTCATTTGCAAATCTTTTTTTGGGGTGGTGGGAGCTTACTATCGTCTTTGTTTCTGACCTTTTCAAGAACAGGGTGCGACGGTGGTCGCGTTTCATCGACGATATTTTTTTCATTTGGTCAGGCTCCTTGGAGGAATTCTCCCAATTCATGGAGGTCCTCAATAAGAACCCCTTCAATATTTTTTTGACTTACCAGTTTTCTTCTGTTGCAGTTAACTTTTTGGACCTGGAGGTCAGATGTCGGGATGGCCTACTGTCCACATGCCTTTATCGGAAACCTACGGCCGTCACTGGATTTCTTGACTATCGAAGTTTTCACCCTAAGCATACTAGGGATGGGGTCCCAACTGGTCAATTCCTCAGAGCCAGGCGAAACTGCACCCAGGACTCTGATTTTAGGAAGGAAGCACAGGATCTCTCGATAAAATTTAAAACCAGGAATTATCCTAAGAGATGCATCTCCCGGGCCTATCAGAGGGCTAGTAGGCAGACACAGGACTCTTTGCTTGCCACTAACAGGAGGAGGCCTGACAGCTACGTGCGGTTCATCACGGGTTATCATACCCATTGGTCTAAGGTGAGCAGGATTTTGAATGACCATTGGAGAATCTTAGCCACTGACACATTAACATCTCAGGTTATTAGTGCTCGGCCACTGATTACAGCTAGAAGGGCCCCTAATTTTAAGGACATACTGACTCAGAGTCATTATAGGAGGCCCACTTGGAGGCTGAACCGGGGCATAACTTTGAGGGGTTCATTTCCGTGCGGGGATTGCAGTATTTTCCATTCATGCATCCTGTCCGTGATATGTTCTGCAACCCTGTGGATCAAACCCAGCATAAATTAAAGGCCTATATAAACTGTAAATCTTCTCATGTGGTTTATGCCCTGATCTGTCCATGCCCTTGTATCTATGTAGGCCAGACTTCGCAAGAACTGCGACGGAGAATGCAGTGTCATCTTTCCACCATCAACACGGCATCCGTGGATATCCGTAAGGGCAAGACGATCAGCACAGTCGCCTCACATTTTTTACTCCATCATGGGGGCAGCTGTGTGTTATGACCCCAATGGCAGAGGGTCTCAGAAATAGTTTCTAAGTCTGCAAACACAAAAACCAGCTCATAGGGCAGTGGTAACTGATCTGACCATATATCTAATCCTAGCACCACAAATAACAGCAGCCGGGGAACGTGCCTACGTTGATTCTAGACGTCTCGCGCCAGCCGGAGAACTAACTAACCCTAGAAGGGAAAAGAAAGACCTTTCTTGCCTCCAGAGAAAAGACCCCAAAAGTTGGATACAAGCCCCCAACAAATAATAACGGTGAGGTAAGAGGAAAAGACAAACGTAAGAATGAGCTAGGTATTTAGCAAAGAGAGGCCCACTAGCTAATAGCAGAATATAGTAAGATAACTTATATGGTCAGCAAAAACCCTATGAAAAATATCCACGCTGGATATTCAAGAACCCCCGAACCGTCTAACGGCCCGGGGGGAGAACACCAGCCCCCTAGAGCTTCCAGCAAGGTCAGGAATCACATTTAGTACAAGCTGGACAAAAGTGAGAGCAAGCAAATAACCCAAAAAACAAAGAAGCAGGACGTAGCTTAATTTTGCACGAACCAGGACCAGCAGATAGGAGCAAACAAAAAGGATCTGATTACAACGATGCCAGGCACTGGACTAAGGATCCAGAAGGTTTATATAGCAACACCCCTGGACTAACGACCCAGGTGGGTGCAAACTGAGGAAAGAAAATCCCAGAGTCATATCACTAATAACCACCAGAGGGAGCCAAGAAGTCTAATTCACAATAGTACCCCCCCTTAAGGAGGGGTCACCGAACCCTCACCAAGACCACCAGGGCGATCAGGATGAGCAGCGTGAAAGGCACGAACTAAATCGGCCGCATGCACATCAGAGGCAACCACCCAGGAATTATCCTCCTGACCATAGCCCTTCCACTTGACCAGATACTGAAGCCTCCGTCTGGAGAGATGAGAATCCAAGATCTTCTCCACCACGTACTCCAACTCGCCCCCAACCAACACCGGAGCAGGAGGCTCAACAGAAGGAACCACAGGTACAACGTACCGCCGCAACATGGACCTATGGAACACGTTGTGAATGGCAAACGACACCGGAAGATCCAAGCGAAAGGACACAGGATTAAGGATTTCCAATATCTTGTAAGGACCGATGAAGCGAGGCTTAAATTTAGGAGAGGAGACCTTCATAGGAACAAATCGAGAAGACAGCCATACCAAATCCCCAACACGAAGTCGGGGACCCACACCGCGGCGGCGGTTGGCAAAACGCTGAGCCTTCTCCTGTGACAACTTTAAGTTGTCCACCACATGATTCCAGATCTGCTGCAACCTATCCACCACAGAATCTACCCCAGGACAGTCAGAAGGCTCCACATGTCCCGAGGAAAAACGAGGATGGAAACCAGAGTTGCAGAAAAATGGCGAAACCAAAGTAGCGGAACTAGCCCGGTTATTAAGGGCAAACTCAGCCAACGGCAAGAAGGTCACCCAATCATCCTGATCTGCCGAAACAAAACACCTCAAATAAGCCTCCAGAGTCTGATTAGTTCGCTCCGTTTGTCCATTAGTCTGAGGATGAAAGGCAGACGAAAACGACAACTCAATGCCCATCCTAGCACAAAAGGATCGCCAGAACCTGGAAACAAACTGGGATCCTCTGTCAGACACAATATTCTCAGGAATGCCGTGTAAACGAACCACATTCTGAAAGAACACAGGAACCAGATCGGAAGAGGAGGGCAGCTTAGGCAAAGGCACCAAATGGACCATTTTGGAAAAGCGATCATATACCACCCAGATGACAGACATGCCCTGAGACACCGGGAGATCAGAAATGAAATCCATGGAAATGTGTGTCCAAGGCCTCTTCGGGACAGGCAAGGGCAAGAGCAACCCGCTGGCACGAGGACAGCAAGGCTTAGCTCGAGCACAAGTCCCACAGGACTGCACAAATGACCGCACATCCCGTGACAAGGAAGGCCACCAAAAGGACCTAGCCACCAGATCTCTGGTGCCAAAAATTCCCGGATGACCTGCCAACACCGAGGAATGAACCTCGGAACTGACTCTGCTGGACCACCTATCAGGAACAAACAGTCTGTCAGGTGGACAAGAGTCAGGTCTACCAGCCTGAAATCTCTGCAACACGCGTCTCAAATCAGGAGAAATGGCTGACAAGATAACTCCCTCTTTAAGAATACCAACTTGTTCTGCAACTCCAGGAGAGTCAGGCACAAAGCTCCTTGAAAGAGCATCAGCCTTCACATTCTTTGAACCTGGTAAATACGAGACCACAAAGTCAAAACGGGAGAAAAACAATGACCAGCGGGCCTGTCTAGGATTCAGGCGTTTAGCAGACTCGAGATACATCAGATTTTTGTGATCAGTCAAGACCACCACACGATGCTTAGCACCCTCGAGCCAATGACGCCACTCCTCAAATGCCCACTTCATGGCCAGCAACTCCCGATTGCCGACATCATAATTCCGCTCAGCAGGCGAAAACTTCCTGGAGAAGAAAGCACATGGTCTCATTACCGAGCAACCAGGGCCTCTCTGTGACAAAACGGCCCCTGCCCCAATCTCAGAAGCATCCACTTCGACCTGAAAGGGAAGTGAGACATCAGGCTGTTGTGGATTCTGTTTGTGGGCTCCCTCTGGTGGTTGCTGCTGGTACTGGGTGACTTTGGTGGGTTGCGGCCTTTGTTTTCCACCTGTCCATCAGAGGCTGGGTGTTTCCTATTTTACCTGGCCTTTCTGTCATTCCCTTGCCGGCTATCAATGTATTCAGATGTGCTCTGTTTGGTTCCTGCCTACCTGCTCCCAGATCTTTCAGGATAAGCTAAGTGCTGATTTTCAGTTGTTTGGTTTTTTGTCCAGCTTGCTTATTATGTCTCTATGCTAGCTGGTAGCTCTAGTGGACTGAGGTTCTCCCCATGTGCCATGAGTTGGCACATGGGTTCTTGTAATCTCAGGATGGTATTTTTGATTAGGGTTTTTTGCTGACCGCTCAGTCCCCTTTTGTATCTTTCTGCTTTCTAGTTTACAGCGGGCCTCAATTTGCTAAAGCTATATATATCATCTCTATGTGTGTGCCTTCCTCTCATTTCACCGTCAATACATGTGAGGGGGCAACTATATCTTTTGGGGTTCATTCCTCTGGAGGCAAGTGAGGTCTTATTTTCTCTGCAGTACTAGTTAGCTCTTAGGCTGGTGCGTGGCGTCTAGAACCAACGTAGGCACGCTCCCTGGCTATCTCTAGTTGCGTTTGTCAGGCGTAGGGCAGCGGTCAGCCCAGGTTCCATCACCCTAGAGCTCGTCCGTTATTTATTTGTACTTTGTTTGTCCTGTGTTATCCCTAGCCATTGGGGATTCATGACAGTATAGCCGGCCCACAAAGTGTTAATATTTTGGGCTGAAGCAGGAGAAATAGAAGTGTTTAAGGGAAATTTTTTTTTTTTTTTCCCTTCAGAGTTTTGCTGCCTAGCCCTTAATTGCTGTCTAGCTGCTTCTTACCTCCTCTTAACCCTTGAATGGCTCTGATCTTAGCTGTTTAACATGGATGTCCAGAGTTTGGCTTCCAGCCTGAGTAATCTCGCGGCAAAAGTTCAAAACATACAGGATTTTGTTGTTCACACTCCCATGTCTGAACCTAGAATTCCTATTCCAGAGTTCTTTTCTGGAGATAGATCTACCTTCCTGAATTTCAGGAACAATTGTAAATTGTTTCTTTCTTTAAAATCTCGCTCCTCTGGAGACCCTGCTCAACAGGTCAAGATTGTAATATCTTTCCTGCGGGGCGACCCTCAGAATTGGGCATTTGCATTGGCACCAGGGGATCCTGCATTGCTCAGTGTGGATGCGTTTTTTCTGGCATTGGGATTGCTCTATGAGGAACCTAACCTGGAGATTCAGGCTGAAAAGGCTTTATTAGCCCTCTCTCAGGGGCATGATGAAGCGGAAATATATTGTCAAAAATTTCGGAAATGGTCGGTGCTTACTCAGTGGAATGAGTGCGCCCTGGCTGCAAACTTCAGAAATGGTCTTTCTGAGGCCATTAAGGATATTATGGTGGGGTTCCCTACGCCTACAGGTCTGAATGAGTCTATGGCTATGGCCATTCAGATTGATCGGCGTTTACGGGAGCGCAAACCCGTGCACCAGTTGGCGGTGTCTTCTGAACAGGCACCTGAGACTATGCAATGTGATAGAATTCAGTCCAGAAGTGAACGGCAAAATTATAGGCGGAAAAATGGATTGTGTTTTTATTGTGGTGATTCAGCTCATGTTATATCAGCATGCTCTAAACGCACAAAAAGGGTTGATAAATCTTTTGCCATTGGTACTCTGCAGCCTAAGTTCATTTTGTCTGTGACTCTGATTTTTTCACTGTCTTCCATTTCCGTCGATGCCTATGTGGATTCGGGCGCTGCCCTGAGTCTTATGGATTGGTCATTTGCTAAACGCTGCGGTTTTAGTCTGGAGCCTCTGGAAGTTCCTATTCCTCTGAAGGGAATTGACTCTACACCATTGGCTATGAATAAACCGCAGTACTGGACACAAGTGACCATGCGCATGACTCCCGTTCATCAGGAGGTGATTCGCTTCCTTGTACTGTATAATTTACATGATGTACTAGTGCTTGGTCTGCCATGGTTACAAACTCATAATCCTGTCCTGGACTGGAAAACAATGTCTGTGTTAAGCTGGGGATGTCAGGGGGTTCATGGTGATGCACCTCCGATTTCAATTGCTTCATCTACTCCTTCTGAGATCCCTGCGTTTTTGTCTGACTATAGGGATGTTTTTGAGGAGCCTAAGCTCAATTCGCTCCCTCCTCATAGAGAGTGTGACTGTGCTATAGAATTGATTCCTGGCAGTAAGTTCCCTAAGGGTCGTTTATTTAATCTGTCACTGCCAGAGCATACTGCTATGCGGAATTATATTAAGGAGTCCTTGGAAAAGGGACATATTCGTCCATCTTCGTCCCCTCTGGGAGCAGGTTTTTTTTTCGTGGCAAAAAAAGATGGTTCCCTGAGGCCTTGTATAGATTATCGCCTTTTGAATAAGATTACAGTCAAATATCAGTATCCATTGCCATTATTAACTGATTTGTTTGCTCGCATTAAGGGGGCTAGGTGGTTCACTAAGATAGATCTTCGCGGTGCGTATAATCTGGTGCGGATAAAACAGGGTGATGAGTGGAAAACCGCATTTAATACGCCTGAGGGCCATTTTGAGTATTTGGTAATACCTTTTGGACTCTCCAATGCTCCGTCAGTCTTTCAGTCCTTTATGCACAATATTTTCCGTGAATATCTGGATAAGTTTATGATTGTGTATTTGGATGATATTTTGGTGTTTTCTGATGACTGGGAGTCTCATGTTCTACAGGTCAGGAAGGTGTTTCAGGTTCTGCGGGCCAATTCTCTGTTTGTGAAGGGCTCAAAGTGTCTCTTCGGAGTCCAGAAGGTTTCTTTTTTGGGGTACATTTTTTCTCCTTCTACTATTGAGATGGATCCCGTCAAGGTTCAGGCTATTTGTGACTGGACACAACCTACATCTGTTAAGAGCCTTCAGAAGTTCTTGGGGTTTGCTAATTTTTATCGTCGGTTCATTGCTAATTTTTCCAGTATTGTTAAACCTTTGACTGATTTGACTAAAAAGGGTGCTGATGTTGCTGATTGGTCTCCTGCGGCTGTGGAGGCCTTTCAGGAACTTAAGCGCCGGTTTTCTTCTGCTCCTGTGTTGTGTCAACCAGATGTTTCACTTCCTTTTCAGGTTGAGGTTGATGCTTCCGAGATTGGAGCGGGGGCGGTTTTGTCGCAGAGAAGTTCTAATGGCTCGGTGATGAAGCCATGTGCATTCTTCTCTAGAAAATTCTCGCCCGCCGAGCGCAATTATGATGTGGGTAATCGGGAGCTTTTGGCCATGAAGTGGGCATTTGAGGAGTGGCGTCATTGGCTTGAGGGTGCTAAACATCGTGTGGTGGTCTTGACTGATCACAAGAATCTCATTTACCTTGAGTCTGCCAGGCGTTTGAATCCTAGACAGGCTCGTTGGTCGTTGTTTTTTTCTCGTTTCAATTTCGTGGTTTCATACCTGCCAGGTTCAAAGAATGTAAAGGCAGATGCTCTTTCCAGGAGTTTTGTGCCTGACTCTCCTGGAGACTCTGGGCCTACTGGTATCCTTAGGGATGGGGTAATATTGTCCGCCGTATCCCCAGACTTGTGACGTGCATTGCAGGAGTTTCAGGTGGATAAACCGGATCGTTGTCCACCAGAAAGACTGTTTGTCCCGGATGATTGGACCAGTAGAGTCATCTCCGAGGTCCATTCTTCTGTGTTGGCTGGTCATCCTGGAATATTTGGTACTAGAGACTTGGTGGCCAGGTCTTTTTGGTGGCCTTCCTTGTCTAGGGATGTGCGTACCTTTGTGCAGTCTTGTGAAGTGTGTGCTCGAGCTAAGCCTTGCTGTTCTCGGGCCAGTGGGTTGTTGTTATCCTTGCCCATCCCGAAGAGGCCTTGGACGCACATTTCCATGGATTTTATTTCTGATCTCCCGGTTTCACAGAAAATGTCCGTTATCTGGGTTGTGTGTGACCGTTTTTCTAAGATGGTTCATTTGGTGCCCTTGCCTAAGTTGCCCTCCTCCTCTGAGTTGGTCCCGTTATTTTTTCAGAACGTGGTTCGTTTGCATGGGATTCCGGAGAATATCGTTTCTGACAGGGGATCCCAGTTTGTGTCTAGATTTTGGCGGACGTTTTGTGCCAAGATGGGCATTGATTTGTCTTTTTCGTCTGCATTCCATCCTCAGACGAATGGCCAGACGGAGCAAACTAATCAGACCTTGGAAACTTATTTGAGGTGTTTTGTTTCTGCTGATCAAGATGACTGGGTTGCTTTTTTGCCACTGGCCGAATTTGCTCTTAATAATCGGGCTAGTTCTGCCACGTTGGTCTCTCCTTTTTTTTGTAATTCGGGGTTTCATCCTCGTTTTTCCTCTGGTCAGGTGGAGTCTTCGGATTGTCCTGGAGTGGACGTGGTGGTGGACAGGCTACATCAGATTTGGAATCAGGTGGTGGACAATTTGAAGTTATCTCAGGAGAAGACTCAGCAGTTTGCTAATCGCCGTCGCCGCGTGGGTCCCCGACTTCTTGTTGGGGATTTGGTGTGGTTGTCTTCTCGTTTTGTCCCTATGAAGGTCTCTTCTCCTAAGTTCAAGCCTCGGTTCATCGGTCCTTATAGGATCTCTGAGATTCTTAACCCTGTATCTTTTCGTTTGGATCTCCCAGCATCGTTTGCTATTCATAATGTGTTCCATCGGTCGTTGTTGCGGAGGTATGAGGTACCCGTTGTTCCTTCGGTTGAGCCTCCTGCTCCGGTGCTGGTGGAGGGAGAATTGGAATATGTTGTTGAGAAGATCTTGGATTCTCGTGTTTCCAGACGCAAACTCCAGTATTTGGTTAAGTGGAAGGGTTATGGTCAGGAGGATAATTCCTGGGTGGTCGCCTCCGATGTTCATGCGACTGATTTGGTCCGCGCCTTCCATAGAGCTCACCCTGATCGCCCTGGGGGTTCTCGTGAGGGTTCGGTGACCCCTCCTCAAGGGGGGGGGTACTGTTGTGGATTCTGTTTGTGGGCTCCCTCTGGTGGTTGCTGCTGGTACTGCGTGACTTTGGTGGGTTGCGGCCTTTGTTTTCCACCTGTCCATCAGAGGCTGGGTGTTTCCTATTTTACCTGGCCTTTCTGTCATTCCCTTGCCGGCTATCAATGTATTCAGATGTGCTCTGTTTGGTTCCTGCCTACCTGCTCCCAGATCTTTCAGGATAAGCTAAGTGCTGATTTTCAGTTGTTTGGTTTTTTGTCCAGCTTGCTTATTATGTCTCTATGCTAGCTGGTAGCTCTAGTGGACTGAGGTTCTCCCCATGTGCCATGAGTTGGCACATGGGTTCTTGTAATCTCAGGATGGTATTTTTGATTAGGGTTTTTTGCTGACCGCTCAGTCCCCTTTTGTATCTTTCTGCTTTCTAGTTTACAGCGGGCCTCAATTTGCTAAAGCTATATATATCATCTCTATGTGTGTGCCTTCCTCTCATTTCACCGTCAATACATGTGAGGGGGCAACTATATCTTTTGGGGTTCATTCCTCTGGAGGCAAGTGAGGTCTTATTTTCTCTGCAGTACTAGTTAGCTCTTAGGCTGGTGCGTGGCGTCTAGAACCAACGTAGGCACGCTCCCTGGCTATCTCTAGTTGCGTTTGTCAGGCGTAGGGCAGCGGTCAGCCCAGGTTCCATCACCCTAGAGCTCGTCGGTTATTTATTTGTACTTTGTTTGTCCTGTGTTATCCCTAGCCATTGGGGATTCATGACATCAGGCTGGCACAAAACAGGCGCCGAAGTAAACCGGCGCTTCAACTCTTGGAACGCCTCCACGGCTGCAGGAGCCCAGTTAGCAACATCAGAACCTTTCTTGGTCATATCCGTCAAAGGTTTAACAACGCTAGAAAAATTAGCGATAAAACGACGGTAGAAGTTAGCAAAACCCAAGAACTTCTGAAGACTCTTAACTGACGTGGGTTGAGTCCAATCATGAATAGCTCGGACCTTGACTGGGTCCATCTCCACAGCAGAAGGGGAAAAAATAGAAAAAATAAACCCCAAAAAGGGAACCTTCTGTACTCCAAAGAGACACTTTGAGCCCTTAACAAACAAAGCATTCTCACGCAAAACCTGAAACACCATCCTGACCTGCTCCACATGTGAGTCCCAATCTTCAGAGAAAACCAGAATATCATCCAGATAAACAATCATAAATTTATCCAGATACTTCCGGAAAATATCATGCATAAAGGACTGAAACACTGAGGGCGCATTAGAGAGCCCAAAAGGCATCACCAAGTACTCAAAATGACCTTCGGGCGTATTAAATGCAGTCTTCCATTCATCTCCTTGCTTAATGCGCACAAGGTTGTACGCACCACGAAGATCTATCTTGGTGAACCACTTGGCACCTTTAATCCGGGCAAACAAGTCCGACAACAGAGGCAAAGGATACTGAAATTTAACAGTGATTTTATTCAGAAGCCGATAGTCAATACAAGGTCTCAAAGATCCGTCCTTCTTGGCCACAAAAAAGAATCCCGCACCAAGAGGGGAAGAGGATGGACGGATATGCCCCTTCTCCAGAGACTCCTTGATATAGGAACGCATTGCAGCATGCTCAGGTACAGACAGATTAAATAATCTTCCCTTAGGAAATTTACTACCTGGAATCAAATCTATGGCGCAGTCACAGTCCCTATGAGGAGGCAGAGCACTGGATCTGGACTCGCTGAATACATCCTGATAATCAGACAAATACTCAGGAACTTCCGAAGGAGTAGAGGAAGCAATAGACACCGGCGGGGAATCAGCATGAATTCCCTGACAGCCCCAACTTGACACAGACATTGCCTTCCAATCCAAGACTGGATTGTGGGTCTGTAACCATGGCAGACCCAAAACGACCAAATCATGCATTTTATGCAGAACAAGAAAACGAATCACCTCCCGATGTTCAGGAGTCATGCACATGGTTACCTGCGTCCAAAACTGCGGGTTTTTTTCCGCCAATGGCGTAGCATCAATACCTCTAAGAGGAATAGGATTTACCAACGGTTCAAGAACAAAACCACAGCGCTTGGCAAATGACAGATCCATAAGACTCAGGGCAGCACATGAATCCACAAACGCCATAACAGGGTAAGAAGACAATGAGCAAATTAAAGTCACAGACAAAATAAATTTAGGTTGCAAATTACCAATGGCGACAGGACTGACAACTAGTGTTGAGCGATACTTTCCGATATCGGAAAGTATCGGTATCGGAAAGTATCGGCCGATACCGTCAAAATATCGGATCCAATCCGATACCGATACCCGATCCCAATGCAAGTCAATGGGACGAAAATATCGGAATTAAAATAAACCCTTTATAAACTTGTAGGTTCATTCTACATGAAGGAAAACAACTAAGAATAATGTAGGATGTATTGGGGGACGTGGCGGAGATATTAAAGGGACAGAGGTTTAGCCCAATGTAATAGAATAGCAGGATTTTTAATTTTTTTTTATGAAGTTCGGCGTTAGAAAGAATTTGACTATGTTATTTTTTTTTTTTTTTATGTCAGATATTGATGTTTCACTACTTCCACGCCCTTCACCTTCTTTTTTACTTCTCCCACGCTTTCTTCTTAATTATCCTCATCATCAGCTTCTTTGACATCAACTTCTTCACCTTATTCATCTTCTTCTTCATCTTCTACCTATTATTTTTTGGGTTACATTGTTCATATTCTTTTTATTTTACTATTATCTTCATCATATTCAACTTCTTCATCATATTCTTATTTGTGACAGGCATTCCCGTAGTTGTTATCTATAAAAGTTTGAAGATTACACCTTCCGTTCTGCCTGTCACAAACCAGTTACATTTGTCCGCGTTCAGTTTGGCCTGCAGCATCAGGCTTTATCCAGGGGCACCACGAGGAGGAACGGACTCACCCCCATACACTGCTTAGTCTTCTTCTGCTTATAATTTACATAATATTTTTTTGCTCTGATATTTTGTGTTATGCTTAATGTCCTTCTGCTCTTTGTTCTGCAGCCTCTTGTTCTTCTGCTTCTCGGTCTTCCAGGTCGTCGTCGTCTCCAGGGTCGTCGTCTCCGGGGTCGTCGTCATCGGGGTGGTCTCCGGGGTCGTCGTCATCGGGGTGGTCTTCAGGGTCATCGTCTCCAGGGTCGTCGTCATCACGGTGGTTGTCGTCTCTGGTGTCGTCGTCATCTTAGGGGTGTTCTTCCGGGTCATCGTGTTTAGTCTCTTGAACTTGGAAATGTAGCAGAAGGTACAAGAAGGCTGAGAAAATGCCGAGAACCAGCTGATGGAACTGGAACTCGGATGGCTACCCGAAGGTCCAAGAGCCAATGGAACTACCGAGGACCAGCTGACGTTACTGGAACCCGGTTACTAAGCAGGAGGTACCCGTGCCTGAAAGCACTACCAAGGACCACCTGACGTTGGTGGAACTCGGATACCCAGAGGGAGGCACCTAAGCCAAAGGCTCTGCCCGGAACCAGCTGACGGTACTGGAACCAGGATGGGGAGCAGAAGGTACAAGAGCAAAAGACACTGCCGAGAACCAGCTGACGGTGCTGGAACCCGGATGGGTAGCCGAAGGTCCAAGAGCCAATGGAACTACCGAGGACCAGCTGACGTTACTGGAACCCGGTTACTAAGCAGGAGGTACCCGTGCCTGAAAGCACTACCAAGGACCACCTGACGTTGGTGGAACTCGGATACCCAGAGGGAGGCACCTAAGCCAAAGGCTCTGCCCGGAACCAGCTGACGGTACTGGAACCAGGATGTGGAGCAGAAGGTACAAGAGCAAGTGTCTGCGTGGCTTTTGCAGGACACGTTGCCGGCTGCACAGCAGGGGAACAGCTGGCGGTGCTGGACCCCACTGACACATTGGCGAGGTGTTTGGCTCTGTGCAGCCAGCACTTCCGGACAGCAACGAGCGGTGTTGTAGCCCGGGCTCTGCAGGGGGAGCAGAGTGTAGGCCGAAGCCTACTTGAACCAATTTCAAAGGTAACCTTTAACCCCCCCTCAGGGGTTAGAAAGTAGAAGAGCCACAGCTTATGCAGCAGTAGTGCTGCACAAGTCAAAGGTTGCTCTTTTAATTTCGCTCCTTGCACACGCTGAATGAAACACGTATAACATTTAGCCCTTTATACAGTCAAACTGTGTTGGAGGCGCGAGTTCCCTTTGTAATGAGACGCAGCACAGATGTCAAGAATCCCACCTTGGTGCTGGGTGCAGCCTCCTGAGCGTTGTTATTTGCTGTACAGGAGTCTGCGCTGTCGTGTTATCCCCTGGCCTAGCGCCGTTAGCGCTGCCCATCTTCTGACCTCATTTAATGTTGGCCGGTGCGGTTCGCGATGCCCATGAATCACAGCCCCGCAGTGTATTGACATAGTTTAAACACTGCGGGGCTGGGATTCATGGCCTGGCGCAGTACATATGTTCGCCTCTCGCTTGGGTTCTTACACCCGCTTCAGACTATGCGGCGTCATCTGATCCCTTATCGCATGCCACGGCCATGAAGCCGCACAGTCCGAAGAAGGCGGAAGGAGAGGAGGGACAGGCGAACTGATGCACTGATCCTGCCCATCAATCACACCCTCGCAGTCCCAATAAATAAGACACCGAGGGGCGTTGTGTGGGTCAGGGCGGCCGCAGAGGCGCAGGCAGCCAAACCATGATGCCAGAAGACGGGCAGCGCTACCAAGGGGGTTGCAGCGTGTCATTACAAAGGAAAGTCACACCACCGGGACGGTTAAATGGTCACACAGAGGACACATTGCAGACGTGTTTTCAGTTCCACATGTGCGAGGAGAATACGTTTCTGAGCCACCTTGCACACATGCAGCATTACCGCTGTACAAGGTGGCTGGATAACGTAAAAACGCCTGGGGGAGGGGGGACAGGTTCCCTTCAATTTCAGTTCTTGTGTCTGCGTGGCTTTTGCAGGACACGTTGCCGGCTGCACAGCAGGGGAACAGCTGGCGGTGCTGGACCCCACTGACACATTGGCTGGTGTTTTTCTCTGTGCAGCTAGCACATCTGGGCAAAAACTGGCGGTGTGTTAGAGCCCAGGGACAGCAGGAGGAGGAGCAGGAGGAGGAGGAGCAGGGGGAGGGGAGTGTAGGCCGAAGCCTGCACAGGCGGCAGCTTTGGGTGTGTTGTGTCTGCGTGACTTTTGCAGGACACGTTGCCGGCTACACAGCAGGGGAACAGCTGGCGGTGCTGGACCCCACTGACACATTGGCGAGGTGTTTGGCTCTGTGCAGCCAGCACTTCCGGACAGCAACTAGCGTTGTTGGAGCCCGGGCTCTGCAGGTGGAGCAGAGTGTAGGCCGAAGCCTAATTGAACCGATTTCAAAAGTCACCTTTAACCCCCCCTCAGGGGTTACAAAGTAGAAGAGCCACAGCTTATGCAGCAGCAGTGCTGCGCAAGTCAAAGGTTGCTCTTGTAATTTTTCTCCTTGCACACGCTGAATGGAACACGTATAACATTCAGCCCTTTAGACAGTCAAACTGTGTAATGGAGGCGAGAGTTCCCTTTGTAATGAGACGCAGCACAGGTGTCAAGAATCCCACCTTGGTGCTGGGTGCAGCCTCCCGAGCGTTGTTATTTGCTGTACAGGAGTCTGCGCTGTCGTGTTATCCCCTGGCCTAGCGCCGTTAGCGCTGCCCATCTTCTGGCATCATGTAATGTCGGCCGGTGCGGTTCGCGATGCCCATGAATCACAGCCCCGCAGTGTATTGACATAGTTTAAACACTGCGGGGCTGGGATTCATGGCCTGGCGCAGTACATATGTTCGCCTCTCGCTTGGGTTCTTACACCCGCTTCAGACTATGCGGCGTCATCTGATCCCTTATCGCATGCCACGGCCATGAAGCCGCACAGTCCGAAGAAGGCGGAAGGAGAGGAGGGACAGGCGAACTGATGCACTGATCCTGCCCATCAATCACACCCTCGCAGTCCCAATAAATAAGACACCGAGGGGCGTTGTGTGGGTCAGGGCGGCCGCAGAGGCGCAGGCAGCCAAACCATGATGCCAGAAGACGGGCAGCGCTACCAAGGGGGTTGCAGCGTGTCATTACAAAGGAAAGTCACACCACCGGGACGGTTAAATGGTCACACAGAGGACACATTGCAGACGTGTTTTCAGTTCCACATGTGCGAGGAGAATACATTTCTGAGCCACCTTGCACACATGCAGCATTACCGCTGTACAAGGTGGCTGGATAACGTAAAAACGCCTGGGGGAGGGGGGACAGGTTCCCTTCAATTTCAGTTCTTGTGTCTGCGTGGCTTTTGCAGGACACGTTGCCGGCTGCACAGCAGGGGAACAGCTGGCGGTGCTGGACCCCACTGACACATTGGCTGGTGTTTTTCTCTGTGCAGCTAGCACATCTGGGCAAAAACTGGCGGTGTGTTAGAGCCCAGGGACAGCAGGAGGAGGAGCAGGAGGAGGAGGAGCAGGGGGAGGGGAGTGTAGGCCGAAGCCTGCACAGGCGGCAGCTTTGGGTGTGTTGTGTCTGCGTGACTTTTGCAGGACACGTTGCCGGCTACACAGCAGGGGAACAGCTGGCGGTGCTGGACCCCACTGACACATTGGCGAGGTGTTTGGCTCTGTGCAGCCAGCACTTCCGGACAGCAACTAGCGTTGTTGGAGCCCGGGCTCTGCAGGTGGAGCAGAGTGTAGGCCGAAGCCTAATTGAACCGATTTCAAAAGTCACCTTTAACCCCCCCTCAGGGGTTACAAAGTAGAAGAGCCACAGCTTATGCAGCAGCAGTGCTGCGCAAGTCAAAGGTTGCTCTTGTAATTTTTCTCCTTGCACACGCTGAATGGAACACGTATAACATTCAGCCCTTTAGACAGTCAAACTGTGTAATGGAGGCGAGAGTTCCCTTTGTAATGAGACGCAGCACAGGTGTCAAGAATCCCACCTTGGTGCTGGGTGCAGCCTCCCGAGCGTTGTTATTTGCTGTACAGGAGTCTGCGCTGTCGTGTTATCCCCTGGCCTAGCGCCGTTAGCGCTGCCCATCTTCTGGCATCATGTAATGTCGGCCGGTGCGGTTCGCGATGCCCATGAATCACAGCCCCGCAGTGTCTTAACATTGTTAAAACACTGCGGGGCTGGGATTCAGGGCCTGGCGCAGCACATATGTTCGCCTCTCACACTCGGGTCCTTACACCCGCTTCAGACTGTGCGGCGTCATCTGATCCCTTATCGCATGCCACGGCCATGAAGCCGCACAGTCCGAAGAAGGCGGAAGGAGAGGAGGGACAGGCGAACTGATGCACTGATCCTGCCCATCAATCACACCCTCGCAGTCCCAATAAATAAGACACCGAGGGGCGTTGTGTGGGTCAGGGCGGCCGCAGAGGCGCAGGCAGCCAAACCATGATGCCAGAAGACGGGCAGCGCTACCAAGGGGGTTGCAGCGTGTCATTACAAAGGAAAGTCACACCACCGGGACGGTTAAATGGTCACACAGAGGACACATTGCAGACGTGTTTTCAGTTCCACATGTGCGAGGAGAATACGTTTCTGAGCCACCTTGCACACATGCAGCATTACCGCTGTACAAGGTGGCTGGATAACGTAAAAACGCCTGGGGGAGGGGGGACAGGTTCCCTTCAATTTCAGTTCTTGTGTCTGCGTGGCTTTTGCAGGACACGTTGCCGGCTGCACAGCAGGGGAACAGCTGGCGGTGCTGGACCCCACTGACACATTGGCTGGTGTTTTTCTCTGTGCAGCTAGCACATCTGGGCAAAAACTGGCGGTGTGTTAGAGCCCAGGGACAGCAGGAGGAGGAGCAGGAGGAGGAGGAGCAGGGGGAGGGGAGTGTAGGCCGAAGCCTGCACAGGCGGCAGCTTTGGGTGTGTTGTGTCTGCGTGACTTTTGCAGGACACGTTGCCGGCTACACAGCAGGGGAACAGCTGGCGGTGCTGGACCCCACTGACACATTGGCGAGGTGTTTGGCTCTGTGCAGCCAGCACTTCCGGACAGCAACTAGCGTTGTTGGAGCCCGGGCTCTGCAGGTGGAGCAGAGTGTAGGCCGAAGCCTAATTGAACCGATTTCAAAAGTCACCTTTAACCCCCCCTCAGGGGTTACAAAGTAGAAGAGCCACAGCTTATGCAGCAGCAGTGCTGCGCAAGTCAAAGGTTGCTCTTGTAATTTTTCTCCTTGCACACGCTGAATGGAACACGTATAACATTCAGCCCTTTAGACAGTCAAACTGTGTAATGGAGGCGAGAGTTCCCTTTGTAATGAGACGCAGCACAGGTGTCAAGAATCCCACCTTGGTGCTGGGTGCAGCCTCCCGAGCGTTGTTATTTGCTGTACAGGAGTCTGCGCTGTCGTGTTATCCCCTGGCCTAGCGCCGTTAGCGCTGCCCATCTTCTGGCATCATGTAATGTCGGCCGGTGCGGTTCGCGATGCCCATGAATCACAGCCCCGCAGTGTATTGACATAGTTTAAACACTGCGGGGCTGGGATTCATGGCCTGGCGCAGTACATATGTTCGCCTCTCGCTTGGGTTCTTACACCCGCTTCAGACTATGCGGCGTCATCTGATCCCTTATCGCATGCCACGGCCATGAAGCCGCACAGTCCGAAGAAGGCGGAAGGAGAGGAGGGACAGGCGAACTGATGCACTGATCCTGCCCATCAATCACACCCTCGCAGTCCCAATAAATAAGACACCGAGGGGCGTTGTGTGGGTCAGGGCGGCCGCAGAGGCGCAGGCAGCCAAACCATGATGCCAGAAGACGGGCAGCGCTACCAAGGGGGTTGCAGCGTGTCATTACAAAGGAAAGTCACACCACCGGGACGGTTAAATGGTCACACAGAGGACACATTGCAGACGTGTTTTCAGTTCCACATGTGCGAGGAGAATACGTTTCTGAGCCACCTTGCACACATGCAGCATTACCGCTGTACAAGGTGGCTGGATAACGTAAAAACGCCTGGGGGAGGGGGGACAGGTTCCCTTCAATTTCAGTTCTTGTGTCTGCGTGGCTTTTGCAGGACACGTTGCCGGCTGCACAGCAGGGGAACAGCTGGCGGTGCTGGACCCCACTGACACATTGGCTGGTGTTTTTCTCTGTGCAGCTAGCACATCTGGGCAAAAACTGGCGGTGTGTTAGAGCCCAGGGACAGCAGGAGGAGGAGCAGGAGGAGGAGGAGCAGGGGGAGGGGAGTGTAGGCCGAAGCCTGCACAGGCGGCAGCTTTGGGTGTGTTGTGTCTGCGTGACTTTTGCAGGACACGTTGCCGGCTACACAGCAGGGGAACAGCTGGCGGTGCTGGACCCCACTGACACATTGGCGAGGTGTTTGGCTCTGTGCAGCCAGCACTTCCGGACAGCAACTAGCGTTGTTGGAGCCCGGGCTCTGCAGGTGGAGCAGAGTGTAGGCCGAAGCCTAATTGAACCGATTTCAAAAGTCACCTTTAACCCCCCCTCAGGGGTTACAAAGTAGAAGAGCCACAGCTTATGCAGCAGCAGTGCTGCGCAAGTCAAAGGTTGCTCTTGTAATTTTTCTCCTTGCACACGCTGAATGGAACACGTATAACATTCAGCCCTTTAGACAGTCAAACTGTGTAATGGAGGCGAGAGTTCCCTTTGTAATGAGACGCAGCACAGGTGTCAAGAATCCCACCTTGGTGCTGGGTGCAGCCTCCCGAGCGTTGTTATTTGCTGTACAGGAGTCTGCGCTGTCGTGTTATCCCCTGGCCTAGCGCCGTTAGCGCTGCCCATCTTCTGGCATCATGTAATGTCGGCCGGTGCGGTTCGCGATGCCCATGAATCACAGCCCCGCAGTGTATTGACATAGTTTAAACACTGCGGGGCTGGGATTCATGGCCTGGCGCAGTACATATGTTCGCCTCTCGCTTGGGTTCTTACACCCGCTTCAGACTATGCGGCGTCATCTGATCCCTTATCGCATGCCACGGCCATGAAGCCGCACAGTCCGAAGAAGGCGGAAGGAGAGGAGGGACAGGCGAACTGATGCACTGATCCTGCCCATCAATCACACCCTCGCAGTCCCAATAAATAAGACACCGAGGGGCGTTGTGTGGGTCAGGGCGGCCGCAGAGGCGCAGGCAGCCAAACCATGATGCCAGAAGACGGGCAGCGCTACCAAGGGGGTTGCAGCGTGTCATTACAAAGGAAAGTCACACCACCGGGACGGTTAAATGGTCACACAGAGGACACATTGCAGACGTGTTTTCAGTTCCACATGTGCGAGGAGAATACATTTCTGAGCCACCTTGCACACATGCAGCATTACCGCTGTACAAGGTGGCTGGATAACGTAAAAACGCCTGGGGGAGGGGGGACAGGTTCCCTTCAATTTCAGTTCTTGTGTCTGCGTGGCTTTTGCAGGACACGTTGCCGGCTGCACAGCAGGGGAACAGCTGGCGGTGCTGGACCCCACTGACACATTGGCTGGTGTTTTTCTCTGTGCAGCTAGCACATCTGGGCAAAAACTGGCGGTGTGTTAGAGCCCAGGGACAGCAGGAGGAGGAGCAGGAGGAGGAGGAGCAGGGGGAGGGGAGTGTAGGCCGAAGCCTGCACAGGCGGCAGCTTTGGGTGTGTTGTGTCTGCGTGACTTTTGCAGGACACGTTGCCGGCTACACAGCAGGGGAACAGCTGGCGGTGCTGGACCCCACTGACACATTGGCGAGGTGTTTGGCTCTGTGCAGCCAGCACTTCCGGACAGCAACTAGCGTTGTTGGAGCCCGGGCTCTGCAGGTGGAGCAGAGTGTAGGCCGAAGCCTAATTGAACCGATTTCAAAAGTCACCTTTAACCCCCCCTCAGGGGTTACAAAGTAGAAGAGCCACAGCTTATGCAGCAGCAGTGCTGCGCAAGTCAAAGGTTGCTCTTGTAATTTTTCTCCTTGCACACGCTGAATGGAACACGTATAACATTCAGCCCTTTAGACAGTCAAACTGTGTAATGGAGGCGAGAGTTCCCTTTGTAATGAGACGCAGCACAGGTGTCAAGAATCCCACCTTGGTGCTGGGTGCAGCCTCCCGAGCGTTGTTATTTGCTGTACAGGAGTCTGCGCTGTCGTGTTATCCCCTGGCCTAGCGCCGTTAGCGCTGCCCATCTTCTGGCATCATGTAATGTCGGCCGGTGCGGTTCGCGATGCCCATGAATCACAGCCCCGCAGTGTATTGACATAGTTTAAACACTGCGGGGCTGGGATTCATGGCCTGGCGCAGTACATATGTTCGCCTCTCGCTTGGGTTCTTACACCCGCTTCAGACTATGCGGCGTCATCTGATCCCTTATCGCATGCCACGGCCATGAAGCCGCACAGTCCGAAGAAGGCGGAAGGAGAGGAGGGACAGGCGAACTGATGCACTGATCCTGCCCATCAATCACACCCTCGCAGTCCCAATAAATAAGACACCGAGGGGCGTTGTGTGGGTCAGGGCGGCCGCAGAGGCGCAGGCAGCCAAACCATGATGCCAGAAGACGGGCAGCGCTACCAAGGGGGTTGCAGCGTGTCATTACAAAGGAAAGTCACACCACCGGGACGGTTAAATGGTCACACAGAGGACACATTGCAGACGTGTTTTCAGTTCCACATGTGCGAGGAGAATACGTTTCTGAGCCACCTTGCACACATGCAGCATTACCGCTGTACAAGGTGGCTGGATAACGTAAAAACGCCTGGGGGAGGGGGGACAGGTTCCCTTCAATTTCAGTTCTTGTGTCTGCGTGGCTTTTGCAGGACACGTTGCCGGCTGCACAGCAGGGGAACAGCTGGCGGTGCTGGACCCCACTGACACATTGGCTGGTGTTTTTCTCTGTGCAGCTAGCACATCTGGGCAAAAACTGGCGGTGTGTTAGAGCCCAGGGACAGCAGGAGGAGGAGCAGGAGGAGGAGGAGCAGGGGGAGGGGAGTGTAGGCCGAAGCCTGCACAGGCGGCAGCTTTGGGTGTGTTGTGTCTGCGTGACTTTTGCAGGACACGTTGCCGGCTACACAGCAGGGGAACAGCTGGCGGTGCTGGACCCCACTGACACATTGGCGAGGTGTTTGGCTCTGTGCAGCCAGCACTTCCGGACAGCAACTAGCGTTGTTGGAGCCCGGGCTCTGCAGGTGGAGCAGAGTGTAGGCCGAAGCCTAATTGAACCGATTTCAAAAGTCACCTTTAACCCCCCCTCAGGGGTTACAAAGTAGAAGAGCCACAGCTTATGCAGCAGCAGTGCTGCGCAAGTCAAAGGTTGCTCTTGTAATTTTTCTCCTTGCACACGCTGAATGGAACACGTATAACATTCAGCCCTTTAGACAGTCAAACTGTGTAATGGAGGCGAGAGTTCCCTTTGTAATGAGACGCAGCACAGGTGTCAAGAATCCCACCTTGGTGCTGGGTGCAGCCTCCCGAGCGTTGTTATTTGCTGTACAGGAGTCTGCGCTGTCGTGTTATCCCCTGGCCTAGCGCCGTTAGCGCTGCCCATCTTCTGGCATCATGTAATGTCGGCCGGTGCGGTTCGCGATGCCCATGAATCACAGCCCCGCAGTGTATTGACATAGTTTAAACACTGCGGGGCTGGGATTCATGGCCTGGCGCAGTACATATGTTCGCCTCTCGCTTGGGTTCTTACACCCGCTTCAGACTATGCGGCGTCATCTGATCCCTTATCGCATGCCACGGCCATGAAGCCGCACAGTCCGAAGAAGGCGGAAGGAGAGGAGGGACAGGCGAACTGATGCACTGATCCTGCCCATCAATCACACCCTCGCAGTCCCAATAAATAAGACACCGAGGGGCGTTGTGTGGGTCAGGGCGGCCGCAGAGGCGCAGGCAGCCAAACCATGATGCCAGAAGACGGGCAGCGCTACCAAGGGGGTTGCAGCGTGTCATTACAAAGGAAAGTCACACCACCGGGACGGTTAAATGGTCACACAGAGGACACATTGCAGACGTGTTTTCAGTTCCACATGTGCGAGGAGAATACATTTCTGAGCCACCTTGCACACATGCAGCATTACCGCTGTACAAGGTGGCTGGATAACGTAAAAACGCCTGGGGGAGGGGGGACAGGTTCCCTTCAATTTCAGTTCTTGTGTCTGCGTGGCTTTTGCAGGACACGTTGCCGGCTGCACAGCAGGGGAACAGCTGGCGGTGCTGGACCCCACTGACACATTGGCTGGTGTTTTTCTCTGTGCAGCTAGCACATCTGGGCAAAAACTGGCGGTGTGTTAGAGCCCAGGGACAGCAGGAGGAGGAGCAGGAGGAGGAGGAGCAGGGGGAGGGGAGTGTAGGCCGAAGCCTGCACAGGCGGCAGCTTTGGGTGTGTTGTGTCTGCGTGACTTTTGCAGGACACGTTGCCGGCTACACAGCAGGGGAACAGCTGGCGGTGCTGGACCCCACTGACACATTGGCGAGGTGTTTGGCTCTGTGCAGCCAGCACTTCCGGACAGCAACTAGCGTTGTTGGAGCCCGGGCTCTGCAGGTGGAGCAGAGTGTAGGCCGAAGCCTAATTGAACCGATTTCAAAAGTCACCTTTAACCCCCCCTCAGGGGTTACAAAGTAGAAGAGCCACAGCTTATGCAGCAGCAGTGCTGCGCAAGTCAAAGGTTGCTCTTGTAATTTTTCTCCTTGCACACGCTGAATGGAACACGTATAACATTCAGCCCTTTAGACAGTCAAACTGTGTAATGGAGGCGAGAGTTCCCTTTGTAATGAGACGCAGCACAGGTGTCAAGAATCCCACCTTGGTGCTGGGTGCAGCCTCCCGAGCGTTGTTATTTGCTGTACAGGAGTCTGCGCTGTCGTGTTATCCCCTGGCCTAGCGCCGTTAGCGCTGCCCATCTTCTGGCATCATGTAATGTCGGCCGGTGCGGTTCGCGATGCCCATGAATCACAGCCCCGCAGTGTATTGACATAGTTTAAACACTGCGGGGCTGGGATTCATGGCCTGGCGCAGTACATATGTTCGCCTCTCGCTTGGGTTCTTACACCCGCTTCAGACTATGCGGCGTCATCTGATCCCTTATCGCATGCCACGGCCATGAAGCCGCACAGTCCGAAGAAGGCGGAAGGAGAGGAGGGACAGGCGAACTGATGCACTGATCCTGCCCATCAATCACACCCTCGCAGTCCCAATAAATAAGACACCGAGGGGCGTTGTGTGGGTCAGGGCGGCCGCAGAGGCGCAGGCAGCCAAACCATGATGCCAGAAGACGGGCAGCGCTACCAAGGGGGTTGCAGCGTGTCATTACAAAGGAAAGTCACACCACCGGGACGGTTAAATGGTCACACAGAGGACACATTGCAGACGTGTTTTCAGTTCCACATGTGCGAGGAGAATACGTTTCTGAGCCACCTTGCACACATGCAGCATTACCGCTGTACAAGGTGGCTGGATAACGTAAAAACGCCTGGGGGAGGGGGGACAGGTTCCCTTCAATTTCAGTTCTTGTGTCTGCGTGGCTTTTGCAGGACACGTTGCCGGCTGCACAGCAGGGGAACAGCTGGCGGTGCTGGACCCCACTGACACATTGGCTGGTGTTTTTCTCTGTGCAGCTAGCACATCTGGGCAAAAACTGGCGGTGTGTTAGAGCCCAGGGACAGCAGGAGGAGGAGCAGGAGGAGGAGGAGCAGGGGGAGGGGAGTGTAGGCCGAAGCCTGCACAGGCGGCAGCTTTGGGTGTGTTGTGTCTGCGTGACTTTTGCAGGACACGTTGCCGGCTACACAGCAGGGGAACAGCTGGCGGTGCTGGACCCCACTGACACATTGGCGAGGTGTTTGGCTCTGTGCAGCCAGCACTTCCGGACAGCAACTAGCGTTGTTGGAGCCCGGGCTCTGCAGGTGGAGCAGAGTGTAGGCCGAAGCCTAATTGAACCGATTTCAAAAGTCACCTTTAACCCCCCCTCAGGGGTTACAAAGTAGAAGAGCCACAGCTTATGCAGCAGCAGTGCTGCGCAAGTCAAAGGTTGCTCTTGTAATTTTTCTCCTTGCACACGCTGAATGGAACACGTATAACATTCAGCCCTTTAGACAGTCAAACTGTGTAATGGAGGCGAGAGTTCCCTTTGTAATGAGACGCAGCACAGGTGTCAAGAATCCCACCTTGGTGCTGGGTGCAGCCTCCCGAGCGTTGTTATTTGCTGTACAGGAGTCTGCGCTGTCGTGTTATCCCCTGGCCTAGCGCCGTTAGCGCTGCCCATCTTCTGGCATCATGTAATGTCGGCCGGTGCGGTTCGCGATGCCCATGAATCACAGCCCCGCAGTGTCTTAACATTGTTAAAACACTGCGGGGCTGGGATTCAGGGCCTGGCGCAGCACATATGTTCGCCTCTCACACTCGGGTCCTTACACCCGCTTCAGACTGTGCGGCGTCATCTGATCCCTTATCGCATGCCACGGCCATGAAGCCGCACAGTCCGAAGAAGGCGGAAGGAGAGGAGGGACAGGCGAACTGATGCACTGATCCTGCCCATCAATCACACCCTCGCAGTCCCAATAAATAAGACACCGAGGGGCGTTGTGTGGGTCAGGGCGGCCGCAGAGGCGCAGGCAGCCAAACCATGATGCCAGAAGACGGGCAGCGCTACCAAGGGGGTTGCAGCGTGTCATTACAAAGGAAAGTCACACCACCGGGACGGTTAAATGGTCACACAGAGGACACATTGCAGACGTGTTTTCAGTTCCACATGTGCGAGGAGAATACGTTTCTGAGCCACCTTGCACACATGCAGCATTACCGCTGTACAAGGTGGCTGGATAACGTAAAAACGCCTGGGGGAGGGGGGACAGGTTCCCTTCAATTTCAGTTCTTGTGTCTGCGTGGCTTTTGCAGGACACGTTGCCGGCTGCACAGCAGGGGAACAGCTGGCGGTGCTGGACCCCACTGACACATTGGCTGGTGTTTTTCTCTGTGCAGCTAGCACATCTGGGCAAAAACTGGCGGTGTGTTAGAGCCCAGGGACAGCAGGAGGAGGAGCAGGAGGAGGAGGAGCAGGGGGAGGGGAGTGTAGGCCGAAGCCTGCACAGGCGGCAGCTTTGGGTGTGTTGTGTCTGCGTGACTTTTGCAGGACACGTTGCCGGCTACACAGCAGGGGAACAGCTGGCGGTGCTGGACCCCACTGACACATTGGCGAGGTGTTTTTCTCTGTGCAGCTAGCAGTACCGGGCCCCAACTGGCGGTGTTGGAGCCCAGGGTCAGCAGGAGGAGCAGGGGGAGCGGAGTGTAGGCCGAAGCCTGCACTCGAGCAAGTTGAAAGGAAACCTTTAACCCCCCCCCCCCCAGGCGTTTGTAGCTGAAAGAGCCATTGTGTACAGCACTAATGCTGGAAAAGGTAAACTTAGCTCTTTTAATTATGGTCCTTGCACATGCGGAACCTAACAGTTATGAAATGTGTCCCCTCACAGCGTTAAACCGTCCGGTAGGTGGAACTTTCCTTTGTCGTGTGACGCAGCACAGCCATCATTTTTACCCCCTTGGCGCCGTGCGCCGCCTCCTCAGCGTTGTTTTAATCTGTCCCGGAGCCTGCGCTGTTAGGTTAGCCCTTGGCCATGCACACATTTTGCGCTGCCCGTCTTCTGACATCATTTGGTGTCAGGCTGGCTGCGCCTGTGCGGGTGCGCTGGCCGAGATCCCGCCTCGCAGTGTCGTCTAATGTAATCCCACCGCGGGCCTGTGATCCGTGCCCGTGCGCAGTGCATATCCTCTCCTCTCACTCCCCTCCCTACGGCTTTTTCAGACTGTGCGGTGTCACGGCCGTGGCATGCTATTAGGGACCAGCTGACATCGCACAGTCTGAAGAAGCCGTAGGGAGGGGAGTGAGAGGAGAGGATATGCACTGCGCACGGGCACGGATCACAGGCCCGCGGTGGGATTACATTAGACGACACTGCGAGGCGGGATCTCGGCCAGCGCACCCGCACAGGCGCAGCCAGCCTGACACCAAATGAGGTCAGAAGACGGGCAGCGCAACATGTGTGCATGGCCAAGGGCTAACCTAACAGCGCAGGCTCCGGGACAGATTAAAACAACGCTGAGGAGGCGGCGCACGGCGCCAAGGGGGTAAAAATGATGGCTGTGCTGCGTCACACGACAAAGGAAAGTTCCACCTACCGGACGGTTTAACGCTGTGTGGGGACACATTTCATAAGTGTTTGGTTCAGCATGTGCAAGGAGCATCACGAAAAGAGGCACTTTTTCCCTTTGCATCATTACTGCTGCACAAGGTGGCTCCTTCAGTAACAAACGCCTGGGGGGGGGGGGGGGTCAGGTTCCCTTACATTTAACTTGTTGTGCCTGCGTGGCGGTCGCAGTACACGTTGCCGTATACACAGCAGGGGAACAGCTGGCGGTGCTGAACCCCACTAACACATTGGCGAGGTGTTTGGCTCTGTGCGTACAGCACTTCTGGACGGCAACTGGCGGTGTTGGAGCACAGGGACGGGTGGAGGAGGAGGAGGTTGGAGGAGGTAGGAGGGATTGCCACACACACAGCAGGGGAACAGCTGACGTTACTGAACCCCAATAACAGAGGAGGGACTGTTGACTGTGCGTACAGCACTTCTGGACGGCAACTGGCGGTGTTGGAGCCCAGGGACGGGTGGAGGAGGAGGAGGTTGGAGGAGGTAGGAGGGATTGCCACACACACAGCAGGGGAACAGCTGACGTTACTGAACCCCAATAACAGAGGAGGGACTGTTGACTGTGCGTACAGCACTTCTGGACGGCAACTGGCGGTGTTGGAGCCCAGGGGCAGGTGGAGGAGGAGGAGGTTGGAGGAGGTAGGAGGAGGTAGGAGGGATTGCCACACACACAGCAGGGGAACAGCTGACGTTACTGAACCCCAATAACAGAGGAGGGACTGTTGACTGTGCGTACAGCACTTCTGGACGGCAACTGGCGGTGTTGGAGCCCAGGGGCAGGTGGAGGAGGAGGAGGTTGGAGGAGGTAGGAGGAGGTAGGAGGGATTGCCACACACACAGCAGGGGAACAGCTGACGTTACTGAACCCCAATAACAGAGGAGGGACTGTTGACTGTGCGTACAGCACTTCTGGACGGCAACTGGCGGTGTTGGAGCCCAGGGGCAGGTGGAGGAGGAGGAGGTTGGAGGAGGTAGGAGGAGGTAGGAGGGATTGCCACACACACAGCAGGGGAACAGCTGACGTTACTGAACCCCAATAACAGAGGAGGGACTGTTGACTGTGCGTACAGCACTTCTGGACGGCATCTGGCGGTGTTGGAGCCCAGGGACGGGTGGAGGAGGAGGAGGTTGGAGGAGGTAGGAGGGATTGCCACACACACAGCAGGGGAACAGCTGACGTTACTGAACCCCAATAACAGAGGAGGGACTGTTGACTGTGCGTACAGCACTTCTGGACGGCAACTGGCGGTGTTGGAGCCCAGGGGCAGGTGGAGGAGGAGGAGGTTGGAGGAGGTAGGAGGAGGTAGGAGGGATTGCCACACACACAGCAGGGGAACAGCTGACGTTACTGAACCCCAATAACAGAGGAGGGACTGTTGACTGTGCGTACAGCACTTCTGGACGGCAACTGGCGGTGTTGGAGCCCAGGGGCAGGTGGAGGAGGAGGAGGTTGGAGGAGGTAGGAGGAGGTAGGAGGGATTGCCACACACACAGCAGGGGAACAGCTGACGTTACTGAACCCCAATAACAGAGGAGGGACTGTTGACTGTGCGTACAGCACTTCTGGACGGCAACTGGCGGTGTTGGAGCCCAGGGGCAGGTGGAGGAGGAGGAGGTTGGAGGAGGTAGGAGGAGGTAGGAGGGATTGCCACACACACAGCAGGGGAACAGCTGACGTTACTGAACCCCAATAACAGAGGAGGGACTGTTGACTGTGCGTACAGCACTTCTGGACGGCAACTGGCGGTGTTGGAGCCCAGGGACGGGTGGAGGAGGAGGAGGTTGGAGGAGGTAGGAGGGATTGCCACACACACAGCAGGGGAACAGCTGACGTTACTGAACCCCAATAACAGAGGAGGGACTGTTGACTGTGCGTACAGCACTTCTGGACGGCAACTGGCGGTGTTGGAGCCCAGGGACGGGTGGAGGAGGAGGAGGTTGGAGGAGGTAGGAGGGATTGCCACACACACAGCAGGGGAACAGCTGACGTTACTGAACCCCAATAACAGAGGAGGGACTGTTGACTGTGCGTACAGCACTTCTGGACGGCAACTGGCGGTGTTGGAGCCCAGGGACGGGTGGAGGAGGAGGAGGTTGGAGGAGGTAGGAGGGATTGCCACACACACAGCAGGGGAACAGCTGACGTTACTGAACCCCAATAACAGAGGAGGGACTGTTGACTGTGCGTACAGCACTTCTGGACGGCAACTGGCGGTGTTGGAGCCCAGGGACAGGTGGAAAAGCAGAGGAACACAATGTAGGCCGAAGCCTGAGAAAGTCGAAAGGGAACCTTTAACCCCCCCCCAAGGCGTTTGTAGCTGAAAGAGCCAGCTTGTGCAGCACAAAAGATGCAAAAGGAAAAGGTGGCTCTTTTCATCATGCTCCTTGCAAACACAGAACTAAACACTTATAAAATGTGTCCCCTGCAACCGTAAAACCGTCCCGGAGGTGGGACTTTCCTTCGTAATGTGACGCAGCCCAGCCGTCATTCCTACCCCCCCGGCGCCGCGCACCGGCTCCTCAGCGTTGTTTTATTCCGTCAAGGAGCCTGCGCTGTTATGTTATCCCGTGGCCAGGCACACTTAGCGCTGCCCGTCTTCTGGCATCATTTGGTGTCTGGATGGCTGCGCCTGTGCGGCCGCGCTGGCAGAGAGCCCGCCTCGCAGTGTCTTCTGATTTAATCCCACTGGGGGCCTGGGATCCATGGACATGCGCAGTGCATATCTGAACCTCCACCTCTCACTCATCTCCCTATGGCTTCTTCAGACTGTGCGGTGTCACGGCCGTGGCATGCTGTTAGGGACCAGCTGACACCGAACAGTCTGAAGAAGCCATAGGGAAATGAGTGAGAGGTGGAGGTTCAGATATGCACTGCGCATGTCCATGGATCCCAGGCCCCCAGTGGGATTAAATCAGAAGACACTGCGAGGCGGGCTCTCTGCCAGCGCGGCCGCACAGGCGCAGCCATCCAGACACCAAATGATGCCAGAAGACGGGCAGCGCTAAGTGTGCCTGGCCACGGGATAACATAACAGCGCAGGCTCCAGGACGGAATAAAACAACGCTGAGGAGCCGGTGCGCGGCGCCGGGGGGGTAGGAATGACGGCTGGGCTGCGTCACATTACGAAGTAAAGTCCCACCTCCGGGACGGTTTTACGGTATCAGTGGACACATTTTATAAGTGTTAAGTTCTGCGTGTGCAAGGAGCTAAACAAAAATAGCTACCTTTTCCTTGGGCAGCATTACTGCTGCACAAGGTGGCTCTTTCAGTAACAAACGCCTTGGGGGGGGGGGGACAGATTCCCTTACATTTCAGTTGTTGTGTCAGCGTGGCGGTCGCATGACACATTGCCGGCTACACAGCTGGGGATCAGCTGACATTACTGAAACCCAATAACACTGGGTCGTATGTTTTGACTGTGCAGACGGCACGTCTGAGCCTCAACTGGCGGTGTTGGAGCCCAGGAATTTAAGTTCAGGTGGTAGAAAGATGAACACAACAGGAGACCTGGATAACGTATACAGTGACCTAATTATTCAATCAGGAGGAGGAGTGGCAAATTCCGGCGAGATCCAGGCCTTGTTCATTTTCAGGAAAGTAAGCCGGTCAACGTTATCGGAGGATAGTCGCATGCGACGGTCAGTTAGTACACCACCTGCAGCACTAAAGACACGTTCCGATAATACACTGGCCGCAGGGCAAGACAGCACCTCCAATGCATACTGGCTTAGCTCTGGCCATGTATCCAGCTTTGAGACCCAAAACTTGAAAGGGGAAGAGCCGTCTGGGAGTACAGCAAGAGGGCAAGACATGTAGTCTGTCACCATCTGACGGAACCGTTGCCTCCTGCTGACTGGAGCCGTCTGTGATGGTGTAGACTTTTGTGGCGGGCACAGAAAACTGTGCCACAGTTCGGCCATACTGGTCTTGCCTTGGGCAGAGGCACTGCTTCTGCTCCCTCTTTGTGCAGAGCCTCCACCACGGCCTGGACGCACTGAGCTGCTTTGGAATGCACTAGCAGCACTTCTCTCAGTTGGAATGGAGAAGATGATGGAATTGACCAGTGTGTCTTGGTACTCCCGCATTTTTCGCTCCCGGTTCAACGGTGTGATGAGGCTTTCTACGTTGTCCCGGTAGCGAGGATCGAGGAGGGTGAACACCCAATAATCAGACATGTTGAGAATGTGGGCGATGCGGCGGTCGTTTCTCAGGCACTGCAGCATGTAATCCACCATGTGCTGCAGACTGCCAACTGCCCAAGAAACGCTGTCCCCTGCTGGAGGCGTGATCTCTGCCCGCTCGTCATCACCCCACCCTCGCTGTACACACTGAGTACTGGACAATTGTGTAACTCCCTCCTCTGGACGGATGTCTTCCTCCTCCATTGACTCCTCCTCATCCTCCTCACAAACGGTCCCCTGCCTACGCGTTTGTGAGGAACCACGTGGCGCTGACTGTCCAGAAGATGATGGAAATGGTGAATCCTCATCCTCCACCTCTTCCACAACATCATCCCTTAGCGCTTGCAGTGATTTTTCAAGCAGGCAGATAAGGGGGACAGTCATGCTGACTAGTGCATCATCTGCACTCGCCATCCGCGTGGAATAATCAAAGGGACGCAAAACCTGGCAGACGTCATTCATAGTGGCCCACTCTGTGGTTGTGAAGTCTGTACGGCGCTGACTGCGACTTTTTTGCGCCTGAAGCAGCTGGTACTCCATTACAGCTTGCTGCTGCTCACACAACCGCTCCAACATATGTAACGTGGAATTCCACCTGGTAGGTAGGTCACATATGATGCGATGTTCCGGCAGGCGGTGTCGGCGCTGCAGAGCCGCAATGCGCGCTTTTGCCGTGCTGGAACGCCGCAAGTGAGCACACTCTAGGCGGACCTTGTGCAGCAGTGCATCAAGATCCGGATAGTCCCTCAAAAAGCTCTGCACGACCAAATTGAGCACATGTGCCAGACATGGGATGTGAGTGAGGTTGCCGAGGCCCAGAGCTGCCACCAGATTTCGGCCATTATCACACACTACCATGCCTGGCTGGAGATTCGCTGGCACAAACCACACATCGCTCTCCTGCTTGATGGCATTCCAGAGCTCCTGCGCTGTGTGGCTACGATTCCCCAAGAAAATTAATTTCAAGACGGCCTGTTGACGTTTGGCCACGGCTGTGCTCATGTCGGTCGTAACAGGTACACGTTCATCACGGGTCCATGTGGAGGTGGACTGTGACGGCTCCTGCAGCGATGATTCTGAGGAACTGGTGTAAGAGGAGGAGTCAATGCGTACAGAATGGATTCCTGCAATCCTTGGAGTGGGCAGGACACGTCCTGCGCCACTCGCACGGTCTGTACCCGGCTCAACGACATTAACCCAATGGGCAGTGAGGGAAAGGTATCGCCCCTGTCCATGTTGACTGGTCCACGCATCGGTGGTGAGGTGGACCTTGCTACTGACGGCGTTCAGTAGCGCGTGTTTTATGTGTCCCTCCACATGCTTCTGCAGGGCAGGGACGGCTTGCCTGCTGAAGTAAAAGCGGCTGGGCACTTTGTACTGTGGGACTGCCAATGACATGAAGTCACGGAAGCTGTCAGTCTCCACCAGCCTGAATGACAGCATTTCCAGTGACAGAAGTTTGGCAATGCCTGCAGTCAGAGCCTGTGCTCGTGGGTGGTTTGACGAGAAAGGCCGCCTTTTCTCCCATGCCTGTACTACCGATGGCTGTAGACTGGGCTGGGAGTGTGTGGATGACTGGGAAAGTGGCGCTGCGGGTGGAATTACAGCGGGTCTCTGGACAACAGGGGCAGAGGTTCTTCCACGGCGATCCTGGGAGGACGCCGAACCAGCTGCGTGTGAGGTAGAGGAAGAGGCAACACGAGCTGAAGAGGTGGTAGCTGCCGCTGTTGGTTGGCCTACCTCTTCAGTGTGTTTTTCTAACTCCGCCGGGTGCCTGTTGCGCACATGTTTCCACATGTTGGAGGTATTGAGGTTGCTGACATTTCGACCTCTTTTGACTTTTTGATGACACACGTTGCATCTGACATAGCAAATGTCATCTGCAACTGTGTCAAAAAAGGACCAGGCACTGCAAGTCTTGGGAGCGCCCTTTTTGGCTTTTGGAAGAGACATGCTCCTAACGGGTGCCAAAGCGGAGGCTGCAGGATCCGCAGTCTTCCCCCTCCCTCTCCCTCTTTGGGCCGTACGGGGAATCTCTTCCTCAGAGCTGCTCCCACCACCTTCCTGTCCCTCACGCCAAGATGGGTCGAGGACCTCATCATCTACACTACCCTCTGCCCCCAACTGCTCCTCCTGGGTAGTCTCAGCAGCAGAGCACGCACCAGTAAGTGGCACCTGAGTGTCATCATCAGCTGATGCGGCCTGCGATGTGGTGACCGGAGCCACTGGCCCACCCGCCTCTTCAGAGGAAGACAGAAAAAGCTGTTGGGCATCACTGCACCCTGCCTCTTCTTCCATTTCTCCAATGCTGCTTGGCTGGCCCCCTGTTTCCAAGCCAAGAGATTCAGAGAACAGAAGTAGAGACGGCTCCTGTCCTGGGCTCTCTGTCTGCCTGGGCAATTTGGCAGGTGGTGAAGAGACAGATGGCTGCTCTCCAGTGCTCTGTGTCTGAGAGGATGTGGCACTAATGGAAGTTGATGCATTAGCTGCCATCCATCCGACAACAGCTTCAATTTGTTCTTCACGCAGCAGCGGTGTACGGCGCTCGGACACAAAGCTTCGCATGAACGACTGTTGCCTGGTGAAAGTGGGTGCTGATGAGTCACCGGTGCCCGCAGCAGGCACAGAATCCCCACGTCCCCTCCCTGCTCCGCGACGGCTCCCACGCCCCCGTGCCTTACTCACTGCCTTCTTCATCTTGGTTGACTGATAAAGATAAGCAGAAAAGTACTAACGGATTTGTGTGCTTATTCCTGAGCAACTCCTCCTAACAGGTATAAGAAGCACTAATTATCTAAAGTGTGGACTAGACACAAATATGAGCTAATGTGGCCTACAGAAATGTAAAGTGGTGTAACTGGTGTGTTTGGTGAACTTTATTATTTATTTATTTTTTGGGGGCTGAACTGACAACAGATAGAGCTGCAGTCACACGGAGACCGTGCAGACAGACGTAAACGGCGCTACAAGGCCCAAAAACCCTCCTCTACTTTATCCTATGTAGTGTTTTTCCACAAATTAGCTGGAGACGGGTGGAAAGACACTAATAGGATTTTTTTGAATAAATTAGCAGCAGACTACACTATTTTGAAAAAAAAGAAAATTGATTTGGCGGTATGACGCAGTGAAAAACCCTGAGCTGGAGACAACCAGGCTATAGCTGCTCACAGATTACAGGGCGAGCTGCAGTCACACGGAGACCGTGCAGACAGCCGTAAACGGCGCTGCAAGGCCCAAAAACCCTCCTCTACTTTATCCTATGTAGTGTTTTTCCACAAATTAGCTGGAGACGGGTGGAAAGACACTAATAGGATTTTTTTAAATTAATTAGCAGCAGACTACACTACTTTGAAAAAAAAGAAAATTGATTTGGCGGTATGACGCAGTGAAAAACCCTGAGCTGGAGACAACCAGTCTATAGCTGCTCACAGATTACAGGGCGAGCTGCAGTCACACGGAGACCGTGCAGACAGCCGTAAACGGCGCTGCAAGGCCCAAAAACCCTCCTCTACTTTATCCTATGTAGTGTTTTTCCACAAATTAGCTGGAGACGGGTGGAAAGACACTAATAGGATTTTTTTAAATTAATTAGCAGCAGACTACACCACTTTGAAAAAAAAGAAAATTGATTTGGCGGTATGACGCAGTGAAAAACCCTGAGCTGGAGACAACCAGGCTACAGCTGCTCACAGATTACAGGGCGAGCTGCAGTCACACGGAGACCGTGCAGACAGCCGTAAACGGCGCTGCAAGGCCCAAAAACCCTCCTCTACTTTATCCTATGTAGTGTTTTTCCACAAATTAGCTGGAGACGGGTGGAAAGACACTAATAGGATTTTTTTAAATTAATTAGCAGCAGACTACACTACTTTGAAAAAAAAGAAAATTGATTTGGCGGTATGACGCAGTGAAAAACCCTGAGCTGGAGACAACCAGGCTACAGCTGCTCACAGATTACAGGGCGAGCTGCAGTCACACGGAGACCGTGCAGACAGCCGTAAACGGCGCTGCAAGGCCCAAAAACCCTCCTCTACTTTATCCTATGTAGTGTTTTTCCACAAATTAGCTGGAGACGGGTGGAAAGACACTAATAGGATTTTTTTGAATAAATTAGCAGCAGACTACACTACTTGGGAAAAAAAAAAAAAAAAGGAACAGTATGAGGCAATGAACCACCCTCCCTGAACTGAATACAACCAACTATGGATGGCCTATGTGGCTGCACTCAGACTGGAGACTGGGCTGCACTCACACACACACACACACAGACCCTGCAGATCGCTGTGAAAACAGCGCTACAAGGCAAAAGCAAGGTGAATAGTAGGTGAACACAGCGGTTGCTAAATTAGCCTTTGGAAAGCACAAAGAAGCAAATCGCTATCTCTAAACTGTCCCTCAGTCAGCAAACAGCGTCCTGTCACTAACTGAATTCACAGCAGAGTGATCGCAAAATGGCGCCAGCGACTTTTAAACTGCATCATGACATCATTACACCAGCCAATCACAGCCTTGCCAGTAGTTTCATGCCCTCCATGCTAAACAGGATGTGCCCACACTTGGAATCAATCTCATTGGCTGAATTTCTGCTTTTTGAATCTTAGAACTTCCGATTCCGGTATCCGATACGCGGCAAGTATCGGAATCCCGGTATCGGAATTCCGATACCGCAAGTATCGGCCGATACCCGATACTTGCGGTATCGGAATGCTCAACACTACTGACAACCTTTGTTAGGCGTTTAGAGCATGCTGATATAACATGTGTAGAATCACCACAGTAAAAACATAACCCATTCTGACGTCTATGATTTTTCCGCTCATTTCTAGTCTGAATTCTATCACATTGCATTAAATCAGATGTTTGTTCAGACAACACCACCAGAGGATTAGCGGTTTTGCGCTCCCGCAAACGCCGGTCAATTTGAATAGCCAGCGCCATAGAATCATTCAGACTTGTAGGAATGGGGAAACCCACCATCACATTCTTAATGGCTTCAGAAAGGCCATTTCTGAAATTTGCGGCCAGAGCACACTCATTCCACTGAGTAAGCACGGACCATTTCCGAAATTTTTGGCAATACACTTCAGCTTCATCCTGGCCCTGAGAAATAGCCAGCAAGGCTTTTTCTGCCTGAACTTCAAGATTGGGTTCCTCGTAAAGCAATCCGAGCGCCAGAAAAAACGCATCAATATTTGCCAATGCCGGATCTCCTGGCGCTAGCGAAAAAGCCCAATCCTGAGGGTCGCCCGTAAAAAAGAGATAACAATATTCACTTGCTGAGCTGGATCTCCAGATGAACGGGGTCTCAGAGAAAGAAACAATTTACAATTGTTCCTGAAATTCCTAAACCTAAATCGGTCTCCAGAAAACAGTTCAGGAATAGGTATTTTAGGTTCAGACATTGGACTACTGGTAACAAAATCTTGTATGCCTTGCACACGAGCAGCAAGCTGGTCTACACTTGTAATCAAGGTCTGGACATTCATGTCTGTAGCAAGCACAAGCCACTCAAAGGTAAAGGGGAGGAAGAGAGGAAAAAAAAAAAAAACTCAGAATTTCCTTTCTTATTATCCCACTTCTGCAATGCAATAAACATTCAATGTTGGCCTGGCATACTGTTATGACCCCAATGGCAGAGGGTCTCAGAAATAGTTTCTAAGTCTGCAAACACAAAAACCAGCTCATAGGGCAGTGGTAACTGATCTGACCATATATCTAATCCTAGCACCACAAATAACAGCAGCCGGGGAACGTGCCTACGTTGATTCTAGACGTCTCGCGCCAGCCGGAGAACTAACTAACCCTAGAAGGGAAAAGAAAGACCTTTCTTGCCTCCAGAGAAAAGACCCCAAAAGTTGGATACAAGCCCCCAACAAATAATAACGGTGAGGTAAGAGGAAAAGACAAACGTAAGAATGAGCTAGGTATTTAGCAAAGAGAGGCCCACTAGCTAATAGCAGAATATAGTAAGATAACTTATATGGTCAGCAAAAACCCTATCAAAAATATCCACGCTGGATATTCAAGAACCCCAGAACCGTCTAACGGCCCGGGGGGAGAACACCAGCCCCCTAGAGCTTCCAGCAAGGTCAGGAATCACATTTAGTACAAGCTGGACAAAAATGAGAGCAAGCAAATAACCCAAAAAACAAAGAAGCAGGACTTAGCTTAATTTTGCACGAACCAGGACCAGCAGATAGGAGCAAACAAAAAGGATCTGATTACAACGATGCCAGGCACTGGACTAAGGATCCAGGAGTGTTGTGAATTTGGATTCTGGGCTCCCCCGGTGGCCGCTTGTGGAATTGGACTTGTCATCCTCTTTCCTGTTTCACCTGATTCCATCAGTAGTGGGTGTCGCTATTTAAGCTCATTTCTCTGGTGGTTTCTTGCCGGTCAACAATGTTATCTGATGCCTCTCAGTGCTTGTTCCTGCTTCTAGACAACTACTAGATAAGTTGGACTTTTGTCCATGTTTTGTTTTGCCTATTTGTTCCAGTTCACAGCTGAAGTTTTGTTACTGTGTCTGGAAAGCTCTCGTTGATCAGGGATTGCTACTCTGGCGTTATGAGTTAATGCCAGAGTTTAAGGTAATCTCTGGATGGTGTTTTGTTAGTGTTTTTCTGCTGACCATGAAAGTATACTATCTGTCTTCTGCTATCTAGTAAGCGGACCTCAAATTTGCTAAGACTATTTTCCTGCTGCGTTTGTTGTTTCATCTGAACTCACCGTCATTATATGTGGGGGGCTACTGTCTTCTTTGGAATATTTCTCTAGAGGTGAGCCAGGTCTTATATTTCCCTCTGCTAGCTATTTAGGTCTTAGGCCAGAGCTGGGCATCTAGCGATAAATAGGAAATGCTACCTGGCTATTTCTAGTTGCGCGGCAGGCTTAGTTCATGGTCAGTATAGTTCCATCTTCCGAGAGCTTGTCCCTCTATAGGCTTGCTATGATCTCTGCCTGCAGAGATCATGACAGTTTGACCGGCCACTAAAGTGTTAAAGACCCAGGTTGAGAAAGGAGAGTTATAAGAAGTCTGCTGGGATTTTTTTTTTTTTTTTTCCTCCAGTCTGCCTTGCTGCAGTCTTTTTTCTCTCTCTCCTCCTAATCTCTGTATGCTCTGTGTGCACCTGACAATAATGGATCTCCAGAGTGTAACTGCGGGTTTGAATAATCTCATCACGAAAGTACAAAATTTACAAGATTTTGTGGTACATGCTCCGGTATCTGAGCCGAGAATTCCTTTGCCGGAGTTCTTCACAGGGAATAGAGCTAGCTTCCAGAATTTCCGAAATAATTGTAAGCTTTATTTGTCCCTGAAGTCTCGTTCAGCTGGAGACCCTGCTCAGCAGGTTAGGATTGTGATTTCCTTGCTCAGGGGTGACCCTCAAGATTGGGCCTTCTCATTGCCAGCAGGGGATCCTGCGTTACGCGATGTGGATGCGTTTTTTCTGGCCTTGGGCTTGCTTTATGAGGAACCTCGTTTGGAACTTCAGGCAGAAAAAACTTTGATGGCACTATCTCAGGGGCAAGACGAAGCTGAAGTTTTCTGCCAAAAATTCCGTAAATGGTCTGTGCTTACTCAGTGGAATGAGTGCGCCTTGGCGGCGACTTTCAGAGAAGGTCTCTCTGATGCCGTTAAGGATGTTATGGTGGGGTTCCCTTTGCCTGCAGGTCTGAATGAGTCCATGACAATGGCTATTCAGATTGATAGGCGTCTGCGGGAGCGCAAACCGGTGCACCATCTGGCGGTGTCTATGGAAAAGACGCCAGAAAGTATGCAGTGTGATAGAATTCTGTCCAGGAGCGAGCGACAGAATTTTAGACGGAAGAATGGATTGTGTTTCTATTGTGGGGATTCTACTCATGTTATATCGGCATGCTCTAGGCGTACAAAGAAGCTTGATAAGTCTGTTTCCATTGGCACCATTCAGTCTAAGTTTATTTTGTCTGTAACCCTGATTTGCTCTTTGTCATCCATTGCCACGGACGCCTATGTTGACTCTGGCGCCGCTCTGAGTCTTATGGATTGGTCCTTTGCCAATCGTTGTGGTTTTGATTTAGAGCCTTTGGAGACTCTTATTCCTCTGAAGGGGATTGACTCCACCCCATTGGCTAATAATAAACCACAATACTGGACACAAGTAACCATGCGTATCAATCCGGATCACCAGGAGATTATTCGTTTCCTGGTGCTGTATAATTTACATGACGATTTGGTGCTGGGATTGCCATGGTTGCAGTCTCACAACCCAGTCTTGGACTGGAGAGCAATGTCTGTGTTGAGCTGGGGATGTAAGGGTATTCATGGGGACGTACCTTTGGTTTCTATTTCGTCGTCCATTCCCTCTGAAGTCCCTGAGTTCCTCTCTGATTATCAAGACGTCTTTGACGAACCCAAGCTTGGGTCGTTACCTCCGCACCGTGAGTGCGATTGTGCCATAGATTTGATACCGGGTTGTAAATATCCAAAGGGTCGTTTGTTTAATTTGTCTGTGCCGGAACATGCTGCTATGCGGGAATATATAAAGGAGTCTTTGGAAAGGGGACATATTCGTCCATCTTCTTCTCCCTTGGGAGCTGGGTTTTTCTTTGTCTCAAAAAAGGACGGCTCTTTGAGACCATGTATTGATTATCGGCTTCTGAATAAGATCACTGTTAAGTATCAATACCCATTGCCATTGCTTACTGATTTGTTTGCTCGTATAGAGGGTGCTAAGTGGTTCTCTAAAATTGATCTTCGTGGGGCGTATAATTTGGTGCGGATCAGGCAGGGGGATGAGTGGAAGACCGCATTTAATACGCCCGAGGGCCACTTTGAGTATTTGGTCATGCCTTTTGGTCTTTCTAATGCCCCTTCAGTTTTCCAGTCTTTTATGCATGATATTTTCCGCGATTTTCTGGATAAATTTATGATAATATATCTGGATGATATTCTGATTTTTTCTGATGACTGGGACTCTCATGTCCAGCAGGTCAGGAGAGTTTTTCAGGTTCTGCGGTCTAATTCTTTATGTGTGAAGGGGTCTAAGTGCGTTTTTGGGGTCCAGAAAATTTCCTTTTTGGGGTATATTTTTTCTCCCTCTTCCATTGAGATGGATCCCGTCAAGGTGCAAGCTATTTGTGACTGGACTCAGCCCTCCTCTCTTAAGGGTCTTCAGAGATTTTTGGGCTTTGCCAACTTTTACCGCCGATTTATTGCTGGTTTTTCGGATGTCGTTAAACCACTGACTGATTTGACCAGACAAGGCGCTGATGTTGCTAATTGGTCCCCTCATGCTGTAGAGGCCTTTCAGGAGCTTAAGCGCCGTTTTGCCTCTGCCCCTGTGTTGCGTCAGCCTGATGTGAATCTGCCTTTTCAGGTTGAGGTTGACGCTTCGGAGATCGGAGCTGGGGCAGTGTTGTCGCAGAAAGGTTCCGACTGCTCCGTCATTAGGCCTTGTGCCTTCTTTTCTCGCAAATTTTCGCCCGCAGAGCGGAATTATGATGTTGGGAATCGGGAGCTTTTGGCCATGAAGTGGGCGTTTGAGGAGTGGCGCCATTGGCTCGAGGGGGCTAGGCATCAGGTGGTGGTATTGACTGACCACAAAAATTTGATTTATCTTGAGACTGCCAGACGCCTGAATCCTAGACAGGCGCGCTGGTCTTTATTTTTTTCTCGCTTTAATTTTGTGGTGTCATACCTACCGGGTTCTAAGAATGTTAAGGCAGATGCCCTTTCTAGGAGTTTTGACCCGGACTCTCCTGGTAATTCTGAACCCACAGGTATCCTTAGGGAGGGAGTAATTTTGTCGGCCGTTTCTCCTGATCTGCGGCGGTCCTTGCAAGAGTTTCAGGCGGATAGACCGGATCGTTGTCCGCCTGATAGACTGTTTGTTCCGGATGATTGGACCAGCAGAGTCATCTCTGAGGTACATTCTTCTGCATTGGCAGGTCATCCCGGAATTTTTGGTACCAGGGATTTGGTGGCAAGATCCTTCTGGTGGCCTTCTCTGTCACGAGATGTGCGAGTCTTTGTGCAGTCATGTGACGTTTGTGCTCGGGCCAAGTCTTGTAGTTCTCGGGCTAGCGGACTGCTGTTGCCCTTGCCTATTCCTAAGAGGCCTTGGACACACATCTCGATGGATTTTATTTCAGATCTGCCTGTTTCCCAGAAGATGTCTGTCATCTGGGTGGTCTGTGACCGTTTCTCTAAAATGGTCCATTTGGTTCCTCTGCCCAAGTTGCCTTCTTCTTCTGAGTTGGTTCCTCTGTTTTTTCAGAATGTTGTCCGATTGCACGGTATTCCTGAGAATATTGTTTCTGACAGAGGTACCCAATTTGTGTCTAGATTTTGGCGGGCATTCTGTGCTAGGATGGGCATAGATTTGTCTTTTTCATCTGCTTTTCACCCTCAGACTAATGGCCAGACCGAGCGGACTAATCAGACCCTTGAGACATATCTGAGGTGTTTTGTCTCTGCTGACCAGGATGATTGGGTTGCTTTTTTGCCATTGGCAGAGTTCGCCCTCAATAATCGGGCCAGTTCTTCCACCTTGGTGTCCCCGTTTTTCTGTAATTCGGGGTTTCACCCTCGATTTTCCTCCGGTCAGGTGGAATCCTCGGATTGTCCTGGAGTGGATGCGGTGGTGGAGAGATTGCATCACATCTGGGGGCAGGTTATGGACAATTTGAAGTTGTCCCAGGAGAAGACTCAGCGTTTTGCCAACCGTCATCGTCGTGTTGGTTCTCGGCTTTGTGTTGGAGATTTAGTGTGGTTGTCTTCTCGTTTTGTCCCTATGAGGGTCTCTTCTCCTAAGTTTAAACCTCGGTTCATCGGCCCTTATAGAATATTGGAGATTCTTAATCCTGTTTCTTTCCGTTTGGACCTCCCTGCGTCCTTTTCCATTCATAACGTTTTTCATCGGTCGTTATTGCGCAGGTATGAGGTACCTGTTGTACCTTCAGTTGAGCCTCCTGCTCCGGTGTTGGTTGAGGGTGAGTTGGAGTACGTTGTGGAGAAAATTTTGGACTCTCGTGTTTCCAGACGGAAACTCCAGTATCTGGTCAACTGGAAGGGTTACGGCCAAGAGGATAATTCTTGGGTCAATGCATCTGATGTTCATGCTTCTGATCTTGTTCGTGCCTTCCATAGGGCTCATCCTGGTCGCCCTGGTGGATCTGGTGAGGGTTCGGTGCCCCCTCCTTGAGGGGGGGGTACTGTTGTGAATTTGGATTCTGGGCTCCCCCGGTGGCCGCTTGTGGAATTGGACTTGTCATCCTCTTTCCTGTTTCACCTGATTCCATCAGTAGTGGGTGTCGCTATTTAAGCTCATTTCTCTGGTGGTTTCTTGCCGGTCAACAATGTTATCTGATGCCTCTCAGTGCTTGTTCCTGCTTCTAGACAACTACTAGATAAGTTGGACTTTTGTCCATGTTTTGTTTTGCCTATTTGTTCCAGTTCACAGCTGAAGTTTTGTTACTGTGTCTGGAAAGCTCTCGTTGATCAGGGATTGCTACTCTGGCGTTATGAGTTAATGCCAGAGTTTAAGGTAATCTCTGGATGGTGTTTTGTTAGTGTTTTTCTGCTGACCATGAAAGTATACTATCTGTCTTCTGCTATCTAGTAAGCGGACCTCAAATTTGCTAAGACTATTTTCCTGCTGCGTTTGTTGTTTCATCTGAACTCACCGTCATTATATGTGGGGGGCTACTGTCTTCTTTGGAATATTTCTCTAGAGGTGAGCCAGGTCTTATATTTCCCTCTGCTAGCTATTTAGGTCTTAGGCCAGAGCTGGGCATCTAGCGATAAATAGGAAATGCTACCTGGCTATTTCTAGTTGCGCGGCAGGCTTAGTTCATGGTCAGTATAGTTCCATCTTCCGAGAGCTTGTCCCTCTATAGGCTTGCTATGATCTCTGCCTGCAGAGATCATGACACAGGAGGTTTATATAGCAACACCCCTGGACTAACGACCCAGGTGGGTGCAAACTGAGGAAAGAAAATCCCAGAGTCATATCACTAATAACCACCAGAGGGAGCCAAGAAGTCTAATTCACAACAGCTGTGCCAATATCAGGATTGTGGGTCTGGAGCATGTCAGGAGCTCGGGCAGAGGTGGTTCTCTACACAAACGTCTTTTACAAACTGAGTCTCGTTGGATCTACCTGCTTCATTCCACAGCACCCCAGGGGATTAATGAGGATCTCCACTTCACGGGTCTCCTGGGCTGAACTGGCCAGTTGATAGCCAGGAACATGGTCCTGGTGCTAATCTTGGTTTGGACAAGCCCCTGATCATGCTTTTTGTGGCCATTTCTTATCGATGAATATGTCACCTATTGGACTGCAGCTGGTGCCTACTTTGTTCTCCCGATGAGAGTGGATGGACCAGGACTTTTTGTGGACGCTTACTAAAGCTACAGTGGCTGGTTATCGTTTTCCTCTTGTCCCTGCTGGGATGTACAGTTTAGAATGGTCTTTGACCACATTGTATTTATATTTATATATACTCTGTTGTTATGCATTGATGTGTTTGTATTTCAGTTTGTATATTATATTGCATATATATATATATATATATATATATATATATATATATATATATATATATATACATTGTGTAGGGTTGTCTTTATCATTGTTCCTGTATTTGCTTTCTCCTGTTTATGTTCTAATTATTCTTGCCCCAACAGATATTCGACGGATATTCGGTACCATTCAGGGGTTTCTGGGGCTCCATCTCGTTATTGGTGGTGAGAGGGTTTCCTGAACTTCGGTACATTCTCAATATCCGTTTTCTCCTCTTTGCCTACCTCCTGGCTGTGGTTTATTCTTATCTATCGTAACCACAGTTGCTGCTATTATCCTTTTCCCCTGGCTTCTATGCGGACCGCTGGCTATTTTACCGGCGCGTGCGCATTGAAACTGTGTGGGCAGAGACGTCTGCCCACAGTTAGTTCCTTTTACCTTCTGCGCAGGCGCTTGTGGCTCCTCTTTCTGTTACTACTTTCACTTCCGGTCTTCCGGCCGTGCTACTTCCGGCCCATGATGACACACATGCCAGCGTTTACTGATCACCGATGCTACATATAAGGATGGCACTTGCTATGGTAAGCACTTCCCCTGATGAAGCGGTCCCTGTAACCGCGACACGCGTCGGGATCTCCTGCCCGTCGGTCCTGCTTCTGGCTGCTCGGTTACCATCCTTATTGTAGGTATTTTATGGTAACCGTTGATTCACATTGTCCTGCCTTGGGTTGTGTTCCCTCTAGAGCTCTCCTAGCCTCTTACCCCGGCCCATGGTGAGCTGGGGGGTTTGTTGCACTACTATGTGCCACAGTGGTCACTGGGCTAGACCTTGCATTTATCACGGTCCATCAGGAATACGTATAGGAGTGGGGTGTGCCTCCACCATCTTTTTCCCCCCCTCCTCCCCCCTTTTCTTCGATTGGGGGTTGATGGGTATACGTTTTTTACATTAGGGGGCTCTATTTACCAGTTATTGGTTTCTGACCCATTTGTGCAGCACCTTATCTCCTTGTGTATTTTCATGTACACCATTGAGCATGTTTCATGTTTTTGTTGCAGCCGTCATCTCACTATGGACCTGATGGGGGGAGTTTTTTTGTATTGCTTTTAATTGTTTTTAATTATTGTGTTACCAATAAAGTTGTTCCTTTTGATATTCATTATGGGTGGTGTGCGAATAATTGTTCAGTGGCTTCTTTCTCTCTTGGCTTTGTGACATTGTATTAGCCACTTGCGTTTGCACCCCCACTATCCTTGGGATTTATGTGGATTTAGTGAGTGCGCCAGCTATTTTTGTATGTTGCAGAGCTCGGAAGGGAAGGAGCGCCGTTTGACTTTTAAACGCAAAATTGACTGGAATTGAGATAGGACGCCATGTTGCATTTGGAGAGCCCCTGATGTGCCTAAACAGTGGAAACCCCCACAAGTGACACCATTTTGGAAAGTAGACCCACTAAAGAACTTATCCAGATGTGCTGTGAGAACTTTGAACCCCCAAGTGTTTCACTACAGTTTGTAACGCAGAGCCGTGAAAATAAAAAATCTTTTTTTACACAAAAATGATTTTTTAGCCCCCAGTTTTGTATTTTGCCAAGGGTAACAGGAGAAATTGGACCACAAAAGTTGTTTTCCACTTTGTCCTGAAGATGCTGATACCCCATATGTGGGGGGGAACTACCGTTTGGGCGCATGGCAGAGCTTGGAAGGGAAGGAGCACCGCTTGGAATGCAGACTTAGATGGAATGGTCTGGGGGGTCATGTTGCATTTGCAGAAACCCCCCACAAGTGACCCCATATTGGAAACTAGACCCCCCAAGGAACCTCCAAGTGTTTCACTACAGTTTATAACGCAGAGCTGTGAAAATAAAACATCTTTTTTTTCCACAAAAATGATGTTTTAGCACCCAGTTTTGTATTTTCTCAAAGGTAACAGGAGAAATTGGACCCCAAAAGTTGTTGTTCAATTTGTTCTGAGTACGTTGATACCCCATATCTGGGGGATCCACCGTTTGGGTGCATGGCAGAGCTCGGAAGGGAAGGAGCACCGTTTGGAATGCAGACTTAGATGGAATGATCTGCGGGCGTTAAGTTGCATTTGCAGAGCCCCTGGTGTACCTAAACAGTAGAAACCTCCCATAAGTAACACCATATTGGAAGCTAGATCTTCCCCAAGGAACTTATCTAGATGTGTTGTGAGAACTTTGAACCCCCAATTGTTTCACTACCATTTATAACGCAGAGCCGTGAAAATAAAAAATCTTTTTTTCCCACAAAAATGATTTTTTAGCCCCCAAATTGTTATTTTCCCAAGGGTAACAAGAGAAATTGATTAAGACATCAAGTCGAAATGTGTCGGAATAACGCTGCCACTCCATGAACTTTTTATGCGTGTTGCTGTGTAATACTTTTTGAGTGGTTTACCATTATCTATATTTTAATATGAAGAAATAAACAAGAATTTTTACTTGATTTTCCTGCTGGATATATCGTATTTTTTCCAATATATATATATTGTCTTCTTTATTTAGGATTTATTTTTTTTACACGTTACTTTTTTACTTTGTCCCAGGGTGGGACACCATTGTATAGTATCAGATCAAACACTTTGCAAAGCACTGTGTCAGATCAGCGATCTGACAGGCAGTGCAGGAGGCTTGCCGGCGCCTGCACTCAGCAGGCGCTTGCAAGCCACCTCCCTGCAGGACCCAGAAGGACTCCTGCGGCCACCTTGGATCCAGGGCCTGCAGGGAGGAGGACAGAGGAGACGCTCGGAACAATGCAATCACATCTCATTGTTCCGAGGGTCTCAGGGAAGCACGCAGGGAGCCCCCTCCCTGCACGATGCTTCCCTATGCCGCCGGAATGCTGCGATCAAGTTTGATCGCAGTGTTCCAGGGATTAATGTGCCACGGGCAGTCTGTGACTGCTCCTGGCACATAGTGCCGGATGTCAGCTGAAATAATCAGCTGACACCCGGCCGCGCTGCCCCCGTGAGCACGGCTGATCGCACATGACGTATGACTATCCCGTCCCTGGGAATTAAGTCCCTTGTCACCTCGATGGGATAGTACATCACATGGCAGAAAGGTGTTAAAGGTCAGTCATACTTATTCTTCTAACAAGCCATTAACAGAAAGTTATGTTCTGCCCAGTTACAGATGCGATGGAGCTACAGTTGGTCACAATCACATTGTTTAGACGTCTGCTAGCTCCCTTGCCAACTCTTTCCTTTTCCCCAATTTTAACACATTAATGTGTATGGTTTTATTTTTAACTGGGGAGATTTTAGTAAGTTGCTGCTGTACATCTATGGCAACAGTTTATATCCTTTGAGGATAAAGCATTGACATGCTTACATTTAAAATATCACATTCTTTATTTCTTAGTCATAGGTAGAATGTTGTATTACACACCTGTCCGAGGAATGCCATGCTCCGTTTCCTTCCCCAGATCCTCTGCCCTCTGTTGTGCTCCACGTTGGGTTTTGCAAAGACATCATATCGCTATGCCTATTTAAAATGCATTAAGATGCACACACCTATGTTTTGGGATTGAAACTCTATACTTGCTGTGCTCCACCTTCTGTGCATACTGTGTTTTAATTTTCTTCTATCGCTGCAGGGTTCCACTTCACCCGTCCTGCTGCTCCTAAGATTCCTGAGTGTGATAAGTCCTTGCTGATGATGTGCCTTCTTGCTGGCTGCATCAGCACCTGGGGTCTGTGTGCCACCCGGACCTGAGGCTAAGAGGATCCACCTCACCTGGTGACCCTATAATGTTGAAAAACATCAAATATGCATGAATGGTTGGCTGGTCTCACCGTAAACCATGAATTTGTCCAACCTTATCCAAAACTAAAACCTTGCTGATCAAGATAAGATAAGCCTCCATCCAATAATTTGGATTACTCTTTACTTCTACCTCAATTGGCAAAATAATGCATCTGTTAAGTGTTTTTTTTACAGGACAATCTCTTTTTTTAATGAAGCTGCATCAAAGATTAACTTAACATTGCATGCCTTCTATGCATTTCCACTGAAGGTCAGTATTACATGGCACTCATTGATATCTATTGGGGTTTATGTAATACAAGACACTATGTAACGAATGGAAGCTGAGGCACAGGTGATGAAGTTAACATTCGTCTTTTATTTTTTGAGTGGAACCTCGGGACCTCAGTCCAGGGGGCTCTGAAGGGGGTGTAACTAGTGAGCCCCAGGTACCTGTAGTAAGATCCCTCAAACAAGACCAGAGTGGAATACCTGGGGGACACAGGTGCTACCTCCAGTTAAACGCAGCAGGACAAACGGATAAATGGATATAACAGATATGGTGGAGCTGATCGGCGGACACCGGGTATGATATATGAAGCTGGCTCTGGCGAGGGAAGTCAGATTCCAGGTAGATGGGAGAAAGCTGGCTCCAGCACCTTTAACGCTGTCCAGGGGTTTTGATGGCGAGTGGCGGGACGGGATGGCACTTGAGTATAAAGGTACAGGTGTTGTCTTAGAATAGCAAAACCGCTGGTCACTGATATTCTGCGGAAACAAGCAGTATAAGCAGAGTGCAAACTGAATGCTATAACAGCGCAGACAAAACAGGAGCAGAACCGGAAATAGCAAGAGTAGATACTCGTTGCTCCAGCACCTTCCCTATGACGGAGGGGCCAGAAGCAGTAATCAGTGTGCTAGCTATTGGTTAATTAGAATCTTCAAAAAATGCGCGCTGTCCCTTTAAGAGACTGGAGGTAAGCAGGCGCGTTTCCTAAGCATTCTCCCTGGAGGCTGGCTGGCAGCGTGCCAGGAAGTAGGGGAGAGAGAAGCAGCAGCAGGATGCCGAGGGACAGACAGAGAGCGAGGGTACAGACAGAGACCTCGCAGAGGTACAGAGGCAGCCCCGAGAGCAGGAGCGGGTGAGGGACCAGAAGTGGGGGCTGCACCAGAAACGGGTGCAGGGCCAGAACCAGGTGATACCACAATATCCCCCTCTTTTTCAAGCCTGCGTGAAATCTTTTAAGAAGGAGAGGTGCCTGGATGTTCTCTTTAGGCTCCCAAGACCTCTCCTCAGGACCAAAGCCCTTCCAGTCCACCAGGTAATAGGTATTACCCCTTACATTCTTAGTGGCCAAGATATGTTTTACCTCAAAAACATCATCCTCAGAGACAGGATCTGGAGTGGTACGCAGGTCCTTAAAGAAGGAACTCAAAACTACTGGTTTGAGGAGAGAAACATGAAAGGAGTTAGGCACACGTAAGAAAATAGGCAATTTCAGTTTGTAAGAGACCTGGTTGATTTGTCTCAAGACCTTAAAGGGCCCAATGAAACGGGGACCTAATTTGTAGGAAGGCAACTGCAGACGGATGTACTTGGAGGAGAGCCATACCTTGTCTCCGGGGCGAAAGGTGGGAGCATCCAGGCGTCTTTTGTCCGCATGCCTTTTCATACATTGAGAGGCTTTCTCCAAAGCAGTCTTGGTATCTCTCCAGACTTTCGAGAAATCTTCAGTAAAAATATTGCGATGTGCTGCCAGGGAGCAGACGGAATTGGAAGAGGCTGAAGCCTACCGGCTGGTAGGCGTTTATCAATCTTGTTACGGGCACATGAAGGATAGGCTGCGACATACTCCTGGATATCCGTACCCATGGCAGGCCACCAGTAGTAACGGGTGATGAGTGGCTCAGTCTTTTTCTGACCGGTGTGGCCAGCCAACTTGGATTGACACGATCACGTTCCGAGGCTGTCACTAGTGTTTAGCCTGGGGGAACCGGGCAAGATCAATAGAGGCGACTGAAACTAACCTTGAAGGTTCTATAATGTGCTGAGGTTCTTCTTCCAGCTCTGGAGGCAAAAAGGCCCTGGAGAGTGCATCTGCCTTGACGCTTTTGTCAGCTGGACAAAATTAAAAACGAGCAAAAAACAAGGCTGATGGAGATTCAGCCTCTGTGCGGATTGGAGATAAGCAAGGTTTTTATGATCAGTGAATATGAACCTGATGAAGAGCTCCCTCAAGAAGATGGCTCCATTCTTGCAGAGCTAATTTGATAGCCAACAACTCCCGATTTCCAACAGAATAGTTCCTTTCTGTGGAGAAAAAACCTTAGAAAAAACCACAGGAGATCTTCCGAGGACCACTCCTTGGAGTTTACCCCTTTCCGGGTTAAAGCTGTGATGGGCGCCACTTGGGTGGAAAAGTGTATGATGAATTGCTGGTAGTAGTTGGTGAACCCCAGGAATCGTTGTATGGATTTTAGCCCAGACGGACGAGGCCACTTGAAAATGGCAGACAACCTCTCTGGGTCCATCTTTAATCCTGTGGAGGATACAATGTAATGAAAGGCAAAGAGGATTGTTCAAAGAAGCATTTCTCAAATTTGGCATAAAAATTGTTCTCTCTGAGTCTTTGTAGGACCAGACGCACTTGCCTCTGGTGCAAGGCCAAGTCTGCAGAGAAGATCAGAATGTCGTCCAGGTACTGTAAACAACGACACAAGTATAGAGCAGGTCCCTGAAAATGTCAATAATGAATTCTTAAAAAAACACGGGTGCATTGCTTAGGCAAAACGGCATTACCAGATATTCGTAGTGACCAACCCGGGTGTTGAAGGCTGTTTTCCATTCGTCTCCTTCTCGGATTCAGATCAGGTTGGAGGTCCCTCTGAAATCCAATTTGGAGAAGATCTTGGCCCCTGAGAGACAATCAAACAGCTCTGAAATAAGAGGTATCTGTTTTTTACCGTGATCTGGTTTAGGCCTCATTAGTCGATACAGGGCCGCAGGGATCCGTCATTTTTCTTCACAAAGAAGAATCCTGCTCCTGTCTGCGAAGATGACTTTTGGATAAATCCTCTTGCCAGGTACTCTTGGATGTAGTCCGTCATGGCTTGAGTCTCTGCTGGTGAAAGAGGATAAACTCTCCCGTGAGGAGGAGATGTTCCAGGGAGAAGATCAATCGGACAATCATACGACCTGTGTGGAGGTAGTCTCTCGGATTCTTTTTTCCCAAAGACATCAGAGAAGGGCCAGTAAAAGAAAGGTTACCCTGGCAGGGAAACTGGTCAGACTGGAGGTGAAATGGGATGAATCCAGGTTAGGCATCGCTCCATGCAGCAATCTCCCCAATGCACAACCTCTCCTGTTCTCCAGTTTAGGATCGGTTCATGCATCTGAATCCTTGGTAGACCTAAAAGTAAGGGTTGAGACAAACCGGGATACACATAAAAACGGATTCTTTCAGATTGCGTAAGACATACCCAGCATTCCACTGGCTTGGTCTGGAACTGTACTGGCTCAGTCAGTGGATTGCTATCTACGGCTGTCACCCGCAACGGATCAGGAAGACTCTGGATGGGTAAGCGGTAACGATCCACAACTGCCTGCTGGATGAAGTTCCCCACAGCTCCAGAATCCAGCAAACAGAGTACAGAGAATTCTATTGCTCCGAAGGACACGGAGACCAAGATTTGCAATGATGGAGCGGAATGTTCTCTACCTAGGGTGGCCTCTCCAACTGAACCTAGGCACTGGAGGTTTCGAACCTCTTTGGACAGATATGAATCAGGTGTTCAAGACTACCGCTGTAGAGACAACTTCCCTATTTGCGACGCACCTCCCAGCGGCGGGTGGCCAGACTTACAGGGGAGGAAGACAAGGTAGCCAACTTAGGTGAAGTAGAACCCAGGTGGTAGGGCCTTTTGTCTCATTTGATCCCCTTGGCACATTCCTGAAAACGCAGATCTAGTCGGATTGCAAAGGATATCAGTTCATCCAAGGTGGCAGGCCTGTCCCGTCCTGACAGCTCATCCTTGATTCTTCCCAACAAACCCTTCCAGAAGGTAGCCAGCAAGGACTCATTGTTCCAGGATAATTCGGACAAGAGAGTGCGGAACCGAACAGCATACTGAGCCACGGTGAGTGTTCCTTGATGTAGGCAGAGCAGAGCTAAATCTGCCGATGTAAAATGACCAGGTTCATTGAAGGTCCTGCGAAATGCTTCTAGGAAAGACTGGAGATCATTAACCAGAGGGTCCCCTCCCATAGAGGGTTCAGCCAGGCGAGGGCCTCTCCAGCAAGGTGTGACATTATGAAGCCCACCTTGGCTCGGTTGGAAGTAAACATATGCCCCAGGATTTCGACGTGCAGCATGCACTGATTAATTAAACCCCGACACTGAGTGGGATCGCCATGGAAGCGAGTAGGAGCTGCCAGGCGAGGACCTTTACTTGCCGTGCAGGCGGGTACCTGAGTGCTGGTAGACGAGTCAGTTGCAGTCACGGACTGCAAGGAATCCATGTGGGTAGACAAGCTGTGAAGATAAGTTGTGATCTTAACCTGTTGATCCTTTAGAAGGATCACCTCTTGGCAAAGCTCCTCAGTCGGAGCTCTCTGGGATCCAGCGGGTTCCATGTCCGGAGCAATCTGTAACGAATGGAAATTGAGGCACAGGTGATGAAGTTCACATTCGTCTTTTATTTTTTGAGTGGAACCTCGGGACCTCGGTCCGGGGGGCTCTGAAGGTGGCATAACTAGTGAGCCCCAGGTATTCGTAGCGAGATCCCTCGAACAAGACCATAATGGAATACCTGGGGGACACAGGTGCTACCTCCAGTTAGATCCTGGACACGTGGCAGCTGTCCCAGTGGGACAAACGCATAAACAGATATAACGGATATGGTGGAGCTGACCGGGGGACACCGGGTATGATATATGAAGCTGGCTCTCGCGAGGGAAGTCAGATTCCAGGTAGATGGGAGGAAGCTGGCTCCAGCACCTTCAACGTTATCTAGGGGTTGGGATGGCGAGTAGTGGAACGGGATGGCACTTGAGTATAAAGGTACAGGTGTTGTCTTAGAATAGCCAAACCGCTGGTCACTGATATTCTGCGGAAACAAGCAGTATAAGCAGAGTGCAAACGGAATGCTCTAACAGCGCAGACAGAACATGAACAGAACCGGAAATAGCAAGAGTAGGTACTTGTTGCTCCAGCTCCCTCCCTATGACGGAGGGGCCAGAAGTAGTAATCAGTGCGCTGCCATTGGTTAATTGGAATTTTTAAAAAATGTGTGTAGTCCCTTTAAGAGACTGGAGGTAAGTGGGCGCGTGTCCTAAGCATTCTCCCTGGAGGCCGGCTGGCAGTGTGCCAGGAAGTGGAGGAGAGAGAAGCAGCAGCAGCAGGATGCTGAGGGACAGACAGAGGGCGAGGGTCCCGACAGGGACCTTGCAGAGGTACAGGGGCAGCCCCGGGAGCAGGAGCGGGTGAGGGACCAGAACTGGGGGCAGGGCCAGAACCGGGTGTAACACACTACAGAGTCTACAGTTTCTCAGTCACTTTCCTTAATGGTGGGAGTCCAGAACTGGGGACTCTCTTCTATGACATCTATAGGTAATCAAAGTCATTTAAATTGGGGTCTTTTTGGGATACTCTTATAATTCTGGTGTACATTTTCGCTATAATACAGTTGGTAGTAAACTATTTGGCTATACCTCATAAATATGACATGCAAAGAAAGCAATGTTTGGATGGAAGATAAGTAATTTAGCTGTCCTGAATATTAGAGCATGCCGAACTCTATTTATGACCTGGTGAAGAGCTATTCTAAGATAAATTAAAGGATGAGTATAAAAAATTCATAAAGAGGTTAGAGACTGTTTAAAATAGCAACTTAGTAGTTTTTGTGTATGCCATTGAATATATGATCACAGCGTCAGAGTAGACAGATGGGGGAGGATCATTATAGATAAGAATTAAAATGCAGAAGTAAACCACCTCGTTAAGGGATTTTTCCTTCTGTAAGAAAACCGAGGAGACATTGCCCTTTTTACATAGGCAGTGATAATATTTTTCCTAATGTACATGAATAAATGTAGTTATGAGCCCCTATAGTAAAGATGTCTATGAAGGTGGTATTTTGTCACAACATATATGACAATCATACATCATTTTGCTCATAAACTAGGAGCAGGAGTTTGATGTAAAAATATCAGAGAATTACATAAAATTCCAGAAACGTACAGTGGAACCGTGCAATTACAAGATTCATTGCCTTACTGCTTTAAACAGAGCCCTAAGTTATTGGTTTTATATTGTCAGAATACCAATTTTTGTGTTGCTTATCATGTAAATGCTGTTACGCTTGCTAGGTTCATTACTATTCAGTGTAGTAAAATATATAAAACTCAGTGGCGGTGTAAAAATGAAAAGCAGCCTGAAGTGGAGCATTAATTGATTTTTCCATATTGTTTAAATAATGTTTAAACAACTTTCAGGCGTCTTGCCTTAAACCAGAAAGGAGTGCTGTAGTAGGAAGGCACAATTACCCACGTAATAGCAATGAGTAGGGTTGAGCGAAACGGGTCGATCATTTTCAAAAGTCGCCGACTTTTGGCTAAGTCGGCGTCTCATGAAACCCGATCCGACCCCTGTGCTTGTCGGCCATGCGGTACGCGACTTTCGCGCCAAAGTCGCGTTTCAATGACGCGAAAAGCGCCATTTCTCAGCCAATGAAGGTGAACGCAGAGTGTGGGCAGCGTGATGACATAGATCCTGGTCCCCACCATCTTAGAGAAGGGCATTGCAGTGATTGGCTTGCTGTCTGCGGCGTCACAGGGGCTATAAAGGGGCGTTCCCGCCGACCGCCATCTTACTGCTGCTGATCTGAGCTTAGGGACAGGTTGCTGCCGCTTCGTCAGAAGCAGGGAGAGCGTTAGGCAGGGTCCACTAACCACCAAACCGCTTGTGCTGCAGCGATTTCCACTGTCCAACACCACCTTCGGTGTGCAGGAACAGTGGAAGCTATTTTTTTTTTTTTTTCCCCTCAGCGCTGTAGCTCATTGGGCTGCCCTAGAAGGCTCCGTGATAGCTGTATTGCTGTGTGTACGCCACTGTGGAAACCAACTGCTTTTTTCAAAGCACATATCCTCTTGTTCCTTCCTTTCTGCACAGCTATCTTTTTTGTTTGTCCACACTTTTTATTTAATTTGTGCATCAGTCCACTCCTATTGCTGCCTGCCATACCTGGCTTACATTACTGCAGGGAGATAGTAATTGTAGGACAGTTTTTTTTTTTTTTTTGTTTTTTTTTTGTGGGAGATTAAGATTGGCATTTCTGCTACAGTGCCATCCCTGTGTGTGCCATCTCTCACTGAGTGGGCCATAGAAAGCCTATTTATTTTTTCCGTGATTTGTGTTCTAAAATCTACCTCAACACAGAAACACTACATCAATCAGTGGGAGAAAAATATTGGCCTCAGTCAGGGCTTGTGTGCCACTGCTGTGTGTGCGCTATCTCTCATTCAGTGGGCTATAGCAAGCCTATATTTTTTTTTTTTTTTTTTTTTTAATATTATTTGGTTTCAAAAGTCTCCCTGAAAAAAAAAAAAAACCTAAAAAAACAGTGGGAGAGTAATATTGCCCTTTCAGCTTGTGTGCCAGTCTTGACTCCTGGGTGTGCCACCTCTCTCCCTCTCATTCAGTGGGCCATAGAAAGCCTATTTATTTTTTTTTTTAAATATTATTGGGTTTCTAAAGTCTCCCTGAAAAAAACAAAAAATACATAAAAAAACAGTGGGAGAGTAATATTGCCCTTTCAGCTTGTGTGCCAGTCTTGACTCCTGGGTGTGCCACCTCTCTCCCTCTCATTCAGTGGGCCATAGAAAGCCTTTTTTTTTTTTGCTTTTTTTAATATTATTTGGTTTCTAAAGTCTCCCTGAAAAAAACAAAAAAAACATAAAAAACAGTGGGAGAGTAATATTGCCCTTTCAGCTTGTGCGCCAGTCTTGACTCCTGGTTGTGCCACCTCTCTCTCTCTAATTGTGGGCCATAGAAAGCCTTTTTTTTTTTTTTTAATATTATTTGGTTTCTAATTCTCCCTGAAAAAAAAAAAAAAACCTAAAAAAACAGTGGGAGAGTAATATTGCCCTTTCAGCTTGTGTGCCAGTCTTGACTCCTGGGTGTGCCACCTCTCTCCCTCTCATTCAGTGGGCCATAGAAAGCCTATTTATTTTTTTTTTAAAATATTATTGGGTTTCTAAAGTCTCCCTGAAAAAAACAAAAAATACATAAAAAAACAGTGGGAGAGTAATATTGCCCTTTCAGCTTGTGTGCCAGTCTTGACTCCTGGGTGTGCCACCTCTCTCCCTTTCATTCAGTGGGCCATAGAAAGCCTATTTATTTTTTTTTTTAAATATTATTGGGTTTCTAAAGTCTCCCTGAAAAAACAAAAAAAACCTAAAAAAACAGTGGGAGAGTAATATTGCCCTTTCAGCTTGTGTGCCAGTCTTGACTCCTGGGTGTGCCACCTCTCTCCCTCTCATTCAGTGGGCCATAGAAAGCCTTTTTTTTTTTTGGTTTTTTTAATATTATTTGGTTTCTAAAGTCTCCCTGAAAAAAACAAAAAAAACATAAAAAACAGTGGGAGAGTAATATTGCCCTTTCAGCTTGTGCGCCAGTCTTGACTCCTGGTTGTGCCACCTCTCTCTCTCTAATTGTGGGCCATAGAAAGCCTTTTTTTTTTTTTAAAATATTATTGGGTTTCTAAAGTCTCCCTGAAAAAACAAAAAATACATAAAAAAACAGTGGGAGAGTAATATTGCCCTTTCAGCTTGTGTGCCAGTCTTGACTCCTGGGTGTGCCACCTCTCTCCCTCTCATTCAGTGGGCCATAGAAAGCCTATTTATTTTTTTTTTAAAATATTATTGGGTTTCTAAAGTCTCCCTGAAAAAAACAAAAAATACATAAAAAAACAGTGGGAGAGTAATATTGCCCTTTCAGCTTGTGTGCCAGTCTTGACTCCTGGGTGTGCCACCTCTCTCCCTTTCATTCAGTGGGCCATAGAAAGCCTATTTATTTTTTTTTTAAAATATTATTGGGTTTCTAAAGTCTCCCTGAAAAAACAAAAAAAACCTAAAAAAACAGTGGGAGAGTAATATTGCCCTTTCAGCTTGTGTGCCAGTCTTGACTCCTGGGTGTGCCACCTCTCTCCCTCTCATTCAGTGGGCCATAGAAAGCCTTTTTTTTTTTTGGTTTTTTTAATATTATTTGGTTTCTAAAGTCTCCCTGAAAAAAACAAAAAAAACATAAAAAACAGTGGGAGAGTAATATTGCCCTTTCAGCTTGTGCGCCAGTCTTGACTCCTGGTTGTGCCACCTCTCTCTCTCTAATTGTGGGCCATAGAAAGCCTTTTTTTTTTTTAAAAATATTATTGGGTTTCTAAAGTCTCCCTGAAAAAGCAAAAAATACATAAAAAAACAGTGGGAGAGTAATATTGCCCTTTCAGCTTGTGTGCCAGTCTTGACTCCTGGGTGTGCCACCTCTCTCCCTCTCATTCAGTGGGCCATAGAAAGCCTTTTTTTTTTTTGGTTTTTTTAATATTATTTGGTTTCTAAAGTCTCCCTGAAAAAAACATAAAAAACAGTGGGAGAGTAATATTGCCCTTTCAGCTTGTGCGCCAGTCTTGACTCCTGGTTGTGCCACCTCTCTCTCTCTAATTGTGGGCCATAGAAAGCCTTTTTTTTTTTTTAAAATATTATTGGGTTTCTAAAGTCTCCCTGAAAAAACAAAAAATACATAAAAAAACAGTGGGAGAGTAATATTGCCCTTTCAGCTTGTGTGCCAGTCTTGACTCCTGGGTGTGCCACCTCTCTCCCTCTCATTCAGTGGGCCATAGAAAGCCTATTTATTTTTTTTTTAAAATATTATTGGGTTTCTAAAGTCTCCCTGAAAAAAACAAAAAATACATAAAAAAACAGTGGGAGAGTAATATTGCCCTTTCAGCTTGTGTGCCAGTCTTGACTCCTGGGTGTGCCACCTCTCTCCCTTTCATTCAGTGGGCCATAGAAAGCCTATTTATTTTTTTTTTAAAATATTATTGGGTTTCTAAAGTCTCCCTGAAAAAACAAAAAAAACCTAAAAAAACAGTGGGAGAGTAATATTGCCCTTTCAGCTTGTGTGCCAGTCTTGACTCCTGGGTGTGCCACCTCTCTCCCTCTCATTCAGTGGGCCATAGAAAGCCTTTTTTTTTTTTGGTTTTTTTAATATTATTTGGTTTCTAAAGTCTCCCTGAAAAAAACAAAAAAAACATAAAAAACAGTGGGAGAGTAATATTGCCCTTTCAGCTTGTGCGCCAGTCTTGACTCCTGGTTGTGCCACCTCTCTCTCTCTAATTGTGGGCCATAGAAAGCCTTTTTTTTTTTTTAAAATATTATTGGGTTTCTAAAGTCTCCCTGAAAAAACAAAAAATACATAAAAAAACAGTGGGAGAGTAATATTGCCCTTTCAGCTTGTGTGCCAGTCTTGACTCCTGGGTGTGCCACCTCTCTCCCTCTCATTCAGTGGGCCATAGAAAGCCTTTTTTTTTTTTGGTTTTTTTAATATTATTTGGTTTCTAAAGTCTCCCTGAAAAAAACATAAAAAACAGTGGGAGAGTAATATTGCCCTTTCAGCTTGTGCGCCAGTCTTGACTCCTGGTTGTGCCACCTCTCTCTCTCTAATTGTGGGCCATAGAAAGCCTTTTTTTTTTTTTTTTTTAATATTATTTGGTTTCTAAAGTCTCCCTGAGAAAAAAAAATAAATAAATTAGGTGGGAGATTAATATTGACATTAGTGCTTGAGTGACAGTCCTGCGTGTGTGTCATCTCTGTGATTTTGTGCCACAGAAAACAGAGTGTGTAACATTGTGCCTGATTTTCCTTGTGGTCTCACCAACCTGTTAAGGGATATTGAAATCATACTGAAGTTATAGCTCACCGTGTAAGTTGTTTGATAGCAACAAATAAAGTTACTTTGGTTAAGATTTTAAAACAATGAGGAAGTCTGGTGCAAGAGGTCGTCGTGGGCGTTCATTGTCAGCTGGTAATGATGGTAGTGGTAGTGGAGCATCAGGTGGTCGTGGGGATAAAAATATTCCACCTAAGTCTGGAGCTGTGGAGCCAGTTTCGTCGTCAGGCTACACAAGGCCTCGAACGCTCTCTTTTCTGGGAGTAGGAAAACCGCTTTTAAAGGCGGAGCAGCAACAGCAAGTTTTGGCTTACATTGCAGACTCAGCCTCTAGCTCTTTTGCCTCCTCTTCCGAAACTGGTAAATGTAAAAGCAGCGCGTCGCTTGTGGATGTTCACGGTCAGGGACAAGTCGCTTCCTTGTCCTCCTCAGCAAAAACTACAACAAGAGAGAAGGATGCAGCAGGCGACACAACGGGTCACTCCATGGAGCTCTTTACACATACCGTCCCTGGCTTAGAAAGTGAAACATTTAACAGGCCATGCCCATTACAAGTATATTCTGACATGGAGTGCACTGATGCACAGCCACAGCCAGAGTACTATGCTGCTCCTTTGACTCAGACCACCACATTGCCCTCTCAGGGTACAGATCCACAATCAGACCCTGATGAGACTATGTTGCCCCGCCACGAACGCTATACCACCGACCGACACAGTGACACAGACGAAGTTGCACACGAGCTCGAAGAGGAGGTAATAGATGACCCAGTTATTGACCCCGATTGGCAGCCATTGGGGGAACAGGGTGCAGGCGGCAGTAGTTCAGAAGCGGAGGTGGAGGAGGGGCCGCAGCAGGCATCAACATCGCAACAGGTTCCATCTGCCGGGCCCGTATCTGGACCAAAACGCGTGTCAAAGCCAAAACCTGTTGGAGCACAGCGTTGCCATCCGGTTAAAGCTCAGTCTGCAATCCCTGAAAAGGGATCAGAGTCTAGGAAGAGTGCAGTCTGGCATTTTTTTAAACAACATCCAACTGATCAGCGCAAAGTCATCTGTCAAAAATGTTCAACTAGCTTAAGCAGAGGTCAGAATCTGAAAAGTCTAAATACTAGTTGCATGCATAGACACTTAACCACCATGCATTCTCAAGCCTGGACTAACTACCAAACGTCCCTCAAGGTTGTAGCACCCTCGGCCAATGAAGCTAGTCAGCAACGCAACATCCCTTCCGTCACTGTAAGGCCACCATTTTCCGCACCACCGGCAGTATCTGTGCAGGTTTCTTTGCCAGCCAAAAGCAGTCAGGGTCAGGGAATCACCAGTTTTGTAGGAGGAAATATTGCATGTAGGGCACCGGCGGAAACAATACCGTCTCCAACCGTCTCTCAGTCTGCCATGTCCACCGGCACACCCGAAAGTTCCACGATCTACAGCTCTCCAGTCCAGCTCACCCTACATGAGACTCTGGTTAGAAAAAGGAAGTACTTATCCTCGCATCCGCGTACACAGGGTTTTAACGCCCACATAGCTAGACTAATCTCGTTAGAGATGATGCCCTACCGGTTAGTTGAAAGCGAAGCTTTCAAAGCCCTGATGGAGTACGCTGAACCACGATACGAGCTACCCAGTCGACACTTTTTTTCCAGAAAAGCCATCCCAGCCCTGCACCAGCATGTTAAACAGCGCATCGTCCATGCACTCAGGCAATCTGTGAGTACAAAGGTGCACCTGACTACAGATGCATGGACCAGTAGGCATGGCCAGGGACGTTATGTGTCCATCACGGCACACTGGGTGAATGTGGTGGATGCAGGGTCCACAGGCGACATCAATTTAGGGACAGTTGTGCCTAGCCCACGGTCTAGGAAACAGTTGGCTGTAGGCGTTCGCACCCCCTCCTCCTCCTCCTCGTCCTCCTGCAGAAGCTACAGCTCTTCCACAGAACGCAGTCGGCCAACCACTCCATCGGCAGATGACACTGTTGCACACCAGTTGTCCCATTATGGGCCAGCTACTGCCAAGCGTCAGCAGGCTGTATTGGCTATGAAGTGTTTGGGCGACAACAGACACACCGCGGAAGTTCTGTCCGAGTTCTTGCAACAAGAAACGCAGTCGTGGCTGGGCACAGTAGATCTTGAGGCAGGCAAGGTAGTGAGTGATAACGGAAGGAATTTCATGGCTGCCATCTCCCTTTCCCAACTGAAACACATTCCTTGCCTGGCTCACACCTTAAACCTGGTGGTGCAGTGCTTATTGAAAACTTATCCTGGGTTCTCCGACCTGCTCCTCAAAGTGCGTGCACTTTGCTCACATATCCGACGTTCGCCTGTACACGCCAGCCGTATGCAGACCTATCAGCGGTCTTTGAACCTTCCCCAGCATCGCCTAATCATAGACGTTGCAACAAGGTGGAACTCAACACTGCACATGCTTCAGAGACTGTGCGAACAGAGGCGTGCTGTTATTTATTTGTGGGAGGATACACGGGCAGGCAGTAGGATGGCAGACATGGAGTTGTCAGGTGTGCAGTGGTCGAAGATACAAGACATGTGTCAAGTCCTTCAGTGTTTTGAGGAATGCACACGGCTGGTTAGTGCAGACAACGCCGTAATAAGCATGAGCATCCCCCTAATGCGTCTGCTGATGCAAAGTTTGACGCACATAAAGGAGCAGGCGTCTGCACCAGAGGAAGAGGGAAGCCTTGATGACAGTCAGCCATTGTCTGGTCAGGGCAGTGTACAGGACGAGGTAGCGGGCGAAGAGGAGGTGGAGGACGAGGAGGATGATGGGGATGAGTATATTTTTAATGCGGAAACTTTCACGGGGGCACAGGAAATTGGTTGCGTGTCACGGCCGGGTTCTGGTTTTTTGAGGGACACAAGTGACGTAGATTTGCCTGCAACTGCCCCTCAACCAATCACAACCGGAGATTTGACAAGTGGAACTTTGGCCCACATGGCGGATTATGCCTTACGTATCCTACAAAGGGACACACGCATTACGAAAATGATGAACGATGACGATTACTGGTTGGCCTGCCTCCTTGATCCACGCTATAAAGGCAAATTGCAAAATATTATGCCACATGAGAACTTGGAACTAATATTAGCAACCAAACAATCAACTCTTGTTGACCGTTTGCTTCAGGCATTCCCAGCACACAGCGCACGTGATCGTTCTCACACGAGCTCCAGGGGGCAGCAGACTAGGAGTGTTAGGGGTGCACACATCAGAAGTGGCGTTGGACAGAGGGGTTTTCTGACCAGGTTGTGGAGTGATTTTGCTATGACCGCAGACAGGACAGGTACTGCTGCATCAATTGAAAGTGACAGGAGACAACATTTGTCCAGTATGGTTACTAACTATTTTTCATCCCTTATCGATGTTCTCCCTCAACCGTCATTCCCATTTGATTACTGGGCCTCCAAATTAGACACCTGGCCAGAATTGGCAGAATATGCATTGCAGGAGCTTGCTTGCCCGGCAGCAAGTGTCCTATCAGAAAGAGTATTCAGTGCTGCAGGGTCAATATTAACCGAAAAAAGGACTCGTCTGGCTACCCAAAATGTTGACGATCTAACATTCATTAAAATGAACCACAACTGGATTTCAAAATCTTTTGCCCCACCTTGCCCGGCCGACACCTAGCTTTCCTATGAAAAGCTCTTGCCTGTGAATTACTTTTCTAATGTCTAATTTGCTGCTGCAGATTGTACAGCATACGACATGTTTACACCTCCCTAAATGGCCAAACTCCCCACACGGGGCCGTGGTATCGCGACTTGGCGCAAGCACCCGTGAGACTGCTGTTTGTCTGAAGAGGTGGGTGTGCTCGCTTTTGGTTGACGGCATTGCTACTGGGTCCCTCATAGTACAATGTAGTGTCTCTGGCGGTGGTGGTGCGCACCCAACGTCAGACACACCGTTGTAACATGAGTGGCCCTGGGGCGGTCCCGCCGGCCTCAAGAGAGTTCCCCCCTACCCCAGCTCAAACTGGGCTCTACTACGTGCAAAATTATGTCGCACAGCTCCACCAATCTTTAGTCTATTCGCTGACATCATTCAATGTCTGGCACTGACAATACAAATTTGTAGACATCTATGATGCAACTTAAAGTAGTCTGTGTCTGTGTCCTATATTGGCACCATTAAATAGTTACTGCCAAATTACTATGTCAGAAACACAGCAGATGAGCCCACCCCTGTACCTAAGTATGCCATCTTTTTTTTTGTTTTGGTTGTTTTGCGAGACATTAACATCTATTTATATTTTGGGAGTACTGGGACAGACACTCCTTGCACTACTCCTCCACTCAGCACCAAGCTGCCTGCCCGTGTATCCATGTAACCGCTGTAAAACTGCCATGAGCCTATTGTTTGTTATTTTAGGCCTTTGATAGCCTGTCTGCGGTCCCTACTCCTCCACTGACCACCAAGCTGCCTGCCCGTGTATCCATGTAACCGCTGTAAAACTGCCATGAGCCTATTGTTTGTTATTTTAGGCCTTTGAAGCCTTTCTGCGCTCCCTCCTTCCACTAGTCCTCCACTGACCAGACCACTGCTGCCCGTGTACCCCTGGAACCAATTTTAAAGTGCCTACAGCCAGCCCATTTTATTGTGTTAGGCCTTCGAAGCCTGTCTGCGGTCCCTCCTTCCACTAGGCCTCCACTGACCAGACCACTGCTGCCCGTGTACCCCTGGAACCAATTTTAAAGTGCCTACAGCCAGCCCATTTTATTGTGTTAGGCCTTCGAAGCCTGTCTGCGGTCCATACTTCCACTAGTCCTCCACTGACCAGACCACTGCTGCCCGTGTACCCCTGGAACCAATTTTAAAGTGCCTACAGCCAGCCCATTTTATTGTGTTAGGCCTTCGAAGCCTGTCTGCGGTCCATACTTCCACTAGGCCTCCACTGACCAGACCACTGCTGCCCGTGTACCCCTGGAACCAATTTTAAAGTGCCTACAGCCAGCCCATTTTAGTGTGTTAGGCCTTCGAAGCCTGTCTGCGGTCCATACTTTAAATACTCCTCCACTCACCACCAAGCTGCCTGCCCGTGTATCCATGTAACCGCTGTAAAACTGCCATGAGCCTATTGTTTGTTATGTTAGGCCTTTGATAGCCTGTCTGCGGTCCTTACTTTAAATACTCCTCCACTCACCACCTAGCTGCCTGTGTATCCATGTAACCGATGTAAAACTGCCATGACTGCCTACTGTTTGTTATTTTAGGCCTTTGATAGCCTGTCTGCGGCCCCTACTTGCAATACTCCTCCACTGACCACAATGCTGCCTGGAGTGCCTGCCTGTGTATCCATGTAACCGATGTAAAACTGCCATGACTGCCTACTGTTTGTTATTTTAGGCCTTTGATAGCCTGTCTGCGGCCCCTACTTGCAATACTCCTCCACTGAGCACAATGCTGCCTGGAGTGCCTGCCTGTGTATCCATGTAACCGATGTAAAACTGCCATGACTGCCTACTGTTTGTTATTTTAGGCCTTTGATAGCCTGTCTGCAGCCCCTACTTGCAATACTCCTCCACTGACCACACCAATGCTGCCCGTGTACCCCTGGAACCTATTTAAAAGTTCATAGAGCCTAGTTATATATTTTATTTACTATTAATAAGGCCATGATGGACTACGCTGTACCACGCTACAAGCTAACCAGTCGACACTTCTTTTGCGAGAAAAGCCATCCCAACCCTCCACCAGCATGTAGAAGACCGCATTGTCCATGCACTCTGGCAATCTGTGAGTACAAAGGTGCACCTGACAACAGACGCATGGACCTGTAGGCATGGCCACGGAAGATTACGTGTCCATTACGGCGCAATGGGTTAATGTGGTGGATGCATGGTCCACAGGGGACAGCCTACTAAGTCTGTCTGCAGTCCCTAATTCAAATTGTCCTCCACTGTCTAAATCGGAACTTCCACCTTCTGGCTTTCGGCCTATAGTATCAGAAATTAAACTGCATTTGGCCTTCAACTTTGGTTAGGGCCTACTAACGGCTTCTGCCCCTCCCTGGTGTTGCCCTCAACTAAATAAAGCTGAGCTTCAACCTTCCGGCTCTCATTATGTGGTTTTAAAAAAAAAAATGGTGGTTAGGGCCTACTAACGGCTTCTGCCCCTCCCTGGTGTTGTCCTCAACTAAATAAAGCTGAGCTTCAACCTTCCGGCTCTCATTATGTGGTTTAAAAAAAAAAAATGGTGGTTAGGGCCTACTAACGGCTTCTGCCCCTCCCTGGTGTTGTCCTCAACTAAATAAAGCTGAGCTTCAACCTTCCGGCTCTCATTAAGTGGTTTTAAAAAAAAAATGGTGGTTAGGGCCTACTAACGGCTTCTGCCCCTCCCTGGTGTTGTCCTCAACTAAATAAAGCTGAGCTTCAACCTTCCGGCTCTCATTAAGTGGTTTTAAAAAAAAAATGGTGGTTAGGGCCTACTAACGGCTTCTGCCCCTCCCTGGTGTTGTCCTCAACTAAATAAAGCTGAGCTTCAACCTTCCGGCTCTCATTAAGTGGTTTTAAAAAAAAAATGGTGGTTAGGGCCTACTAACGGCTTCTGCCCCTCCCTGGTGTTGTCCTCAACTAAATAAAGCTGAGCTTCAACCTTCCGGCTCTCATTAAGTGGTTTTAAAAAAAAAATGGTGGTTAGGGCCTACTAACGGCTTCTGCCCCTCCCTGGTGTTGTCCTCAACTAAATAAAGCTGAGCTTCAACCTTCCGGCTCTCATTAAGTGGTTTTAAAAAAAAAATGGTGGTTAGGGCCTACTAACGGCTTCTGCCCCTCCCTGGTGTTGTCCTCAACTAAATAAAGCTGAGCTTCAACCTTCCGGCTCTCATTAAGTGGTTTTAAAAAAAAAATGGTGGTTAGGGCCTACTAACGGCTTCTGCCCCTCCCTGGTGTTGTCCTCAACTAAATAAAGCTGAGCTTCAACCTTCCGGCTCTCATTAAGTGGTTTTAAAAAAAAAATGGTGGTTAGGGCCTACTAACGGCTTCTGCCCCTCCCTGGTGTTGTCCTCAACTAAATAAAGCTGAGCTTCAACCTTCCGGCTCTCATTAAGTGGTTTTAAAAAAAAAATGGTGGTTAGGGCCTACTAACGGCTTCTGCCCCTCCCTGGTGTTGTCCTCAACTAAATAAAGCTGAGCTTCAACCTTCCGGCTCTCATTAAGTGGTTTTAAAAAAAAAATGGTGGTTAGGGCCTACTAACGGCTTCTGCCCCTCCCTGGTGTTGTCCTCAACTAAATAAAGCTGAGCTTCAACCTTCCGGCTCTCATTAAGTGGTTTTAAAAAAAAAATGGTGGTTAGGGCCTACTAACGGCTTCTGCCCCTCCCTGGTGTTGTCCTCAACTAAATAAAGCTGAGCTTCAACCTTCCGGCTCTCATTAAGTGGTTTTAAAAAAAAAATGGTGGTTAGGGCCTACTAACGGCTTCTGCCCCTCCCTGGTGTTGCCCTCAACTAAATAAAGCTGAGCTTCAACCTTCTGCTCCAAATTACCATTTTAAAAAATGCAATAGGCTTTTCCGGCCTACTAAAGGTGTCTGCCCCTCCCTGGTGTTGTCCTCAACTGAACAAAGCTGAGCTTCCACATTCTGGCTTTCGCCCTATACTATCAGATATTAAACTGCATTTGGCCTACTAGTGTGGTTAGGCCCTTGAAACAGTGTCTGCTGCTCTTGGGTTTGCTACTCCACTGAACAAAGCAATGCCGCCTGTTTAGTCCTGTTACCAATTTTGAACTGCATGTAGCCTACTTTATTCTTTGGCCCTATATCTGTTTCCTCCTCATCCTGCCCATTGCCCAGCCACTGCTAAATGAGTCTGCTGGTACATTGACCTAGACCACTACATTCCCCTTGTACTCTACACAGCCAGAATCTGTCCCTGCTGAAAGTAAGGTTCCCCTTCCCGCATGTTATACCACCTTACACAGGGACAAAGAGGAAGGTGCAGATGAAAGTGCAGGTTCCTTCATCAGGTGGGGGGGCATACTCGTTGGCGACGTCACTGGCACAGGGCCCCTCAGAGTACGCAAAAGTGTCGCTGCTGGTGGGAGGCGCCCCCGCCATGCAAACACACCGCCGTACTTTGAGGGGCCCTGTGCCAGTGGCAATGCGAACGAGTGGGCCCCCCCTGCTTGCTCAGGATCACAGCACTTGCAACTTTTAAATACTTACCTTTCCCTGCAACACCGCCGTGACGTAGTCCGCATTTCCTGGGCCCACGAAAAACTTGAGCCAGCCCTACTCCCCCCACAACTTTCCCCCAATTCCCTATGCCCAACTATTATTATACAGTTAATTAAGATTGGCAAGCTTCAGAAACAAGAATGGATGTTTTTGGCATTAAAATGGGCACTGTAGGTGTTTTCCTGGCCTCCACTCACTGCCGACTATGCTTCCCCATTGACTTGCATTGGGTTTCGTGTTTCGGTCGATCCCCGACTTTTAGCGATAATCGGCCGACTGCACTCGACTCGACTCTGGACAAAATCGGGTTTCCCAAAACCCTACTCGATCTTAAAAAAATGAAAGTCGCTCAACCCTAGCAATGAGAAGGGCACAAACTCTGTAAGAGATTCTCAACCTAAACTTACACTGAATCACATACTGAGTGGAGAAATTGTTCCCCACTGTTTCCAATGCACATCATATCATTTAGAGATACAAGATATCCCCTGAAATAAGGGTCAAATACACTCGCATTTCACCATTGCTTTTTCCAAGGGGCGGTAGTCAGCAACTACCTACCTAAAAAAATAAATGACGGTAGTCCTCCACAAGCCCTTTAAGGTTCCCTCATACGTTAAACGAATGCAGGGCCAGAGCAAGGTATTTTAGTGCCCTAGGTAGATGAAACTGACAACGCCCGCACCCCCCCGATGAACACTCAGCACCCAAGTAAAGGAATGAGTTAGAGAGGAAGATAAAAGGGACCCTTAAAGGACCCCCCTTTTCACCCCAACATACCAGCAAAAGAAAAAAAAAGTGATGTACTTTAGGGGTGAGGCTCAACAGGGAGTGGGGCCGTTTGGTTTTAAAGTGTCCATCATTTGGCAGATGCCCTAATGGAAACTAAACAGGTGAAGGTATATGGATACGTATGATTGTTTTAAAGAAGCATTCTTCCTCTTCCTATCAAAGTTTTTTTTAATTACTCAATATATTGTAATCATCATATTATATATCACTGTGTACTTACAATTGCTCATTTTGCTTTCCTACACAGCTAATTGTTCCCTTTTTTATTATTTCTACGACATCACTTAATTAATAACTGATGAGCTAAATCCTTTCAAGTCAGGCCCATATACATTTATATCTCATGAACCTACAACTCCCAATATGTCCTTAACAATAGTAAGGAGTAGTGATGAGCGAGTGTACTCGTTGCTCGGGTGGTCTCTGAGTATTTGTTAGTGCTCGGAGATTTAGTTTTTGTCTACACAGCTCCATGATTTACGGCTGCTAGCCAGCCTGAGTACATGAGGGGGTTGCCTGGTTTCCCACATGTATTCAAGCTGTCTATCAGCTGTAAATCATCAAGATGAGGCAACGAAAACGAAATCTCCGAGCAGTTACAAATACTCAGAGACCACCCCAGCATGCTCGGGAAAACCCGAGCAACGAGTACACTCGCTCATCACTAGTAAGGAGATGCTGGAAGTTGTGATCAGTCTTTATCAGACTGCGGACCATACAGGAACCACAGTACTGATGAGATTTAGTCAGTATGAACAAGTAAACATTTACATCCAGGTACCTTGCGGGTGACCTCTTCTGTGATTGAGTCTTTTTTTTCTTTTTGTCTCCATGTTCTCTAGACCCCATGATGACTTTTCACATCCACAGCTCGTCTCTGCAGACTTTTCTCTTCTCCGGTCTTCTGCAGCACATCCCCATACGGTGCTCTTTAAAAATAAAAATGATATTAAAATGCTACTTGCATAAAAAATATCTGTCCATATTATGACCTAAATAAGCCTCTTATGGTTTATGGCCTCCACACTATCCGCCTTAATGAGCCACACCCGCCACAGTGTCTGCCATTATTAGCTGTAACCTCCACACTATTCGCCCTCATGAACCACGGTCTATACCATGGCCCTCCCTGCTCTTGTTTACCCTTAGGCTATGTTCACATGTAGCGTTTTTTCAGCTGTTTTTTTAATGCAAATTTTCAGCTGTGTTTTACAATACCAGCAAAGTCTATGAGATTTATGAAATCACAAACACATAGCTTGTTTTTTTTTTGTCCTCCATATTTTGTGCAATATCTTGGTTTTTGAAAAATGCAGCATGTCCCTTCTTTCAACGCTTTTCACCCATTGCTTTGGGTAGTGCAAAAAGCGCTGCAAAAATGCAGGTATCTGGTTTTTCTGCATTTTTGGTGCATAAACCTGATGAAGTACAATCAAATTTTTTTGTATGCACTAAGCTTTATTAGCATGCACAAGAGACAAATGTAACATAGCCTTACACTCTCTCTATCTCCACAGTTCTTTCCCACCAAGCTAACCTCTCCATACTGTGCCCCCATTTCATGCTGCCCCTGTTATGATCCGATGACCCTGGAGTAGCATGAGACTTTCTCTGGAGTAGGTGGTACCTGTACTGACCGCAAACCCTAAGCTGACACCGCAACTAGAAGTAGCCGTGTGGTGTACCTAACACGTCCTAGACACCTCGACACAGCCGGAGGACTAAATACCCCTATAGATGGAAATGGGAATTCTATCTTGCCTCAGAGCAGAACCCCAAAGGATAGGCAGCCCCCCACAAATATTGACTGTGAGTATAAGAGGAAAGACACACGCAGGCAGAAAACAGGATTTAGCAAAAGAGGCACTTCTAGCTAAATAGAAAAGGATAGGACAGAATTCTAAGCGGTCAGTATTAAAACCCTAAAAATATCCACAGCAGAAAATACAAGTATACTACATCTAACTAAAGACATAGAATGTATATCTGCATCTCCAGAGAATCCAGCATGACTGAAAAATCCAAACAAAGTCTAAGCTGGACAAAAACACAATGAATTGCACTGAATTGTAAAGCACACTGCATGTGTGCTACAGAGACAAAAAACCAGACACTTATCTTGGCTGAATTGACAGCAGGGCATGAGGAGCCAGACAGAGATGCAATCCCTCCAAGAACAATGGACAACTGGCAGGGACTCATGGATCCTGCACACCTAAATACCCAGTAGAGCTGCAATCAGCAGAAACACCTGCCCTGGATTACAACCCAGAGACAACTGCACTACCACCAACAACCACCGGAGGGAGCCCAAGAGCAGAATTCACAACAGTACCCCCCCTTGAAGAGGGGTCACCGAACCCTCCTCAGAGCCCCCAGGCCGATCAGGACGAGCCAGATGAAAGGCACGGACCAAATCAGCAGCATGGACATCAGAGGCAAAAACCCAAGAATTATCCTCCTGGCCATAACCCTTCCATTTGACAAGGTACTGAAGCTTCCGCCTGGAAAAACGAGAATCCAAAATCTTCTCAACCACATACTCCAACTCCCCATCAACCAACACAGGGGCAGGAGGATCAACAGAGGGAACAACGGGCACCACATATTTCCGTAATAAAGATCTATGGAAAACATTATGGATGGCAAAAGAGGCCGGAAGGGCCAAACGAAAAGACACCGGATTGATAATCTCAGAAATCCTATAAGGACCAATAAACCGAGGTTTAAAGGTACGGTACCGCGTTTGTAGATCATTAATAAATCACTGTAATGTAGCATAACATGCTGCTATAACCAAGTTTTAAATGCATGTGAAACAGATTTCGTGTGTTATATGTGTTCAAAGAAGGAACTGGGGGCTGACATCTTGGTTTCACAGCAGTTCACAACACTAACAGTGTCATTTTACAGCACCCCATGGACATAGGAGCTAATAGACCGGCGAGGACCCTATCTTTAACATTGGAGAGGCGTTAGCAGTGAGCTGGGCATGCCTCTGTGGGCTGCACAACTCACTGCTGTAGGTGTGACTAGCAGCCATTTTATTATAGCCCAGTGCTCTCTGCCCAGCTCCACTTAAGGCCCCGTCTCACTAAGCGATTTACCAACGATCACGACCAGCGATATGACCTGGCCGTGATCGTTGGTAAGTCGCTGTGTGGTCGCTGGGGAGCTGTCACACAGACCGCTCTCCCCAGCGACCAACGATCAGGGGAACGACTTCGGCATCGTTGAAACTGTCTTCAACGATGCCGAAGTACCCCTGCAGCACCCGGGTAACCAGGGTAAACATCGGGTTACTAAGCGCAGGGCCGCGCTTAGTAACCCGATGTTTACCCTGGTTACCAAAAAAAACAAACACTACATACTCGCCTTTCGGTGTCCAGGTCCCTTGCCGTCTGCTTCCTGCTCTCACTGATTGCCGCCGTACACTGAGAGCAGAGCGCAGCGGTGACGTCACTGCTGTGCTCTCACTTCTCACTGTACGGCCGGCAGTCAGTGAGAGCAGGAAGCAGCCGGCAAGGGACCTGACGGACATCAGAAGGCGAGTATGTAGTGTTTGTTTTTTTTTACATTTACGCTGGTAACCAGGGTAAACATCGGGTTACTAAGCGCGGCCCTGCGCTTAGTAACCCGATGTTTACCCTGGTTACCAGTGAAGACATCGCTGGATCGGTGTCACACACACCGATTCAGCGATGTCAGCGGGGCCTCAACGACCAAAAAAAGGTCCAGGCCATTCCGACACGACCAGCGATCTCGCAGCAGGGGCCTGATCGCTGGTACGTGTCACACATAGCGAGATCGCTATGGAGGTCGCTGTTGCGTCACAAAACTTGTGACTCAGCAGCGATCTCGCTAGCGATCTCGCTATGTGAGACGGGGCCTTTACTCTCTATCACAGGAGCTCCATTCACTCCATTAAGCTGCATTCCCAGCCTGCAGAGAGGTGACACCTGACACCTGTCTCAGCCATACAATGTATCTCTCCCCTCCCTCCACAATGCCTGGCCATTCACTGCAGACCTGGAGCTCCTTCTTATCTTACTGAGGGATGAGTCACAGACAGCTCTGCACAGACAATGCTGCTCCATACACACCACATAAACTAACTGTGCTTCTGATGCACTAACTGCTGGTGATAGCAGATCACAGGGCAGTCACACACAAAATGGCTCTGCCCTGTGATGCTGCTCTTCATTCTGCCCCAGGGATATTAGACCACCCAAAAGGGGAGGGAAATGCTGATGTCAGCAGTTACTGCCCAAATTTTCCAGCTAACAGTAAAGCTGGTAAGTCTCACTATAGCTGCTTGAGGTCTAAAAAGGAAAATGCTCCCCCTAGTGGTCAATATATATATTTGTAAGAAAATATATAATATTTTTCATATAGAAATGTTTGCAAACAGTGCAAACATTGCATTAGTACATTTTATTTACTATTTTAAGCTTAATTTCACAAAAAAACAAACTACAAGAAAACTGGTGGCACCTTCCCTTTAAACTTTGGGGAAGAAACCTTCATAGGAACATGACGGGAAGACAACCAGACCAAATCCCCAACCCGAAGCCGGGAACCAACACACCGACGACGGTTAGCAAAATGCTGAGCCTCCTCCTGAGACAACACTAAATTGTCTACCACATGAGCCCAAATTTGCTGCAACCTGTCAACCACAGAATCCACACCAGGACAATCAGAAGGCTCAACCTGCCCTGAAGAAAAATGAGGATGAAAACCAAAATTACAAAAGACCAAGGTAGCCGAACTAGACCGATTATTAAGGGCAAACTCGGCCAATGGCAAGAAAGCCACCCAATCATCCTGATCAGCAGACACAAAGCATCTCAAATAAGTTTCCAAAGTCTGATTAGTTCGCTCGGTCTGGCCATTTGTCTGAGGATGAAATGCGGAAGAAAAAGACAAATCAATGCCCAGCGTAGCACAAAAGGCCCGCCAAAACCTAGAAACAAACTGGGAACCTCTGTCGGACATGATATTCTCCGGAATACCATGCAAACGAACCACATGCTGAAAAAGCAACGGAACCAAATCAGAAGAGGAAGGCAATTTAGGCAAAGGCACCAAATGAACCATCTTAGAGAACCGGTCACAAACCACCCAGATAACCGACATCCTCTGGGAAACCAGAAGATCTGAAATAAAATCCATAGAAATATGCGTCCAGGGCCTCTCAGGGACCGGCAAAGGCAAAAGCAACCCACTAGCACGGGAACAACAAGGCTTGGCCCGCGCACAAGTCCCACAGGACTGCACAAAAGAACGCACATCACGCGACAAAGAAGGCCACCAAAAGGACCTACCAACCAAATCTCTGGTACCAAAAATACCAGGATGGCCAGCCAACACAGAACAATGAACCTCGGAAATCACTCTACTAGTCCATCTATCAGGAACAAACAGTTTCCCCACTGGACAGCGGTCAGGTTTGTCAGCCTGAAATTCCTGAAGAACCCGTCGTAAATCAGGGGAAATGGCAGAAAGGACCACCCCTTCCTTCAGAATGCCGACCGGTTCAAGGACCTCAGGAGAATCAGGCAAAAAACTCCTAGAGAGGGCATCAGCTTTAATATTCTTAGAACCCGGAAGATACGAGACCACGAAATCAAAACGGGAGAAAAACAGGGACCATCGAGCCTGTCTAGGATTCAGCCGTTTGGCAGACTCGAGGTAAATCAGATTTTTATGATCGGTCAAGACCACAATACGGTGCTTGGCTCCCTCAAGCCAATGTCACCATTCCTCGAAGGCCCACTTCATAGCCAACAACTCCCGATTGCCGACATCATAATTGCGTTCAGCAGGCGAAAACTTACGAGAAAAGAAGGCACATGGTTTCATCAAGGAACCAACAGGATCCCTCTGAGACAAAACGGCCCCTGCCCCAATCTCAGAAGCGTCAACCTCAACCTGAAACGGAAGAAAAACATCCGGTTGACGCAACACCGGGGCAGAAGTAAATCGGCGTTTAAGCTCCTGAAAGGCAGAGACAGCCGCAGAGGACCAATTCGTCACATCAGCGCCTTTCTTCGTCAAATCGGTCAGGGGTTTAACCACACTGGAGAAGTTAGCAATGAAACGACGATAAAAATTAGCAAAGCCCAAAAATTTCTGAAGGCTCTTCACGGATGTGGGCTGAATCCAATCACGAATGGCCTGAACCTTAACCGGATCCATCTCTATAGATGAGGGAGAAAAAATGAAGCCCAAAAAGAAACCTTCTGCTCTCCAAAGAGACACTTAGACCCCTTCACAAATAAAGCATTATCACGAAGGATCTGAAATACCATCCTGACCTGTTTCACATGAGACTCCCAATCATCGGAAAAAATCAAAATGTCATCCAAATATACAATCATGAATTTATCAAGATAATTCCGGAAGATATCATGCATGAAGGACTGAAAAACAGATGGAGCATTAGAGAGCCTGAATGGCATCACAAGGTATTCAAAATGGCCTTCGGGCGTATTAAACGCAGTTTTCCATTCATCACCCTGCTTAATACGAACAAGATTATATGCCCCTCGAAGGTCAATCTTAGTAAACCAACTAGCCCCCTTAATCCTAGCAAACAAATCGGAAAGCAAAGGCAAAGGGTATTGAAACTTGACCGTGATCTTATTCAAGAGGCGATAATCAATACAGGGTCTCAAGGAACCATCCTTCTTAGCAACAAAAAAAAAACCCGCTCCCAACGGTGAAGAAGATGGCCGAATATGCCCTTTCTCCAAAGACTCCTTAACATAACTCCGCATGGCGGTATGTTCAGGCACAGACAGGTTGAAAAGTCATCCCTTAGGAAACTTACAGCCTGGAATCAAGTCAATAGCACAATCACAGTCCCTATGCGGTGGAAGGGAACTGGACTTGGGCTCATCGAATACATCCTGAAAATCAGACAAAAACTCTGGAATTTCAGAAGAGGAGGAAGAGGAGATTGACATCAAAGGAACGTCATTATGAACCCCCTGACAACCCCAACTAGTCACAGACATAGATTTCCAATCCAACACCGGATTATGTATCTGCAACCATGGAAAACCCAGCACAATAGCATCATGCAAATTATGCAACACCAGAAAACGACAATCTTCCTGATGGGCTGGCGCCATGCACATGGTCACCTGTGTCCAGAACTGGGGTTTATTTTTAGCCAAAGGTGTAGCATCAATGCCCCTTAAAGGAATAGGGTTATGCAAAGACTGCAAGAGGAAACCACAACGCCTGGCAAATTCAAAGTCCATTAAGTTCAAAGCGGTGCCTGAATCCACAAACGCCATGACAGAAAATGACGACAATGAGCAGATCAAGGTCACAGATAACAGAAATTTAGGTTGTACAGTACTGATGGTAACTGAACTAGCGATTCTCTTTGTACTCTTAGGGCAGACTGAAATGACATAAGAAGCATCGCCACAGTAAAAACACAACCTATTCTGACGTCTGAATCCTAGTTGTTCCGCTCTAGACAGAATCCTATCACACTGCATAGGCTCAGGTATCTGCTCTGAGGACAACGCCACAGTGCGCACAGTTTGGCGCTCCCGCAAGCGCCGATCAATCTGGATGGCCAGAGACATAGAATCACTCAGACCAACAGGCGTGGGAAACCCGACCATAACATCTTTAACGGATTCAGAAAGACCCTTTCTGAAAATTGCCGCCAAAGCATCCTCATTCCATTTAGTCAGCACAGACCATTTTCTAAATTTCTGACAATACAATTCTGCTGCTTCTTGACCCTGAGACAGGGCCAACAAGGTCTTCTCTGCATGATCCACAGAATTTGGTTCATCATATAATAACCCTAGAGCCAGAAAAAAGGCATCTACATTAAGCAAGGCCGGATTCCCAGATTCCAGGGAAAATGCCCAATCCTGAGGATCGCCACGCAGCAGGGAGATGACAATTTTAACCTGCTGAATGGGATCAACAGAGGAACGAGGTTTCAGAGCAAAAAACAGTTTACAGTTGTTTTTAAAATTCAAAAATTTGGACCTGTCCCCAAAAAACAAATCAGGAGTAGGAATCCTAGGCTCTAAAACAGGAGTCTGTACAATATAATCAGAAATACCCTGTACCCTAGCAGCAAGCTGGTCTACACGAGAAGCTAATCCCTGAACATCCATGCTAGCACATAACTCATCAGTCACCCAGAGGAAAAGAGGGAAGGAAAGACAAAACAGGCTACAGAAAAAAAATGGCTCAACACCTTTCTTCCCTTCTTCTGAGATGCATTTAACTCATTGTTGGCCAGTTGTACTGTTATGATCCAGTGACCCTGGAGTAGCATGAGACTTTCTCTGGAGTAGGTGGTACCTGTACTGACCGCAAACCCTAAGCTGACAGCGCAACTAGAAGTAGCGATGGGGTGTACCTAACACGTCCTAGACACCTCGACACAGCCGGAGGACTAAATACCCCTATAGATGGAAATGGGAATTCTATCTTGCCTCAGAGCAGAACCCCAAAGGATAGGCAGCCTCCCACAAATATTGACTGTGAGTATAAGAGGAAAGACACACGCAGGCAGAAAACAGGATTTAGCAAAAGAGGCACTTCTAGCTAAATAGAAAAGGATAGGACAGAACTCTAAGCGGTCAGTATTAAAACCCTAAAAATATCCACAGCAGAAAATACAAGTACACTACATCTAACTAAAGACATAGAATGTATATCTGCATCTCCAGAGAATCCAGCATGACTGAAAAATCCAAACAAATTCTAAGCTGGACAAAAACAATGAATTGCACTGAATTGTAAAGCACACTGCATGTGTGCTACAGAGACAAAAAACCAGACACTTATCTTGGCTGAATTGACAGCAGGGCATGAGGAGCCAGACAGAGATGCAATCCCTCCAAGAACAATGGACAACTGGCAGGGACTCATGGATCCTGCACACCTAAATACCTAGTAGAGCTGCAATCAGCAGAAACACCTGCCCTGGATTACAACCCAGAGACAACTGCACTACCACCAACAACCACCGGAGGGAGCCCAAGAGCAGAATTCACAACATGCCCCTCTCCATATCCATTCTTTGCCCCTTTTCACACTATGCCCTCATGCTGCCTACCACGTTGTCCCCCCCAACTGTATCCCCGCACAGTTCTCCTACATGATACGATGGTGACCACAGCCATCCATAAAGTGTAATAGTCACAACATCCTCCAATATACAATATGATGTCCACCTCAGCCCCCAATATACAGTATGATGTCCACAACAGCCCTCTATACAATGATGTCCTGCACATATAGTGTTAAGTTCCCACAGCTCAGGTATAACATCCCCCACAGTTCCCAGTATAATGTTCCCCACAGTCTCCGATATAATATGATGTCCCCCACAGCCCCTCTTTTGACAGCCAGCCCCTTATGTCCACCAAAATCAGCTACGTCTTATGTCCCCCTTGTCCCCATAGCTAGCCCCTTGTATGTCCCCCATAGCCAGCTTCTCTTATTTCCCCACATATCCAGCCCCTATTATGTTCCACATAGCCAGCAACTCTAATGTCCCACAAATGTCCCCGTAGCCAGCGCCACACATGTTCCACGTAGCCAGCCCTTATGTCTCTCAATAGCTAGACCCTCATGTGTTCCCCATAAGCCAGCCCCACATTTGTCCCCAATAGCCATCCCCACATATGTCCCCATAGCCAGCTCCAGATATGTCCTAAATAGCCAGCCCCTCATATCTCCCCATAGCCAGCCCCTCATATCTCCCCATAGCCAGCCACATGTCCCTCGATAGCCAGCCCCACAAATGTCCCCCGATAGCCAGCCCAACAAATGTCCCCTGATAGCCAGCCCAACAAATGTCCCCCTATAGCCAGCCCCACAAATGTCCCCAACAGCCAGCTCCACATATGTCCCCCACAAGCAGCCCCTCATATGTCCCCCATAGCCAGCCCCTCATGTGTCCCCATAGCCAGCCACATGCCCCGCATAGCCAGCCCCACATGTCCTTATAGCCAGCCCCACATATGACCCCATAGTCAGCCACATGTCCCCTATAGCCAGCACCTCTTATGTCCCACATTCAATAGCAAAATATAAAAAACTCTTATACTCACCTAATCCCGGCTTCCTGTACTCCGTGGCCACTGTCTCCTCTATCTTGCTTCCTGTTCATCAGTGGATGCTGGATGGTGCGATGACGTCACCGCATTGCTCCATTCAATATCCCCTGCGTGTGCCGTCTTCAGTGGCCTACATTCTGATGGAGATCATGACAGGGCAGGGAGCTGATGACAGCTCCTCTGCTCCTGTCCCAGGCAGCACAAGCAGCAATTGTATTGGCTTCTGATAGACACAAATGCAATTGATTGTAGGGCGGGAGCGACAGTCGGGGCACTGCTCACCTCTGTGCCTGTGCCCCGGTCGTCACTGTGCTGAATGTCTGTGGCTGTAGCAGGATGCAGGGCTGCTGCAGACATTAAACCATGACACTTTTTTTCCCCTAAGTGCACCCCCCTCGAGGGGTAGCAGGTGGCAGCACCCTAGTTGGATGCCTACCCTGCCTACCCCTCGTCCAGGTCCTGAACTAGCGTCAGCCGAACCCACCAATATTGATGGGTTATGTTGACAGTCTAATTTGTAGGGGAACTTACATATCCATTATGGCAACACTGCAGAATCACATTGTGCCCTACAGTGATAACTTCCATATTGAATATAACACCCTAAGGGACAGAGCAGGGTGCTCTACCTTCTAATACATAAAGATCAGCAACACGGACCGCATGGCCAAGTCTGCATTGCAAGTCATTTAGAGAAACAATCATTGTGTGCACTCATGATAATATACTGTACTGTGAAAGAAAAGGAATTTATAAGAAATAGTTGAATGTTTCTTCACTGAATATAAAAATTCTCACTGCATTTTGTGTGCCGTGGTTATAGCTAAGAAGGTTGAAGACAAGAACCGATCTTCTGAGCAAAAAATGTGTACAACTTTTAAGAATCAGAGAGATGATGACAACTCAAGGACTTAAATTTGCAAGTTCTTGCTAACCACTGCGCCACCGTGCTGCCCAATCCCAATGTTTACAATCCATCATTGTACATACCTGTTAATTTGTTTTTCTAGAATTGTTATTCTAGAATTGGTAAAATGTATAATTTTCACAGTATTAAAAGTCCCTGAGATTTGTATGATTGCGCATTCAGACGTGCATAGTGGTGAGAAGTTTAAAATAGAGACATTCCCTAGGTCTGGTTAAAATGGGTTTCCACTATATTTTCAAACTTAACAGAGGGAAGCCACCATGCCTTGCTACTTCAACAGTCTGTCCTGGACCCAAAGCTATGATATCTTGACCACCGGTTTCTTGACTTTGCAGCCAATAAGTGGCCTTATCGGTCAAGCCACTTGTGATAATGATATAAAGCTTCTAGTCTGGCGGAGACTGCTAGAGTAGCAGAGATGGAGCAGGAGATAGATTCTGGGGGCGTATGTGTCTTCTTTACTTTTATTTGTTTTCTCACTAATAAAGGGAACCTGTCACCTGTTTAGGCCGCTATAAGATGTGACCACTGCCTTCAGGGCTTATCTACAGTATTCTATAATGCTGTAGGTAAGCCCCAGATCCGACCTGCAAGTGATGAAAAATAAGTTACATTATACTCACCCGGGAGGTGCGGTCCGGTCCGATGGGTGTTGCAGGTCCGGGTCCGATGCCTCCCATCTTCTTGCGATGCCGCCCTCCTGCTTCTTCATCACTCCCCGGCATCAGCGCTCCTGTGCAGGCATACTTCTCTGCTCTTTTGAGGGCAGAGTAAAATTCTGCACTGTGCAGGTGCTGGGAATAGTCAGAGAGGCCCAGCGCCTGCGCACTGCAGTACTTTACTCTGCCCTCAACAGGACAGACAATGTACGCCTGTGCAGGAGCACCAATGACGGGGAGCGATGAAGAAGCAGGAGGGCGACGTCGCAAGAAGATGGGAGGCGCCAGACCGGGACCTGCAACACCCATCGGACCGGACCGCACAGGACCACCACCCAGGTGACTATAATATAACTTACTTTTCTTCACTTGCAGGTCGGACCGGGAGCTTATCTACAGCATTATAGAATGCTGTAGATAAGCCCTGAAAGGCAATGGCCACATCTTATAGCGGCAAAATCTGCTGACAGGTCCCCTTTAAATTTAAAAAATATAGCGCATGTGCATAGCTAAACTTAGAGGGGTTGTCCAGAATTTAACCCCTTTCTGCCATCGGATGGAATAGTACGTCCGATGGCAGATCCCCTGCTTTGATGCGGGCTCCGGCGGTGAGTCCGCCTCAAAGCCGCTTCATGTCAGCTGTTTTGTACAGTTGACATCTGCCCACAATAGCGGCGGGTGGAATCGTGATCCACCCGCCTCTATTAACTAGTTAAATGCCGCTGTCAAACGTTGACAGTTCACATATTCACATATAGGGGGTTCACATATAAGGGGTTTCTGTTGTTCTGGCACCTCAGGGGCTCTGCCAATGTGACATGTATTTGTAACTGCTCAGAGACTTAGTTTTTGTTGACGCAGCTGCATGATTTACGGCTGCTAACCAGCCTGAGTACATGTGGGGGTTGCATGGTTGCTAGGGAATCCCCACATGTAATCAAGCTGGCTAGTAGCTGTAAATCATGCAGCTGAGGCAATGAAAACTAAATCTCCGAGCAGTCACAAATACTCGGAGACCACCCGAGCGTGCTGTGGAAAACCCGAGCAACGAGTATACTTGCTCATCACTAGCTCCTTGTTATCTTTAGACATTTTGCCAGGCTGCAAGTCGAAGATTAAATGCATTTGTATTTTGTCAAGTAGTTATCTACCGGCAGGATCCTTATCATCTCCTAGCAGTTAAAAAAGATTTATTACTGTAAACTCTCCACAATCACACATAAAATGTTTTAAGATTTCTCAGAACATATGCATATATTCCAGCATTTGTTCTCTTCTGCTTTTGTCTGCTCTTCTTCGTTTTCTACTATTGAGCTTTATGCACAGCAGAGAACAAAGTCTCATGGAGGTTAATGGAACCTCTGTACTACCCTTCCGTACTGTAGAGCTGTATCCGCTCAATATGTCAGTCTTACAGAGGTTACACTGTCTCAGTATGGTGGAGTCCATGAAATAAATTGGAGGCATTTAGTGGTAACGAAGGGCCCCATAAATGGCCATATTGTGACTCTGTACACCTCAGAGGCCTGTACACAGCTGTAATATAGCAAATGTACTACATTTGTCCTTAAAGACTATGAACACTTAAGGGAACTTTTGTTTTCCTAAATGCAGGTATTTGGAGCTAAAAAACAGTATTGTAATCGTGTTCCATTACTATTTGCAGCATTTTCCATCTATACCTTCCGTATTCCACTTTTTATTGCTAGATGCAGAATGAGTTAAACGAGAATCTATCAGTGAGCTTGTTCTGAGGAAGTGCTTATAATTATGTTTCTTCCTCCGAGCTCCTCTCAGATGATTAATGACCCCATGAGCTGAACTTTAAGCTGAATGTTGTGGCTAGATAAGAAGAATTCAATAGAAGGTTGATAAGGCCTCATTCAGGCTTCCATGATTTTACTCATTTGTAAAAATAAGGAACCTTATTAATCAGTGATTTTGATCTGATTTTCACCAGTGTTCGGTCAGTTTTTACCATAACTGTTTCATTATGATGTTTCACTAATGTAAAAATAAAACCTGCAAAGCTTCACCTCTCCATTACAATGTTTCTCACAAACTGCTCACGGACAGCACGCTGCTGCCATCCACGTACTGTCCGTGATTTTCACAGACCTATGGACATATATGGGTAAATTTGATTTATGACTTGAATCAAAACCAGACATGTCTCAATGACTTTTTCTGTACACACGGTTCACAAAAAACCCACAGACAGGCGAACAGCCCCATAGTCTACAATGGTACTTGTTCTTTCATTAAAGGTATTCCCATCTCCAAGGTCCTATCCCAATATGTAGTATGTGCAATAATAATATTAGAAAATACCTCCAATTTGATATGTAGTACAGTTTTCCTGATTCGCTATGTCTCGTTCCTCATGTGCAGACATTGCAGGACCTTAGATGTCCATAGTTACGACCACTGATATAGTGACAGTTAGCTAGTTGCTAATGGTTGTAACCATGGATACCTAAGGTCCTGCAATGTCTGCACATGAGGAAAGAGACACAGCAAATCAGAAAAACTATACTACATTTCTAACTGGAGGTATTTGCTAATATTATTATTACACCTACTACATTTTGGGATAGAATCTTGGAGATGGGAATACCTCTTTAAGCCTGATTCAGACGTCTGTGAGTCATGTACATATTCTATCAGTGTTTTTCAAGGATACAACACGTACCCAATGTAGTCTAAGGGGCTGTTCACATGTGTTGTTTGTGGACAATGTGTCCATTTTTTATTCAAATCATAATTACCCTTAGGCCTCGTTCATACTTTTAGTATTTGGTCAGTATTTTACATCGGTATTTGTAAGCCAAAATCAGGAATGGAACAGTCAGAGGAAAAGTTTTAAAAAAGCATCAAAAAGTTCACAGTTCTGCTGCATCATTAACTTCTGTATGTAGTACACCTTAGAGAGCAATAAATACAGTGAAGAGACAAAAAAAAAATATATATTTTTTTTTACAAAATATGAAAAAACCCGATAAAAGTTCAATTTTCCCTAATTGAAAATGGACATATTAAAAAAATAGTGGTGATGGTGACCTCACCGCATCCAGCAAAGTCCGAGCTATCAAAATATAAAAATATTTAGCCTAATTGGTAAACACAAAAATATAAAAACGCTCAAATTGTGGAATTTTTTGGCCACTGCAATACCACTAAAAGTGCTGTAACAAGTAATTAAAATGTCATATCTATCCCAAATTAAGATCAATAACAATGATGTCTCGCCTTACAAAAAAATAATCCCTCACACAGCTCTATTGACCGAAAAATTAAAACTAGGGGTCTCAGAAAATGGCAGCACAATCTCCCAAAATTTTTATTTCAAAGTCCTGATTTTTTTCAACCACTAAAATAATTAAAAAAACTGAGCAAATTTAGTATCGCCGTAATCATACTGATGAGAAGAATCATAGTGCAAGGTCCTTTTTACCACATAATGTACGCCGTAAAAATTATTCCCAAAAAACAATGTCAGAATTACGTTTTTTTCACAATTTTCCCATTTCCCAGTACATTAAGTGTCAGAATAAGCCACAACTGCTGCCACTGATAGTTCTTGAACACACTTGCTCACAACACACCTGCCTGGGATGCTACTATAAAGGGGAACTTCTCACACTCACTTGTCCACTATCCTAAGCGCACCCCACAGACATTTCTCACATCCACATCACACTTTTTGCTGCTGTCACTTACCATTTTGATAGGCGAGAGAGACGCCGGCGCTGGGTCACACACTAGCACACATGCCAGCCAGCTTTTCTGAGCACCTGATAGGTGCTCTTCTTGCACTTTGGCATAATGGCATACACATACAGTGAAACACAACCAAAGAATACTCACCCTCCTCAGGGTTTGGGGGTACGTTTAGCGCAAAAAGGAACAAACTTATTAAAACTTAGATGTAAAGTGAACTTCTCAGCAGGATTGTGCTCAGTAACCTACAGACAGTGTCAGGTTGGCTCCGTTATACTGATTAAAATGATACCTGGGTGAAGGGATCAAATACAAATATGCCTTCTGGTGGAGGAGAACGCCACAGAAAATATGGACAGATCTGTAATGCTCGTTGCTTCTCCTGGGCTCTGACAATGATATTCCTTAGATGACATGTTATAAATAGTGATGATCAAATAGAGAAATATTCAGATTCGGGAAAATCGACTCGAATAATTTCTAATATATATTTGTACCCAAAAACGAATAAAATGCAAGTCAATGGGAAAGCTGAATATTTTTCTGCTGGACCCAACAAACAGGTCTGGAGACATGGGAACAAAGCTGAAATGGATGGGAAAGAGCTAAAACTAAATGGGAACAGCATGGAGAAGATGCCTGCATGCCTTTCTGACTCACATATGGTATATGGGAATAATGTTGTCAGACTATACGGTTTTATGGATTTATAAGAAGACCTACCAATCCAAACCTACATTTTTTTTAAGGTAAAATGCTAAGAAACATTTTTTCCTTCATAATCACTAGTGATGGGTGAGCACTAGTGTTGAGCATTCCGATACCGCAAGTATCGGGTATCGGCCGATACTTGCGGTATCGGAATTCCGATACCGGGATTCCGATACTTGCCGCGTATCGGATACCGGAATCGGAAGTTCTAAGATTCAAAAAGCAGAAATTCAGCCAATGAGATTGATTCCAAGTGTGGGCACATCCTGTTTAGCATGGAGGGCATGAAACTACTGGCAAGGCTGTGATTGGCTGGTGTAATGATGTCATGATGCAGTTTAAAAGTCGCTGGCGCCATTTTGCGATCACTCTGCTGTGAATTCAGTTAGTGACAGGACGCTGTTTGCTGACTGAGGGACAGTTTAGAGATAGCGATTTGCTTCTTTGTGCTTTCCAAAGGCTAATTTAGCAACCGCTGTGTTCACCTACTATTCACCTTGCTTTTGCCTTGTAGCGCTGTTTTCACAGCGATCTGCAGGGTCTGTGTGTGTGTGTGTGTGAGTGCAGCCCAGTCTCCAGTCTGAGTGCAGCCACATAGGCCATCCATAGTTGGTTGTATTCAGTTCAGGGAGGGTGGTTCATTGCCTCATACTGTTCCTTTTTTTTTTTTTTTTCCCAAGTAGTGTAGTCTGCTGCTAATTTATTCAAAAAAATCCTATTAGTGTCTTTCCACCCGTCTCCAGCTAATTTGTGGAAAAACACTACATAGGATAAAGTAGAGGAGGGTTTTTGGGCCTTGCAGCGCCGTTTACGGCTGTCTGCACGGTCTCCGTGTGACTGCAGCTCGCCCTGTAATCTGTGAGCAGCTGTAGCCTGGTTGTCTCCAGCTCAGGGTTTTTCACTGCGTCATACCGCCAAATCAATTTTCTTTTTTTTCAAAGTAGTGTAGTCTGCTGCTAATTAATTCAAAAAAATCCTATTAGTGTCTTTCCACCCGTCTCCAGCTAATTTGTGGAAAAACACTACATAGGATAAAGTAGAGGAGGGTTTTTGGGCCTTGCAGCGCCGTTTACGGCTGTCTGCACGGTCTCCGTGTGACTGCAGCTCGCCCTGTAATCTGTGAGCAGCTGTAGCCTGGTTGTCTCCAGCTCAGGGTTTTTCACTGCGTCATACCGCCAAATCAATTTTCTTTTTTTTCAAAGTAGTGTAGTCTGCTGCTAATTAATTTAAAAAAATCCTATTAGTGTCTTTCCACCCGTCTCCAGCTAATTTGTGGAAAAACACTACATAGGATAAAGTAGAGGAGGGTTTTTGGGCCTTGCAGCGCCGTTTACGGCTGTCTGCACGGTCTCCGTGTGACTGCAGCTCGCCCTGTAATCTGTGAGCAGCTGTAGCCTGGTTGTCTCCAGCTCAGGGTTTTTCACTGCGTCATACCGCCAAATCAATTTTCTTTTTTTTCAAAGTAGTGTAGTCTGCTGCTAATTAATTTAAAAAAATCCTATTAGTGTCTTTCCACCCGTCTCCAGCTAATTTGTGGAAAAACACTACATAGGATAAAGTAGAGGAGGGTTTTTGGGCCTTGCAGCGCCGTTTACGGCTGTCTGCACGGTCTCCGTGTGACTGCAGCTCGCCCTGTAATCTGTGAGCAGCTATAGCCTGGTTGTCTCCAGCTCAGGGTTTTTCACTGCGTCATACTGCCAAATCAATTTTCTTTTTTTTCAAAGTAGTGTAGTCTGCTGCTAATTAATTTAAAAAAATCCTATTAGTGTCTTTCCACCCGTCTCCAGCTAATTTGTGGAAAAACACTACATAGGATAAAGTAGAGGAGGGTTTTTGGGCCTTGCAGCGCCGTTTACGGCTGTCTGCACGGTCTCCGTGTGACTGCAGCTCGCCCTGTAATCTGTGAGCAGCTATAGCCTGGTTGTCTCCAGCTCAGGGTTTTTCACTGCGTCATACCGCCAAATCAATTTTCTTTTTTTTCCAAATAGTGTAGTCTGCTGCTAATTTATTCAAAAAAATCCTATTAGTGTCTTTCCACCCGTCTCCAGCTAATTTGTGGAAAAACACTACATAGGATAAAGTAGAGGAGGGTTTTTGGGCCTTGTAGCGCCGTTTACGTCTGTCTGCACGGTCTCCGTGTGACTGCAGCTCTATCTGTTGTCAGTTCAGCCCCCAAAAAATAAATAAATAATAAAGTTCACCAAACACACCAGTTACACCACTTTACATTTCTGTAGGCCACATTAGCTCATATTAAAGTCTAGTCCACACTTTAGATAATTAGTGCTTCTTATACCTGTTAGGAGGAGTTGCTCAGGAATAAGCACACAAATCCGTTAGTACTTTTCTGCTTATCTTTATCAGTCAACCAAGATGAAGAAGGCAGTGAGTAAGGCACGGGGGCGTGGGAGCCGTCGCGGAGCAGGGAGGGGACGTGGGGATTCTGTGCCTGCTGCGGGCACCGGTGACTCATCAGCACCCACTTTCACCAGGCAACAGTCGTTCATGCGAAGCTTTGTGTCCGAGCGCCGTACACCGCTGCTGCGTGAAGAACAAATTGAAGCTGTTGTCGGATGGATGGCAGCTAATGCATCAACTTCCATTAGTGCCACATCCTCTCAGACACAGAGCACTGGAGAGCAGCCATCTGTCTCTTCACCACCTGCCAAATTGCCCAGGCAGACAGAGAGCCCAGGACAGGAGCCGTCTCTACTTCTGTTCTCTGAATCTCTTGGCTTGGAAACAGGGGGCCAGCCAAGCAGCATTGGAGAAATGGAAGAAGAGGCAGGGTGCAGTGATGCCCAACAGCTTTTTCTGTCTTCCTCTGAAGAGGCGGGTGGGCCAGTGGCTCCGGTCACCACATCGCAGGCCGCATCAGCTGATGATGACACTCAGGTGCCACTTACTGGTGCGTGCTCTGCTGCTGAGACTACCCAGGAGGAGCAGTTGGGGGCAGAGGGTAGTGTAGATGATGAGGTCCTCGACCCATCTTGGCGTGAGGGACAGGAAGGTGGTGGGAGCAGCTCTGAGGAAGAGATTCCCCGTACGGCCCAAAGAGGGAGAGGGAGGGGGAAGACTGCGGATCCTGCAGCCTCCGCTTTGGCACCCGTTAGGAGCATGTCTCTTCCAAAAGCCAAAAAGGGCGCTCCCAAGACTTGCAGTGCCTGGTCCTTTTTTGACACAGTTGCAGATGACATTTGCTATGTCAGATGCAACGTGTGTCATCAAAAAGTCAAAAGAGGGAAAAATGTCAGCAACCTCAATACCTCCAACATGTGGAAACATGTGCGCAACAGGCACCCGGCGGAGTTAGAAAAACACACTGAAGAGGTAGGCCAACCAACAGCGGCAGCTACCACCTCTTCAGCTCGTGTTGCCTCTTCCTCTACCTCACACGCAGCTGGTTCGGCGTCCTCCCAGGATCGCCGTGGAAGAACCTCTGCCCCTGTTGTCCAGAGACCCGCTGTAATTCCACCCGCAGCGCCACTTTCCCAGTCATCCACACACTCCCAGCCCAGTCTACAGCCATCGGTAGTACAGGCATGGGAGAAAAGGCGGCCTTTCTCGTCAAACCACCCACGAGCACAGGCTCTGACTGCAGGCATTGCCAAACTTCTGTCACTGGAAATGCTGTCATTCAGGCTGGTGGAGACTGACAGCTTCCGTGACTTGATGTCATTGGCAGTCCCACAGTACAATGTGCCCAGCCGCTTTTACTTCAGCAGGCAAGCCGTCCCTGCCCTGCAGAAGCATGTGGAGGGACACATAAAACACGCGCTACTGAACGCCGTCAGTAGCAAGGTCCACCTCACCACCGATGCGTGGACCAGTCAACATGGACAGGGGCGATACCTTTCCCTCACTGCCCATTGGGTTAATGTCGTTGAGCCGGGTACAGACCGTGCGAGTGGCGCAGGACGTGTCCTGCCCACTCCAAGGATTGCAGGAATCCATTCTGTACGCATTGACTCCTCCTCTTACACCAGTTCCTCAGAATCATCGCTGCAGGAGCCGTCACAGTCCACCTCCACATGGACCCGTGATGAACGTGTACCTGTTACGACCGACATGAGCACAGCCGTGGCCAAACGTCAACAGGCCGTCTTGAAATTAATTTTCTTGGGGAATCGTAGCCACACAGCGCAGGAGCTCTGGAATGCCATCAAGCAGGAGAGCGATGTGTGGTTTGTGCCAGCGAATCTCCAGCCAGGCATGGTAGTGTGTGATAATGGCCGAAATCTGGTGGCAGCTCTGGGCCTCGGCAACCTCACTCACATCCCATGTCTGGCACATGTGCTCAATTTGGTCGTGCAGAGCTTTTTGAGGGACTATCCGGATCTTGATGCACTGCTGCACAAGGTCCGTCTAGAGTGTGCTCACTTGCGGCGTTCCAGCACGGCAAAAGCGCGCATTGCGGCTCTGCAGCACCGACACCGCCTGCCGGAACATCGCATCATATGTGACCTACCTACCAGGTGGAATTCCACGTTACATATGTTGGAGCGGTTGTGTGAGCAGCAGCAAGCTGTAATGGAGTACCAGCTGCTTCAGGCGCAAAAAAGTCGCAGTCAGCGCCGTACAGACTTCACAACCACAGAGTGGGCCACTATGAATGACGTCTGCCAGGTTTTGCGTCCCTTTGATTATTCCACGCGGATGGCGAGTGCAGATGATGCACTAGTCAGCATGACTGTCCCCCTTATCTGCCTGCTTGAAAAATCACTGCAAGCGCTAAGGGATGATGTTGTGGAAGAGGTGGAGGATGAGGATTCACCATTTCCATCATCTTCTGGACAGTCAGCGCCACGTGGTTCCTCACAAACGCGTAGGCAGGGGACCGTTTGTGAGGAGGATGAGGAGGAGTCAATGGAGGAGGAAGACATCCGTCCAGAGGAGGGAGTTACACAATTGTCCAGTACTCAGTGTGTACAGCGAGGGTGGGGTGATGACGAGCGGGCAGAGATCACGCCTCCAGCAGGGGACAGCGTTTCTTGGGCAGTTGGCAGTCTGCAGCACATGGTGGATTACATGCTGCAGTGCCTGAGAAACGACCGCCGCATCGCCCACATTCTCAACATGTCTGATTATTGGGTGTTCACCCTCCTCGATCCTCGCTACCGGGACAACGTAGAAAGCCTCATCACACCGTTGAACCGGGAGCGAAAAATGCGGGAGTACCAAGACACACTGGTCAATTCCATCATCTTCTCCATTCCAACTGAGAGAAGTGCTGCTAGTGCATTCCAAAGCAGCTCAGTGCGTCCAGGCCGTGGTGGAGGCTCTGCACAAAGAGGGAGCAGAAGCAGTGCCTCTGCCCAAGGCAAGACCAGTATGGCCGAACTGTGGCACAGTTTTCTGTGCCCGCCACAAAAGTCTACACCATCACAGACGGCTCCAGTCAGCAGGAGGCAACGGTTCCGTCAGATGGTGACAGACTACATGTCTTGCCCTCTTGCTGTACTCCCAGACGGCTCTTCCCCTTTCAAGTTTTGGGTCTCAAAGCTGGATACATGGCCAGAGCTAAGCCAGTATGCATTGGAGGTGCTGTCTTGCCCTGCGGCCAGTGTATTATCGGAACGTGTCTTTAGTGCTGCAGGTGGTGTACTAACTGACCGTCGCATGCGACTATCCTCCGATAACGTTGACCGGCTTACTTTCCTGAAAATGAACAAGGCCTGGATCTCGCCGGAATTTGCCACTCCTCCTCCTGATTGAATAATTAGGTCACTGTATACGTTATCCAGGTCTCCTGTTGTGTTCATCTTTCTACCACCTGAACTTAAATTCCTGGGCTCCAACACCGCCAGTTGAGGCTCAGACGTGCCGTCTGCACAGTCAAAACATACGACCCAGTGTTATTGGGTTTCAGTAACGTCAGCTGATCCCCAGCTGTGTAGCCGGCAATGTGTCATGCGACCGCCACGCTGACACAACAACTGAAATGTAAGGGAATCTGTCCCCCCCCCCCAAGGCGTTTGTTACTGAAAGAGCCACCTTGTGCAGCAGTAATGCTGCCCAAGGAAAAGGTAGCTATTTTTGTTTAGCTCCTTGCACACGCAGAACTTAACACTTATAAAATGTGTCCACTGATACCGTAAAACCGTCCCGGAGGTGGGACTTTCCTTCGTAATGTGACGCAGCCCAGCCGTCATTCCTACCCCCCCGGCGCCGCGCACCGGCTCCTCAGCGTTGTTTTATTCCGTCCAGGAGCCTGCGCTGTTATGTTATCCCGTGGCCAGGCACACTTAGCGCTGCCCGTCTTCTGGCATCATTTGGTGTCTGGATGGCTGCGCCTGTGCGGCCGCGCTGGCAGAGAGCCCGCCTCGCAGTGTCTTCTGATTTAATCCCACTGGGGGCCTGGGATCCATGGACATGCGCAGTGCATATCTGAACCTCCACCTCTCACTCATTTCCCTATGGCTTCTTCAGACTGTTCGGTGTCAGCTGGTCCCTAACAGCATGCCACGGCCGTGACACCGCACAGTCTGAAGAAGCCATAGGGAGATGAGTGAGAGGTGGAGGTTCAGATATGCACTGCGCATGTCCATGGATCCCAGGCCCCCAGTGGGATTAAATCAGAAGACACTGCGAGGCGGGCTCTCTGCCAGCGCGGCCGCACAGGCGCAGCCATCCAGACACCAAATGATGCCAGAAGACGGGCAGCGCTAAGTGTGCCTGGCCACGGGATAACATAACAGCGCAGGCTCCTGGACGGAATAAAACAACGCTGAGGAGCCGGTGCGCGGCGCCGGGGGGGTAGGAATGACGGCTGGGCTGCGTCACATTACGAAGGAAAGTCCCACCTCCGGGACGGTTTTACGGTTGCAGGGGACACATTTTATAAGTGTTTAGTTCTGTGTTTGCAAGGAGCATGATGAAAAGAGCCACCTTTTCCTTTTGCATCTTTTGTGCTGCACAAGCTGGCTCTTTCAGCTACAAACGCCTTGGGGGGGGGTTAAAGGTTCCCTTTCGACTTTCTCAGGCTTCGGCCTACATTGTGTTCCTCTGCTTTTCCACCTGTCCCTGGGCTCCAACACCGCTAGTTGTTGCCTGGTAGTGCTGTACGCACAGTCCCAACAGTCGCTCCTCTGTTATTGGGGTTCAGTAACGTCAGCTGTTCCCCTGCTGTGTGTGTGGCAATCCCTCCTACCTCCTCCAACCTCCTCCTCCTCCACCTGTCCCTGGGCTCCAACACCGCCAGTTGCCGTCCAGAAGTGCTGTACGCACAGTCCCAACAGTCGCTCCTCTGTTATTGGGGTTCAGTAACGTCAGCTGTTCCCCTGCTGTGTGTGTGGCAATCCCTCCTACCTCCTCCAACCTCCTCCTCCTCCACCTGTCCCTGGGCTCCAACACCGCCAGTTGCCGTCCAGAAGTGCTGTACGCACAGTCAACAGTCCCTCCTCTGTTATTGGGGTTCAGTAACGTCAGCTGTTCCCCTGCTGTGTGTGTGGCAATCCCTCCTACCTCCTCCAACCTCCTCCTCCTCCACCTGTCCCTGGGCTCCAACACCGCCAGTTGCCGTCCAGAAGTGCTGTACGCACAGTCAACAGTCGATCCTCTGTTATTGGGGTTCAGTAACGTCAGCTGTTCCCCTGCTGTGTGTGTGGCAATCCCTCCTACCTCCTCCAACCTCCTCCTCCTCCACCTGTCCCTGGGCTCCAACACCGCCAGTTGCCGTCCAGAAGTGCTGTACGCACAGTCAACAGTCGATCCTCTGTTATTGGGGTTCAGTAACGTCAGCTGTTCCCCTGCTGTGTGTGTGGCAATCCCTCCTACCTCCTCCAACCTCCTCCTCCTCCACCTGTCCCTGGGCTCCAACACCGCCAGTTGCCGTCCAGAAGTGCTGTACGCACAGTCAACAGTCGATCCTCTGTTATTGGGGTTCAGTAACGTCAGCTGTTCCCCTGCTGTGTGTGTGGCAATCCCTCCTACCTCCTCCAACCTCCTCCTCCTCCACCTGTCCCTGGGCTCCAACACCGCCAGTTGCCGTCCAGAAGTGCTGTACGCACAGTCAACAGTCCCTCCTCTGTTATTGGGGTTCAGTAACGTCAGCTGTTCCCCTGCTGTGTGTGTGGCAATCCCTCCTACCTCCTCCAACCTCCTCCTCCTCCACCTGTCCCTGGGCTCCAACACCGCCAGTTGCCGTCCAGAAGTGCTGTACGCACAGTCAACAGTCGATCCTCTGTTATTGGGGTTCAGTAACGTCAGCTGTTCCCCTGCTGTGTGTGTGGCAATCCCTCCTACCTCCTCCAACCTCCTCCTCCTCCACCTGTCCCTGGGCTCCAACACCGCCAGTTGCCGTCCAGAAGTGCTGTACGCACAGTCAACAGTCGATCCTCTGTTATTGGGGTTCAGTAACGTCAGCTGTTCCCCTGCTGTGTGTGTGGCAATCCCTCCTACCTCCTCCAACCTCCTCCTCCTCCACCTGTCCCTGGGCTCCAACACCGCCAGTTGCCGTCCAGAAGTGCTGTACGCACAGTCAACAGTCGATCCTCTGTTATTGGGGTTCAGTAACGTCAGCTGTTCCCCTGCTGTGTGTGTGGCAATCCCTCCTACCTCCTCCAACCTCCTCCTCCTCCACCTGTCCCTGGGCTCCAACACCGCCAGTTGCCGTCCAGAAGTGCTGTACGCACAGTCAACAGTCCCTCCTCTGTTATTGGGGTTCAGTAACGTCAGCTGTTCCCCTGCTGTGTGTGTGGCAATCCCTCCTACCTCCTCCAACCTCCTCCAACCTCCTCCTCCTCCACCTGTCCCTGGGCTCCAACACCGCCAGTTGCCGTCCAGAAGTGCTGTACGCACAGTCAACAGTTGCTCCTCTGTTATTGGGGTTCAGTAACGTCAGCTGTTCCCCTGCTGTGTGTGTGGCAATCCCTCCTACCTCCTCCTACCTCCTCCTCCTCCACCTGTCCCTGGGCTCCAACACCGCCAGTTGCCGTCCAGAAGTGCTGTACGCACAGTCAACAGTCCCTCCTCTGTTATTGGGGTTCAGTAACGTCAGCTGTTCCCCTGCTGTGTGTGTGGCAATCCCTCCTACCTCCTCCAACCTCCTCCAACCTCCTCCTCCTCCACCTGTCCCTGGGCTCCAACACCGCTAGTTGCCGTCCAGAAGTGCTGTACGCACAGAGCCAAACACCTCGCCAATGTGTTAGTGGGGTTCAGCACCGCCAGCTGTTCCCCTGCTGTGTATACGGCAACGTGTACTGCGACCGCCACGCAGACACAACAAGTTAAATGTAAGGGAACCTGACCCCCCCCCCCCCCAGGCGTTTGTTACTGAAGGAGCCACCTTGTGCAGCAGTAATAATTAGTGTTGAGCGATACCGTCCGATACTTGAAAGTATCGGTATCGGAAAGTATCGGCCGATACCGGCAAAATATCGGATCCAATCCGATACCGATACCCGATACCAATACAAGTCAATGGGACTCAGGTATCGGACGGTATTCCTGATGGTTCCCAGGGTCTGAAGGAGAGGAAACTCTCCTTCAGGCCCTGGGAACCATATAAATGTGTAAAAGAAAGAATTAAAATAAAAAAAATCGCTATACTCACCTGTCCGACGCAGCCGGGACCTCGGCGATTGTAAGCGGCAGCGTTGTTTCTTTAAAATTCGCGCTTTTACTTGCTTACGTGAATTCCCGGCTTCTGATTGGTCAGGGCGGCCATGTTGCCGGGACTCGGACCAATCACAGCAAGCCGTGACGAAATTACGTCACGGCTTGCTGTGATTGGTCCGCGTCCCGGCAATATGGCGCCGTGACCAATCACAAGCCGTGACGTCACGGGAGGCTGGACACGCGCGCTTTTCAAAATAAGCGCGTGTCCAGCCTCCCGTGACGTCACGGCTTGTGATTGGTTAATGGCGGCCATGTTCCTGGGACGCGGACCAATCACAGCAAGCCGTGACGTAATTTCGTCACGGCTTGCTGTGATTGGTCCGCATCCCGGCAATATGGCGCCGTGACCAATCACAAGCCGTGACGTCACGGGAGGCTGGACACGCGCGCTTTTCAAAATAAGCGCGTGTCCAGCCTCCCGTGACGTCACGGCTTGTGATTGGTTAATGGCGGCCATGTTGCCGGGACGCGGACCAATCACAGCAAGCCGTGACGTAATTTCGTCACGGCTTGCTGTGATTGGTCCGAGTCCCGGCAACATGGCCGCCCTGACCAATCAGAAGCCGGGAATTCACGTAAGCAAGTAAAAGCGCGAATTTTAAAGAAACAACGCTGCCGCTTACAATCGCCGAGGTCCCGGCTGCGTCGGACAGGTGAGTATAGCGATTTTTTTTATTTTAATTCTTTCTTTTACACCTTTTTACATTAATGTTGTTTCGATACCGATATCCGATATTACAAAAATATCGGATCTCGGTATCGGAAATTCCGATACAGCAAGTATCGGCCGATACCCGATACTTGCAGCATCGGAATGCTCAACACTAGTAATAATGCAAAGGGAAAAAGTGCCTCTTTTCGTGATGCTCCTTGCACATGCTGAACCTAACACTTATGAAATGTGTCCCCACACAGCGTTAAACCGTCCGGTAGGTGGAACTTTCCTTTGTCGTGTGACGCAGCACAGCCATCATTTTTACCCCCTTGGCGCCGTGCGCCCCCTCCTCAGCGTTGTTTGAATCTGTCCCGGAGCCTGCGCTGTTAGGTTAGCCCTTGGCCATGCACACATGTTGCGCTGCCCGTCTTCTGACCTCATTTGGTGTCAGGCTGGCTGCGCCTGTGCGGGTGCGCTGGCCGAGATCCCGCCTCGCAGTGTCGTCTAATGTAATCCCACCGCGGGCCTGTGATCCGTGCCCGTGCGCAGTGCATATCCTCTCCTCTCACTCCCCTCCCTACGGCTTCTTCAGACTGTGCGATGTCAGCTGGTCCCTAATAGCATGCCACGGCCGTGACACCGCACAGTCTGAAAAAGCCGTAGGGAGGGGAGTGAGAGGAGAGGATATGCACTGCGCACGGGCACGGATCACAGGCCCGCGGTGGGATTACATTAGACGACACTGCGAGGCGGGATCTCGGCCAGCGCACCCGCACAGGCGCAGCCAGCCTGACACCAAATGAGGTCAGAAGATGGGCAGCGCAACATGTGTGCATGGCCAAGGGCTAACCTAACAGCGCAGGCTCCGGGACAGATTCAAACAACGCTGAGGAGGGGGCGCACGGCGCCAAGGGGGTAAAAATGATGGCTGTGCTGCGTCACACGACAAAGGAAAGTTCCACCTACCGGACGGTTTAACGCTGTGAGGAGACACATTTCATAAATGTTTGGTTCCGCATGTACAAGGACCATAATTAAAAGAGCTAAGTTTACCTTTTCCAGCATTAGTGCTGTACACAATGGCTCTTTCAGCTACAAACGCCTGGGGGGGGGGGGGGGGTTAAAGGTTTCCTTTCAACTTGCTCGAGTGCAGGCTTCGGCCTACACTCCGCTCCCCCTGCTCCTCCTGCTGACCCTGGGCTCTAACACCGCCAGTTTTTGCCCAGATGTGCTAGCTGCACAGAGAAAAACACCAGCCAATGTGTCAGTGGGGTTCAGCACCGCCAGCTGTTCCCCTGCTGTGTAGCCGGCAACGTGTCCTGCGACCGCCACGCAGACACAAGAACTGAAATTGAAGGGAACCTGTCCCCCCTCCCCCAGGTGTTTCTATGTTTTACAGCTACCTTGAACAGCAGTAATGCTGCATGTGTTCAAGGTGGCTCAGAAACTTATTCTCCTTGCCCATGTTGAAGTGAACACGTCAAAAATGTGTCCTCTGTGACCATTAAAACGTCCCTCAGGTGTGATTTGACTTTGTATTGACACACGCAACAAGCTCCTTGGTAACGCTGCCCGTCTTCTGGCATCATTGTTTGGCTGGCTGCGCCTCTGCGGCCGCCCTGACCCACACAACGCCCCTCGTTGTCTTATTTATTGGGACTGCGAGGGTGTGATTGATGGGCAGGATCAGTGCATCAGTTCGCCTGTCCCTCCTCTCCTTCCGCCTTCTTCGGACTGTGCGGCTTCATGGCCGTGGCATGCGATAAGGGATCAGATGACGCCGCACAGTCTGAAGCGGGTGTAAGGACCCGAGTGTGAGAGGCGAACATATGTGCTGCGCCAGGCCCTGAATCCCAGCCCCGCAGTGTTTTAACAATGTTAAGACACTGCGGGGCTGGGATTCATGGTCATCGCGAACCGCACCGGCCGACATTACATGATGCCAGAAGATGGGCAGCGCTAACGGCGCTAGGCCAGGGGATAACACGACAGTGCAGACTCCTGTACAGCAAATAACAACGCTCGGGAGGCTGCACCCAGCACCAAGGTGGGATTCTTGACACCTGTGCTGCGTCTCATTACAAAGGGAACTCGCGCCTCCAACACAGTTTGACTGTATAAAGGGCTAAATGTTATACGTGTTTCATTCAGCGTGTGCAAGGAGAAAAATTAAAAGAGCAACCTTTGACTTGTGCAGCACTACTGCTGCATAAGCTGTGGCTCTTCTACTTTCTAACCCCTGAGGGGGGGTTAAAGGTGACCTTTGAAATCGGTTCAAGTAGGCTTCGGCCTACACTCTGCTCCACCTGCAGAGCCCGGGCTCCAACAACGCTAGTTGCTGTCCGGAAGTGCTGGCTGCACAGAGCCAAACACCTCGCCAATGTGTCAGTGGGGTCCAGCACCGCCAGCTGTTCCCCTGCTGTGTAGCCGGCAACGTGTCCTGCAAAAGCCACGCAGACACAACACACCCAAAGCTGCCGCCAGTGCAGGCTTCGGCCTACACTCCCCTCCCCCTGCTCCTCCTCCTGCTGTCCCTGGGCTCTAACACACCGCCAGTTGGGGCCCAGATGTGCTAGCTGCACAGAGAAAAACACCAGCCAATGTGTCAGTGGGGTCCAGCACCGCCAGCTGTTCCCCTGCTGTGCAGCCGGCAACGTGTCCTGCAAAAGCCACGCAGACACAAGAACTGAAATTGAAGGGAACCTGTCCCCCCTCCCCCAGGCGTTTTTACGTTATCCAGCCACCTTGTACAGCGGTAATGCTGCATGTGTGCAAGGTGGCTCAGAAACGTATTCTCCTCGCACATGTGGAACTGAAAACACGTCTGAAATGTGTCCTCTGTGTGACTGACCATTTAACCGTCCCGGTGGTGTGACTTTCCTTTGTAATGACACGCTGCAACCCCCTTGGTAGCGCTGCCCGTCTTCTGGCATCATTGTTTGGCTGGCTGCGCCTCTGCGGCCGCCCTGACCCACACAACGCCCCTCGTTGTCTTATTTATTGGGACTGCGAGGGTGTGATTGATGGGCAGGATCAGTGCATCAGTTCGCCTGTCCCTCCTCTCCTTCCGCCTTCTTCGGACTGTGCGGCTTCATGGCCGTGGCATGCGATAAGGGATCAGATGACGCCGCACAGTCTGAAGCGGGTGTAAGGACCCGAGTGTGAGAGGCGAACATATGTGCTGCGCCAGGCCCTGAATCCCAGCCCCGCAGTGTTTTAACAATGTTAAGACACTGCGGGGCTGGGATTCATGGTCATCGCGAACCGCACCGGCCGACATTACATGATGCCAGAAGATGGGCAGCGCTAACGGCGCTAGGCCAGGGGATAACACGACAGCGCAGACTCCTGTACAGCAAATAACAACGCTCGGGAGGCTGCACCCAGCACCAAGGTGGGATTCTTGACACCTGTGCTGCGTCTCATTACAAAGGGAATTCTCGCCTCCATTACACAGTTTGACTGTATAAAGGGCTAAATGTTATACGTGTTCCATTCAGCGTGTGCAAGGAGAAAAATTACAAGAGCAACCTTTGACTTGCGCAGCACTGCTGCTGCATAAGCTGTGGCTCTTCTACTTTGTAACCCCTGAGGGGGGGTTAAAGGTGACTTTTGAAATCGGTTCAATTAGGCTTCGGCCTACACTCTGCTCCACCTGCAGAGCCCGGGCTCCAACAACGCTAGTTGCTGTCCGGAAGTGCTGGCTGCACAGAGCCAAACACCTCGCCAATGTGTCAGTGGGGTCCAGCACCGCCAGCTGTTCCCCTGCTGTGTAGCCGGCAACGTGTCCTGCAAAAGCCACGCAGACACAACACACCCAAAGCTGCCGCCTGTGCAGGCTTCGGCCTACACTCCCCTCCCCCTGCTCCTCCTCCTCCTGCTCCTCCTCCTGCTGTCCCTGGGCTCTAACACACCGCCAGTTTTTGCCCAGATGTGCTAGCTGCACAGAGAAAAACACCAGCCAATGTGTCAGTGGGGTCCAGCACCGCCAGCTGTTCCCCTGCTGTGCAGCCGGCAACGTGTCCTGCAAAAGCCACGCAGACACAAGAACTGAAATTGAAGGGAACCTGTCCCCCCTCCCCCAGGCGTTTTTACGTTATCCAGCCACCTTGTACAGCGGTAATGCTGCATGTGTGCAAGGTGGCTCAGAAACGTATTCTCCTCGCACATGTGGAACTGAAAACACGTCTGAAATGTGTCCTCTGTGTGACTGACCATTTAACCGTCCCGGTGGTGTGACTTTCCTTTGTAATGACACGCTGCAACCCCCTTGGTAGCGCTGCCCGTCTTCTGGCATCATTGTTTGGCTGGCTGCGCCTCTGCGGCCGCCCTGACCCACACAACGCCCCTCGGTGTCTTATTTATTGGGACTGCGAGGGTGTGATTGATGGGCAGGATCAGTGCATCAGTTCGCCTGTCCCTCCTCTCCTTCCGCCTTCTTCGGACTGTGCGGCTTCATGGCCGTGGCATGCGATAAGGGATCAGATGACGCCGCACAGTCTGAAGCGGGTGTAAGGACCCGAGTGTGAGAGGCCAACATATGTGCTGCGCCAGGCCCTGAATCCCAGCCCCGCAGTGTTTTAACAATGTTAAGACACTGCGGGGCTGGGATTCATGGTCATCGCGAACCGCACCGGCCGACATTACATGATGCCAGAAGATGGGCAGCGCTAACGGCGCTAGGCCAGGGGATAACACGACAGCGCAGACTCCTGTACAGCAAATAACAACGCTCGGGAGGCTGCACCCAGCACCAAGGTGGGATTCTTGACACCTGTGCTGCGTCTCATTACAAAGGGAACTCTCGCCTCCATTACACAGTTTGACTGTATAAAGGGCTAAATGTTATACGTGTTTCATTCAGCGTGTGCAAGGAGAAAAATTAAAAGAGCAACCTTTGACTTGTGCAGCACTACTGCTGCATAAGCTGTGGCTCTTCTACTTTCTAACCCCTGAGGGGGGGTTAAAGGTGACCTTTGAAATCGGTTCAAGTAGGCTTCGGCCTACACTCTGCTCCACCTGCAGAGCCCGGGCTCCAACAACGCTAGTTGCTGTCCGGAAGTGCTGGCTGCACAGAGCCAAACACCTCGCCAATGTGTCAGTGGGGTCCAGCACCGCCAGCTGTTCCCCTGCTGTGTAGCCGGCAACGTGTCCTGCAAAAGCCACGCAGACACAACACACCCAAAGCTGCCGCCAGTGCAGGCTTCGGCCTACACTCCCCTCCCCCTGCTCCTCCTCCTCCTGCTCCTCCTCCTGCTGTCCCTGGGCTCTAACACACCGCCAGTTGGGGCCCAGATGTGCTAGCTGCACAGAGAAAAACACCAGCCAATGTGTCAGTGGGGTCCAGCACCGCCAGCTGTTCCCCTGCTGTGCAGCCGGCAACGTGTCCTGCAAAAGCCACGCAGACACAAGAACTGAAATTGAAGGGAACCTGTCCCCCCTCCCCCAGGCGTTTTTACGTTATCCAGCCACCTTGTACAGCGGTAATGCTGCATGTGTGCAAGGTGGCTCAGAAACGTATTCTCCTCGCACATGTGGAACTGAAAACACGTCTGAAATGTGTCCTCTGTGTGACTGACCATTTAACCGTCCCGGTGGTGTGACTTTCCTTTGTAATGACACGCTGCAACCCCCTTGGTAGCGCTGCCCGTCTTCTGGCATCATTGTTTGGCTGGCTGCGCCTCTGCGGCCGCCCTGACCCACACAACGCCCCTCGTTGTCTTATTTATTGGGACTGCGAGGGTGTGATTGATGGGCAGGATCAGTGCATCAGTTCGCCTGTCCCTCCTCTCCTTCCGCCTTCTTCGGACTGTGCGGCTTCATGGCCGTGGCATGCGATAAGGGATCAGATGACGCCGCACAGTCTGAAGCGGGTGTAAGGACCCGAGTGTGAGAGGCCAACATATGTGCTGCGCCAGGCCCTGAATCCCAGCCCCGCAGTGTTTTAACAATGTTAAGACACTGCGGGGCTGGGATTCATGGTCATCGCGAACCGCACCGGCCGACATTACATGATGCCAGAAGATGGGCAGCGCTAACGGCGCTAGGCCAGGGGATAACACGACAGCGCAGACTCCTGTACAGCAAATAACAACGCTCGGGAGGCTGCACCCAGCACCAAGGTGGGATTCTTGACACCTGTGCTGCGTCTCATTACAAAGGGAACTCTCGCCTCCATTACACAGTTTGACTGTATAAAGGGCTAAATGTTATACGTGTTTCATTCAGCGTGTGCAAGGAGAAAAATTAAAAGAGCAACCTTTGACTTGTGCAGCACTACTGCTGCATAAGCTGTGGCTCTTCTACTTTCTAACCCCTGAGGGGGGGTTAAAGGTGACCTTTGAAATCGGTTCAAGTAGGCTTCGGCCTACACTCTGCTCCACCTGCAGAGCCCGGGCTCCAACAACGCTAGTTGCTGTCCGGAAGTGCTGGCTGCACAGAGCCAAACACCTCGCCAATGTGTCAGTGGGGTCCAGCACCGCCAGCTGTTCCCCTGCTGTGTAGCCGGCAACGTGTCCTGCAAAAGCCACGCAGACACAACACACCCAAAGCTGCCGCCAGTGCAGGCTTCGGCCTACACTCCCCTCCCCCTGCTCCTCCTCCTCCTGCTCCTCCTCCTGCTGTCCCTGGGCTCTAACACACCGCCAGTTGGGGCCCAGATGTGCTAGCTGCACAGAGAAAAACACCAGCCAATGTGTCAGTGGGGTCCAGCACCGCCAGCTGTTCCCCTGCTGTGCAGCCGGCAACGTGTCCTGCAAAAGCCACGCAGACACAAGAACTGAAATTGAAGGGAACCTGTCCCCCCTCCCCCAGGCGTTTTTACGTTATCCAGCCACCTTGTACAGCGGTAATGCTGCATGTGTGCAAGGTGGCTCAGAAACGTATTCTCCTCGCACATGTGGAACTGAAAACACGTCTGCAATGTGTCCTCTGTGTGACCATTTAACCGTCCCGGTGGTGTGACTTTCCTTTGTAATGACACGCTGCAACCCCCTTGGTAGCGCTGCCCGTCTTCTGGCATCATTGTTTGGCTGCCTGCGCCTCTGCGGCCGCCCTGACCCACACAACGCCCCTCGGTGTCTTATTTATTGGGACTGCGAGGGTGTGATTGATGGGCAGGATCAGTGCATCAGTTCGCCTGTCCCTCCTCTCCTTCCGCCTTCTTCGGACTGTGCGGCTTCATGGCCGTGGCATGCGATAAGGGATCAGATGACGCCGCACAGTCTGAAGCGGGTGTAAGGACCCGAGTGTGAGAGGCCAACATATGTGCTGCGCCAGGCCCTGAATCCCAGCCCCGCAGTGTTTTAACAATGTTAAGACACTGCGGGGCTGGGATTCATGGTCATCACGAACCGCACCGGCCGACATTACATGATGCCAGAAGATGGGCAGCGCTAACGGCGCTAGGCCAGGGGATAACACGACAGCGCAGACTCCTGTACAGCAAATAACAACGCTCGGGAGGCTGCACCCAGCACCAAGGTGGGATTCTTGACACCTGTGCTGCGTCTCATTACAAAGGGAACTCTCGCCTCCATTACACAGTTTGACTGTATAAAGGGCTAAATGTTATACGTGTTCCATTCAGCGTGTGCAAGGAGAAAAATTACAAGAGCAACCTTTGACTTGCGCAGCACTGCTGCTGCATAAGCTGTGGCTCTTCTACTTTGTAACCCCTGAGGGGGGGTTAAAGGTGACTTTTGAAATCGGTTCAATTAGGCTTCGGCCTACACTCTGCTCCACCTGCAGAGCCCGGGCTCCAACAACGCTAGTTGCTGTCCGGAAGTGCTGGCTGCACAGAGCCAAACACCTCGCCAATGTGTCAGTGGGGTCCAGCACCGCCAGCTGTTCCCCTGCTGTGTAGCCGGCAACGTGTCCTGCAAAAGCCACGCAGACACAACACACCCAAAGCTGCCGCCAGTGCAGGCTTCGGCCTACACTCCCCTCCCCCTGCTCCTCCTCCTCCTGCTCCTCCTCCTGCTGTCCCTGGGCTCTAACACACCGCCAGTTGGGGCCCAGATGTGCTAGCTGCACAGAGAAAAACACCAGCCAATGTGTCAGTGGGGTCCAGCACCGCCAGCTGTTCCCCTGCTGTGCAGCCGGCAACGTGTCCTGCAAAAGCCACGCAGACACAAGAACTGAAATTGAAGGGAACCTGTCCCCCCTCCCCCAGGCGTTTTTACGTTATCCAGCCACCTTGTACAGCGGTAATGCTGCATGTGTGCAAGGTGGCTCAGAAACGTATTCTCCTCGCACATGTGGAACTGAAAACACGTCTGAAATGTGTCCTCTGTGTGACTGACCATTTAACCGTCCCGGTGGTGTGACTTTCCTTTGTAATGACACGCTGCAACCCCCTTGGTAGCGCTGCCCGTCTTCTGGCATCATTGTTTGGCTGGCTGCGCCTCTGCGGCCGCCCTGACCCACACAACGCCCCTCGTTGTCTTATTTATTGGGACTGCGAGGGTGTGATTGATGGGCAGGATCAGTGCATCAGTTCGCCTGTCCCTCCTCTCCTTCCGCCTTCTTCGGACTGTGCGGCTTCATGGCCGTGGCATGCGATAAGGGATCAGATGACGCCGCACAGTCTGAAGCGGGTGTAAGGACCCGAGTGTGAGAGGCGAACATATGTGCTGCGCCAGGCCCTGAATCCCAGCCCCGCAGTGTTTTAACAATGTTAAGACACTGCGGGGCTGGGATTCATGGTCATCGCGAACCGCACCGGCCGACATTACATGATGCCAGAAGATGGGCAGCGCTAACGGCGCTAGGCCAGGGGATAACACGACAGCGCAGACTCCTGTACAGCAAATAACAACGCTCGGGAGGCTGCACCCAGCACCAAGGTGGGATTCTTGACACCTGTGCTGCGTCTCATTACAAAGGGAATTCTCGCCTCCATTACACAGTTTGACTGTATAAAGGGCTAAATGTTATACGTGTTCCATTCAGCGTGTGCAAGGAGAAAAATTACAAGAGCAACCTTTGACTTGTGCAGCACTACTGCTGCATAAGCTGTGGCTCTTCTACTTTCTAACCCCTGAGGGGGGGTTAAAGGTGACCTTTGAAATCGGTTCAAGTAGGCTTCGGCCTACACTCTGCTCCACCTGCAGAGCCCGGGCTCCAACAACGCTAGTTGCTGTCCGGAAGTGCTGGCTGCACAGAGCCAAACACCTCGCCAATGTGTCAGTGGGGTCCAGCACCGCCAGCTGTTCCCCTGCTGTGTAGCCGGCAACGTGTCCTGCAAAAGCCACGCAGACACAACACACCCAAAGCTGCCGCCAGTGCAGGCTTCGGCCTACACTCCCCTCCCCCTGCTCCTCCTCCTCCTGCTCCTCCTCCTGCTGACCCTGGGCTCTAACAAACCGCCAGTTGGGGCCCAGATGTGCTAGCTGCACAGAGAAAAACACCTCGCCAATGTGTCAGTGGGGTCCAGCACCGCCAGCTGTTCCCCTGCTGTGCAGCCGGCATCGTGTCCTGCAAAAGCCACGCAGACACTTGCTCTTGTACCTTCTGCTCCCCATCCTGGTTCCAGTACCGTCAGCTGGTTCCGGGCAGAGCCTTTGGCTTAGGTGCCTCCCTCTGGGTATCCGAGTTCCACCAACGTCAGGTGGTCCTTGGTAGTGCTTTCAGGCACGGGTACCTCCTGCTTAGTAACCGGGTTCCAGTAACGTCAGCTGGTCCTCGGTAGTTCCATTGGCTCTTGGACCTTCGGCTACCCATCCGGGTTCCAGCACCGTCAGCTGGTTCTCGGCAGTGTCTTTTGCTCTTGTACCTTCTGCTCCCCATCCTGGTTCCAGTACCGTCAGCTGGTTCCGGGCAGAGCCTTTGGCTTAGGTGCCTCCCTCTGGGTATCCGAGTTCCACCAACGTCAGGTGGTCCTTGGTAGTGCTTTCAGGCACGGGTACCTCCTGCTTAGTAACCGGGTTCCAGTAACGTCAGCTGGTCCTCGGTAGTTCCATTGGCTCTTGGACCTTCGGGTAGCCATCCGAGTTCCAGTTCCATCAGCTGGTTCTCGGCATTTTCTCAGCCTTCTTGTACCTTCTGCTACATTTCCAAGTTCAAGAGACTAAACACGATGACCCGGAAGAACACCCCTAAGATGACGACGACACCAGAGACGACAACCACCGTGATGACGACGACCCTGGAGACGATGACCCTGAAGACCACCCCGATGACGACGACCCCGGAGACCACCCCGATGACGACGACCCCGGAGACGACGACCCTGGAGACGACGACGACCTGGAAGACCGAGAAGCAGAAGAACAAGAGGCTGCAGAACAAAGAGCAGAAGGACATTAAGCATAACACAAAATATCAGAGCAAAAAAATATTATGTAAATTATAAGCAGAAGAAGACTAAGCAGTGTATGGGGGTGAGTCCGTTCCTCCTCGTGGTGCCCCTGGATAAAGCCTGATGCTGCAGGCCAAACTGAACGCGGACAAATGTAACTGGTTTGTGACAGGCAGAACGGAAGGTGTAATCTTCAAACTTTTATAGATAACAACTACGGGAATGCCTGTCACAAATAAGAATATGATGAAGAAGTTGAATATGATGAAGATAATAGTAAAATAAAAAGAATATGAACAATGTAACCCAAAAAATAATAGGTAGAAGATGAAGAAGAAGATGAATAAGGTGAAGAAGTTGATGTCAAAGAAGCTGATGATGAGGATAATTAAGAAGAAAGCGTGGGAGAAGTAAAAAAGAAGGTGAAGGGCGTGGAAGTAGTGAAACATCAATATCTGACATAAAAAAAAAAAAAAATAACATAGTCAAATTCTTTCTAACGCCGAACTTCATAAAAAAAAATTAAAAATCCTGCTATTCTATTACATTGGGCTAAACCTCTGTCCCTTTAATATCTCCGCCACGTCCCCCAATACATCCTACATTATTCTTAGTTGTTTTCCTTCATGTAGAATGAACCTACAAGTTTATAAAGGGTTTATTTTAATTCCGATATTTTCGTCCCATTGACTTGCATTGGGATCGGGTATCGGTATCGGATTGGATCCGATATTTTGACGGTATCGGCCGATACTTTCCGATACCGATACTTTCCGATATCGGAAAGTATCGCTCAACACTAGTGAGCACTAAAATGCTCGGGTCCAGCAAATTGGAATGCTCAGGTGCTCGACCCGAGCAACAAGCTCAATGTAAGTCTATGGAAACACCGAGCATTTTTGCTGCGGGGGTCTAAAAACGTCTGAGAACAGTGCTCAAATGGGAACATCATCGGGAATACCCCTGGAAGCATTTCTGACTCCCAGGTCACAGCTGTGAACAATGTTGTCAAAGTCTTAGGCCACTTTTAAAGACTCACAATAAAACATACAAAAACAAAACCAAAATGGATTTTCCTGATAAGTATGTTAAGGCCCATCCTTTCCATTGTAATGATTTGTATGTAAGGCAAAATAAATAACCCAAATAAAAAATGTTCCTCCACCACTTGGGCTATGTTCACGCGTAGCGTTTTTGATGCGTTTTTCAATTTTAGCATTGCTTTCAACCAAGACAAATGCATTCACTGGGAAATGTAATTTTAACATTTTACAACCTTATTTGGCCATGTGGTGTGTGACACATCATCAGACGTATCCTGTTTCATTTACGAAGGAGGGATTCTGAAAGTCACAAAATCTATTTTTATAGGGCCAGCAGTCGGCCATCACTATTCTTAGAGAGCCATCAGCTGGCTATGCTTTGTTGTTCCCATCATTAAACAGTGGGTCCTTTATACTGTTATTACGTAAGCAGTGAGTGGCAGGGCTGCCCAAAATTTGGACGTACTTCAACAACCCATTGAACAGACGTCATGGATGACCACATGCAACCAATGTTCCCAGTATTCATTTGGTACTCCCATACTGTTTTCTTATGCATTCAATGCAAGGCCTGCCCTGCCCCAAAGATATACGCACCAAATAAGCCTTTGAACCCACGTACTGGATGGCCACAGGAAAACCAAGTTCATATTATTCATTTGGTACTCCCATACTGTTTGTTTATGTTTTGAATGCAAGGCCTGCCCTGCCCCAAAGTTACACGCACCCAAATGAGCCTTTGAACCGAGGTACTGGATGGCCACATGAAATTAATGTTCCCATTATTCATTTGGTCCTTCCATACTGTTTGCCTATGCATTGAATGCAAGGCCTGCCCTGCCCCAAAGTTACACGCACCCCAATAACCCTTTGAACTGACGTCTTGAATGGCCACATGAAAACAAAGTTCCCATTATTAGTCATTTGGTACTCCCATAAAGTTTGCCATGAAGTGAATGCAAGGTTTGCCTCAAATTTGCATGCACTCCCATCCCCCTTGGAATAAATGTGGACGATGATCTCCCTGAAAAAAATGTTTTCCATGTTTGAAGGAGCGGGTCTCCTGTACTTGTAATGCCCATACACTAAGTGCATGGGCTGACAATCCTTTCCCCCTGGGGGGTACACATCAACATAATGTGTAAAAATTTTTTTACACTCATCAAAAACACCCTTTAACACAATAGTGCGGCTGTTGTATCAAGGACCACAGTTACCATGGTGATCTAGTGGTGGTGGTTGATGAGGATGAGGAGAAGGAGGAGGATAACAGCAAATAGGCGAAATCAGGAAGCGTATATCCATGTGTGGGTGTGAAGAGGTGCATGATAATAGAGTTACAAAAAATAGACACTGGAATAGAGTTTATGTTTCGTTGCTATCATTCCATGGTGTAGAGAAGTCTGGCTCAATCAAGCCCTTGTTCCTTTTTTTAAGAGTCAGCATTTTAAGTTGACAGGCGGATGTGCTTATCAGTTATAATTCCACCAGCGGCACTTAAAACCTGCTCTGACAAAATGCTATAATTAAAAGGCACAGAGGAATCACGGAGGATGTTGGTACGGTCAGTAAGATACTCCCTTAGCATCTTCCAAAACTTTGCAGTCCTTGTGAGAGTACCCCGCGCCTCAGGGCCAGTGCAATGGGAGGGTCTGAGAAAACTCTCCCAGAACTTTGCAGTGTTCCCCTGCCTCTTATGGATTGGAGTTGTGTCTCTCTCGCCTGTACTCCTTGGTTGTCCAATGAACTGTGACCTATGCCACCAGCATTTTCAGATGGGAATTTTTTTAATAATTCCGCAACAATGGTCTTCTGGTACTGCACCATTTTAGTATACCTGTCTGCCTCTGGAAGAAGAGATTGAAAGTTCTCCTTGTAGCATGGGTCTAGAAGTGTCACCAACCAGTAATGACTGGCATCCAAAATTTGGGGAATACGATGGTCACGGGAAAGTCAACACAACATAAAGTCAGCCATGCATGCCAGACTGCTAACAGGCAAGACATCCGTGTCCTCACTAAGAGGACGACTGACCATGCTCTCCTCCTCCCTGTCCTCAGGCCATCCACGCTGAACAGATGGTATGAAAGTTGTGCTTGTAGTACTGTCTATAGCGCATGAAAGTAGCTCCTGTTCTTCCTCCTTCTCCTCCTCTTCCTCATTGTCAACCAATCCATGTTAGGATGAGATGAGATGAGATGAGGCTGGGCTGTCTGTAACCACCCTGTATGGTTCCTTGCTCCATCTCATCTGCATCGTCTTTCATTGTGAGCATGGGGACATCACACACCAGTCGGTGAGCCGGAAGCTACAAATGCTGCTGAAGCACAGCAAGGGTGGCAGAAGCTGTAGCTGACTTTCAAAAATGGGCACACAGGCAGTGTACTTTCACAAGCAGATCCGGCAGCTCCGGGTAGTTTTGGAGAAACCGTTGAACAATGAGGTTAAACACATGGGCCAGGCATGATATGTGTGTGAGATCGCCTCGCTTCAGAGCCGCCACCAGGTTCTGGCCATTGTCACACACGACCATGCCTGGCTGTTGGTTCAGCAGTGTCAGCCACAGATCTGCCTGCTCTTTCAGAGCTGTCCACAACTCTTCAGCATTGTGCGGTTTGTCACCTAAGCATATTAGCTTCAGCACAGCCTGTTGACGCTTGACTGAGGCATTGTTGCAGTGCTTTCAGCTTGTGACTGATGTGCTCATTTTGGAGATGTTAACCCAGTGTGCTGTCAGTGAGATGTACCATCCCTGCCCACAAGCACTTGTCCACGTGTCCGTAGTTAAGTGAACTTTCCAAGTAACCACATTGTTCAGGGCATGGCTAATGTTGTGGGACACGTGCTTGTGTAATGCTGGGATGGCACACTGGGAGAAATAGTGGCACAGGGGACCGAGTACCTTGGGACGGCCACCACCATCAGGTTGCAGAAAGCTTCCGTCTACACGAGCCTAAAAGGCAACATTTTGAGCGCAAATGAGTCGCCCGCCTGGGCCGTGGGGTACTCGGTACCGGGTCTGGTCTTAAAGGGGATGTCACAGTGGCTGCGACCTGGTCCATGGCCCTGGGCGCCCAATTAAGGGGAAAGGTCTTTAAGGGGATTTGTAATGTCTATGTTCCTGATGCCACCTGTGGTTTTTGGTCAGTATGGACCGACGCTGCTTAAAGGGATCCTCTGGGGTGATGTTATGCAGCAAGATGGTGACACTTCCCACAGGTGAAGCGGGGTCCCCAGGGCTCCCAAGGTGTATGGCACAGATGGTGTGGTGGATGGTATAGTAAAGAATCAGGACACAGGTTTGCAGTCTTTACTTGGTTTACTGATGGTAGCAGTCAGTCTCAGTCCAGGGTACCAAGTGTAGGGGTAGCTGTGGTCCGGCCGGCTTGGAGTCAATAGAGGGTCCCTCTCTCAGGTGAGGTCCGTAAGCCTTTCCTATTTGCACTAGTTGGTGAGGTCCGTGATGCTTGTAGCTGGCTGGCAAGGTCCCCTCTCTCCTTTCCTGAGACAGATGTCTGTACGATAGGCAGTGCGAGACATTTTATAGGTTCTCTATCATGACCCGGGCTCTCAGGTTACTGCTTCACCTCAGACTTGGTGTGGGCAATTAACATACAGTCCTATGCCCTCCGGTTCTGCTAAGTGTCTTAGAGTCCCACTAAAGCCTCGGGCTCCCGGTGCCCGGTTTCTGCGCTCTGACTCTGAGGGTGTCCAGCTGCCATACCCCTCTGAGCCCCTTCTCTTCCACTGTGCTCCTTTCCTCTCAAGCTCCTCTGCATTCCAACCCTTCAGATTTACTTCCTTCCCTGGAGCTGCAGCTCAATCCTGGCTTCCAGCACAGCTGTCTGCTCTCTCAGACTTCCTTAGCATGCAAACATAAAATATGAAAATTGAATTGCATTACTGCACTAAAAATATGAAAAATTGAGAATGCTTAGCGCATACATTGGCCAATTCATGTGTACCTGGCAGCCACGTTAAGGCGTTTCTCGTTTCCAGGACCTAATGCCAATCCTCTCTTAGACAGTCTATATTTCTTTGGGAACCTAATGTGAAACCTATCTTGGACAAAAGTCTATATCTCTGTGGAGGGGTAGAATCCTGCTGCACTTAAAACACCTAAGGCTAAGGAGCGGAGTGTTCAGTCAGAAGGCTAATACAAATATCATAAAAGCTCACTGTCACATCCAAACATAAATCAGGTCTGAACAGGTGCTTACGTGAGTTGGCGACTCTAGGTAAACACCTGTTCAGACCTGATTTATGTTTGGATATGACGGTGAGCTTTGTTGACAGATCAGAAGGTGACTGTATCTCGTTCTAGCTTCCTGTCAAAATTTGGTCAGCACGCTACACCACTGACAAACCAGACAAGTGCGAGGATATTGAGGGTTGGATAGCAGACAAAGGCTCCAATGTGTGGACAGGCAGCACCATGAAGTCTTCCACATGGTCCAGTCTCAGTAGCCAAGAGGTTGGCCCTCTGAATCCTCAACCAGGTCCTCCTTCCTTCCACCATCAAGAGTCCCAGGAAACATATGACCCCAATGTTGGCCACTCTAAGGAACTGTTTACGTTCCCTTGTAATTTTTCAGGCCACTCAATGGGCATCATTAACCCTAGAACGCATATCTGGGGCCTCGCAGGCCTGCCAGGTTACTTGTTTTCTATTTTCTGTAAAAGTACTTTAGTTAGAATTTTGAAAATCTAGGTAATCCTCAGGTATATAGTTGTTAGTAATTTCCAGTTATTCATATATTTTTATGTTACAGACATTTCGGTATAACAACCTTTTTTTGGGACTACCCCATATTCACGCACCTGGGGCCTTTTAGGCCTGTACTAGGTTTACATGTGATACTTTTGTTTACATGTGAAGGCAAATTACGGAGGCAATGATCCGATGTGGAATACGCTTTCTGGAACATCCAGAGCAAAGAGAAAAAAAAGAAAGCGCTGCTATATTTGTCCAGCAAAGAAGGAAAGAAAATCGGAGCGTTTCTGTTCTACTTGCGGACAAAATGTATGCAAGGAACATTCAGCCGAAAAAATAATATGCGAGAATTGTCGGGGGAATATGTAAAGTTACAAATAAATATTCCTGCACCAAGTTTGCTACAACCAAAAAATGTTTTCATAAAAAAAATGCATATAGAATGCCTATATTTGGCGTGCCCGTTGACTTACTTTTTTGTTGTTTTATGCACATAATTATGTTTTGAAATATACACATCTTAGGCTGTGTTCCCAGTAGCGCTGGGGTTCGCCAGAAGGGGATCCATAATGGATCTGACCTCCTGGTAACTCTAGCTAAGGCTGCCGGAATGGCGGGATTCCGCCAGCCTTAGCTGGGGTCACCAGGAGGTCAGATCCATTACGGATCCCCTCCTGGCGGACCCCAGCGCTAGTTGGAATGCATCCTTACCTTGCAATTGTAAAATAAATTTTGAAAAGTATTTTTATTTGAGTTATTCCGTGTTATTTGCACACAGGCCTAAAAGGCCCCAGGTGCGTGAATGTGTAGATTTCTATGGGTATGCGTTCTAGGGTTAAAGAAGGACATCAAGAGGTAGAGTGCAGTGATGCCCAAACATTTGAGCACCCATGGCCAGGAGAAAGACATGTTGGGGAAGGTCAATTAATGTCTGAAGTGGTGGAGGATAATCATGACACACAGTTGCCATCAGGTCAGCCTAAAATCGCAACTCAGAAGGGGGATCAGATTGATGAATTTGAAGACGACATAGTCAATGATGAGGCCACTGTTTCAACCTGGCACAGTGGCACACCTATCGAGCACAGCAGTGCAGAGAGGGTTGGATCCATAGCACAATAACAGGTAAGAAGAGGTACTAGTTTGACCAGAGGGAGACCTTGGTCAACTGTTCCACAGAGCCCCCCCCCACTCGCAGTTTTTTTCTGAAAAGTCCTTCAGACAAAACAACTGTAATTTGCAGTATCAGCCAAACCAAGCTAAGAAGAGGCAAGAACACTGCCAACCTGAGCACTACCAGGTGCCCCTTCCCCTGTGTTATGGCCTTCCCAGTCTACTGTTCATGAAGCAGGCACTGATGCCTCCTGCTCACAACCTGCAGATGCAACAGTCAGCAACCACGCCCAGTTCGTTGTCCCTGCGCAGCGTTCAGTTGTCCCTGCCCCAGACATTTAACAGAAAAGGAGAAATATCCACCCTCTCACAGGCCCAAACGCTAAACACTCACATTGCCATATTGCTAGCCCTAGAAATGTTGCCATTTTTACTTGTAGGAGCTGAGTCTTTCCACAACCTCTTTGTCGGTGGCAGCCCCATTGTACTCGATTCCCAGCCGCCTCTATTTTTCCCAGTGTGCCGTCCTGAGCCACTGACATTGGGACCAAACAGTTAGAGGGAGTGACGGGTTTTGAACCCCCCACTGATCTGGTATTGAAGACCCATTTTAAGAATGATGCTACCAATATAGAAATCCCGAATAATCCATTTAAGACTAACAATCACAATGACATGGTAAATTAATGGTGACCTTATTTCACATGCATGCACACATTAAGCATATAAATGCACTTACATACACGTATTATACATACACAAGCGCAATTATATAGATACATACATGTATACACACACCCCTTTCATCAATTACATGCATAACCATTAGCACAAACACATCATACATACACACAAACATACACTGATACAGACACACACTAGACAGATCAACATACATCACATGGAATGTGCACCTACAGTGAGTGCAGTGCAGGGAGCTGGGCCCTCCCAGGAGAACACAGGAAATCAGCAGGTGAGACATGCAAACATGAAGCCTTGCTAGACTGTCAGTTTTCAGCTCTGCAGACTGCAGTGTGCCTGCCGACAACCTTTCCTCCCTCCCTCCAGATTCCGACTACTGAGCTTCCTGCATGATGGGTGCAACAGCAGGAAACTATCTCCAGCAGTGGTGATCTGTGCTGTGTATTGTATGCTGCCTTCCTAGTGTTGCAGCGTACAATGCATCATGAATGACGGGGTTGTAAGGAAGAGAGCCGGCCTTGGCGTGCCTTGTCGGGATGAGTCCGGAACCACCGGTGCTGTCACCCGAGTTGCAGGGGGGAGAGTTTAGTTTTCCGAACAGACCTTTGAACTTAAGACCAAGAGGTGTGGAAAGCATAAAGGGGCGACAGTGCGCAGGAACAGGAAGAGTGGTGGCGGGAAGCTGTAGTGTGCGGAGACTAAGCGTGAGTCCTCCCGTGCCATGCAGTCAGGACAAAGTAGGCCCAAGCCAGAGGGGCCCACCGAGTCTTACCGGAGACTATAGGCAGAGACGCTTCCCGAGATCCCGGACTGTTCCAACTCCCGTAACGCCACTGAGTGTGAGTGATTCCTCCTTATGACCAGACCGCAGGGGGTGCACTCCAAGACGGGCAACCAGGCCGCAGACCCAAATACGGCTGCCTGACAGATTTGCTCCCGCATAGTCCAGTGCGCTTAAAAGAAAGGACTGTCCCCTCTCCAGCGTATATCTTCTTGGATCCTGGACCCGCGACATCCCAGGACCACTATCGACATTGGGACCCAGGACCCCTTCCGGACCAGGACGACACCGGATTCTTCAAGTGTTCAAACCGGAACACCACCGCCATCATCACAGAGACTGCTAGATTGATAAGTTTGATACCTTTGAACTCTCCCCTATCCTTTCATACAACTGTTGCCCCTAAGTTTATCAAACATAGCGTTATCAATCATCCTTCCCTCCATTTATCTTCTCCCTGTGTGGATTATCAATGTTATACTAAATCCCTCTGTTAACCCTTGCTCTGCCTCCGACCGTTACTGCATCCTGATACCTGCTTTCAGGGTAACAAGTGCTGATCAGATTGGCACAGATTTAACCCCTTAGTGACCAAGCCGAATTTTTAAAATCTGACCAGTGTCACTTTATGTGGTAATAACTCTAGGATGCTTCAAAATATCCCCATGACTTTTAGACTCTTTTTTTCGTGACACATGGTACTTTATGATAATGGTAAATTTGGGAGGATATGTTTTGCATTTATTTATAAAAATATCAGATATATTATAATTTTTTTTTTTAAATTAGCAATTTTCAAACTTTGAATGATTATTCCTTTAATCCAGATTGTCACACCACAGAAAAACATTAATAAATAATAATTCTCTCTTGTCTGCTTTACATCAGCACCATTTGTGAAATGCTGTTTCATTTTGTTCACATTTTAAAAGGTTTAAACATTGTAGCTTTGATTTTTCATTTTTTTGAAACAAATGTACTAAACTTATTTTTTATCGACTTGTTCAGTTTTCAAGTGACTTTGGGGTATTATATATTGGAAACGCCCAAAAGTGATACCATTTTAAAAACCATACCCCTCAAAGTATTCAAAATTGCTTTCAGGTAGTTTATTTACCCTTCATGTGCTTTTCTGGAATTAATGCATAGTGACATGATAGGAATGAAAAAATGTATTTTTACCACCTAATGCTGATAACTTCTGATTAGGCCACTATAGTCGGCAGACTTTAAGGCCATTATTTGGCCATGAATTGCCATGGCAAACACCGGGACCACACGTGTGATCAACATCTCAGGGTGCCAATGGGGTTAAAGAGGAAGCAATTACACTCTGTTAACTATCTAGATACTGTGGTCATTTACAGCAGGGTTTAAGGGGTTAAATGGCTATAGTCAGTGTCAACACTGACAGTGGCTGATGCAGCAATTTGTCAGCTATAGTGTACATCTGACAGCTGCTGGATTGTCACCGGTATGGGGATGATATTCTCTTATATTGCAGGTCAGTAAAAAGATGTATTGCTGGTCATTAAGGGGTTAACTTTCTTGATGAGGCCTCCTCCCCCCATGGGCTCCTGAACTGCTGCAGATGCAGGATGCTCACCCCTAAACCTGAGCTGTGCCAAACACTACTCGCCCGTGTCTATCCAGCATAGGGGCAGTCAGTCGACAGCGCCCATGTCTGTGAAGAGATTCCACGCACGCATATTGCAGCGAGTCAGATGCTTCCTGCTCATACTGTGCATGTGCACGCAATGCAGCAACACACAATAGTTAATTAAAGGGCCGGGCCGTGAAATCAGGGCCCACGGTCCACTACGTGTCTTAAGCTATGTGCACACATTGCGGATTTTGATGCGTTTCCGTGGCGTTTTTGGACGCGCGGAATTGCATCAAATTCGCAGTGTAGAGCACAAGCAATGTTAGTCAATGTGAAATTGACATTTCTTGTGCACATGCTGCTGAAAAAAAAGTGCGAAATTGCAGCTTTTTTTCCCCTCACCATGTCAATTCCTTTTGCGGATCTGCAGCGTTTCTGCACCCATTGACTTCCATTCTGTCAGGCCAATCCGTAGCAAAACTGCAGGTTTATAAAAGATCTGAAGATATGCTGTGGATGTGCCTGTGAGAAACGCTGCAAATCAGGAGCGGGAAGAGTGTGTGGGTGGATGCTGTGTGTGTGGGCAGAGACTGTGTGTGTGTGGAGAAGATGTGCGGGGCTGTGTGCGGGTGTTTGTGTGTATCTGTGTGTGTCTGCAGGGGTCTGCGAGACTGTGTGGGGTTGTGCGGGGCTGTGTGTACCATTGTGGGTGTGCCTGGGTGTGCGGGGCTGTATGTGTGTGTGTGTGTGTGGCTGTTTGTATCTGTGTGTGTGTGGGTGGGTGTCTGGGGCTGTGTGTGAGTGTGTGGGGGGCTGTATGTGTGTGCATGCAGGTCTGTGTGTGTCAGGCATTGTCCGATGGGACTACTAGTCCCATCCGGCTATACCTGGTACAGGGACAGGTAGCCAAATGATGGGACAGTAGTAGTCCCATCATCCGGCTATTGTGTTAAAAAAAAAAAAACCACATACACACATATAGACATACAGTACATACAACATACAACATACAGTACATATTCACCACACAGCTAATCCCTGAAGCAATCGATCACCAGTAAAAAAAATAAAAATAATAAACCAACAATAAACTCCCTGATCCACAACAATCCATGTAATAACGAGTGTCCCACAACGATCTCCCATTGAGAGCTGTCACATCGGCAGATGCGACCGCTCTCTACTGGCTCCGGCGATACAATGATGAAAGGTATCCTTTCGCACTGTATCCCTTCGCCGCTGTGAGTACAGCATAGTTCATACTCACTTGCGGCACAGCTGAGTAGGAAAATTCTCATGCAGCAGTGCTGTAAAGTGAGAGGCCATTGAACCCTGAGTGATAACACTGCAGGAGCCATTGTCTCCTGTCAGTGTGTCACTGGATGACTATAGAGCTGTCACATCTCCTAATGTGACAGCTCTAAAGGGGAGATCGTCGTGGGACACTCGTTATTAAATAGACTGCGTTGGACCAGGGATTACACTGTTGGTTTATTATTTTTTATTTTTTGCAGGTGATCGATGGGGAATTAGGCGTGGTTGTAAGTACGGTGAAATTAAGAATATTAAAATACTTTTTTCTGGCTGTGTCTATATTTAACTCTTTCAGTACTATAGGATTAGTAATAGATAGGTGTCTTATTGATGCCTCTCCATTACTAACCAGGCTTAATGTCACCTTACAATCAAAGGTGACTTTAACCCCTTATTACCCCATATGCCACCGCTACAGGGCAGTGGGTTGAGAGAGGCTAAGTGCCGGAATTGGCGCATCTTACAGATGCGCCATTTCTGGGGCGGCTGGGAACTGGTATTTGTAGCCGGGGGAGCAATTTCCATGGTCCCTTCCTAGGCTATGAATATCAGCCCGCAGCTGTCTGAATAGCCTTTCTGGCTATAAAATAAAGGGGGACCCCACGTCATTTGTTTGGGGGGTCCCCCTATTTTAATAGCCAGTAAAGGCTAAATATTCAGCTGCGGGCTGAGATTCATAGCCTGGTAAGATCCATGGGTATTAACCCCTTCCCAGGCTATAAATATTGTCCCCTGGCCATTGGCGTTCCCTCTCTGGTGCAGAATTTTTTTTTTTAAATTAAACAAATATTGCGTTTAATAATGCAGATTTTGTGTGTGTGTCTTTATTTAACTCTTTATGTACCATTTTATTATGTTTACTACTAAACATCGGGCTTGGTATTATCTATCTATCTATCTATCTATAGATCTATCTATTTATAGATAGATATATCTGTAGATAGATCTATAGATAGATAGACATCTATAGAAAGATAGATATATCTATAGATCTATTTATCTATCTATCTAAATCAGAAAAAATAAGTATCATGTGCTTGAAATTTCAGAAATCTCATTCACTTTGCAGGGACAGTAAAATGCTGTGTTTTTCATGTAAAAAACATATGGGAAAATCGCAGCAAAAAAACATAACATGCAAATATACCCTTACACTTATTACACTCTCTGATGGATTCTATGTAAACTCATTCTGCATTCATCAATTGACAGTGAAACACAAATGCTACAGAAAGTAAATGGTAAAAATCGTTTTTATAAAATACAATAAAAAATATATTTATTTACCACAAAATTCACGCATTTAAGTAATATAAAAATATGCCCCTGATGGTATCTTTTAAGCATTATGCTGAATCATAAGCCTTCTCTTCATAGTGGATATGTGTGGCCAGTTATGGACAGAGAATTAGAGGACAGAAGTCGTAGCTGTCAAATTATTTTTCCACATCTTAAGTTTAAATTACTTTTCCATCAGAGAAACCTCACTCTTTTCATCTAAATTGTGTTCTTTCTATTGGAGTAAACTTTTATACCAAGAAACACCTCATAAATTTTCTTCTGTTAGTAGAGGAAGAAACCATTTTTGGCCTCATTGATTCTGACCTCTGTGGGTACACCTCAGATAGCAAACATATTTGTTTTGTAGTTATGTAGCAGTGAAGAAAACATTTTTAAAAGAAAGATTAAAGGTGTTTCTCTGGACAATTACATCTATTTTTAAAACAAAAAATGCTTTTAACTACAAGGATTGGATTAATGGGGTTTGCTGAAAATGCAAAGAAAAACCTACTTTTTTCATAATCCAAAAATAACAAGCTTTCCACATTCATACCATACCAACATTTCTCCGGTCCATTCTCCAACTTTATGTTTTTCTACACTGTGTGCACAATTATAATTTAATGTGAATTTTGATGATTGATTTTAATTGATTCATTGATTCATTCAGGTTAAAGGGAACGTGTCACCTGGTTTTCCCATTCGAAGTACTTCCAGAACCTGTTAACCCCTCTTCATCCGGGACCTCCTCTCTTCTTGCGATCGCTATCCTCAATCCCTGCACCAAGTGTGTTATCTGAAGTATACCCAGTGTGCAGGAAAAGCAAAAACCAGTGATGTCCATGTAAGTGAGGTTACTAAGTTAAAGTGGAGCTTTGGTATGCACCAAATAGTTGACAACCTTGGATTTCCTGGGATCATTCGTCCAAAGAGGCGCTGGAGGACATATTAACCAGAGGAGGAGGTGAGCTGACAATCTCATTTTATATTGAAAAAAGTGGAAGTTTGTGCCCATCCATCTGACCCATCAAGAGTTACTCTCATCTTATCTGTCCATAATAACTTTGAGCAATCTGCCTTTTAGATAAGTCTTGATGTTCGACCTTCTCTTTCTTGTTCAGTGGTGGTTGGCTTTCAGCCTTCCTTACCTTGGCCACGTCTCTGAGCACTGAACACCTTGTACTTCTGTGTCTTGCTCAGTGGTGACTGGGTTTCAGCCTTCCTTACCTTGGCCATATCTCTGAGTACTGAACACCTTGTACCTCTGTGCCTTGTTCGGTCATGTCGGGTTTCAGCCTTCCTGACCTTGGCCATATCTCTGAGTACTGAACACCTTGTACCTCTGTGTCTTGTTCAGTGATGGTCGGGTTTCAGCCTCGCTTTTGAAGCGCCCCCACGTTAAGGGCAATGGGATACTCGGTACCTGGTCTCTCTCTCTCGGTTCTGGGGATATCACGGTGGCCCGACCCGGTCCGTGGCCCTTTGAGGGACGTCCAGTAAAAGAGTTTATATATAAGGGAATTGTTCATGACGCCACCTGTGGTATTCGGTCAGAGTGACCGACGCTGTTTAGGGGTCCGCTGGGGAGATAGAATGGCAGCTAGATGGTGTTTCTTCCCACAGGTGAAGTGTATCCCCAGGGCCTCCCAGGAGTGTAGATGGTGATGGTGAACGATGTAAGGCGCAGAGAATAACGAGGACACAAAGGGTGCAGTCTCTTTACCTTTACTGAAGACTTCCACATCCACAGTCCAGAGTACCGTTCACAGGGCAGGCGGAGTCTGGCCGGTCCGAAGGCACATCCAGAGTTCCCTTATCCAGGTGGAAATCAGTAGCCTTCCTACTAGTGCCTGTGTGTTGTAGTACCTCCCTGCTGAGCACCACGGGATAGTCCTCACAACCTTTGTAGATGTTCTTGATGTTATTTCTTCCTCACTGTCCCCCAGGTGGTATGGATAGGACAACCCGTATGATTGAGATAGCCTGGGGCTTGTTTGTAGGGACCCTAGAGACGCCCCGACCCCCACAATTTGCCACCATGTCTTCTTAGGTATTAAGGTCGGGCTTCCAACTTGGAATTGACTGTCCTGCCGGTCTCTGAAGTAATGCATAGAGTCAATTACTCCCTCGGTGTTCCGGCCACCAGCTATGCGCCTCAGAAGGAGGCTGCCGATCTCGGGGCAGAACTCCTCCCGGTATTATCTTCTTGTGCTGTGACTTCGTTTCTCACTCTCCACAATACAATTCCTTTCTTGTCCTTTCTTAGGATACTGCCGCACATGGGGCAGGCGCAGCTACGTGTCTTTCTATCTCGCTAGGCCTCTGTCAGGATCCCACCCCTGACAGGGACCCTCTGTCTGCAGCTCAGATGTTCCTCCTTTCCCCCTGTCTGCCTGACAGGTGTTGCCTGGGCAAAGCCCAGCCAGCGTCTCACTAACTTTCTATCCAACCCACCAGTTTTACCCTTCAGTGAGGAGTGCCCTACTAGATAGGAGCATGGCTCCCCCTGGTGGATTGGAGTGTGAAATGTGTTGTGATGCTGTGATACCTGGAAAGATGAACTCCTTTAGTGCCATCAGACGTAATATCACTCCTCCTGGTGGAAGAATGACATTACTGTAGCAACCAGGACTCTGGGACGCTGCACTCCCCCCCCCCTTAAATCCAGTACTCCCGGACTGGGAAAAGAAGAACAACAATACATGTTAGCAAAAGACATACAAAATTTTTGGAATGCTGTAAACAAGTAAGTGTAACAATGCTTCCCTTTATGAGAGGTGATAACACTTGAACGTTGCAAAATAAGAACATATTTACATGGTATATAAGGCAAATGGGAAACAGTTATTATCTATCTATGAAATACAATTACCCGTACAGGTATTGTACCTGTTAAATACTAAGTGCTATCTCTCAACAATAAATTAACATTTTTATTCTTCTAAGTGCAAAGTCTATTAACCATCTATCTATGGCTCTCTAGAGGACTCACTAACCCCTACGGGATCACTTTATTGAAATGCAGAACAGGCTTCACCCCCACTACAGGCTGAACCGTATCTTTCTTCCAATTCTCTTCCGTCCTCAATTTTATTCAAAGTACATCATTACACATTCTACTCCCAACATTTTCAAACATTTTCTTATCACTAGTTTTCTAACTACATACTATGACTATGTATAAACATTATTACTATCTAACTTCTTAAGGCAACATTATCATGTTTTGACTAAGTGCAACAAGTGAACATTCCCTTTAAGAGGGAATCCAAGTCCTTTCTGAGGTAAGGCAAATAATCACATCACAAATTTTTAAAGTTTTGTTTAAAGCGGTTTGATGTGATCTGAGGGACCCGTTACGAACCCCCAAATGTTGGGCTTGGGTGGGCTACAAGACGTGTAATTCTGACCCGGAATTCTGCTGCACCAACAGGTTTTTCTTCAGGTCTGTGAAGCAAAGCAGTTATTTTTACAGCATAATTTAACAGCAGTTTCTGTTAAGAGGCAGTCTCTGTAAAAGCCTCCTATGTAAAACCAGTAGAGAGCACCTTTAAGAAGGTGCAAACTATTTACAGAAGCAGTTTGTGAATCATTCACAGTCCATGATTCCAATGTTCTTTGGTAAACAGTGACGAACTTTTGTGCAAAAACTGGAACAATAGAGATCCCGGGTAAACAAAGGGATCCCTTTAAGAGTTAACCGTAGACGGGTTTTAAAGCAGCAAAGTGAAAACAAGTAGTTAACTATTTACAAGCCGTGGTTTCGAGGTTTATTCTCATAGTAGGTTGCAAGACATCAGTCGGTAATGAACACTTCCTGACCAGGGAAGCTTTGGTTCCATGTCCTCGTCTGATGCGGTGTCAACGCCGTTGGTTCGTCTTTCAAATGTGGTCAAGTCACTAGGAGTCTTGGTTCGAATGTCAGTTTTAGCGGCAGGTTCAGTAGTAGAAATGATGCACGCCGTGGTGGTAGTGTTAGGATTCTTCAGTTCAGAGTTAGTATTAGTCAGGGCAGCAGGTGGCGCTACAGAGTGTCCACATCACTTAACGTTCCGAGCGCACCAACCTTGTTCACTCCGATGGCGGGTGTAAGCCACCTGGTCCCCTCTGCGTAAGATTCGGTTCCAATAACCGTCGCGGAATTGGACCTCCACGTCATAGCTGGTAACAAAGACTTCAGTCGGTAGTCCCGGCTCCTGTATAAAGCCCCAACCCCTTTTCAGGTGAAAGGCTAATACAGTTCCCTGTTTCACCAAGTTCTTATTACCGCGTTCGGTCTTTGGTTTTTGTACTTTCGGTGAGTCATTTTGTTCTGTCTCTTTTCTGTTTTTCCAATGTGAAATTAAGCATTGTTTGTATTGCTCCCAGGTGAGCACAGCAATATAGGCACCTTCTTGTTTGGACCCGTCCGGTCTAGTCTTTGGAGCGTCCCATTTGAAGATCACCCCCTCAGAGCTCACGTCTAACGGTTCACCCATAGATGTCGGTAACGGGGGCAGTATCCCTTCTATCTTGCCAAGAGCCGTCACGACTAGTTCGGCAGCAGGTGGTTGGTCACAGTTGGGGTGGGGAGTGGTCACCGGAGCAGGATCGGTCGGGCAGGGGCGTTTTCCATACCTGCGTCTGATGTGGTTCCACCGATGTCGATCCGCTCCGCTGATGAGGACACTGGAATCTGCGACTGCTCAGACCGCGGTCCTTCCAATGCAGTCTTCCGGCATAGTTCCAACTTCCATTTCCTCGCTGCTGTCGGCTCTGCGTCCTGGAGTGGGGGACTCGGCTCCTCCACCGGTGAATCCAAGGAGTCCGGATCCTCCAGCTGCAGCAGGTTCTGGTCCGCCTCCGGTCGGCTGAGACAGTCCTGGGCCACTCCATCGTCGTTCAGGTACTCGCTGGTCACCCTCACTGCCTCGAGGTCGGCGGCCGCACATGCACGTTGCTCCTCCAATTTCTGGGGGTGGTGCTCCTTCTTTGCTTTGGGGCATGTCGTCTTCTTGCAGCAGTAGTGGGAGGGGGCGGTCATCACTTCTGGTGCCACTTTGGTAGTCTCCTCCCATGGCACGCCCTTCTTCTCCTGTGCTCCTCGTGATGCGGTAATGGCGGCAGTTTTGGCGGGAATTTTGGCTGCAAATGGCAATACACAGTCTTTAGGCAAATCACAGTTCCAATACAGTTCCGACAAAGTTCTTAGGCACACATGACCCGATTTTTCAGGCTTAAGTACATCCTGTTCATGACGCCAAAATAATGGAGTGCCCCCACGTTAAGGGTAATGGGGTACTCGGTCTCTCTCTCTCGGTTCTGGGGATGTCACGGTGGCCAGACCCGGTCCGTGGCCCTTTGAGGGACGTCCAGTAAAAGAGTTTATATATCATGGAATCGTTCGTGACGCCACCTGTGGTATTCGGTCAGAGTGACCGATGCTGCTTAGGGGTCCGCTGAGGAGATGGAATGGCAGCTAGATGGTGTTTCTTCCCACAGGTGAAGTGTATCCCCAGGGCCTCCCAGGAGTGTAGATGGTGATGGTGGACGATGTAAGGCGCAGTGAATAACGAGGACACAAAGGGTGCAGTCTCTTTACCTTTACTGAAGACTTCCACATCCACAGTCCAGAGTACCGTTCACAGGGCAGGCAGAGTCCGGCCGGTCCGAAGGCACATCCAGAGTTCCCTTATCCAGGTGGAAATCAGTAGCCTTCCTACTAGTGCCTGTGTGTTGTAGTACCTCCCTGCTGAGCACCACAGGATAGTCCTCACAACCTTTGTAGATGTTCTTGATGTTATTTCTTCCTCACTGTCCCCCAGATGGTATGGGTAGGCCAACCTGTATGACTGGGATAGCCTGGGGCTTGTTTGTAGGGACCCTAGAGATCCCCCGACCCCCACAATTTGCCACCGTGTCTTCTTAGGTATTAAGGTCGGGCAGCCAACTTGGAATTGACTGTCCTGCCGGTCTCTGAAGTAATGCGTAGAGTCAATTACTCCGTTGGTGTTCCGGCCACCGGCTACGCGCCTCAGAAGGAGGCTGCCGATCTCGGGGCAGAACTCCTCCCGGTATTATCTCCTTGTGCTGTGACTTCGTTTCTCACTCTCCACAATACAATTCCTTTCTTGTCCTTTCTTAGGATACTGCCGCACGTGGGGCATGTGCAGCTCCGTGTCTTTCTATCTCGCTAGGCCTCTGTCAGGATCCCACCCCTGACAGGGACCCTCTGTCTGCAGCTCAGATGTTCCTCCTTTCCCCCTGTCTGCCTGACAGGTGTTGCCTGGGCAAAGCCCAGCCAGCGTCTCACTAACTTTCTATCCAACCCACCAGTTTTACCCTTCTGTGAGGAGTGCCCTACTAGATAGGAGCATGGCTCCCCCTCGTGGATTGGAGTGTGAAATGTGTTGTGATGCCATGATACCTGGAAAGATGAACTCCTTTAGTGCCATCAGACGTAATATCACTCCTCCTGGTGGAAGAATGACATTACTGCAGCAACCAGGACTCTGGGGCGCTGCACTTACCTTGGACATGTCTCTGAGCACTGAACACCTTGTACTTCTGTGTCTTGCTCAGTGGTGACTGGGTTTCAGCCTTCGTTACCTCGGCCATGTGTCTGAGCACTGAACACCTTGTACTTCTCTGTCTTGCTCAGTGGTGGTTGGGATCAGCCTCCTCACCTCGCTCATGTCTCTGACCAATGAACACCTTGTACCTCTGTGTCTTTTTCAGTGATGGTCGGGTTTCAGTCTTCCTTACCTTGGCCATGTCTGAGCAGTTGTGAGGGAGGGCCCAGGCTGTAGTCATGGCTGAGACTATCTGTTTACATGTGCCCTGGCCTCCCGTCACATAAAAACAGTGTCTCCTTTTTAGCATACCTTCAGCAACATCATATGCATCATATTCAGGGTCCCATCTGAGAAGTCGAATTTCTGCTGTGCGTGTTGTTGCACAAATAGAGAGTCCATGTTCAACTTAAAACAGATAACTTTACTAGCTTCTTCTCTTCTTCATCTTCCACACAGCATATGTCCTTCACTTTCCCTGTGCTTTTCAAAGTGTTTCCTGGACTTCCTGTCCCACTCGGTATTGCAGCGTCCTCCTTGTCCAGTCTGACTAACTTTAGGAGCTCCCTTGTCCTTTTCGCGCCAGACATAAGGGCATCAGCCCAAGTAGCAAGCTGCCACATTTTCGGAGCGACCTGCGGTACTGTCCTGCTGTGACTTGCAGTAGCTCCTCCTCTCACTACCACTGTTACTGCTTCTTGCATGGCTGCTGTCACTGCAGCACTTCTGCTGTCACTGCTTCTTGTACTGCTGATGTCACTGCTGCACTTCTGGCCTGCTGACCCTGGATGACTGGGCTTTCCTCTTGGAACTTTGCGGGGCCCACTATGTAGGCCCGGGCTCTAAGGCCCTCCGGGACTGCCTGGACACTCTGGCCATCCTGAGCTGTCTCAGCTCCCTGACTCCACTAACTAAAAAGCAGGAAGCTCTCTATTTAACCCCACAGTTGCCCCTCCTATGTTAACTAGTTCCTATCTAACTGCAAATGTATACTATTGTGTACTAATGTGTCCCCATCTAGTGGGCTAACTGATGTACTGCGCTTTCCCTAGCCAAATAACATACATATATTTATACATCACTTTACACATAGCAGCATACAGGAAAACAAGATTTAAATAGCAATATTTACAGACCAATAAAATAACCTCTTAAATGGGACATGTTAAAAGGAATATACTTTGCATTAACTAGAAAAAGGGGAGGGGTACAAGACAATCCTAGAACACCCCTTACACAGTGAACACCTTGTACTTCTCTGTCTTGTTCAGTGGTAGTCGGTAGGGTTGAGCGACTTTCATTTTTTTAAGGTCAAGTCGGGTTTTGTGAAACCCGACTTTGTCCAGAGTCGAGTCGAGTGCAGTCGGCCGATTATCGCTAAAAGTCGGGGATCGACCGAAACACGAAACCCAATGCAAGTCAATGGGGAAGCATAGTCGGCAGTGAGTGGAGGCCAGGAAAACACCTACAGTGCCCATTTTAATGCCAAAAACATCCATTCTTGTTTCTGAAGCTTGTCAATCTTAATTAACTTTATAATAATAGTTGTTCAATGGAACTTGGGGGTCATTTGGCATATTTGTGGGGGGTAGGGCTGGTTCAAGGTTTTAGTGGGCCCAGGAATCGTGGACTACGTCACGGCGGTGGAGCAGGGAGAGGAAAGTATTTCAACGTTGCAAGTGCTGTGATCCTGAGCAAGCAGGGGGGCACACTTGTTCGCATTGGCACTGGCACAGGGCCCCTCAAAGTACAGCGGTGTGTTTGCACGGCAGGGGCGCCTCCCACCAGCAGCGACACTTTTGCGTACTCTGAGGGGCCCTGTGCCAGTGACATCGCCAACGAGTATGCCCCCCCCCACCTGATGAAGGAACCTGCACTTTCATCTGCACCTTCCTCTTTGTCCCTGTGTAAGGTGGTATAACATGCGGGAAGGGGAACCTTACTTTCAGCAGGGTCAGATTCTGGCTGTGTAGAGTGCAAGGGGAATGTAGTGGTCTAGGTCAATGTGCCAGCAGACTCATCTAGCAGTGGCTGGGCAATGGGCAGGATGAGGTGGAAACAGATATAGGGCCAAAGAATAAAGTAGGCTAAAAGCAGTTCAAAATTGGTAACAGGACAGGACTAAACAGGCGGCATTGCTTTGTTCAGTGGAGTAGCAAACCCAGGAGCAGCAGACACTGTTTTAAGGGCCCAACCACACTAGTAGGCCAAATGCAGTTTAATATCTGATAATATAGGCCCAAATCCAGAAGGTAGAAGCTCAGCTTTATTCAGTTGAGGGCAAACACCAGGGAGGGGCAGACACCGTTAGTAGGCCCTAACCACCAATTTTTAAAATAACAGCACTTACTGAGAGCCAGAAGGTTGAAGCTCAGCTTTATTCAGTTGAGGAAAAACACCAGGGAGGGGCAGACACCGTTAGTAGGCCCTAACCACCAATTTTTAAAATAACAGCACTTAATGAGAGCCAGAAGGTTGAAGCTCAGCTTTATTCAGTTGAGGAAAAACACCAGGGAGGGGCAGACACCGTTAGTAGGCCCTAACCACCAATTTTTAAAATAACAGCACTTAATGAGAGCCAGAAGGTTGAAGCTCAGCTTTATTCAGTTGAGGGCAAACACCAGGGAGGGGCAGACACCGTTAGTAGGCCCTAACCACCAATTTTTGAAAACACAGCACTTAATGAGAGCCAGAAGGATGAAGCTCAGCTTTATTCAGTTGAGGACAAACACCAGGCAGGGGCAGACACCGTTAGTAGGCCCTAACCACCAATTTTTAAAATAACAGCACTTAATGAGAGCCAGAAGGATGAAGCTCAGCTTTATTCAGTTGAGGACAAACACCAGGCAGGGGCAGACACCGTTATTAGGCCCTAACCACCAATTTTTAAAATAACAGCACTTAATGAGAGCCAGAAGGTTGAAGCTCAGCTTTATTCAGTTGAGGAAAAACACCAGGGAGGGGCAGACACCGTTAGTAGGCCCTAACCACCAATTTTTAAAATAACAGCACTTAATGAGAGCCAGAAGGTTGAGGCTCAGCTTTATTCAGTTGAGGGCAAACACCAGGGAGGGGCAGACACCGTTAGTAGGCCCTAACCACCAATTTTTGAAAACACAGCACTTAATGAGAGCCAGAAGGATGAAGCTCAGCTTTATTCAGTTGAGGACAAACACCAGGCAGGGGCAGACACCGTTATTAGGCCCTAACCACCAATTTTTAAAATAACAGCACTTAATGAGAGCCAGAAGGTTGAAGCTCAGCTTTATTCAGTTGAGGAAAAACACCAGGGAGGGGCAGACACCGTTAGTAGGCCCTAACCACCAATTTTTGAAAACACAGCACTTAATGAGAGCCAGAAGGATGAAGCTCAGCTTTATTCCGTTGAGGACAAAGACCAGGCAGGGGCAGACACCGTTATTAGGCCCTAACCACCAATTTTTAAAATAACAGCACTTAATGAGAGCCAGAAGGTTGAAGCTCAGCTTTATTCAGTTGAGGAAAAACACCAGGGAGGGGCAGACACCGTTAGTAGGCCCTAACCACCAATTTTTGAAAACACAGCACTTAATGAGAGCCAGAAGGATGAAGCTCAGCTTTATTCAGTTGAGGACAAACATTAGGCAGGGGCAGACACCGTTAGTAGGCCCTAACCACCAATTCTTGAAAACACAGCACTTAATGAGAGCCAGAAGGATGAAGCTCAGCTTTATTCAGTTGAGGACAAACACCAGGCAGGGGCAGACACCGTTATTAGGCCCTAAGCACCAATTTTTAAAATAACAGCACTTAATGAGAGCCAGAAGGATGAAGCTCAGCTTTATTCAGTTGAGGACAAACACCAGGCAGGGGCAGACACCGTTATTAGGCCCTAACCACCAATTTTTAAAATAACAGCACTTAATGAGAGCCAGAAGGTTGAAGCTCAGCTTTATTCAGTTGAGGAAAAACACCAGGGAGGGGCAGACACCGTTAGTAGGCCCTAACCACCAATTTTTAAAATAACAGCACTTAATGAGAGCCAGAAGGATGAAGCTCAGCTTTATTCAGTTGAGGACAAACACCAGGCAGGGGCAGACACCGTTATTAGGCCCTAACCACCAATTTTTAAAATAACAACACTTAATGAGAGCCAGAAGGTTGAAGCTCAGCTTTATTCAGTTGAGGAAAAACACCAGGGAGGGGCAGACACCGTTAGTAGGCCCTAACCACCAATTTTTGAAAACACAGCACTTAATGAGAGCCAGAAGGATGAAGCTCAGCTTTATTCAGTTGAGGACAAACACCAGGCAGGGGCAGACACCGTTATTAGGCCCTAAGCACCAATTTTTAAAATAACAGCACTTAATGAGAGCCAGAAGGTTGAAGCTCAGCTTTATTCAGTTGCGTGCAAACACCAGGGAGGGGCAGACACCGTTAGTAGGCCCTAACCACCAATTTTTGAAAACACAGCACTTAATGAGAGCCAGAAGGATGAAGCTCAGCTTTATTCAGTTGAGGACAAACACCAGGCAGGGGCAGACACCGTTATTAGGCCCTAAGCACCAATTTTTAAAATAACAGCACTTAATGAGAGCCAGAAGGTTGAAGCTCAGCTTTATTCAGTTGAGTGCAAACACCAGGGAGGGGCAGACACCGTTAGTAGGCCCTAACCACCAATTTTTGAAAACACAGCACTTAATGAGAGCCAGAAGGATGAAGCTCAGCTTTATTCAGTTGAGGACAAACACCAGGCAGGGGCAGACACCGTTATTAGGCCCTAACCACCAATTTTTAAAATAACAGCACTTAATGAGAGCCAGAAGGTTGAAGCTCAGCTTTATTCAGTTGAGGAAAAACACCAGGCAGGGGCAGACACCGTTAGTAAGCCTTCACCAAAGTTGGAGGCCAAATGCAGTTTAATTTCTGATACTATAGGCCGAAAGCCAGAAGGTGGAAGCTCCGATTTAGACAGTGGAGGACAATTTGAATTAGGGACTGCAGAAAGACTTAATAGGCTGTCCCCTGTGGACCATGCATCCAACACATTAACCCATTGCGCCGTAATGGACACGTAATCTTCCGTGGCCATGCCTACAGGTCCATGCGTCTGTTGTCAGGTGCACCTTTGTACTCTCAGATTGCCAGAGTGCATGGACAATGCGGTCTTTTACATGCTGGTGGAGGGTTGGGATGGCTTTTCTCGCAAAAGAAGTGTCGACTGGTTAGCTTGTAGCGTGGTACAGCGTAGTCCATCATGGCCTTATTAATAGTAAATAAAATATATAACTAGGCTCTATGAACTTTTAAATAGGTTCCAGGGGTACACGGGCAGCATTGGTGTGGTCAGTGGAGGAGTATTGCAAGTAGGGGCCGCAGACAGGCTAACAAAGGCCTAAAATAACAAACAATAGGCAGGCATGGCAGTTTAAAATCGGTTACATGGATACACAGGCAGGCACTCCAGGCAGCATTGTGGTCAGTGGAGGAGTATTGCAAGTAGGGGCCGCAGACAGGCTCACAAAGGCCTAAAATAACAAACAGTAGGCAGTCATGGCAGTTTTACATCGGTTACATGGATGCACAGGCAGGCAGCATTGTGGCCAGTGGAGGAGCATTGCAAGTAGGGGCCGCAGACAGGCTATCAAAGGCCTAAAATAACAAACAGTAGGCAGTCATGGCAGTTTTACATCGGTTACATGGATACACAGGCAGGCAGCATTGTGGTCAGTGGAGGAGTATTGCAAGTAGGGGCCGCAGACAGGCTATCAAAGGCCTAAAATAACAAACAATAGGCTCATGGCAGTTTTACATTGGTTACATGGATGCACAGGCAGGCAGCATTGTGGCCAGTGGAGGAGTATTGCAAGTAGGGGCCGCAGACAGGCTATCAAAGGCCTAAAATAACAAACAGTAGGCAGTCATGGCAGTTTTACATCGGTTACATGGATACACAAGCAGGCAGCATTGTGGCCAGTGGAGGAGTATTGCAAGTAGGGGCCGCAGACAGGCTATCAAAGGCCTAAAATAACAAACAGTAGGCAGTCATGGCAGTTTTACATCGGTTACATGGATACACAGGCAGGCACTCCAGGCAGCATTGTGGTCAGTGGAGGAGTAATGCAAGTAGGGACGGCAGACAGGCTATCAAAGGCCTAAAATAACAAACAATAGGCTCATGGCAGTTTTACATCGGTTACATGGATACACAGGCAGGCAGCATTGTGGTCAGTGGAGGAGTATTGCAAGGAGTGTCTGACACAGTTAGTACTACAAAAAAATAAATAGATGTTAATGTCTCGCAAAACTACTATAAGTAAAAAAAGGGTGGCATGCTTAGGTACAGGGGTGGGCTCATCTGTAGAGTTTATGACAAAGTAATTTGGCAGTAAATTAGTATTTACTGGTGTCAATATAGGACACTGACCCAGACTACTTTAACTAGCATCATAGATGCAAACAAATTGGTATTGTTTGTCAGTGCCAGGCATTGAATGATGTCAGTGCATAGACTAAACATTGGTGGAGCTGTGCGAGATAATTTTGCACGTGGTAGAGCACAGTTTGAGCTGGGGGGGGGGAAACTCTCTTGTGGCCGGCGGTACCGCCCCAGGGCCCCTCATGTTACAACGGTGTGTCTGACGTTGGGTGCGCACCACCACCGCCAGAGACACTACATTGTACTATGAGGGACCCAGTGGCAATGCCGTCAACCAAAAGCGGGCACACCCACCTCCTCAGACAATCAGCACTGTAACGGGTGCTTGCGCCAAGTGGCGAGACAACGGCCCCGTGGGGGGATTTTTCCCATTGGGGGAGGTGTAAACATGTCATATGCTGGACAAACAGCTGCTGCAAATTAACAGATTGGAACACTCAGTAAGACCAGTCCACAAGCAAGACCATTTTATAGGAAAGCTAGGTGTCAGCCGGGAAAGGTGGGGCAAAATAATTTGAAATCCAGGAGTGGTTCATTTTAATGAAGTTGAGATCATCCACATTTTGGGTAGCCAGACGAGTCCTTTTTTCGGTTAATATTGAACCAGCAGCACTGAATACTCTTTCTGATAGCACACTAGCTGCTGGGCAAGCAAGCTCCTGCAATACATATTCTGCCAATTCAGGCCAGGTGTCTAATTTTGATGCCCAGTAATCAAATGGGAATGACGGTTGAGGGAGAACATCGATAAGGGAAGAAAAATAGTTAGTAACCATACTGGACAAATGTCTCCTGTCACTTTGAATAGATGCTGCAGTACCTGTCCTGTCTGCGGTCATTGCGAAATCACTCCACAACCTGGTCAGAAAACCCCTCTGTCCAACGCCACTTCTGATCTGTGCACCTCTAACACCTCTGCCATGTAGCCCCCTGCAGCTTGTGTGAGAACCATCACCGGCGCTGTGTGCTGGGAATGCCTGAGTCAAACGGTCTACAAGAGTAGCTTGTTTGGTTGCTAAGATTTGTTCGAGGTTCTCATGTGGCATAATATTTTGCAATTTGCCTTTATAGCGAGGGTCAAGGATGCAGGCCAACCAGTAATCGTCATCGCTCATCATTTTAGTAATGCGTGGGTCCTTTTTGAGGATACGTAAGGCATAATCCGCCATGTGGGCCAAAGTTCCTGTTGGCAAATCTGCGGTTGTGCTGGTTTGAGGGGCAGTTACAGGCAAATCTACGTCACTTGTCTCCCTTAAAAAAACAGAACCCGGCCTTGCAACGCCACTAATTTCTGTTGGCCCAGGAGAAGCTTCCTCATTAAAAAAGTACTCATCCCCATCATCCTCCTCGTCCTCCTCCTCCTCTTCGCCCGCTACCGCGTCCTCTACACGGCCCTGACCAGACAATGGCTGACTGTCATCAAGGCTTTCCTCTTCCTCTGCTGCAGACGCCTGCTCCTTTATGTGCGTCAAACTTTGCATCAGCAGACGCATTAGGGGGATGCTCATGCTTATTATGGCGTTGTCTGCACTAACCAGCCGTGTGCATTCCTCAAAACACTGAAGGACTTGACACAGGTCTTGTAGCTTCGACCACTGCACACCTGACAACTCCATGTCTGCCATCCAACTGCCTGCCCGTGTATGTGTATCCTCCCACAAAAACATAACAGCACGCCTCTGTTCGCACAGTCTCTGAAGCATGTGCAGTGTGGAGTTCCACCTTGTTGAAATGTCGATGATTAGGCGATGCTGGGGAAGGTTCAAAGACTGCTGATAGTTCTGCATACGGCTGGAGTGTACGGGCGAACGGCGGATATGCGAGCAAAGTCTGCGCACTTTGAGGAGCAGGTCGGGTAACCCCGGGTAACTTTTCAGGAAGCACTGCACCACCAGGTTTAAGGTGTGAGCCAGGCAAGGAATGTGTTTCAGTTGGGAAAGGGCTATGGCAGCCATGAAATTCCTTCCGTTATCACTCACAACCTTGCCTGCCTCAAGATGTACAGTGCCCAGCCATGACTGAGTTTCATTCTGCAAGAACTCTGACAGAACTTCCGCGGTGTGTCTGTTGTCGCCCAAACACTTCATTGCCAATACAGCCTGCTGACGCTTGCCACTAGCTGTCCCATAATGGCACACCTGGTGTGCAACAGTGGCAGCTGCGGATGGAGTGGATGTGCGACTGCGGTGTGTGGACGAGCTCTCGCTTCTGCATGAGGAGGAGGAAGAGGAGGACGGGGGGCGAACGCCTACAGCCAACTCTTTCCTTGACCGTGGACTAGGCAAAACTGTCCCAATATTGCTGTCCCCTGTGGACCCTGCATCCACCACATTCACCCAGTGTGCCGTGATGGACACGTAACGTCCCTGGCCATGCCTACTGGTCCAGGCATCTGTTGTCAGGTGCACCTTTGTAGTCACAGACTGCCTGAGTGCATGGACGATGCGGTCTTTAACATGCTGTTGGAGGGCTGGGATGGCTTTTCTAGAAAAGAAGTGCCGACTGGGTAGTTCGTAGCGTGGTACAGCGTAGTCCATCAGCGCTTTGAAAGCTTCGCTTTCAACTAACCGGTAGGGCATCATCTCTAATGAGATTAGTCTAGCAATGTGGGCGTTCAAACCCTGTGTACGCGGATGCGAGGATGAGTACTTCCTTTTCCTAACAAGAGTCTCATGTAGGGTGAGCTGGACTGGAGAGCTGGAGATTGTGGAACTAGCGGTGGTGCCGGTGGACATGGGTGACTGAGAGAGGGTTGGAGATGGTATTCTTGCCGGTGCCCTACATGCAGTGTTTCCTACTACTAACCTGGTGATTCCCTGACTGCTTTGGCCTGGCGACGAAAGCTGCACAGATACTGCAGGTGGTGTGGGAAATGGTCGACTTACAGGGAGGGAAGGGATGTAGCGTTGCTGACTAGCTTCATTGGCCGAGGGTGCTGCAACCTTTAGGGACGTTTGGTAGTTAGTCCAGGCTTGCAAATGCATGGTGGATAAATGTCTATGCATGCAACTTGTATTTAGACTTTTAAGATTCTGACCTCTGCTTAAGGTTGTTGAACATTTTTGACAGATGACTTTGCGCTGATCATTTGGATGTTGTTTAAAAAAATGCCAGACTGCACTCTTTCTACTATCGGATACCTTTTCAGGCATTGCAGACTGAGCTTCTTTAACTGGATGGCCACGCTGTCCTCCAACTGGTTTTGGTTTTGCCACGCGTTTTTGGCCAGATACGGGCCCGGTAGATGGAACCTGTTGTGATGTTGATGCCTGCTGCGGCTCCTCCTCCTCCGCTTCAGAACTACTGCCGCCTGCACCCTGTTCCCCCAATGGCTGCCAATCGGGGTCCACAACTGGGTCATCTATGACCTCCTCTTCTATGTCGTGTGCGATTTCGTCTGTGTCACCGTGTAAGCCGGTGGTATAGCGTCCGTGACGGGGCACCATAGTCTCCGCTGAGTTTGATTCTGCCTCAGTACACTGCGAGGGCAATGTTCTGGTCTGAGTCAAAGGAACAGCATAGTAATCTGGCTGTGGCTGTGCATCTGTGCACTCCATGTCCGATTCAACTTCTAATGGACATGGCCTGTTAACTGTTTCACTGTCTAACCCAGGAACGGTATGTGTAAAGAGCTCCATGGAGTAACCCGTTGTGTCTCCTGACGCATCCTTCTCTCTTGTTCTGGGTGAAGAAGACAAGGAAGCGACTTGTCCTTGACCGGGAGCATCCACTGACGATCCACTGCTCTGACATTTGGCACTTTGCGAGGAGGAGGCGAAAGAGCTAGAGGCAGAGTCAGCAATGAAAGCCAATACTTGTTCCTGCTGCTCCGGCTTCAAAAGTGGTTTTCCTACTCCCAGAAAAGAGAGCGTTCGAGGCCTTGTGTAGCCAGACAACGAACCTGGCTCAACAACTCGAGACTTAGGTGCTGTACTGCTTTTACCATGACCACCTGATGCTCCACCACCACTACCATCATTACCAGCTGACAATGACCGCCCACGGCCACGACCTCTTCCACTAGACTTCCTCATTGCTTGCAAAACGTGACCAAAGTAACACTATTTGTTACTGTAAAACAACTTATAAGGTGAACTCAAACTTCTGTAGGATTTATATACACATTTATAGGTGCCTGACACTGAAAGGAAAATCAGGCCCAATGTTACACACTAGGTTTTCTGTGGCCCAATAATTTGAGACAGATGGCACACACAGGCCCAGCACTCAAGCAGAAATGCCAATCTTAATCTCCCACTATTTTTTTTTTTTCTGGGAGAATTTACCCTAAAAAAAAAAAAAAAAAGGCCCAGTATTACACAGTGTTTTCAGTGGCACACAATGAGAGAGAGATGCCACACACAGCAATGGCACAGAGGCAGACTTGCCAATATTTATCTCCCAATAATTTTTTTTTTTTTTAAAAGGGAGAATGTACCCCCCCCAAAAAAATGGCCAACTATTACACAGTGTTTTCAGTGCCACACAATGAGAGACAGATACCACACACAGCAATGGCACGGAGGCAGACTTGACAATATTTATCTCCCACTAATTTTTTTTTTGGGAAAAGGGAGAATTTAGGAAAAAAAAAAAAAAAGGCCAAGTATTACACAGTGTTTTCGGTGCCACACAATGAGAGAGAGATGCCACACACAGCAATGGCACAAAGGCAGACTTGCCAATATTTATCTCCCAATAATTTTTTTTTTTTTTAAAAGGGAGAATGTACCCCCCCAAAAAAATGGCCAACTATTACACAGTGTTTTCAGTGCCACACAATGAGAGACAGATACCACACACAGCAATGGCACGGAGGCAGACTTGACAATATTTATCTCCCACTAATTTTTTTTTTTGGGAAAAGGGAGAATTTAGAAAAAAAAAAAAAGGCCAAGTATTACACAGTGTTTTCGGTGCCACACAATGAGAGAGAGATGCCACACACAGCAATGGCACGGAGGCAGACTTGACAATATTTATCTCCCACTAATTTTTTTTTGGGAAAAGGGAGAATTTAGAAAAAAAAAGAAAAATGCCAAGTATTACACAGTGTTTTCGGTGCCACACAATGAGAGAGAGATGCCACACACAGCAATGGCACGGAGGCAGACTTGCCAATATTTATCTCCCAATAATTTTTTTTTTTTTTTAAAAGGGAGAATGTACCCCCCCCCAAAAAAATGGCCAACTATTACACAGTGTTTTTAGTGCCACACAATGAGAGAGAGATGCCACACACAGCAATGGCACGGAGGCAGACTTGCCAATATTTATCTCCCAATAATTTTTTTTTTTTTAAAAGGGAGAATGTACCCCCCCCAAAAAAAAAATGGCCAACTATTACACAGTGTTTTCAGTGCCACACAATGAGAGAGAGATGCCACACACAGCAATGGCACGGAGGCAGACTTGACAATATTTATCTCCCACTAATTTTTTTTTTTTTTAAAAGGGAGAATGTACCCCCCCCCAAAAAAATGGCCAACTATTACACAGTGTTTTCGGTGCCACACAATGAGAGAGAGATGCCACACACAGCAATGGCACGGAGGCAGACTTGACAATATTTATCTCCCACTAATTTTTTTTGGGGAAAAGGGAGAATTTAGAAAAAAAAAGAAAAATGCCAAGTATTACACAGTGTTTTCGGTGCCACACAATGAGAGAGAGATGCCACACACAGCAATGGCACGGAGGCAGACTTGCCAATATTTATCTCCCAATAATTTTTTTTTTTTTTTTAAAAGGGAGAATGTACCCCCCCCCAAAAAAAATGGCCAACTATTACACAGTGTTTTCAGTGCCACACAATGAGAGAGAGATGCCACACACAGCAATGGCACGGAGGCAGACTTGCCAATATTTATCTCCCAATAATTTTTTTTTTTTTTTAAAAGGGAGAATGTACCCCCCCCCAAAAAAAAATGGCCAACTATTACACAGTGTTTTCAGTGCCACACAATGAGAGAGAGATGCCACACACAGCAATGGCACGGAGGCAGACTTGACAATATTTATCTCCCACTAATTTTTTTTTTTTTTAAAAGGGAGAATGTACCCCCCCCAAAAAAAATGGCCAACTATTACACAGTGTTTTCAGTGCCACACAATGAGAGAGAGATGCCACACACAGCAATGGCACGGAGGCAGACTTGACAATATTTATCTCCCACTAATTTTTTTTTTGGAAAAGGGAGAATTTAGAAAAAAAAAAAAAAAAGGCCAAGTATTACACAGTGTTTTCGGTGCCACACAATGAGAGAGAGATGCCACACACAGCAATGGCACGGAGGCAGACTTGACAATATTTATCTCCCACTAATTTATTTTTTTGGAAAAGGGAGAATTTAGGAAAAAAAAAAAAAAAAGGCCAAGTATTACACAGTGTTTTCGGTGCCACACAATGAGAGAGAGATGCCACACACAGCACTGGCACAGAGGCAGACTTGCCAATCTTTATCTCCCTGCAGTAATCTCAGGAAAGTATGGCAGGCAGCTATAAAAAGGACTGCTGCACACAAAAGTGTGGACAAACACACAAGATAGCTGTGCAGAAAGGAAGGAAAAACAGGATTTGTGCTTTGAAAAAAGCAGTTGGTTTACACAGCGGCGTACACACAAAGCAACACAGCTATCAGGGAGCCTTCTAGGGCAGCCCAATGAGCTACAGCGCTGAGGAAAAAAAAATGTAGCTTCCACTGTCCTGCAAACAAAAGGTGGTATTGGACAGTGGAAATCGCTACAGCACAAGCGGTTTGTGGCTTTATGTACCCTGCCTATCACTATCCCTGCTTCCGAAGAAGCTGCAGCAACCTCTCCCTACGCTCAGATCAGCAGCAGTAAGATGGCGGTCGGCGGGAACGCCCCTTTATAGCCCCTGTGATGCCGCAGAAAGCAAGCCAATCACTGCAATGCCCTTCTCTAAGATGGTGGTGTGAAGAGCAGAACAAAAATGGTTACCTCAATGAACCACAAAAAAGAATTTGTGATAAATATTGACCTGTCCATTCAAGGACATTTTAGCTATAGTATGAAATCCTGTTTTTCTTGTCTGTGGAATTGCCTTTGTACTGTTTGTTGTGAAACTGCCGTCCACGAAACTGTTTTTTCTTTCTTTCCTGTTTTGTCTCTTTGTTTAAACATGCAAAACTTGTATAACCACTGAACCTACCGATACAACTATATAAAGAAGGGATAGCACATTGAAGGCAGGCGTGCTTCAGAGACTTCCCAGTGATACACTATACAAGACGTGTCTTGTGTATTATTTCTGGTGATTCCCCACTTCCAAAGGCTGCTCCGACTGAGTGTGATCCTGACATTTCCTGGCGCCTGAACAGGGACCCGAGGTCTGTGTATTCCTTCAAGAACACCGGCAGAATACGAACGAAAAGAAAATCTGGGATAATGGACGGCAGATGAACAAAAACCTGGCCAGGTAAGAGACACTGTTAGATCTCTTATATCCGCCCTGCACTGTCCGTAAGATTTTCTGTGTCGTGTTCTTTAGCGGGTAGTTCTAGTAGAGGAGGATACCTATAGCTCGGGTTCTTGAACTATTTAGGAATTGATCACCTCACGGAGTACGGCATTGAATGAGAGTGAATGTGAATAAAAGGTGTGTGGAAGTTGGGAATAGCCCTATAAGCCGCCCAGGGTGTTGAAACAGAAGAAGTGACTGTCCCACTGGGCAACGTGGTTGCGTCCTTTCGGGGAGACCTCCGAGCCTATGTTCAATCTCTGATCCTGTCTTTGACAAAAACCTGGTGATGGATAAGTGTATGATAGTATGAGCCCAGGACAGATAAATTAGCCTGGGACAAGAATACATTGTGTATGATAGTATGAGCCCAGGACAGATAAATTAGCCTGGGACAAGATACGTTGTATGTTCTTTTTCTTTTTCTGTCTGGTTGCATTTGTGTTGTTTGCTATAGGTGTAGGAATCAGGATTTTCTTACATCAACACAGTTTAAACATCCTAGCTCCTTAGGAAGAAGGTAACGAGGTATTCTCATACCCAAACGCCACCTAGGGCAAGAAAAGACATCCTAGCTCCTTAGGAAGAAGGTAACGAGGTATTCTCATACCCAAACGCCACCTAGGGCAAGAAAGCTCAGGATAAGAAAATGGGGAATAAGCAAACAAAGTCGGAACCAGAAGAATTAGATATCTATACTATCATAAAGGAGAGAAGTGGTGAAGATGCCACTAAGGGGCTGAGAAAGATTTTTAGTAAGTTTGGAGTTACTAGGGCAGAAGCTTTTAGTAGAAAACTATGGGAAGGAATTCAGGAAAGAAAAAAAAGGCATAATCAGAGACAAGAAATGGATAGATCAGATCCAAGCGTTGATTGATGTCTCTAGGGTAGCAGAAAAAAAAAAAAGGAGATGGTGCCTTACAAACGATAGAATCAGGTACGCAATTTGTAGATCACTTAATGGTTTTCATGAGGGAGAGACAGAGGCAGAGAGGAACAACGGGAGTGGTGGCTCAGAAATCTGGACAATCAGTAGACGAATATTATCTAAGTGTAGAAAATAATTTCAGAGATGAAGGCATGGATCTAACCGCTCCAGGAATGATGAGGTTAGTTACAAAAACCTTTATAGATGGATTGTCTCCAAAAGTGAAGGAAAAGCTTAAGGCCGCAACCCCTGATTGGAGAACCTTGGAAGACCCACACCTATCTAGACAGAAAGCTGTAGGGATAGAAATGGACTTAAGAGAAAATTCTAAGCCAGTAAGAATTGCACAGGCTAATACTGGCTCTGCTAATCAAAAGTTTACTTGTCATTACTGTAAGAAGCCAGGACATTTCCAAAGGGAATGTAGGAAGAGAAAAGCAGATATAGATTCAGGAACCTTTGTACCCAAAAATAGGATAAATAACCCAGCGCCTGATCAAACAGACAGCTCAGAATGACTGAAGGTTATGCAGGTCTCTCTTCCTTCTAGAAGACCAATAATACAAGTTGAGGTTGAGGGTAAAAATGTACCTTTTCTGATAGATACGGGAGCAACATCCTCCATTTTAAATCAGGACTTTTTACCATATCCTGACAATATATCCTCAAAGGTTACATATGCAGAAGGGTATGATGGTAAAATTCAGGCGTTGCCCTTTACAAAACCTTTAAATGTGAGCTTTGGCCCTAAAACTTTTGTATCCAAATTTTTATTTGCTAAAGGTGCACCTACCTGCTTGTTGGGTACTGATGTCTTAAGTAAAATGCATGCAAACATCCATTTTAGAGAAGATGGCACAGTTATGCTGACCATCCCTGAAGATGCAGAAACTCTGGAACCATATGTTAGAATACAGGCAATGGAGGATTTTCCCGAAATTTACACTCAACAAGCAAAAATTGACTTGTCTCGGGTTCCTGACAGCCTATGGGCAAAAGAAGACACTGATGTAGGGTTTTTATCAGTAGCTCCTATACTGTTAGAAACTGCCCCGGGAACCATTTTACCTCAGCTTAGGCAATAGCCCATCAGCGCCCAGCAAGAACAGGCGATTTCTCAACAAATTCAGGATTATGTGTTACAAGGTGTTTTGGTAGAAATCAGGTCACCCGCCAATACACCCTTATATCCTGTTAAAAAGAAAGTGTCCTCCAAAGAAACTATGGTGAAATATCGCATGGTGCACGACTTACGGGAAATCAATAAGGTTTTGGCACCGGTCACCCCTGTGGTACCGAATCCTCATACCTTACTGTCTCAAATTCCCAGCACTGCTGCATATTTTACGGTAATTGACTTATCAAACGCATTTTTTTCTGTGCCACTACATAAGAACTGTTGGCATTTGTTTGCCTTTACATTCAAGGGTAAACAATTAGCATGGACAAGATTGCCACAAGGTATGGTACACTCACCAACTTTGTACTCTGAAGCAATGCAGACCGTGCTAAAAAATTTCATCCCAGAACCAGGAGTAGTCATTCTACAGTATGTAGATGAGTTACTTATTTGTTGCCCTATTGAGCAGACGGCAGTTACCTCAACTGTTAATTTCTTAATTTTCCTAGCGCAAGAAGGCTGTAAAGTAAATAGACAGAAACTCCAGGCTTGTCAACAAACAGTCGTGTTTTTAGGTCACTGCATATCACAGGGCATCAGACACCTCACACCTCAACGTACGGAAGCCATACGTAACATGCTTGAACCCAGGAATCACAAACAGCTGCGTGCTTTCCTAGGTATTGTTTCACACTGTAGACAGTGGATCATACATGCAAGTCAACTCATGCAGTCTTTATATGACTGTATTGCCAACACGCCATATTCACTCAGTGAAGAGGCTAAACAGTCATTTTCCTCTTTGAAAACAGCACTGGTATCAGCTCCGGCTCTGGGACTCCCAGACTACACTAAACCTTTTCAATTGATGGCAGCTGAGATATCCTCACATGCTACAGGGGTGCTCACACAAAAACATGGAAACAAACAGAGACCTGTGGCATACATATCAGCTCATCTGGACCCTGTAGCTAGAGCCGCACCTTCTTGTGTAAAGGCCCCGTCTCACTTAGCGATTTACCAACGATCACGACCAGCGATACGACCTGGCCGTGATCGTTGGTAAGTCGTTGTGTGGTCGCTGGGGAGCTGTCACACAGACCGCTCTCTCCAGCGACCAACGATCAGGGGAACGACTTCGGCATCGTTGAAACTGTCTTCAACGATGCCGAAGTCCCCCTGCAGCACCCGGGTAACCAGGGTAAACATCGGGTTACTAAGCGCAGGGCCGCGCTTAGTAACCCGATGTTTACCCTGGTTACCAGCGTAAATGTAAAAAAAACCAAACAATACATACTCGCCTTCTGATGTCCGTCAGGTCCCTCGCCGTCTGCTTCCTGCTCTGACTGAGATCCGGCCGTACAGTGAGAGCAGAGCGCAGCGGTGACGTCACTGCTGTGCTCTCACTTCTCACTGTACGGCCGGCAGTCAGTGAGAGCAGGAAGCAGACGGCTAGGGACCTGACGGACATCAGAAGGCGAGTATGTATTGTTTTTTTTTTTTACATTTACGCTGGTAACCAGGGTAAACATCGGGTTACTAAGCGCGGCCCTGCGCTTAGTAACCCGATGTTTACCCTGGTTACCAGTGAAGACATCGCTGGATCGGTGTCACACACACCGATTCAGCGATGTCAGCGGGGCCTCAACGACCAAAAAAAGGTCCAGGCCATTCCGACACGACCAGCGATCTCGCAGCAGGGGCCTGATCGCTGGTACGTGTCACACATAGCGAGATCGCTATGGAGGTCGCTGTTGCGTCACAAAACTTGTGACTCAGCAGCGATCTCGCTAGCGATCTCGCTATGTGAGACGGGGCCTTAAGAGTAGTAGCCGCAATTTCACTGTTATTAGATAAAGCTTCTGAGATTGTTCTTGATCACCCACTTCTAGTTCAGACCACTCATGATGTACATGGCATTCTTAACCAGGTCCAACCTAAACATATTTCAATGGCCAGACACCTCCGTCTCCAATGTTCCCTACTACTGCCGCCCAACATTTCCTTTGCCAGGATTCAGACTCTTAATCTCGCGTCTTTGCTCCCTTTAGAGTCTGAGGGGGGTACCATCCATACTGAGGAAACTGCACTCTCCAACTCCTTTGACCCATCAAAGTCAATGCATGATTGTGTACAATTAATGGAACAAGAGACTCAGGGCTTATGTAATGTACGTGACAAGCCACTCTGTAATGCTACATTTGAACTTTTCATAGATGGCAGTAGATATGCAGATATGAATGGACAATTTCATACAGGTTATGCGGTAGTAACTCAGCATGAAGTGCTGAAAGCAGAACCTCTCCCTGCTAATCAGTCTGCACAAGAAGCAGAACTTACGGCATTGGTTGAAGCTCTAAAAATAGCCAAAGATCAGACAGCAAACATATACACTGATTCTAGATATGCACATGGCATTATTTTCGATTTTGGCGTAATATGGAGAGCCAGAGGTTATATGACTGCTTCAGGCCAACCTGTTAAACATGCCTCCCTCATTAGACAGATTCTGGAGGCAGCACAAGAAACTAAAGAAATAGCGGTGATAAAGGTAGCTGCACATGTGAGACTCGACACCGAGGAAGCCAGGGGTAACGATAAAGCCGACAAGGCAGCAAAACAGGCAGCACGTAAACCCTTACATCATGCCCACACACTAGATAGCTCTGAAGATGATGAGGAGAGATTGAAGGAAGCTCAGAAACAGGTAGACGACGAAGAACGAGGGCAGTGGCAGAAAAAAGGGGCAGAAGATCAGCAAGGATTATGGAAAAAAGGAACTTTGTTGTGTTTACCCAGAGCCTGGTACCCCGCAGTGGCAAGTGACCTCCACCTACCCACGCATGTGTCGGCAAATGGTATGACGCTCAAGGTAAAAGAAAGGTGGTTGGCTCCAGGCTTTGGTAATTTTGCTCGGAACATGTGTGCTGCATGCGCTATATGCCTGGCACACAATCCAGGTCAGACAATTAAAACCCCAACCAAGCATCATGTAAGACCACTGTATCCCTTTCAAAGACTCCAGATCGACTACATCCAACTTCCTAGGTACAATGGATACGAATATGTGCTTGTGTGTGTGGACATGTTCTCAGGGTGGCCAGAGGCTTATCCAGTTCGTAAAGCCTCAGCAAAAACTACTGCCATTAAAATAGCACATGAACTGATACCCCGTTACGGCATGCCTGAGGTGATCGAGTCAGATAGGGGTACCCATTTTACTGGGGAAATATTCCAGAATGTTATGAAAATGTTGGGAGTAGAAAACCAGTTTCACACTCCGTATCACCCACAGAGTTCAGGTAAAGTGGAAAGATTAAATGGAACAATAAAATTAAAAATCCAGAAGGCCATGGCAGAAACAGGAAAGCCTTGGACCGAGTGTCTACCACTTGCCCTGTATTCCATCCGAAACGCCCCAAGGGGGAAGACTAAGCTGTCACCACATGAGATTCTTTTTGGTAGAGCAGCAAATTTGGGTTGTTATTTTCCACAACAACTGATGTTGAATACTGAGACTTTAACTGTTTATGTACAAGAATTACAAAAACGTTTAACTAAAGTGCATTCGCAAGTTTTTGCTTCCCTTCCAGATCCAGAAAATCTCGAAGGAGGCCACAAGTTGGAACCTGGTGATCAAATCTACGTGAAAAGACACACCAGAAAGACTCTGGAACCGAGATTTGACGGACCTTTCCAAGTCCTGTTAACAACTCCAACAGCAGTCAAGCTTGAAGGAAAGGCATCATGGATACATGCAAGCCATTGCAAAAAAGCAGTATAAGACTCATGATATTGATGTTAATAATGTTAACACAGATGTGGGATAAATTAGTTAGAGCCACGGATTATCTAGATGACCAGATCTGGGATATATTGGACATATTAAATACTAGTATAGCTGTACAGAATCAGCTTATAATAGTCACTAACCAACATACCCTGGTATTGGATTACCTAACTGCCTCACAAGGGGGTATGTGTCAAATCATCGGACCCACCTGCTGTCATTATATAGACCCAAATAGTACTATGAGTATGAGATTTAAATTAGAAGACGTACAACGACTCAGGGATCAGTATGACAAAGACAATGACCAAAATAAGGATAGCTGGTGGTCAGATACCTTTTCTTTTCTTAACCCGGCCAATTGGTTCAGAGGGATCGGTGGGTGGGTTACCGGGATTATGCAAAGCCTAATACATACAGTTATGGTTATTGTAATTATATATGTATTATTCAAGGTTGTACTCAAGGGTATCTCGGTATGCACAAATAAATTTTGTGTAATGGATGCGAGAATATAAAGTTTTTTGTTTTTTTTTATCACAAAAAGAATGACTAAAATAATCGTCTATATGACAAGGTTTTGAATGGAATATGTCAAAGGGGGGATTGTGAAGAGCAGAACAAAAATGGTTACCTCAATGAACCACAAAAAAGAATTTGTGATAAATATTGACCTGTCCATTCAAGGACATTTTAGCTATAGTATGAAATCCTGTTTTTCTTGTCTGTGGAATTGCCTTTGTACTGTTTGTTGTGAAACTGCCGCCCACGAAACTGTTTTTTCTTTCTTTCCTGTTTTGTCTCTTTGTTTAAACATGCAAAACTTGTATAACCACTGAACCTACCGATACAACTATATAAAGAAGGGATAGCACATTGAAGGCAGGCGTGCTTCAGAGACTTCCCAGTGATACACTATACAAGACGTGTCTTGTGTATTATTTCTGGTGATTCCCCACTTCCAAAGGCTGCTCCGACTGAGTGTGATCCTGACAGTGGGGACTGAGATCTATGTCATCACGCTGCCCATTCTCTGAGTCCACCTTCATTGGCTGAGAAATGGCGCTTTTAGCGTCATTGAAACGCGACTTTGGCGCGAAAGTCGCGTACCGCATGGCAGACCCCACACAGGGATCGGCTCGGTTTCATGAGACGCCGACTTTGCCAAAAGTCGGCGACTTATGAAAATGAACGATCCGTTTCGTTTAACCCTAGTAGTCGGGTTTCAGCCTTCCTTCCTTACCTCAGCCATGTCTCTGATCGGTGAACACCTTGCACTTTTCAGCACTCCAGGGAAGATATAGTTCTGGAATATGACAGCACTGGAGGATAATGGCTTCCTAGTTTTTTTTCATATTTGATTCTTCTCAAATCTTGGGCAGTTATTGTCCGTCTTGTTTTCTCAACATGTGTTTCACGACCCCGTTGATTATTTGCAGAAAACTTTTCATAATTCCATGATCATACTCCACTGTCTTAGCAATTTCAAGAGTGTTGCATCCATCCATCAGACATATATCAGTTGTTAACTTTTCCGAGTCAGATAAATCTTTTTTTGGGGTGTATTTGCCTGAGGAGAACAAGCTGCCTAATAATTCTGCACACGTTGATAAAGGATGTTGTATCCTTAGGCCTCACCCTCCCAAATTACACAAATACATATCACCTGATCTGCTTCAAGTCAAGCACAAAAATGATGGTATAGTCAAAATACTAATTTGTCTAAAAATTGTGTATGTAAGTAGGAATACTACTTACTGTACTAGTTGCCACATAAAATGTACAATACTTAAAAAACAATGTACAGAAACATAAGAATGACATGCAGTATTCAGAAAAAAAAAATAGAAAACTGGTGATAAGGAGTGGGCCAGCACTGATTAACAGAATGGGGCACTTGTACGCCTGTTAGAATGCAGTGGCAGTGCGCATGCTTGGCCACTGCTCCATTCATTCACGAGGGAGATATTGAGAGCTGTACTCGGCTTTTTCCCAAAGCCCCACAGAAAATAAATGGTCAACCATATTCACTGTCACTCTATTCTAATAAAAGGGTCCCATGGGGGATTAAACTTCCCCATTCTGCAAATTGGTAGGGGTCCCTGTGGACAGATCCCAAACTATCCGTGGATAGGTGATAACTTGTTTTCACCTTATAACCTTTTATAAGATTAAGGTAGGAATGAATATTGTAGTTACTGGCGAATCCTATAATAGCAGCGGTATACTATGTCCATGGCATACAGCAGCAAGCACTCTGGTCACATTAGAAAGCAAGGCAATTACCAAATAATCATAGGAAGAGTCTTACCGATATCTTCAAAACGTTACTATTATAGTCTACAGCACCTTGGAGCACATTTTTGTGTTTGTTTCTCCAGCACCTGAGGAAGCAAGTTTGCGAAACACACATTAAGGTGTAGCACCAAGCAGCATTTCATAGTCAGATCAGATATTTGTATACTAGTTGGTACATTGTATGCAGGGGTGGATTAAGGATAGCCAGGGCCCCGGGCTGTTCAGATGCTGTGGGCCCCCCAGTCGTGTGACGGGGTCATCATATACCTGAACCAGATTACTGTATTCCAGAAAAATAGTTGCTGTGTGAAACTATAATCTGTCAAACATCCATTGATCTAGTCAATTTACCCTTCAGTTAGGAAGAAAAAAAAACGCATTGCTATCACCATAAGTGCCAGTATTCACAGGAGATCTGTACTTAGTATGCAGTGTCTGTGTAGAGGTAATACAGTGATCACCGGTGACACTGTACACAGGACCTCTGTATATAGTATACAGTGTATAGTGTCAGTGTATAGGTAACACACTGACTCACCAGTGACGTGTCTAGGTGAAACAGTCATAGGTAACAACGTTAACAATACAGTAATAAAGCAAAATAAGACAAAATAAGACGACCCTGCTCTTGAGAGCTTACAATCTACAATGAGGTGGGGGAGATACAAAGTACAGGTGTGTATTTACAGTGATGTATTTACAATGATGGTCCAGCCATCTTCAGGGGGTGGGGGGGTAGATGGGGATAGTGAATAGGCTACACACACACAAACATAAAATGACTTTGATTAGGGAACGTGATAGGCCGCTCTGAAAAAAATGTGTTTTGAGCGAGCGCCTAAAACTATGCAAGTTGTGGATGGTCCTAATATCTTGGGGTAGAACATTCCAGAGGATTGGTGCAGCACGGGAGAAGTCTTGGAGTCGGGAGGGGGAGGTACGGATTAGTGCAGAGGTTAGTCGAAAGTCGTTTGCAGAGCGCAGTGGTCGGCTAGGCCGATAGACAGAAATGAGGGAGGAGATGTAAGGGGGTGCCGCACTGTGGAGAGCTTTGTGGGTGAGAACAAGTACTTTGAATTGTATCCTGTAATGAATGGGCAGCCAGTGTAACGACTGGCTTCACTTTCAGTTCTATTATTCCTACATTAACAATGTTTAAAGGACAACTTAAAGCTTCAATCACGTTTTGAACATTCAAAGTTTGACATTAAAATATTTTGTTCATTTTGACATTTTGGAACATAGTGACACCCCCCTCCTTCGCCCCATAACCCATGCCTTATCTGTTTGACATTTGCCATAAAATATTACAAAACCAAATCACAACATATCATTTTATTAATATAGGACACCCCCAATTTTCTTTTCACAGTTATAAAACAATACAAAAGTTTTCTTAAAGCACCATTCCAGTATTTTTTTGTTTTTATTGCAGCACTGGAGTGGCGCCACTAATCAAAGTTACCTGCCCTTAGTAGTATATTTGCCTACTGCCATTTTCTCTTTGTCATGAGTGTGTCACGTCAACCTGGGAGATCTGGGCATAGAAAATCACTTCATATTGTGAATCGCCGATGTTCCATTTAGCCTGTGTGTTTGGATCCCATCGTAAATTAATTTGGTTTAATTTGGTGCTGAAGAGGTTAATGACCATTTCTATGCTGGTCAGAAACTTGCAACTCCATTTCCAGCTGTTTCTGATTTGGTCATTAGCTCTCCCTATAAGACATGGCCAAGCCCTCTCTTTCTTTCCAGTGAAATCTCTGCTTCCTTGCTCTTAGGAGATGCTGTCCTGACTAGGAGTTTTGTTGTTGCTATTGGATATTTGTCTTCCTGTGCTGTGCGCTTATGCTATGTATTTGGAGAGACGTTGTTGTGGGGGTGTTCTGTAGTACATGTGTGTTTATCTCCTGGTCCCTGTTCCCGTTTCGTTTATGATATAATCTGTTTTGTTTTTGACCATCCGCCATCTTGTTGTGGTTGTCTGGCTGCTGGTCTTTTTCCCCTGGTGCTGGGTTGCCTTAGGTCAGGTGATTGTATCACCCTTTATTACCCAGCACCTGCCTCCCATTCCTTGCTGGACAGCAGTGTTAATCCGCTAGAGTTCTGGCTAGGTGCTTTGATAGCTTTCTGTGTTTGATATTGTGCAGTTCTGGGATCTCTGGTTCTGCTATCTTGAGTTTCTGTTTTCAGTTGGTTTCTGCAGCCGTTTCTGTGTTTTCTATTAGGAGGTGACCTGTTTTTATACCCAGTCCTTAGATCTTTCAGGGACCTCCTTCCCCCATCTATAGGTCTTCGCTGAGATTAACCTAGGATCGTCGGTTGGTCTATTCGCAAGGAATGGGTCGCCCACTCCATCGTAGGGTATCAGCCTAGTCTCAGTGCAAGGTCAGTTTTCCCCATTCAATCCTAGTTCTGTGTTGCAGTTCCGTAACAGTTTATTCCTCACTGTCCCTATACTCCTCCCTATTGTTGTTTGGTGCTTTTGCATGATACAAGATTTTTGTTATCCCTGTTTTGTCTTTTGTGTCTTATTCACATTACATTTCTGTTTCAGGCTTTATGGGGTGTGGGAGGGAACAGACCAGGGATTAACAAGAACATAGGAGACTTGGGCCTCTCTACCATCAAGAGTACCCCTGGGACAGGGATAGTTAGGGTCCCAGTTCCAGGGACAGTTTAAGACCCCTACCTTATCTAAGACCATCATAACATGACATTCTTCCTGACGCCGCACAACTCCCATGCTGCCATCTTGTGAATGCGACATGTAACAGACTGGAAGTCAGAGTTAACGGTCACTCACAAGCTCTCAGTGTAAAGCAAGTGTCAGGTGGCTGTATAACTCTATAAGTTTAGTAGTCAGAAAACTCTGACACTTCTGTACCCACTATATGACCTGACCATGATCAGCCATTCAACTGAATGGTCAGATAAGTAATCCTCCATCTGCACTTTCTTAAGTTCTGCAGTGGTCAGCTCAAAACTGTCCTATAACACCCACTTGGGCTTAAAAAACATCAACAATTTGGTGACATGTCCTCTTTAACCCCTTCAACTCCAAAGCCAGTTTTCACCTTCATGACCAGGCCAAATGTTACAATTCTGACCAGTGTCATTTTATGTGATAATAACTCTGAAATGCTTCAACAAATCCAACTGATTCTGATAATTGGGATTGATCTTTAGTCAGACTCTAAGTCCCCCCCGTGATGACCTCACATGAGCCAGGTTGTGGGCTGGTCTCAACCCTTCATGACTCTAGGAAATTTGAGCCTGATGTCATCTTTTATATTGGGATTTTATCTACCCTTAGAGACCAAACGGGGCCTAGCTGCTGGCGGTCATATGGCTCCTATGGCTTTGGGACCTTTTGGTGGGGGTTATAATTATGATAAAATATGTGTATATTTGCCTAGTTATCCTGGTGCTGAAAAAATGTACGTCTCATTAGTATCGGTTGGATAGAAATCCCCAAATTCTATATTTTCTTTCAGAGACTTACTGCCTGAGCTGCATATTGTAACTGCAGTGACCATGACTATTTATAAGGGGTGTGATATCTTTACTTGATCCATTCAAAACCAGATAAGACTTTTCCTGTCTCTTGGTCTATGGACAATACACATCCTCTTCAGTCACCTGGGCATAAAAAGGGCTCCTTGCATTTTAATTAAGCTGCTTCACATCTCTTCGTTCATTGCATTTTACATAAAGGCAGGTTTGAGTGCTAGCTCCTATTTCCTTATGGCAAACTGGAGAGGAATATTGCCTTGAAGACAAAAATGTCCAGGAAGGATGGGAAATCTTGAAAAATTAGATTCTCAAAGCACAATCATTAACAATTCCAAAAAGAGGGAAGAGTACGAAGCATTTAAGGAAACCAGGATGGATGAACACAGAACTTAAACACATGCTAAAAAGGATGAAAGAAACGTTTATCAAATAGAAAGAGGGCGGCATATCTAAAGAAGAATATAATGCTGTCTGCAGAACCCGCAGGGCACGAATCAGATTAACTAAAGCTGACAATGAATTAAGGCTTGCAAGAGACGTCAAAAGCAATAAAAATGGATTTTGGGGATATGTCAAAAGTAAAAGAAAAGTCAAAGATGCTATAGGATTTTTACAGGATGAAAATGATGAAATGGTAAGAAAGGATGTTGAGAAGGCCAAACTTTTAAATTCCTATTTTGCATCTGTTTTTTCTCAGAAAGGAAATGTTACATCAACTGATCTTCAGTGTCCTATTAAATGAATAGAAGAATCCAGGATATCTATAAACAGAAAGATATTGAAGAAACATGTAGCTAACATAAATGAATTTACGTCTCCAGGTCCAGATGAATTACACCCCAGAGTCCTGAAGGAGATAGCAGAAGTTTTTGAACCACTCTCCATAATCTTTGAAAATTTTTGGGAGAATAGGAGAAGTCCCAGAAGAATAGAGAAGAGCAAATGTTGTTCCTATCTTCAAAAAGGGGAAGAAGTTGGACCCAGGGAACTATAGGCTAGTGAATCTGACTTCTATACCAGGAAAGATCTTTGAACAAATTATTAAACAACATGTTTGTAAGTACCTGGATAAGAATGAAGTGATTAACCAGAGTCAGCATGGGTTTGTAACTAATAAGTCATGTCAGACTAACTTAATTTCCTTCTTTGACAGAATCACAGACTGGGTGGATCTGGGAAATGCTGTAGATATACTATATCTTGACTTCAGCAAAGCATTTGACAAAGTATCTCACACCATCCTTACTGAAAAAATGACTAAGTATGGAATAGACAAGGCAACTGTTAGGTGGATTCGTAACTGGCTGAGTGATCGGACCCAAAGAGTGGTCATAAATGGTTGCAAAATCCAGTTGGAAGAATGTCTCAAGTGGGGTACCACAGGTTTCTGTCCTGGGCCCTGTATTGTTTAACATCTTTATCAATGATTTAGATGAAGGAATTGAGGGTACACTGATTAAATTTGCTGTTGAAACAAAGCTAGGAGGGATTGCTAATACTAGCGAAGAGAGAGAGAGGATTCAAAAAGATATAAACTGGAGCAGTGGGCAGCAACTAACAGAATGGTTTCTAATGGGGAAAAATGCAAAGCACTATATCTGGGCAATAAAAATGAAAAAAGCATATACAAAATGGGAGGAATAGGGCTAAGCAACAGCACATGTGAAAAAGACTTGGGTATACTAATAGATCATAAACTGAACATGAGTCAACAGTGTGATGCAGCAGCAAAAAAGGCAAATGCAATTCTGAGATGTACTAACAGAAGCATACAGTCTAGATCATGTGAAGTCATTATTGCCCTCTACTCCTCTTTTGCAAGACCTCATCTGGAATACTGTGTCCAGTTTTGGGCACCGCATTTTAAAAAAGACATTAACAAACTCTAGCAAGTTTAGAGAAGAGTGACCAAAATGGTGACCGGTCTGCAAACCATGTCCTATGAGTTACGATTACAGGATTTGGGAATATTTGGATTGCAAAAAGGAAGACTGAGAGGAGACTTAATAGCTGTCTACAAATATCTCAAGGGCTGTCACATTGTAGAAGGATCATCTTTATTCTCATTTGCACAAGGAAAGACTAGAAGCAATGGGATGAAACTGAATGGGAGGAGACACAGATTAGAAATTATAAAAAACTTTTTGACAGTTAGGGTGATCAATGAGTGGAACAGGCTGCCCACGAGAGGTGGTGAGTTCTCCTTCCATGGAAGTCTTCAAACAGAGGCTGGACAGACATATGTCTGGGATTATTTAGTGAACAAAAAAATATATATGTGGCTAAAAAGCCATGGCCAGCTCACTGATCACTGCAGGCGCACGGAGCTTCGTCTCGGATCCAGACGAGGAATTTTCAATAGAAATGGAAGGCGCTCCAGCTCCATAAAATGATGATTCTTTATTCATATAAAATATTAAAACAGTATAAATCCTTGCCTTTGTACAAATGTTGGGGTGCAGAGCACATGCAACGCGTTTCGATCGCCTTCCATAAAATGATGATTCTTTATTCATATAAAATATTAAAACAGTATAAATCCTTGCCTTTGTACAAATGTTGGGGTGCAGAGCACATGCAACGCGTTTCGATCGCTCACGAATCGTGAGTCACGATCTTAATCAATGCATGATTTAAAGGAAATGCGGTAACTTTTTTATAACACTAGTGAACCAATACTGTGAATGGTTCAGGTCACATGACTGTTATCACAGGTTTTGCAAATAGAATGACCCCACCAAGAAATACAAATGCCAAACCAACATTTAAATGACATAAAATCTCATAACAACAAAATTATTTAAAAGAAAACACAAAAGGCACAGTAAAAGGTTAGCAATAGTGATACATAATTTCGTTTTTTCTATTTAAACCACCGGGGTATCTCGTTTGTAAATTATATACCCAGAAGGCCTCCCTGGTAAGCAGGCGTCTTCTGATATCTCCCCCACGTTGTGGTAAACTAACCTTTTCTGTGCCCTGTATAGTCATATTGGATACATTTCCAGAATGGTATGTAAGAAAATGTTTTGCAACAGCTGATATATTCCTATTTGTGGCGTTACTGCTAGTAAGATCTCTTAAATGCTCTGCTATTCTCGTTTTTAACTTTCTTATGGTGCAACCAATATAGGATACATTGCAGGCAGTACAATCCACTTTATAAACCACATTACTTGTGTGGCAATTGATGAAGTCTTTAATCTGATATGTTTTAGTTTTTTCTTTATTTTGAAAAATATTTTTCGTTATCGCATTGCGACAAGTACTACACGCAGTAACGCCACATTTATAGAAACCCCTGCATTCAAGCCAAGTTCTAGAGACTGATTGTGATGGAAGAAGACTAGGAGATAAAGAGCTGCCAATAGTTGGTGCTCTTCTCGCTACCACATTAAGTCCATCTTTTAAAATTTCAGAAAGTGCATCATCTTCTCGTAAAATGGGTAACCTATTTTGTATTATCCTCTTAATTTCATTAAATTGGGTACTAAATTTGAAGCAAACATATGGCTTTTTTCTCCTTCTCTCTTGTTTTCTTTTATTTTCTAAATTAGACATTAACCCCTTCACCCCCAAGGGTGGTTTGCACGTTAATGACCAGGCCAATTTTTACAATTCTGACCACTGTCCCTTTATGAGGTTATAACTCTGGAACGCTTCAACGGATCTTGGCGATTCTGACATTGTTTTCTCGTGAAATATTGTACTTCATGATAGTGATAAAATTTATTCGATATAATTTGCGTTTATTTGTGAAAAAAATGAATATTTGGCGAAAATTTTGAAAATTTCGCAATTTTCCAACTTTGAATTTTTATGCCCTTAAATCACAGACATATGTCACGCAAAATACTTAATAAGTAACATTTCCCACATGTCTACTTTACATCAGCACAATTTTGGAACCAAAATTTTTTTTGTGACGGAGTTATAAGGGTTAAAAGTTGACCAGCAATTTCTCATTTTTACAACACCATTTTTTTTTAGGGACCACATCTCATTTGAAGTCATTTTGAGGGGTCTATATGATAGAAAATACCCAAGTGTGACACCATTCTAAAAACTGCACCCCTCAAGGTACTAAAAACCACTTTCAAGAAGTTTATTAACCCTTCAGGTGTTTCACAGAAATTTTTGGAATGTTTAAATAAAAATGAACATTTAACTTTTTTTCACAAAAAAATTATTTCAGCTCCAATTTGTTTTATTTTACCAAGGGTAACAGGAGAAAATAGACCCCAAAATTTGTTGTACAATTTGTCCTGAGTACGCTGATACCCCATATGTCGGGGTAAACCACTGTTTGGGCGCATGGCAGAGCTCGGAAGGAAAGGAGCGCCATTTGACTTTTCAATGCAAAATTGACTGGAATTGAGATGGGACGCCATGTTGCATTTGGAGAGCCCCTGATGTGCCTAAACATTGAAACCCCCCACAAGTGACACCATTTTGGAAAGTAGACCCCCTAAGGATCTTATCTAGATGTGTGGTGAGCACTTTGACCCAACAAGTGCTTCACAGAAGTTTATAATGCAGAGCCGTAAAAATAAAAAATCATATTTTTTCACAAAAATGATCTTTTTGCCCCCAATTTTTTATTTTCCCAAGGGTAAGAGAAGAAATTGGACCACAAAAATTGTTGTGCAATTTGTCCTGAGTACGCTGATACCCCATATGTGGGTGTAAACCATTGTTTGGGCGCAGGGCAGAGCTCGGAAGGGAAGGAGCGCCATTTGACTTTTCAATGCAAAATTGACTGGAATTGAGATGGGACACCATGTTGCGTTTGGGGAGCCCCTGATGTGCCTAAACATTGAAACCCCCCACAAGTGACACCATTTTGGAAAGTAGACCCCTTAAGGAACTTATCTAGATGTGTGGTAAGCACTTTGACCCAACAAGTGCTTCACAGAAGTTTATAATGCAGAGCCGTAAAAATAAAAAATCATATTTTTTCACAAAAATGATCTTTTCGCCCCCATTTTTTTATTTCCCCAAGGGTAAGAGAAGAAATTAGACCACAAAAGTTGTGCAATTTGTCCTGAGTACGACGATACCCCATATGTGGGGGTAAACCACTGTTTGGGCGCATAGCAGAGCTCGGAAGGGAAGGAGCGCTATTTTACTTTTCAATGCAAAATTGACTGGAATTAAGATGGGATGCCATGTTGCGTTTGGAGAGCCCCTGATGTGCCTAAACATTAAAAACCCCCACAAGTGACACCATTTTGGAAAGTAGACCCCCTAAGGAACTTATCTAGATGTGTTTTGAGAGCTTTGAACCCCCAAGTGTTTCACTACAGTTTATAACGCAGAGCCGTGAAAATAAAAATTATTTTTTTGTTCACAAAAATGATTTTTTAGCCCCCAGTTTTGTATTTTCACAAGGGTATCAGGATAAATTGGACCCCAAAAGTTGTTGTGCAATTTGTCCTGAGTATGCTGATACCCCATATGTGGGGGGGAACCACTGTTTGGGCGCATGACAGAGCTCGGAAGGGAAGGAGCGCCATTTGGAATGCAGACTTAAATGGATAGGTCTGCAGGCGTCACGTTGCATTTGCAGAGCCCCTGATGTACCCAAACAGTACAAACCCCCCACAAGTGACCCCATATTGGAAACTAGACCCCCTAAGGAACTTATCTAGATGTGTTGTGAGAACTTTGAACCCCCAAGTGTTTCACTACAGTTTATAACGCAGAGCCGTGAAAATAAAAATTCTTTTTTTTTTCACAAAAATGATTTTTAGCCCCCATTTTTGTATTTTCACAAGGGTATCAGGATAAATTGGACCCCAAAATTTGTTGTCCAATTTGTCCTGAGTACGCTGATACCCCATATGGGGGGGGAACCACTGTTTGGGCGCATGACAGAGCTCGGAAGGGAAGGAGCGCCATTTGGAATGCAGACTTAAATGGATTGGTCTGCAGGCGTCACGTTGCATTTGCAGAGCCCCTGATGTACCCAAACAGTACAAACCCCCCACAAGTGACCCCATATTGGAAACTAGACCCCCCCAAGGAACTTATCTAGATGTGTTGTGAGAACTTTGAACCCCCAAGTGTTTCACTACAGTTTACAACGCAGAGCCGTGAAAATAAAAAATCTTTTTTTTCCCACAAAACTTATTTTTTGGCCCCCAGTTTTGTATTTTCCCAAGGGTAGCAGGAGAAATTGGACCCCAAAAGATGATGTTCAATTTGTCCTGAGTACGCTGATACCCCATATGTTGGGGTAAACCCCTGTTTGGGCACACGGGAGAGCTCTGAAGGGAAGGAGCACTGTTTTCCTTTTTCAACGCAGAATTGGCTGGAATTCAGATCGGATGCCATGTCCCGTTTGGAGAGCCCCTGATGTGCCTAAACAGTGGAAACCCCCCAATTATAACTGAAACCCTAATCCAAACACACCCCTTACCCTAATCCCAACAGTAACCCTAACCACTCCTCTAACCCAGACACACCAACCCTATTCCCAACCATAAATGTAATCCAAACCCTAACCCTATCTTTATCCCCAACCATAACTGTAGCCCCAACCCTAGCCCCAACTCTAGCCTTAACCCTAGCAATAACCCTAGCCCTATCACTAGCCCTAACACTAGCCGTAACACTAGCCCTAACCCTAGCCCTAACCCTAACCCTAGCCCTAACCCTAGCCCTAACCCTAGCCCTAAGCCTAGCCCTAACCCTAACCCTAGCCCCAACCCTAGCCCTAACCCTAGCCCTAACCCTAGCCCCAACCCTAGCCCTAACCCTAGCCCTAACCCTAGCCCTAACCCTAACCCTAGCCCTAACCCTTGCCCTAACCCTATCCCTAACCCTAGCCCTAACTCTAGTCCTAACTCTAGCCCTAACCCTAAAGGCCCCATCTCACTTAGCGACGCTAAAGCGATCCCGACAACGATACGACCTGTCAGGGATCGTTGCTGCGTCGCTATGTGGTCGCTGGTGAGATGTCAAACAGTGAGATCTTCCCAACGATCGCTGCTGCGATCTCGCTGTTTGACATCTCACCAGCGACCTGTAGCGACCTGTACAACGATGTCACATGGGAGCTATTATGACGATTCAGTGTCTGAGTCGTCAACGAGGTCGTTGGTAAGGTGTCAAACACAGCGATGTGTGCTACCCAGTGGGACCTCAACGATCAAAAAAAGGTCCAGGCCATTTCGACACGACCAGCGATCTCACAGCAGGGGCCTGGTCGCTGCTACGTGTCACACATAGCGAGATCGCTACTGAGGTCGCTGTTGCGTCACAAAACTTGTGACTCAGCAGCGATCTCGCTAGCGATCTCGCTTAGTGAGACGGGGGCTTAACCCTAACCCTAATGGGAAAATGGAAATAAATACATTTTTTTATTTTCCCTAACTAAGGGGGTGATGAAGGGGGGTTTGATTTACTTTTATAGAGGGTTTTTTAGCGGATTTTTATGATTGGCAGCCGTCACACACTGAAAGACGCTTTTCATTGCAAAAAATATTTTTTGCGTTACCACATTTTGAGAGCTGTAATTTTTCCATATTTGAGTCTACAGAGTCATGTGAGATCTTGTTTTTTGCGGGACGAGTTGACGTTTTTATTGGTTACATTTTCGGACACGAGACATTTTTTGATCGCTTTTTATTCCGATTTTTGTGAGGTAGAGTGATCAAAAACCAGCTATTCATGAATTTCTTTTGGGGGAGGCGTTTATACCGTTCCGCGTTTGGTAAAATTGATAAAGCAGTTTTATTCGTCGGGTCAGTACGATTACAGCGATACCTCATTTATATCATTTTCTTTATGTTTTGGCGCTTTTATATGATAAAAACTATTTTATAGAAAAAATAATTATTTTGGTATCGCTTTATTCTCAGGACTATAACTTTTTAATTTTTTGCTGATGATGCTGTATGGCGGCTCGTTTTTTGCGGGACAAGATGACGTTTTCAGCGGTACCATGGTTATTTATATCAGTCTTTTTGATCGCGTGTTATTCCACTTTTTGTTCGGCGGTATGATAATAAAGCGTTGTTTTTTGCCTCGTTTTTTTTTTTTTTTTTCTTACGGTGTTTACTGAAGGGGTTAACTAGTAGTGCAGTTTTATAGGTTGGGTCGTTACGGACACGGCGATACTAAATATGTGTACTTTTATAGTTTTTTTTATTTTATTTAGCTAAAGAAATATATTTATGGGAATAATATATATATATTTTTTTCTTTATTAAGGATATTTTTTTAATTTTTTTTTTTACACACGTGGGGATTTTTTTTTAAACTTTTTTACTTTGTCCCAGGGGGGGACATTACAGATCATTGATCTGACAGTGTGCACAGCACTCTGTCAGATCGACGATCTGCTGTGCAGGGCTGCAGGCTTACCAGCACCTGCTCTGAGCAGGCACTCGGTAAGCCACCTCCCTCCCTGCAGGACCCGGATGCCGCGGCCATCTTGGATCCGGGACCTGCGGCGAGGAGGGAGGTAGGAGACCCTCGGAGCAACGCGATCACATCGCGTTGCTCCGGGGGTCTCAGGGAAGCCCGCAGGGAGCCCCCTCCCTGCGCGATGCTTCCCTATACCGCCGGTACACCGCGATCATGTTTGATCGTGGTGTGCTGGGGGTTAATGTGCCGGGGGCGGTCCGTGACCGCTCCTGGCACATAGTGCCGGATGTCAGCTGCGATAGTCAGCTGACACCCGGCCGCGATCGGCCGCACTCCCCCCGTGAGCGCGGCCGATCGGCTATGACGTACTATCCCGTCGAGGGTCAGATAGGCCCAGGTCACCTCGACGGGATAGTACATCTAAGGTCACAGAGGGGTTAACAGACTGTCCCTAGATTTATTGCTCACTATTTTGCATGCTCTCTCTAAAGACCAGTTTGGATATTTTCTTTCTTTTAATCTGGCTTCTAGACACTCAAATTCGTTATCCCTACATTTTGCCTCACTACAATTTCTCTTGAGTCTTGTATACTCACCCACTGGAATGAATTTGGTAGTATGTCTTGGGTGGCTACTTTTTGCATGTAACACGGTGTTCCCACTAAGGGGTTTAACATGCGTTTTACTTTTGATGATTTCATTTTCAGACCCTATGAGAACCAAATCCAAGAAAGATATTTCATTATGATTCCATTTGTGGGTAAATTTTATCCCATACTCATTAGCATTGATGTATTCAATGAAGTCTGGTACGGCAGACACATCACCCCCCAAAAAAACGATCGAAACGCGTTGCATGTGCTCTGCACCCCAACATTTGTACAAAGGCAAGGATTTATACTGTTTTAATATTTTGTATGAATAAAGAATCATCATTTTATGGAGCTGGAGCGCCTTCCATTTCTATGATTATTTAGTGAATCCTGCTTTGAACAGGGGGTTGGACCAGATGACCCAGGAGGTCCCTTCCAACTCTACCATTCTATGATTCTATAATTCTAGGAAAGAAAAATAGGGAGTGGGGATATGAGGGACCTCAAGGATTTTTAATATTGAAATATTTAATATTTTCTATGACACAAAGGAATGAAGATTTTGGGTAGAGTCATAGTAGCCCTTGGAGTGGACTGGCTTCGCTACTGTAGCAAGTCAGAGCGTGCTGCCCCTGGATTGCTGCCAGCTTTGGGATCTCAGAATATACTTGTCTAGTATTTCACCTGACTCTTACTATACTCAGGTGATCTTTAATAAAACCTGTGGCTTTTTTGTCACCAAAAATAATGTGTTGTGTATTTTATTTTATTGGGCTATGTAGGTTGGCTCATGTGCTAATAAATGAGGGTCCATCCAATATCCCGAAGTCATGAGTATACTGGTCTTGTTTCCACTGTGCCTTTCTTGCTTGCTGCACCAAGGATTGGGGCCCGTGTGCCCACTCGAACCTGGAGCTTGGTGGGTTCCCCCCCCCACAAGTGAGCTTGAACACTAGTACAATACTTTTGTCACTAATCACAATTTTCTTTTATATATATTTAAAAGAATTAGAAAACCATGTATCATGTCCTCTACACTTCATAAAGTTTTTGTATAAAACATATTATTGGTATTAGAGATTAGCAAACTGATTTGATGTGAAATTTAGTTCACGCAAATTTTATGAAATTTGTAGTTCCTAACGAATTCGAACAATTTGGCTGCCATCACACTAGCATTATTTGGTCAGTATTTTACATCAGTATTTGTAAGCCAAAACCAGGAGTGGAACAAATAGAGGAAAAGTATAACAGAAACACGTCACCACTTCTGCATTTATCACCCACTCCTGGTTTTGGCTTACAAATACTGATATAAAATACTGACCAAATACTGCTAGTGTGACGGCAGCCTTTGAGATTCAATTTGTGGAAATCTTCACTAAAAAATGCCCATCTACCCTTTTATACACTGCAGTAGATTGCTTCAGATGCAAACGCACACATAACTTCAGGCTCCACTGCATGGGCTTCCCTATAACATCTTCCAGCTGCCACATGGTAGCAGCAAGTCACAGAAGAAAAAAATCTGAAATTAGTTTCAGAGACGATGTGCTTGCTTGTCAGAAATGACTGTTTTGAGGATTTTTCTTGTCCAATGCTTTTTTTGTAGAGGGTGGAATAATTGTTTTTTAAAAAATACAAGAGAAAATGTACCAAAATCCTGACAGTTACCTGTGCATGTCTGTCTCATACAATGTGAATATTGCAACAATTTTTCTAAAATGTTTTTTGCAAGTAAAATTTTACATCCATACGTTCAACACAAATAGAGTGTCTTGTTGTTGGTTCCGGCTATTTGAATGTGAACGTACGTTACCTAGCATTTTTTATTTTGTCATTTTTGGTAAGGAGTTGACATTACTGGAGTCAACTGCCACATTTTATTTTTTGTACGTGTACCTACCTAGCATTTCTTGTTACATCTTTTTTGACAATAGCTGGATAATTTGAGGTGGAAAGGATTGTCAAAAATTGATTATAGAATTGTACAAAATGTACGGGAAGAGAAAATCTGGCAATTGCAATTGATGGGGTAGTATGAAAACCCCATACTGCAGCTAACAATGTGGGCACCAACAACAGCAGTGGAAGCACCAGTACTATGAGCAGCATCTGGTGTCTGGGCAGTAGTACTACCAAATAGAGTTGAGCGACTTTCATTTTTTTAAGATCGAGTCGGGTTTTGTGAAACCCGATTTTGTCCAGAGTCGAGTCGAGTGCAGTCGGCCGATTATCGCTAAAAGTCGGGGATCGACCGAAACACGAAACCCAATGCAAGTCAATGGGGAAGCATAGTCGGCAGTGAGTGGAGGCCAGGAAAACACCTACAGTGCCCATTTTAATGCCAAAAACATCCATTCTTGTTTCTGAAGCTTGTCAATCTTAATTAACTTTATAATAATAGTTGGGCATAGGGAATTGGGGGTCATTTGGCAAAAGTTGTGGGGGGAGTAGGGCCGGCTCAAGTTTTTCGTGGGCCCAGGAAATGCGGACTACGTCACGGCGGTGTTGCAGGGAAAGGTAAGTATTTCAACGTTGCAAGTGCTGTGATCCTGAGCAAGCAGGGGGGGCCCACTCGTTCGCATTGGCACTGGCACAGGGCCCCTCAAAGTACAGCGATGTGTGTTTGCATGGCGGGGGCGCCTCCCACCAGCAGCGACACTTTTGCGTACTCTGAGGGGCCCTGTGCCAGTGACGTCGCCAACGAGTATGCCCCCCCACCTGATGAAGGAACCTGCACTTTCATCTGCACCTTCCTCTCTGTCCCTGTGTAAGGTGGTATAACATGCGGGAAGGGGAACCTTACTTTCAGCAGGGTCAGATTCTGGCTGTGTAGAGTATAAGGGGAATGTAGTGGTCTAGGTCAATGTACCAGCAGACTCATCTAGCAGTGGCTGGGCAATGGGCAGGATGAGGAGGAAACAGATATAGGGCCAAAGAATAAAGTAGGCTAAATGCAGTTCAAAATTGGTAACAGGACTAAACAGGCGGCATTGCTTTGTTCAGTGGAGTAGCAAACCCAAGAGCAGCAGACACTGTTTCAAGGGCATAACCACACTAGTAGGCCAAATGCAGTTTAATATCTGATAGTATAGGGCGAAAGCCAGAATGTGGAAGCTCAGCTTTGTTCAGTTGAGGACAACACCAGGCAGGGGCAGACAGACACCTTTAGTAGGCCGGAACAGCCAATTGCATTTTTAAAAATGGTAATTTGGAACTGAAGGTTGAAGCTCAGCTTTATTCAGTTGAGGACAACACCAGGCAGGGGCAGACAGACACCTTTAGTAGGCCGGAACAGCCAATGGCATTTTTAAAAATGGTAATTTGGAACTGAAGGTTGAAGCTCAGCTTTATTCAGTTGAGGACAACACCAGGCAGGGGCAGACATTCACCTTTAGTAGGCCGGAACAGCCAATTGCATTTTTAAAAATGGTAATTTGGAACAGAAGGTTGAGGCTCAGCTTTATTCAGTTGAGGACAACACCAGGCAGGGGCAGACAGACACCTTTAGTAGGCCGGAACAGCCAATTGCATTTTTAAAAATGGTAATTTGGAACAGAAGGTTGAAGCTCAGCTTTATTCAGTTGAGGACAACACCAGGCAGGGGCAGACAGACACCTTTAGTAGGCCGGAACAGCCAATTTTTTAAAAAAACAGCAGTTAGTAAGAGGCAGAAGGTAGAAGCTCAGCTTTATTCAGTTGAGGACAACACCAGGCAGGGGCAGACAGACACCTTTAGTAGGCCGGAACAGCCAATTGCATTTTTAAAAATGGTAATTTGGAACAGAAGGTTGAAGCTCAGCTTTATTCAGTTGAGGACAACACCAGGCAGGGGCAGACAGACACCTTTAGTAGGCCGGAACAGCCAATTTTTTAAAAAAACAGCAGTTAGTAAGAGGCAGAAGGTAGAAGCTCAGCTTTATTCAGTTGAGGACAACACCAGGCAGGGGCAGACAGACACCTTTAGTAGGCCGGAACAGCCAATTGCATTTTTAAAAATGGTAATTTGGAACAGAAGGTTGAAGCTCAGCTTTATTCAGTTGAGGACAACACCAGGCAGGGGCAGATAGACACCTTTAGTAGGCCGGAACAGCCAATGGCATTTTTAAAAATGGTAATTTGGAACTGAAGGTTGAAGCTCAGCTTTATTCAGTTGAGGACAACACCAGGCAGGGGCAGACATTCACCTTTAGTAGGCCGGAACAGCCAATTGCATTTTTAAAAATGGTAATTTGGAACAGAAGGTTGAAGCTCAGCTTTATTCAGTTGAGGACAACACCAGGCAGGGGCAGACAGACACCTTTAGTAGGCCGGAACAGCCAATTGCATTTTTAAAAATGGTAATTTGGAACAGAAGGTTGAAGCTCAGCTTTATTCAGTTGAGGACAACACCAGGCAGGGGCAGACAGACACCTTTAGTAGGCCGGAACAGCCAATTTTGTAAAAAAACAGCAGTTAGTAAGAGGCAGAAGGTAGAAGCTCAGCTTTATTCAGTTGAGGACAACACCAGGCAGGGGCAGACAGACACCTTTAGTAGGCCGGAACAGCCAATTGCATTTTTAAAAATGGTAATTTGGAACAGAAGGTTGAAGCTCAGCTTTATTCAGTTGAGGACAACACCAGGCAGGGGCAGACAGACACCTTTAGTAGGCCGGAACAGCCAATTGCATTTTTAAAAATGGTAATTTGGAACAGAAGGTTGAAGCTCAGCTTTATTTAGTTGAGGACAACACCAGGCAGGGGCAGACAGACACCTTTAGTAGGCCGGAACAGCCAATTGCATTTTTAAAAATGGTAATTTGGAACAGAAGGTTGAAGCTCAGCTTTATTCAGTTGAGGACAACACCAGGCAGGGGCAGACAGACACCTTTAGTAGGCCGGAACAGCCAATTTTTTTAAAAAACAGCAGTTAGTAAGAGGCAGAAGGTAGAAGCTCAGCTTTATTCAGTTGAGGACAACACCAGGCAGGGGCAGACAGACACCTTTAGTAGGCCGGAACAGCCAATTGCATTTTTAAAAATGGTAATTTGGAACAGAAGGTTGAAGCTCAGCTTTATTCAGTTGAGGACAACACCAGGCAGGGGCAGACAGACACCTTTAGTAGGCCGGAACAGCCAATTTTTTAAAAAAACAGCAGTTAGTAAGAGGCAGAAGGTAGAAGCTCAGCTTTATTCAGTTGAGGACAACACCAGGCAGGGGCAGACAGACACCTTTAGTAGGCCGGAACAGCCAATTGCATTTTTAAAAATGGTAATTTGGAACAGAAGGTTGAAGCTCAGCTTTATTCAGTTGAGGACAACACCAGGCAGGGGCAGACAGACACCTTTAGTAGGCCGGAACAGCCAATTGCATTTTTAAAAATGGTAATTTGGAACAGAAGGTTGAAGCTCAGCTTTATTCAGTTGAGGACAACACCAGGCAGGGGCAGACAGACACCTTTAGTAGGCCGGAACAGCCAATTTTGTAAAAAAACAGCAGTTAGTAAGAGGCAGAAGGTAGAAGCTCAGCTTTATTCAGTTGAGGACAACACCAGGCAGGGGCAGACAGACACCTTTAGTAGGCCGGAACAGCCAATTGCATTTTTAAAAATGGTAATTTGGAACAGAAGGTTGAAGCTCAGCTTTATTCAGTTGAGGACAACACCAGGCAGGGGCAGACAGACACCTTTAGTAGGCCGGAACAGCCAATTGCATTTTTAAAAATGGTAATTTGGAACAGAAGGTTGAAGCTCAGCTTTATTCAGTTGAGGACAACACCAGGCAGGGGCAGACAGACACCTTTAGTAGGCCGGAACAGCCAATTGCATTTTTAAAAATGGTAATTTGGAACAGAAGGTTGAAGCTCAGCTTTATTCAGTTGAGGACAACACCAGGCAGGGGCAGACAGACACCTTTAGTAGGCCGGAACAGCCAATTTTTTTAAAAAACAGCAGTTAGTAAGAGGCAGAAGGTAGAAGCTCAGCTTTATTCAGTTGAGGACAACACCAGGCAGGGGCAGACAGACACCTTTAGTAGGCCGGAACAGCCAATTGCATTTTTAAAAATGGTAATTTGGAACAGAAGGTTGAAGCTCAGCTTTATTCAGTTGAGGACAACACCAGGCAGGGGCAGACAGACACCTTTAGTAGGCCGGAACAGCCAATTTTTTAAAAAAACAGCAGTTAGTAAGAGGCAGAAGGTAGAAGCTCAGCTTTATTCAGTTGAGGACAACACCAGGCAGGGGCAGACAGACACCTTTAGTAGGCCGGAACAGCCAATTGCATTTTTAAAAATGGTAATTTGGAACAGAAGGTTGAAGCTCAGCTTTATTCAGTTGAGGACAACACCAGGCAGGGGCAGACAGACACCTTTAGTAGGCCGGAACAGCCAATTGCATTTTTAAAAATGGTAATTTGGAACTGAAGGTTGAAGCTCAGCTTTATTCAGTTGAGGACAACACCAGGCAGGGGCAGACATTCACCTTTAGTAGGCCGGAACAGCCAATTGCATTTTTAAAAATGGTAATTTGGAACAGAAGGTTGAAGCTCAGCTTTATTCAGTTGAGGACAACACCAGGCAGGGGCAGACAGACACCTTTAGTAGGCCGGAACAGCCAATTGCATTTTTAAAAATGGTAATTTGGAACTGAAGGTTGAAGCTCAGCTTTATTCAGTTGAGGACAACACCAGGCAGGGGCAGACATTCACCTTTAGTAGGCCGGAACAGCCAATTGCATTTTTAAAAATGGTAATTTGGAACAGAAGGTTGAAGCTCAGCTTTATTCAGTTGAGGACAACACCAGGCAGGGGCAGACAGACACCTTTAGTAGGCCGGAACAGCCAATTGCATTTTTAAAAATGGTAATTTGGAACAGAAGGTTGAAGCTCAGCTTTATTCAGTTGAGGACAACACCAGGCAGGGGCAGACAGACACCTTTAGTAGGCCGGAACAGCCAATTGCTTTTTTAAAAATGGTAATTTGGAACTGAAGGTTGAAGCTCAGCTTTATTCAGTTGCAGCTTCTTGGCAATAATATAAAGAAGACGAGACAGGACAACACTCGTTGGATGCCATATCTGTGTTTTCACTGGAAAAAAAAACTGTCAGTTAACTACTTGTAGGAGAAAGTTTTTGTAGCTGGAGGCCACTTTTTGTATTGTACCAGTTTTCTGTTGTATGTTTGGAACTGAAGGTTGAAGCTCAGCTTTATTCAGTTGAGGACAACACCAGGCAGGGGCAGACACCTTTAGAAGGACGGAACAGCCAATTTTTTTAAAAACAGCAGTTAATCAGAGCCAGAAGGTAGAAGCTCAGCTTTATTCAGTTGAGGACAACTTGAATTAGGGACTGCAGACAGACTTTGCAGGCTGTCCCCTGTGTGGACCATGCATCCAATACATTAACCCATTTAGCCACAAAGGACACGTAACCTTCCGTGGCCAGGCCTACAGGTCCATGTGTCTGTTGTCAGGTATACCTTTGGACTGACAAATTGACAGAATGCAAGGACAATGCGGTCTTTAACATGCAGGTGGAGGGGTGGGATGGCTTTTCTCGCAAAAGAATTGTCAACTGGGTAGCTCATAGCGTGGTATATCGTAGTTCATCCTGGCTTTATTAATATTAAATTAAATAAAAAAATAGGCTCTAGGCACTTTATTATTGGTTCCAGGGGTACACGGGCAGCAGTGGTCAGGTGAGTGGAGGCCTAGTGGAAGGAGGGACCTTAGACAGGCTTCGAAGGCCTAACATAATAAAATGGGCTGGCGGTAGGCACTTTATTATTGGTTCCAGGGGTACACGGGCAGCAGTGGTCTGGTCAGTGGAGGCCTAGTGGAAGGAGGGACCGCAGACAGGCTTCAAAGGCCTAACATAATAAAATGGGCTGGCTGTAGGCACTTTATTATTGGTTCCAGGGGTACACGGGCAGCAGTGGTCAGGTGAGTGGAGGCCTAGTGGAAGGAGGGACCGCAGACAGGCTTCGAAGGCCTAACACAATAAAATGGGCTGGCTGTAGGCACTTTAAAATTGGTTCCAGGGGTACACGGGCAGCAGTGGTCTGGTCAGTGGAGGCCTAGTGGAAGGAGGGACCGCAGACAGGCTTCGAAGGCCTAACACAATAAAATGGGCTGGCTGTAGGCACTTTAAAATTGGTTCCAGGGGTACACGGGCAGCAGTGGTCTGGTCAGTGGAGGCCTAGTGGAAGGAGGGACCGCAGACAGGCTTCGAAGGCCTAAAATAACAAACAATAGGCTCATGGCAGTTTTACAGCGGTTACATGGATACACGGGCAGCTTGGTGGTGAGTGGAGGAGTATTTAAAGTAGGGACCGCAGACAGGCTATCAAAGGCCTAAAATAACAAACAATAGGCTCATGGCATTTTTACAGCGGTTACATGGATACACGGGCAGCTTGGTGGTGAGTGGAGGAGTATTTAAAGTAGGGACCGCAGACAGGCTATCAAAGGCCTAAAATAACAAACAATAGGCTCATGGCAGTTTTACAGCGGTTACATGGATACACGGGCAGGCAGCTTGGTGGTCAGTGGAGGAGTATTTAAAGTAGGGACCGCAGACAGGCTATCAAAGGCCTAAAATAACAAACAATAGGCTTATGGCAGTTTTACAGCGGTTACATGGATACACGGGCAGCTTGGTGGTGAGTGGAGGAGTATTTAAAGTAGGGACCGCAGACAGGCTATCAAAGGCCTAAAATAACAAACAATAGGCTCATGGCAGCTTTACAGCGGTTACATGGATACACAGGCAGCTTGGTGGTGAGTGGAGGAGTATTTAAAGTAGGGACCGCAGACAGGCTATCAAAGGCCTAAAATAACAAACAATAGGCTCATGGCAGTTTTACAGCGGTTACATGGATACACGGGCAGGCAGCTTGGTGGTGAGTGGAGGAGTATTTAAAGTAGGGACCGCAGACAGGCTATCAAAGGCCTAAAATAACAAACAATAGGCTCATGGCAGCTTTACAGCGGTTACATGGATACACGGGCAGCTTGGTGGTGAGTGGAGGAGTATTTAAAGTAGGGACCGCAGACAGGCTATCAAAGGCCTAAAATAACAAACAATAGGCTCATGGCAGCTTTACAGCGGTTACATGGATACACAGGCAGCTTGGTGGTGAGTGGAGGAGTATTTAAAGTAGGGACCGCAGACAGGCTATCAAAGGCCTAAAATAACAAACAATAGGCTCATGGCAGTTTTACAGCGGTTACATGGATACACGGGCAGGCAGCTTGGTGGTCAGTGGAGGAGTATTTAAAGTAGGGACCGCAGACAGGCTATCAAAGGCCTAAAATAACAAACAATAGGCTCATGGCAGCTTTACAGCGGTTACATGGATACACAGGCAGCTTGGTGGTGAGTGGAGGAGTATTTAAAGTAGGGACCGCAGACAGGCTATCAAAGGCCTAAAATAACAAACAATAGGCTCATGGCAGCTTTACAGCGGTTACATGGATACACAGGCAGCTTGGTGGTGAGTGGAGGAGTATTTAAAGTAGGGACCGCAGACAGGCTATCAAAGGCCTAAAATAACAAACAATAGGCTCATGGCAGCTTTACAGCGGTTACATGGATACACGGGCAGGCAGCTGGTGATGAGTGGAGGAGTATTTAAAGTAGGGACCGCAGACAGGCTATCAAAGGCCTAAAATAACAAACAATTGGCTCATGGCAGCTTTACAGCGGTTACATGGATACACAGGCAGCTTGGTGGTGAGTGGAGGAGTAGTGCAAGGAGTGTCTGTCCCAGTACTCCCAAAATATAAATAGATGTTAATGTCTCGCAAAACAACCAAAACAAAAAAAAAGGTGGCATACTTAGGTACAGGGGTGGGCTCATCTACTGAGTTTCTGACATAGTAATTTGGCAGTAACTATTTAATGGTGCCAATATAGGACACAGACACAGACTACTTTAAGTTGCATCATAGATGTCTACAAATTTGTATTGTCAGTGCCAGACATTGAATGATGTCAGCGAATAGACTAAAGATTGGTGGAGCTGTGCGACATAATTTTGGACGTGGTAGAGCACATTTTGAGCTGGGGTAGGGGGGAACTCTCTTGAGGCCGGCGGGACCGCCCCAGGGCCCCTCATGTTACAACGGTGTGTCTGACGTTGGGTGCGCACCACCACCGCCAGAGACACTACATTGTACTATGAGGGACCCAGTAGCAATGCCGTCAACCAAAAGCGAGCACACCCACCTCTTCAGACAAACAGCAGTCTCACGGGTGCTTGCGCCAAGTCGCGATACCACGGCCCCGTGTGGGGAGTTTTGCCATTTAGGGAGGTGTAAACATGTCGTATGCTGTACAATCAGCTGCAGCAAATTAGACATTAGAAAAGTAATTCACAGGCAAGAGCTTTTCATAGGAAAGCTAGGTGTCGGCCGGGCAAGGTGGGGCAAAAGATTTCGAAATCCAGTTGTGGTTCATTTTAATGAATGTTAGATCGTCAACATTTTGGGTAGCCAGACGAGTCCTTTTTTCGGTTAATATTGAACCTGCAGCACTGAATACTCTTTCTGATAGGACACTTGCTGCCGGGCAAGCAAGCTCCTGCAATGCATATTCTGCCAATTCTGGCCAGGTGTCTAATTTGGAGGCCCAGTAATCAAATGGGAATGACGGTTGAGGGAGAACATCGATAAGGGATGAAAAATAGTTAGTAACCATACTGGACAAATGTTGTCTCCTGTCACTTTCAATTGATGCAGCAGTACCTGTCCTGTCTGCGGTCATAGCAAAATCACTCCACAACCTGGTCAGAAAACCCCTCTGTCCAACGCCACTTCTGATGTGTGCACCCCTAACACTCCTAGTCTGCTGCCCCCTGGAGCTCGTGTGAGAACGATCACGTGCGCTGTGTGCTGGGAATGCCTGAAGCAAACGGTCAACAAGAGTTGATTGTTTGGTTGCTAATATTAGTTCCAAGTTCTCATGTGGCATAATATTTTGCAATTTGCCTTTATAGCGTGGATCAAGGAGGCAGGCCAACCAGTAATCGTCATCGTTCATCATTTTCGTAATGCGTGTGTCCCTTTTTAGGATACGTAAGGCATAATCCGCCATGTGGGCCAAAGTTCCAGTTGTCAAATCTCCGGTTGTGATTGGTTGAGGGGCAGTTGCAGGCAAATCTACGTCACTTGTGTCCCTCAAAAAACCAGAACCCGGCCGTGACACGCAACCAATTTCCTGTGCCCCCGGGAAAGGTTCGGCATTAAAAATATACTCATCCCCATCATCCTCCTCGTCCTCCACCTCCTCTTCGCCCGCTACCTCGTCCTGTACACTGCCCTGACCAGACAATGGCTGACTGTCATCAAGGCTTTCCTCTTCCTCTGGTGCAGACGCCTGCTCCTTTATGTGCGTCAAACTTTGCATCAGCAGACGCATTAGGGGGATGCTCATGCTTATTACGGCGTTGTCTGCACTAACCAGCCGTGTGCATTCCTCAAAACACTGAAGGACTTGACACATGTCTTGTATCTTAGACCACTGCACACCTGACAACTCCATGTCTGCCATCCTACTGCCTGCCCGTGTATCCTCCCACAAATAAATAACAGCACGCCTCTGTTCGCACAGTCTCTGAAGCATGTGCAGTGTTGAGTTCCACCTTGTTGCAACGTCTATGATTAGGCGATGCTGGGGAAGGTTCAAAGACCGCTGATAGGTCTGCATACGGCTGGCGTGTACAGGCGAACGTCGGATATGTGAGCAAAGTGCACGCACTTTGAGGAGCAGGTCGGAGAACCCAGGATAAGTTTTCAATAAGCACTGCACCACCAGGTTTAAGGTGTGAGCCAGGCAAGGAATGTGTTTCAGTTGGGAAAGGGAGATGGCAGCCATGAAATTCCTTCCGTTATCACTCACTACCTTGCCTGCCTCAAGATCTACTGTGCCCAGCCACGACTGCGTTTCTTGTTGCAAGAACTCGGATAGAACTTCCGCGGTGTGTCTGTTGTCGCCCAAACACTTCATAGCCAATACAGCCTGCTGACGCTTGGCAGTAGCTGGCCCATAATGGGACAACTGGTGTGCAACAGTGTCATCTGCCGATGGAGTGGTTGGCAGACTGCGTTCTGTGGAAGAGCTGTAGCTTCTGCAGGAGGACGAGGAGGAGGAGGAGGAGGGGGTGCGAACGCCTACAGCCAACTGTTTCCTAGACCGTGGGCTAGGCACAACTGTCCCTAAATTGATGTCGCCTGTGGACCCTGCATCCACCACATTCACCCAGTGTGCCGTGATGGACACATAACGTCCCTGGCCATGCCTACTGGTCCATGCATCTGTAGTCAGGTGCACCTTTGTACTCACAGATTGCCTGAGTGCATGGACGATGCGCTGTTTAACATGCTGGTGCAGGGCTGGGATGGCTTTTCTGGAAAAAAAGTGTCGACTGGGTAGCTCATATCGTGGTTCAGCGTACTCCATCAGGGCTTTGAAAGCTTCGCTTTCAACTAACCGGTAGGGCATCATCTCTAACGAGATTAGTCTAGCTATGTGGGCGTTAAAACCCTGTGTACGCGGATGCGAGGATAAGTACTTCCTTTTTCTAACCAGAGTCTCATGTAGGGTGAGCTGGACTGGAGAGCTGGAGATCGTGGAACTTTCGGGTGTGCCGGTGTACATGGCAGACTGAGAGACGGTTGGAGACGGTATTGTTTCTGCCGGTGCCCTAGATGCAATATTTCCTCCTACAAAACTGGTGGTTCCCTGACCCTGACTGCTTTTGGCTGGCAAAGAAACCTGCACAGATACTGCCGGTGGTGCGGAAAATGGTGGCCTTACAGTGACGGAAGGGATGTTGCGTTGCTGACTAGCTTCATTGGCCGAGGGTGCTACAACCTTAAGGGACGTTTGGTAGTTAGTCCAGGCTTGAAAATGCATGGTGGTTAAGTGTCTATGCATGCAACTAGTATTTAGACTTTTCAAATTCTGACCTCTGCTTAAGCTAGTTGAACATTTTTGACAGATGACTTTGCGCTGATCAGTTGGATGTTGTTTAAAAAAATGCCAGACTGCACTCTTCCTAGACTCGGATCCCTTTTCAGGGATTGCAGACTGAGCTTTAACCGGATGGCCACGCTGTCCTCCAACAGGTTTTGGCTTTGACACGCGTTTTGGGCCAGATATGGGCCCGGCAGATGGAACCTGTTGCGATGTTGATGCCTGCTGCGGCCCCTCCTCCACCTCCGCTTCTGAACTACTGCCGCCTGCACCCTGTTCCCCCAATGGCTGCCAATCGGGGTCAATAACTGGGTCATCTATTACCTCCTCTTCGAGCTCGTGTGCAACTTCGTCTGTGTCACTGTGTCGGTCGGTGGTATAGCGTTCGTGGCGGGGCAACATAGTCTCATCAGGGTCTGATTGTGGATCTGTACCCTGAGAGGGCAATGTGGTGGTCTGAGTCAAAGGAGCAGCATAGTACTCTGGCTGTGGCTGTGCATCAGTGCACTCCATGTCAGAATATACTTGTAATGGGCATGGCCTGTTAAATGTTTCACTTTCTAAGCCAGGGACGGTATGTGTAAAGAGCTCCATGGAGTGACCCGTTGTGTCGCCTGCTGCATCCTTCTCTCTTGTTGTAGTTTTTGCTGAGGAGGACAAGGAAGCGACTTGTCCCTGACCGTGAACATCCACAAGCGACGCGCTGCTTTTACATTTACCAGTTTCGGAAGAGGAGGCAAAAGAGCTAGAGGCTGAGTCTGCAATGTAAGCCAAAACTTGCTGTTGCTGCTCCGCCTTTAAAAGCGGTTTTCCTACTCCCAGAAAAGAGAGCGTTCGAGGCCTTGTGTAGCCTGACGACAAAACTGGCTCCACAGCTCCAGACTTAGGTGGAATATTTTTATCCCCACGACCACCTGATGCTCCACTACCACTACCATCATTACCAGCTGACAATGAACGCCCACGACGACCTCTTGCACCAGACTTCCTCATTGTTTTAAAATCTTAACCAAAGTAACTTTATTTGTTGCTGTCAAACAACTTACACGGTGAGCTATAACTTCAGTATGATTTCAATATCCCTTAACAGGTTGGTGAGACCACAAGGAAAATCAGGCACAATGTTACACACTCTGTTTTCTGTGGCACAAAATCACAGAGATGACACACACGCAGGACTGTCACTCAAGCACTAATGTCAATATTAATCTCCCACCTAATTTATTTATTTTTTTTTTTCAGGGAGACTTTAGAAACCAAATAATATTAAAAAAACCAAAAAAATAAATAGCCTTTCTATGGCCCACTGAATGAGAGAGAGAGGTGGCACACCCAGGAGTCAAGACTGGCACACAAGCTGAAAGGGCAATATTACTCTCCCACTGTTTTTTTTTTTTTTTTTTTTTTTCAGGGAGACTTTAGAAACCAAATAATAAGAAAAAAAAATAAATAAATAAATAGGCTTTCTATAGCCCACTGAATGAGAGATAGCACACACAGCAGTGGCACACAAGCCCTGACTGAGGCCAATATTTTTCTCCCACTGATTGATGTAGTGTTTTTGTGTTGAGGTAGATTTTAGAACACAAATCAAGGAAAAAAAAAAAAATGCTTTCTATGGCCCACTGAATGAGAGAGGTGGCACACCCAGGAGTCAAGACTGGCACACAAGCTGAAAGGGCAATATTACTCTCCCACTGTTTTTTTATGTATTTTTTGTTTTTTAAGGGAGACTTTAGAATCCCAATAATATTTAAAAAAATAAAATAAATAGACTTTCTATGGCCCACTGAATGAGAGAGGTGGCACACCCAGGAGTCAAGACTGGCACACAAGCTGAAAGGGCAATATTACTCTCCCACTGTTTTTTTATGTATTTTTTGTTTTTTAAGGGAGACTTTAGAAACCCAATAATATTTTTAAAAAAAAATAAATAGGCTTTCTATGGCCCACTGAATGAGAGAGGTGGCACACCCAGGAGTCAAGACTGGCACACAAGCTGAAAGGGCAATATTACTCTCCCACTGTTTTTTTAAGTTTTTTTTTTTTTTTATTTTCAGGGAGACTTTAGAAACCAAATAATATTAAAAAAACAAAAAAAATAAATAGGCTTTCTATGGCCCACTGAATGAGAGAGGTGGCACACCCAGGAGTCAAGACTGGCACACAAGCTGAAAGGGCAATATTACTCTCCCACTGTTTTTTTAAGTTTTTTTTTTTTTATTTTCAGGGAGACTTTAGAAACCAAATAATATTAAAAAAACAAAAAAAATAAATAGGCTTTCTATGGCCCACTGAATGAGAGAGAGGTGGCACACCCAGGAGTCAAGACTGGCACACAAGCTGAAAGGGCAATATTACTCTCCCACTGTTTTTTTTTTTTTTTTTTTTTTTCAGGGAGACTTTAGAAACCAAATAATAAGAAAAAAAATAAATAAATAAATAGGCTTTCTATAGCCCACTGAATGAGAGATAGCACACACAGCAGTGGCACACAAGCCCTGACTGAGGCCAATATTTTTCTCCCAGTGATTGATGTAGTGTTTTTGTGTTGAGGTAGATTTTAGAACACAAATCAAGGAAAAAAAAAAATGCTTTCTATGGCCCACTGAATGAGAGAGGTGGCACACCCAGGAGTCAAGACTGGCACACAAGCTGAAAGGGCAATATTACTCTCCCACTGTTTTTTTATGTATTTTTTGTTTTTTAAGGGGGACTTTAGAATCCCAATAATATTTAAAAAAAAAAATAAATAGGCTTTCTATGGCCCACTGAATGAGAGAGGTGGCACACCCAGGAGTCAAGACTGGCACACAAGCTGAAAGGGCAATATTACTCTCCCACTGTTTTTTTATGTATTTTTTGTTTTTTAAGGGAGACTTTAGAAACCCAATAATATTTTAAAAAAAAAATAAATAGGCTTTCTATGGCCCACTGAATGAGAGAGGTGGCACACCCAGGAGTCAAGACTGGCACACAAGCTGAAAGGGCAATATTACTCTCCCACTGTTTTTTTAAGTTTTTTATTTTTTATTTTCAGGGAGACTTTAGAAACCAAATAATATTAAAAAAACCAAAAAAATAAATAGGCTTTCTATGGCCCACTGAATGAGAGAGAGGTGGCACACCCAGGAGTCAAGACTGGCACACAAGCTGAAAGGGCAATATTACTCTCCCACTGTTTTTTTTTTTTTTTTTTTTTTTTTCAGGGAGACTTTAGAAACCAAATAATAAGAAAAAAAAAAAATAAATAAATAGGCTTTCTATAGCCCACTGAATGAGAGATAGCACACACAGCAGTGGCACAAAAGCCCTGACTGAGGCCAATATTTTTCTACCACTGATTGATGTAGTGTTTTTGTGTTGAGGTAGATTTTAGAACACAAATCAAGGAAAAAAAAAAATGCTTTCTATGGCCCACTGAATGAGAGAGGTGGCACACCCAGGAGTCAAGACTGGCACACAAGCTGAAAGGGCAATATTACTCTCCCACTGTTTTTTTATGTATTTTTTGTTTTTTAAGGGAGACTTTAGAAACCCAATAATATTTTTTTTAAAAAATAAATAGGCTTTCTATGGCCCACTGAATGAGAGATAGCACACACAGCAGTGGCACACAAGCCCTGACTGAGGCCAATATTTTTCTACCACTGATTGATGTAGTGTTTTTGTGTTGAGGTAGAATTTAGAACACAAATCACGGAAAAAATAAATAGGCTTTCTATGGCCCACTCAGTGAGAGATGGCACACACAGGGATGGCACTGTAGCAGAAATGCCAATCTTAATCTCCCACAAAAAAAAAACAAAAAAAAAAACAGGGACTGTCCTACAATTACTATCTCCCTGCAGTAATCTAAGCCAGGTATGGCAGGCAGCAATAGGAGTGGACTGATGCACAAATTAAATAAAAAGTGTGGACAAACAAAAAAGATAGCTGTGCAGAAAGGAACAAGAGGATATGTGCTTTGAAAAAAGCAGTTGGTTTCCACAGTGGCGTACACACAGCAATACAGCTATCACAGAGCCTTCTAGGGCAGCCCAATGAGCTACAACGCTGAGGAAAAAAAAAAAAAAAAATAGCTTCCACTGTTCCTGCACACCGAAGGTGGTGTTGGACAGTGGAAATCGCTACAGCACAAGCGGTTTGGTGGTTAGTGGACCCTGCCTAACGCTCTCCCTGCTTCTGACGAAGCGGCAGCAACCTCTCCCTAAGCTCAGATCAGCAGCAGTAAGATGGCGGTCGGCGGGAACGCCCCTTTATAGCCCCTGTGACGCCGCAGACAGCAAGCCAATCACTGCAATGCCCTTCTCTAAGATGGTGGGGACCAGGATCTATGTCATCACGCTGCCCACACTCTGCGTTCACCTTCATTGGCTGAGAAATGGCGCTTTTCGCGTCATTGAAACGCGACTTTGGCGCGAAAGTCGCGTACCGCATGGCCGACAAGCACAGGGGTCGGATCGGGTTTCATGAGACGCCGACTTAGCCAAAAGTCGGCGACTTTTGAAAATGATCGACCCGTTTCGCTCAACCCTACTACCAAACGCAGGTCTCAATTGGCCTTCTTTATCTGAGGCAAGCGTATTAGTGGGGAAAAACTTGGACACTTTGGAATACATGGCACAACACTCGTCTCGGATACAGCAGCATGATGTTAACCTTAGCAATGACACTGTCAGTTGGAGTCAGTGTTCTGCACAAGGCGGGTTGCCTCATTACAAAAAAACTTCAGAAGGATAATTTTTAGATATTAAAAAAAAAAAAACATGAAAAGTCTCTCAGTGACCTGTGTTATTAGGGTTATTGGTTACTGGAGGTTACTGTCCATTTTTATGGTGAGGTCACATTGGCATTACTGAAGTTTGGTTCGTGTTAAAGAGCTTAAATGGGATTAGATATCATCCTAGGAGACTTCAAGTATTATGCACATTTTGTCAGGGCAATTCAAGGCATCGCAGATTTGCAATTCATGGTGAATCGATGTATTATAAAAATTTTTGGAAAAATTTGTCCAACCTCTCAAATTTGGATTTTAACCCCTTTACTCCCCAAAGTTGTTTGCACCTTCATGACCAGGCTAAATTTTACACTTCTGACCAGTGTCACTTTATGAGGTAATAACTCTGGAATGCTTCAACGGATCCAACTGATTCTGAGAATGTTTTTTTGTGACTTATCAAACTTCATGGTAGTGGTAACATTTATTTGATATGAATTGTGTTTAGTTGTGAAAAAATTGGAAATTTTTTGAAAGTTTGAAAAATTTTGCAACTTTCAAACTTTTAATTTTTATGCCCTTAAATCAGAGAGTAATGTCACTCAAAATAGTTAATAAATAACATTTCCAACATGTTGACTCGTCAGCACAATTTTTCAAAAATTTTTTTTGTTAGGACTTTATAAGGGTTAAAAGTTGACCAGCGATTTATCATTTTTCAGCAACATTTACAAAACCATTTTTTTTAGGGACCACATCACATATGAAGTGACTTTGAGGGGTCTATATGACAGAAAATACCTAAAAGTGAAACCATTCTAAGAACTGCACCCCTTAAGGTGCTCAAAACCACATTCAAGAAGTTTTTTAACCTTTCAGGTGCTTCACAGAAAGTTCTATTTTGGTCTCATCTGACTTCATGACCTTCTCCTCTGCCTCTTCTGGATCCAGATGGTCATTGATGAACTTCAAATGGGCCTGAACATGTTCTGGGGTGAGCAGGGGACCTTGCGTCCCCTGCAGGATTTTAATCCATGACGGTATAGTGCGTTACTAATGGAAATGTTCGAGACTGTGATCCCAGCTTTCTTCAGGTCATTGACCAGGTCCTAACGTGCAGTTCTGCTCTGATTTCTGACCATTGTCAGAATCATTCCTACCCCACAAGCGAGATCTTGCATGGAGCCCCAGACAGAGGAAGATTGACAGTCATCTTGTGTTTCTTCCACTTTCTAACAATTATGCCAACAGTTGTTTAGTTCTCGCCAAGCTGCTTGCCTAATGTCATGTAGTCCATCCCAGCCTTGTGCAGGGTTTTTGTCTCTGGTGTCCGTAGGCAGCTCTTTGGTCTTGGCCATGGTGGTGAGCTTGAAGTGTGATTGATTATGTGGACAGGTGTCTTTTATGCGGGTAACAAGTTCAAGCAGGTGCAGTTAATAGACGTAATGAGTGCAGAGCAGGAGGGCTCATAAAAGAAAAACTATCAGGTCTGTGAGAGCCAGATTTCTTGCTGGTTGCTAGGTGATCAAATACTTATTTTATGTAATAAAATGCAATTTATTTATTTAAAAATCATACATTGTGAGTTTCTGGATTTTTTTTAGATTCTCCCTCTTACAGTTGAAGTGTAACCATGATAAAAATTACAGACGTCTCCATTCTTTGTAGGTGTGAAAACTTTAAAAATCGGCAGTGCATCAAATACTTATTTTCCCACTGTATATTTTGACAACACACACACACAATGCGAGGTAGACAATTGGGTTTATATTTCTGGATTATGGAGTTTTTATTTTGGCTTTAAAAGAAAAAAAAACTTGTTGGTCTCACAATACAGTAAGCACACCTTCTCTGACACACAAGCCTTGGTTTCAGGATTTTTGTTAACTATGCGATTAGGACAAAAAAGTTTTTAACTGCCCTCCTTGTTTGCAGTGTGTGAAGAATGAAACATTGCTAATATTATGGTGCTGTTACTGCAGAATATCACAGATCAATGAATTCAAACTCACACTGACTCTGCAGGTCCAACACTTCCCTATCACTTGAATCTTTGGATTATAATTCACAGACAGTCTATCACAACTGTTTTCAATATCTTCCACACTGCAGTAGTGCATAAAAATGAAGAAAAAAATGGGAGCGAAAGTCCAGCAATTAAAGTGAATGGTAAACTTTATTATAAGATTGACTAGTGTGGTATAGGTGGGGAACACCAGAAGAACATGGGACACATCACAAGGGGCAAAGTGAACATGCACAATAAGTAAAAGATGGTAAATCATTTAGGTGTAAAATCAATCAATTGATAAATATAAGAATAAATAGCAGGTAACAGCAAGATTAGGTAGAAAATGAACCACGAAAAAAAAAATTATTATGCAATGGAATAAAAAAGTGCTTCTGTGCAAAAAAAGCGCAAGAATTGCAAAAAATAATAAATAGTGAAAGTTAATAATGCTGGTAAAATGGAGTAATACAAAAGAATGGAAATAAATAATAAGGCATATAAAAATAGAGTGAGAAGTCAGGATATAAATATATAAAGTGCTGGTGCAATGGATTAATAGTCCTGATAATCACTGTGTACTCAGATCATAATAATATTATGCTGATCGCAATATTGATAGCACTCCAAAAATGCCTGAAATTGTGCAGTGTCCCTTGGATGCGGCCTGTTATGATCCTTAGTGGTTGAGGATCACAAATTACTCCAGCAAGGTGACTAAACATAGGACAAGCTCTAGGGAGGTGGAAAACTGGACTGACCGCAAAACTGAACCTATCCAACCACACTAGAGGCAGCCGGTGAATGTGTCTAAAATCCTAGACGTCTCGAGCCAGCCTGAGGAACTAACTACCCCTAGAGAGAAAGAAACACCTCTCTTGCCTCCAGAGAAATAATCCCCAAAAGATATAGAAGCCCCCAACAGATAATAACGGTGAGGTAAGAGGAAGGCACATACACAGGGGTGAAAGCAGATTCAGCAAAAGAGGCCCACTAATTCTAGATAGCAGAAAATAGAAAAGGGGTCTATGCGGTCAGTAAAAAACCCTTACAAACCCTTACAAAATATCCACACTGAGATTTCAAGAACCCCCACACCAACTAACGGTGTGAGGGGAGAAACTCAGTCCCCTAGAGCAACCAGCAAGTAAGAAATCACATTTTAACAAGCTGGACAAAAAACATGATGAGCGCTGATAATCAGAAACTGAACAAACAAAAACGTAGCTTGTCTTGGAGAGACTGGGAGCAAGGTAGTCACCAGGAATCTGAAGAGCACTGAATACATTGATAGCAGGCAAGGAACTGGGCTTGGGTGGGCTACAAGATGTGTAATTCTGACCCGGAATTCTGCCGCACCAACGGGTTTTTCTTCAGGTCTGTGAAGCAAAGCAGTTATTTTTACAGCATAATTTAACAAACTATTTACAGAAGCAGTTTGTGAATCATTCACAGTCCATGATTCCAATGTTCTTTGGTAAACAGTGACGAACTTTTGTGCAAAAACTGGAACAATAGAGATCCCGGGTAAACAAAGGAATCCCTTTAAGAGTTAACCCTAGAAGGGGTTTTAAAGCAGCAAAGTGAAAACAAGTAGTTAACTATTTACAAGCCGTGGTTTCAAGGTTTATTCTCATAGTAGGTTGCAAGACATCAGTCGGTAATGAACACTTCCTGACCAGGGAAGCTTTGGTTCCATGTCCTCGTCTGATGCGGTGTCAACGCCGTTGGTTCGTCTATCAAATGTGGTCAAGTCACTAGGAGTCTTGGTTCGAATGTCAGTTTTAGCGGCAGGTTCAGTAGTAGAAATGATGCACGCCGTGGTGGTAGTGTTAGGATTCGTCAGTTCAGAGTTAGTCTTAGTCAGGGCAGCAGGTGGTGCTACAGAGTGTCCACATCACTTAAAGTTCCAAGTGCACCAACCTTGTTCACTCCGATGGCGGGTGTAAGTCACCTCGTCCCCTCTGCGTAAGATTCGGTTCCAATAACCGTCGCGGAATTGGACCTCCACGTCATAGCTGGTAACAAATACTTCAATCGGTAGTCCCGGCTCCTGTATAAAGCCCCAACCCCTTTTTCGGGTGAAAGGCTAATACGGTTCCCTGTTTCACCAAGTTCTTATTACCGCGTTCGGTCTTTGGTTTTTGTACTTTCGGTGGGTCATTTTGTTCTGTCTCTTTTCTGTTTTTCCAATGTGAAATTAAGCATTGTTTGTATTGCTCCCAGGTGAGCACAGCAATATAGGTACCTTCTTGTTTGGACCCGTCCGGTCTAGTCTTTGGAGCGTCCCATTTGAAGATCACCCCCTCAGAGCTCACGTCTAACGGTTCACCCATAGATGTCGGTAACGGGGGCAGTATCCCTTCTATCTTGCCAAGAGCCGTCACGACTAGTTCGGCAGCAGGTGGTTGGTCACAGTCGGGGCAGGGAGTGGTCACCGGAGCAGGATTGGTCAGTGGGGCAGGGGCGTTTCCCATACCTGCGTCTGATGTGGTTCCACCAATGTCGATCCGCTCCGCTGATGAGGACACTGGAATCTGCGGCTGCTCAGACCACGGTCCTTCCAATGCAGTCTTCCGGCATAGTTCCAACTTCCATTTCCTCGCTGCTGTCAGCTCTGCGCCCTGGAGTGGGGAACTCGGCTCCTCCACCGGTGGATCCAAGGAGTCCGGATCCTCCAGCTGCGGCAGGTTCGGGTCCGCCTCCGGTCGGTTGAGACAGTCCTGGGCCACTCCGTCGTCGTTCAGGTACTCGCTGGTCACCCTCACTGCCTCGAGGTCGGCGGCCACACATGCATGTTGCTCCTCCAATTTCTGGGGGTGGAGCTCCTTCTTCGCTTTGGGGCATGTTGTCTTCTCGCAGCAGTAGTCGGAGGGGGCGGTTGTCACTTCGGTGCCACTTTGGTAGTCTCCTGTTATGATCCTTAATGGCTGAGGATCACAAATAGACCAGCAAGTGAATAAACTAAGGACGAGCTCTAGGGAGATGGTAACTGGACTGATCGCAAATCTGAACCTATGCAAAACAACTAGAGGTAGCCGGTGAACGTGCCTAAAAAATTCCTAGACGTCTCGAGCCAGCCTGAGGAACTAGCTACCCCTAAAGAGAAAGAAAGACCTCGCTTGCCTCCAGAGAAATAATCCCCAAAGATATAGAAGCCCCCAACAAATATTAACGGTGAAGTAAGAAGAAGGCACATACATAGTGATGAAATCAGATTCAGCAAAAGAGGCCCACTAGTACTAGAAAGCAGAAAATAGAGCAGGGGTCTATGCGATCAATAAAAAACCCTTACAAAATATCCATCCTGAGATTTCAAGAACCCACACACCAACTAACGGTGTGTGGGGAGAAACTCAGCCCACTAGAGCAACCAGCAAGCGAGGGAATTACATTTTAGCAAGCTGGAACAGAAAACATGAAAAACACTGCTGATAAAAAAATGAGTTTATATATATATATATATATATATATATATATATATATATATATATATATATATATATAAAAAGAGTTTATATATAAGGGTATTGTTCGTGATGCCACCTGTGGTATTCGGTCAGAGTGACCGATGCTGCTTAGGGGTCCTGTTATGATCCTTAGTGGTTGAGGATTACAAATTACTCCAGCAAGGTGACTAAACATAGGACAAGCTCTAGGGAGGTGGAAAACTGGACTGACCACAAAACTGAACCTATCCAACCACACTAGAGGCAGCCGGTGAACGTGTCTAAAATCCTAGACGTCTCGAGCCAGCCTGAGGAACTAACTACCCCTAGAGAGAAAGAAAGACCTCTCTTGCCTCCAGAGAAATAATTCCCAAAAGATATAGAAGCCCCCAACAGATAATAACGGTGAGGTAAGAGGAAGGCACATACATAGGGGTGAAAGCAGATTCAGCAAAAGAGGCCCACTAATTCTAGATAGCAGAAAATAGAAAAGGGGTCTATGCGGTCAGTAAAAAACCCTTACAAAATATCCACACTGAGATTTCAAGAACCCCCACACCAACTAACGGTGTGAGGGGAGAAACTCAGTCCCCTAGAGCAACCAGCAAGTAAGAAATCACATTTTAACAAGCTGGACAAAAAAACATGATGAACGTTGATAATCAGAAACTGAACAAACAAAAACTTAGCTTGTCTTGGAGAGACTGGGAGCAAGGTAGTCACCAGGAATCTGAAGAGCACTGAATACATTGATAGCAGGCAAGGAACTGAGTATCCAGGTGAGCTAAATAGGAAACCAACCAAGGATAACGAACCAGGTGATGAAGCCAACCTGCAGAAAGACAACACTACACAGTACCGCTTGTGACCACTAGAGGGAGCCCAAAAATAGAGTTCACAACAGTACCCCCCCCTTGAGGAGGGGTCACCGAACCCTCATCAAGACCCCCAGGGCGATCAGGACGAGCTGCGTGGAAGGCACGAACCAAATCAGCCGCATGAACATCAGAGGCGACAACCCAGGAATTATCCTCCTGACCATAGCCCTTCCACTTAACCAGATACTGAAGTCTCCGTCTAGAGATACGAGAATCCAAAATCTTCTCCACCACGTACTCCAATTCGCCCTCGACCAGCACCGGAGCAGGAGGCTCAACAGAAGGAACCACAGGTACCACATACCTCCGCAACAAAGACCTATGGAACACATTATGGATGGCAAACGATGCCGGGAGATCCAAACGAAAAGACACCGGGTTAAGGATTTCCAAGATCTTATAAGGACCGATGAAGCGAGGCTTAAACTTAGGAGATGAAACCTTCATAGGAACATACCGAGAAGACAGCCACACCAAATCCCCAACACGAAGTCGGGGACCCACACCGCGGCGGCGGTTGGCAAAGCGCTGAGCCCTCTCCTGTGACAATTTCAGATTGTCCACCACATGGCTCCAAATCTGCTGCAACCTATCCACCACAGAATCCACCCTAGGACAGTCAGAAGACTCAACCTGACCCGAGGAAAAACGAGGATGGAAACCAGAATTGCAGAAAAAAGGCGAAACCAAGGTAGCAGAACTAGCCCGATTATTAAGGGCAAACTCGGCCAATGGCAAAAAAGTCACCCAATCATCCTGATCAGCAGAAACAAAACATCTCAAATAAGTCTCCAACGTCTGATTAGTTCGCTCGGTTTGGCCATTAGTCTGAGGATGGAAGGCCGACGAAAAAGACAAATCAATGCCCATCTTAGCACAAAAAGTTCGCCAAAACCTGGACACAAACTGGGATCCTCTATCAGACACAATATTTTCAGGAATGCCGTGCAAGCGAACCACATTCTGAATAAATAGAGGAACCAAATCGGAGGAGGAAGGCAACTTAGGCAAGGGCACCAAATGGACCATCTTGGAAAAACGATCACACACCACCCAGATGACCGACATTTTCTGAGATACTGGCAGATCCGAAATAAAATCCATGGAAATGTGCGTCCAAGGCCTTTTCGGGACAGGCAAAGGCAAACGCAAACCACTGGCACGAGAACAGCAAGGCTTAGCCCGAGCACAAATCCCACAAGACTGCACAAAGGAACGCACATCCCGCGACAAGGAAGGCCACCAGAAGGACCTAGCCACCAAATCTCTGGTACCAAAAATCCCAGGATGACCCGCCAACACCAAAGAATGAACCTCGGAAATAACTCTGCTGGTCCATCTATCCGGGACAAACAGTCTCTCTGGTGGACAACGGTCAGGTCTATCCGCCTGAAATTTCTGCAGCACTCGTCGCAAATCTGGAGAAATGGCAGACAAAATCACTCCCTCTCTGAGAATACCAGCTGGCTCAGAAACTCCCGGAGAGTCAGGCACAAAACTCCTAGAAAGTGCATCAGCTTTCACGTTCTTCGAACCAGGCAGGTATGAGACCACGAAGTTGAAACGGGAGAAAAACAACGACCAACGAGCCTGTCTAGGATTCAGGCGCTTGGCAGACTCGAGGTAAATCAGATTTTTGTGATCAGTCAGGACCACCACACGATGTTTAGCTCCTTCGAGCCAATGTCGCCACTCCTCAAATGCCCACTTCATAGCCAACAACTCCCGATTACCAACATCATAATTCCGCTCGGCAGGCGAAAACTTTCTTGAAAAGAAAGCACACGGCTTCATCACAGAGCCCTCAGAGCTTCTCTGCGACAAAACAGCCCCTGCTCCAATCTCGGAAGCATCAACCTCGACCTGGAAGGGGAGAGAGACATCTGGCTGACATAAGACTGGAGCTGAAGAAAACCGGTGCTTAAGCTCCCGAAAGGCCTCCACGGCCGCAGGAGACCAATTAGTCACATCAGAGCCCTTCTTGGTCAAATCCGTCAAAGGTTTAACCACACCAGAAAAAATTAGCGATGAAACGACGGTAAAAATTAGCAAAACCCAAGAACTTCTGAAGACTCTTAACAGACGTGGGCTGAGTCCAGTCATGAATAGCCTGGACCTTGACTGGGTCCATCTCCACAGTAGAAGGAGAAAAAATAAAACCCAAAAAGGAGACCTTCTGTACTCCGAAGAGGCATTTTGAGCCCTTCACAAATAAAGCATTAGCACGCAGGACCTGAAACACCATCCTGACCTGCTTCACATGGGACTCCCAATCATCAGAAAAAACCAAAATGTCATCCAGATAAACAATCATAAATTTATCCAGATATTCTCGGAAAATGTCATGCATGAAGGACTGAAACACAGAAGGAGCATTAGAGAGTCCAAAAGGCATCACCAAGTACTCAAAATGGCCTTCGGGCGTATTAAATGCTGTTTTCCATTCATCTCCCTGCTTAATGCGCACAAGATTATACGCACCACAGAGATCTATCTTGGTGAACCAACTGGCACCCTTAATCCGAGCAAACAAATCAGACAATAGTGGCAAAGGATACTGAAATTTGACTGTGATTTTATTCAGAAGGCGATAATCTATACACGGTCTCAAAGAACCGTCCTTCTTGGCCACAAAAAAGAATCCTGCACCAAGAGGGGAAGGGGATGGGCGAATATGTCCCTTCTCCAAAGTCTCCTTTATATAATTCCGCATCGCAGCATGCTCTGGTATAGACAAATTAAAAAGTCGTCCCTTAGGGAATTTACTACCAGGAATTAAATTTATAGCACAGTCACAATCCCTATGAGGGGGCAGGACACCGGAACTGGGCTCATCAAATACATCCTGGTAGTCAGACAAAAACTCAGGGACCACAGAAGAAGTGGAAGAAGCAATAGACACCAATGGAGTATCGCCATGAATTCCCTGACAACCCCAACTAGACACAGACATAGCTTTCCAATCTAAAACTGGATTATGAGCCTGCAGCCATGGCAGACCCAAAACGACAACATCATGTAAATTATGCAGAACAAGAAAGCGAATCACCTCCTGATGAACGGGAGTCATGCACATGGTCATTTGCGTCCAATACTGAGGTTTATTCTCAGCCAATGGCGTAGCATCAATTCCCCTCAGAGGAATAGGAAATTCCAAAGGCTCCAGGACAAAACCACAGCGCCTGGCAAATGACAAATCCATCAGATTCAGGGCAGCACCCGAATCCACAAAGGCCATAACCGAGTAGGACGACAAAGAACAAATCAAAGTAACAGACAAAATAAATTTAGGCTGTATAGTACCAATGGTGACAGGTTTAGCAACCTTTTTTAAGCGTTTAGAGCATGCTGAGATAACATGAGCAGAATCACCACAGTAAAAGCACAACCCATTTTGACGTCTATGACTTTGTCGCTCAATTCTGGTCAGGGTTCGATCACATTGCATAGGCTCAGGTCCCTGTTCAGAAAATACCGCCAAAGGATGAGCAGATTTGCGCTCCCGCAAACGCCGATCAACCTGAATGGCTAAAGCCATAGAATCACTCAGACTTGTAGGGGTGGGGAACCCTACCATAACATTCTTAATGGCTTCAGAAAGACCTTCTCTGAAATTTGCAGCCAGGGCACACTCATTCCATTGAGTAAGCACTGACCATTTCCGAAATTTTTGACAATACACCTCTGCTTCATCCTGCCCTTGAGAGAGGGCCAGCAACGCTTTTTCTGCCTGATTCTCAAGATTAGGCTCCTCATAAAGCAATCCAAGATCCAGAAAAAACGCATCCACATTAAGCAATGCAGGATCTCCTGGCACCAGAGAGAAAGCCCAATCCTGCGGGTCGCCACGCAACAAGGAGATAACAATTTTTACTTGCTGAGCGGAATCACCAGAGGAACGAGGTCTCAGAGATAGAAATAACTTACAATTATTCTTAAAATTCAGAAACCTAGATCTATCTCCAGAAAACAACTCAGGAATGGGTATCTTTGGTTCTGACATAGGGCTATGAATAACAAAATCCTGAATACTTTGCACCCGTGCAGCAAGATGATCCACACTAGAAGTCAGAGTCTGAACATCCATGTCTGCAGCTGAGCTCAAAACCACTCAGAGTTCAAGGGGATGAAAGAAGCTAGACAGACTGCAGCACAAAAAAAAAAAATGTACTCAGGTCTTCTTTTAATCCCACTTCTGCGATGCAAAAAACACTTTTTGGCCTGCTATACTGTTATGATCCTTAGTGGTTGAGGATCACAAATTACTCCAGCAAGGTAACTAAACATAGGACAAGCTCTAGGGAGGTGGAAAACTGGACTGACCGCAAAACTGAACCTATCCAATCACACTAGAGGCAGCCGGTGAACGTGTCTAAAATCCTAGACGTCTCGAGCCAGCCTGAGGAACTAACTACCCCTAGAGAGAAAGAAAGACCTCTCTTGCCTCCAGAGAAATAATCCCCAAAAGATATAGAAGCCCCCAACAGATAATAACGGTGAGGTAAGAGGAAGGCACATACACAGGGGTGAAAGCAGATTCAGCAAAAGAGGCCCACTAATTCTAGATAGCAGAAAATAGGAAAGGGGTCTATGCGGTCAGTAAAAAACCCTTACAAAATATCCACACTGAGATTTCAAGAACCCCCACACCAACTAACGGTGTGAGGGGAGAAACTCAGTCCCCTAGAGCAACCAGCAAGTAAGAAATCACATTTTAACAAGCTGGACAAAAAACATGATGAGCGCTGATAATCAGAAACTGAACAAACAAAAACTTAGCTTGTCTTGGAGAGATTGGGAGCAAGGTAGTCACCAGGAATCTGAAGAGCACTGAATACATTGATAGCAGGCAAGGAACTGAGTATCCAGGTGAGCTAAATAGGAAACCAACCAAGGATAACGAACCAGGTGATGAAGCCAACCTGCAGAAAGACAACACTACACAGTACCGCTTGTGACCACTAGAGGGAGCCCAAAAATAGAGTTCACAACAGCAGCCACCCCGACGTGCGTTTTGGCATCAGCCTTCATCAACAAAATGTTTTTTATGTTTTGTTCACCTGTCATGTCCAATGATTGTGTCCATGTAAGCACGTAGCATAACTATATGCCCATAGTGGTTTTGAATTTATTTGTGATCCATGGCTATGTACCACATGTGCTTTGTACCTTTGAGGTTTTCTCTTAATATTACTGCTGTAGTGCAGTAGTACACCACAATCAGATTAATGCTTTTCTATTTCAATGAAGAATAAGCTATCCATATGCTGTAAAATAATAAAATAATATGCAGGGAAATATGGCAAAAGCTGTGTGGCTACACTGGATGTCAATACCCCGGTCATGGAGTCTTCAGTAGTATCTGAAGTGGCGTAGAGCATTTTTTCTTTAGCGATTTTCATAAATAATAACAAAAAGTTTTCAGATACTCTGTGATCTGGAAATGTGAGAAAATTCGACTCAAAGTCGATCCTCAATAGATTGATTTGCCACAATTAGAGCAACAGAAGCTTGCGGGAAGAGAAAACACAAGACCCTACCTAAACTCATGGGCAGACCACCCAATATTTCGGGATACAGTGCTAAACAAAAGACTGTTCTAGCTTTTATTGAGTGTGAATGTGAGTTATGGTGCCACCAAACAGTCCTTAGGTTAATTGTTTTATTGTATTGCATAGATTTTAACATTCAAATTGTGGATCCTTCATTTACATGATGTTTCTGTACATTCGCCAGTTGCCATAATCTCTTTGTTTTCCACTGAGCACAGCAGAGAAGACTTGTGGGCATTAAGTATAATAAAATGGCAGAAGCGGCACCAGCTGCAGATGAAATTCTGTTCTCATTGCAAACAGCATATTGTAATTATTTCCCACATCCCCAAAACTATCATGATAAGAACCATCATCTGGCATAATAAAGATGCTAGAGAAAGCTTGTGCCCATGAATATATTGCACATGTGTACACTGTAGGTTATATATGTGTATGGGGAACCCGACACGTGAAAAAATCGCTATAAACTTTCTTAAAAGAGTGATGACTGAACGCGTGCTGGCGTCACCCCTGTGACTGAAACCTGAAAGCTACCTGGAAGATTAAAGTTAATTTCCTCCTGGCATTGAGGCTCTAAGTACGGATGTTGTGCAGGTTCAGAGCACTATTAACATGCAGATTCATGTGACAGGTTCACTTTAAAATGAACCTCGTTGCTCAAGGGCCCTGTAGCACATGTATGTGCTGCCTCTATAGAATGTATGCTCAATTGCCCATTATCTGTAAGTCCAGTATCTAACATAATAGCTCAATCTATGAATATTATTCTCTAAACATGCATTTTATGATTTTTTTTAAATATATCTGTGTTAAGATTTGAATGAAGGTCATTTTTAGATGTGTTGTCTATAATCTTTCAATCATTAAGCTACTTGAGAATCAAGGGGTAATGTTTCTCCTTGCAGAGAGTGACATGTCAAGCCTGGAATGCCAAGGTCAGAATGCTTTTAAGCCTTGCATTGCTCTTCTGGGAAATTAAATATGGAAATTGTCTCTTCAGAGAGGATAAGGACTAGAGCTCTAGTGCCACCTGATGGAAGTAGCAGTCCTAAAAGTCAATATTGACCCTTTAAGGAACCTTGTCACATGACTTAGGGTAAAAGCCAAATCAAAATCTTAGACAACTTTCACCCAGCCAAACCAGATCTCACACTTTGCACTGATGAGGGGCAGTACCCCGAAACACAGTGGATGCAAATTGAGATTCTGGTTTGGCTTTTATCCTAAGTCATGTGGCAAGGCTTGTTACAGGGTTGATATTGACTTTTAGGATTGCTACTTCTAATAGATGGAACTAGAGTTCTAGTCCTCTCTGAAGAGACAATTTGCCTACACAAGGATTTGGACACAGCAAGGTTCTACTGGGACTTACAATGGAATACTAATGACATTGGGCAGTTGATAAAGTCTCCCAAAGAGAACTCAATTTTACTAGTTGTACAACTTAACTGTCGGCTACACATCAGGATTGAGTTACAGTGCTTGATGGTCACCAACAGTAAATGTTTCTTAAAAAAGAGCACAAAGTAACTCACAATATTTTGCTATGATCGTGAGACTACCATAATTTTATAGACAGTCATACTTGGCTACCTCATACATAAATTTGACTTATAACTATTTAGCATGTTATTAGTTATGCAGATCTTTGTCATGTCACTGCATTGTTACTGTCTTGCTTCCTGTAGTAGAAAAATCTTTTTTTCCTTTATACTACAAATCACATTCCCTAATAGCTAAGGGTGTTATTAGGTTGATTCCTGAGTGAAAGGTCACAGGTTCAAATTGAGGAGCAGCCATGAAGAAGATTTCCCAAGAAAAGAGAAACAGCGTCATCCAGCTCATCGCTAGAGGTCTCTCGGGCAAAAAATTGCCAAATTGCATCATGCGAGTGCCATGACAGTTGGAAAAAAGTACGGAAAGTGGACAGTAGAAGTTTGGAAACGGGTGATTTGGAACAATGATACTAAAAATAGACTAGCCTCTGGTGGGTGAAATAGGTCTGGAAGAAACAAGGAAAAAAGGAGCTTACGAATTGAAAAACTGAAGGAACTATCAAGCTCAGTGGAGGAACCTGATGATATGGGGCTGTTTAACAGCCAAAGGCATTGGATGCTTGACCAGGATTGATGGTGGTCTCAATGTTGAGTATCCTACAAGACCAGTTACTTTCTACATAGGAGTACTATGGGTATGAAAAGGATAACATAGTGTTCCAGCAGGACAATGACCCAAAGGCATCGAGATTGGCGAAGAAATGGTTCAGTGACAATGAAGTAGAGGTGCTAGATTGACCTCAACCCAATCAAACACTTGTAGGTAAATTTGAAGATAAAAGTGTATACATACCCAAGTGAGTTGACCAGTATGCACCATATGCACCTACTTTGGGAATGTGTAGAAGAGACCTGGGATCAGATTTCCTTCAAGACATGTTTGAATCCGATTGAGGGCATGCCCAGAAGGGCTCACGCAGTGTTGAAAGCCAACAGTAGTTTTACAAAATGCTAATATAATAAATATGAAAATTTACATTTTTAGGAGCAAAACAGTAAAAGTGCAGTGACAAGAATCTGCATAACTAATCATATGCTATATAGTCGCAATTCAAATTTATATATGAGTTGGCTAACATTGTCTATATAATGATAGTAGTCCCAAGTCCCACGTGTTACTCCCTTCCAGCTGAAAGTCATTATCTAGATGGAAGGGGATTGTTTATAGTATGAAGCAGTAGTGGATGTGAGGTAAGGAGCCTGAAAGTCAAAAGTTCAAAACATTGTTACCCTTTCACTCATCAGTGTGATTTATGTATGATTAGTCACCTTTTTATCTGTATGATCGTGATTACCTTGCATAGCACTTGCATACAGATAAAGCAGGGCTGAAATTCTTTTTCTCCTCAAATTACTTGTATGATGAGACTATATGGTTGTAGTAGACCTGAGTTTGTTGTATGATCAGATTATTTCACTATTGAACAATCCCTTTAAGCTTTACCTAATGTCAAGACAGAGTTCAGTTTGGTATTACCCATCATGGTAGTTTTATAATGAGACTATGAATGTAGCAGAGCCGAGTTTGGTGTTCATACATTCACACATTGTGTCTGTATTTATAAGCCCTCTGTATGCATGTGACTGTATGCATGTGCTCTGTGTGTATGTATGTATATATGTATATGTGTGTATACAGTTTATGTGCTCTGTTTATACATACAGTGGGGAAAAAAAGTATTTAGTCAGCCACCAATTGTGCAAGTTCTCCCACTTAAAAAGATGAGAGAGTCCTGTAATTGACATCATAGGTAGACCATAACTATGAGAGTCAAAATGAGAAAACAAATCCAGAAAATCACCTTTGCTGATTTGGCAAGATTTATTTTGCAAATTATGGTGGAAAATAAGTATTTGGTCATTAATAAAAGTTCATCTCAATATTTTGTTATATATACTTTGTTGGCAATGACAGATGTCAAATGTTTTCTGTAAGTCTTCACAAGGTTGGCACACACTGTTGGTGGTATGTTGGCCCATCCCTCCATGCAGATCTCCTCTAGAACAGTGATGTTTTGGGCCTGTCGCTGGGCAACACGGACTTTCAACTCCGTCTAAAGGTTTTCTATGGGGTTGAGATATGGAGACTGGCTAGGCCACTCCAGGACCTTCATATGCTTCTTACGAAGCCACTCCTTCGCTGCTCTGGCGGTGTACTTGGGATCATTATCATGCTGAAAGACCCATACACATTTTCATCTTCAATGCTGATGGAATGAGGTTTGCACTCAAAATCTCACAATATATGGCCCCATTCATTCTTTCATGTGCATGGATCTGTCGTCCTGGTCCCTTTGCAGAGAAGCAGCCCCAAAGCACGTTGTTGCCACCCCCATGCTTTACAGTAGGTATGCTGTTCTTTGGATGCAACTCAGCATTCTGTCCTCTCCAACACGACGAGTTTTGTTTCTACCAGACAGTTCTACTTTGGTTTCATCAGACCATATGACATTCTCCCAATACTCTTCTGGATAATCAAAATGCTCTCTATCAAACTTCAGACAGGCCTGGACATGTACTGGCTTAATCAGGGGGACACATCTGGCACTGCAGGATCTGAGTCAGTGGCGGCGTAGTGTGTTACTGATGGTAGCCTTTGTTATGGTGGTCTCAGCTCTATACAGGTCATTCACTAGGTCCACCCGTGTGTTTCTGGGATTTTTGCTCACCGTTCTTGTGATCAATTTGACCCTATGGTGTGAGATCTTGCATGGAGCCCCAGATCGAGGGAGATTATCAGTGGTTTTGTATGTCTTCCATTTTCTTATTATTGCTCCCACAGTTGATTTCATCACACCAAGCTGCTTGCCTATTGCAGATTCAGTTTTCCCAGTCAGGTGTAGGGCTACAATTTTGTTTCTGATATCCTTCAATAGATCTTTGGTCTTCACCATAGCGAAGTTTGGAGTGTGACTGTTTGAGGTTGTGGACAGGTGTCTTTTATATTGATAACAAGTTCAAACAGGTGCCATTACTACAGGTAATGAGTGGAGGTAATAAATCTTGCCGAATCAGACAAGTTGATTTTCTGGATTTGTTTTCTCATTTATAGTTCTGGTCTACCTATGATGTCAATTACAGGCCTCTCTCATCTTTTAAGCGGGAGAACTTGCACAATTGATGGCTGACTAAATACTTTTTTTCCCCCACTGTATATATCAATATGTGTTATGCTCAAGCCCCGACTGTTTAACGCCAGAGTGAATAGTGGCCCCACTGTGCCAAGGACCAGAATTCCCTGGAGGGGCGTGACTAAGCAGCTACCTTGGTGTTCTCTGGAGTCTCTAGTGGTGAGGTTGGGCTTGTGTGGCAGGTAGCTGTCAGGTACCACTCCAGGGCTGCATTCGGCAGTAGCAGTTGACCCATAAGGGGACAGGAAACTGAAGCGACAGGTGCAGGCTGGTGCTGTAGGTATATTATCTGGCTCAGCTGATTCATAGACAGGCAGGTACTGGCAGCCACAGCTGGTTTGGTGTTCTGAAAAACAACACAAAATTGGAGTTCTGACACAATTCAGAAAAAAGTATCAAAACATCTTTATTAAATATTTATACGTATATAATACAAAAATGTAGCTCAAAGAAGCAAGGAAAAAGGATATCAGTGCGCATTCAGCCATATGTAATTGCAAATCAATCTCTAAAGCCCAATGAAAGAAGAAAACTGAGAGAACTCACCGTCCTAATAATAGTCCTTTATTGCAACGGAAGAATCTTCAGCAGGGGACAATGTGAATTGTGACAGACGACGGCCGTTTCACGCTGCTGCGCTTCCATGGCTCCTACAGACAAAAGGAAGTGGAGAGGCTCCTATACCTGTTCAGGCTAAGGTCTCTAAAGCCAATGCGATAAAATGATCATGCTGATAGAAATGCACAAGGACCAGACACGACAGGACCAGATTCACACAGGGTACTTACAATGAAGTAGCTAATGTACACACAGATTTCTAATGTTTCACAGCGACAACCGAATAGGGATAGGTTCTCGTTCAGACATTGCAGTTTTTTGAGATAGGTACAAGTACAGACAAAGCAGGTTTAGCAATAGGTACTAGGGTTGAGCGAAACGGATCGGACAATTTAAAAAATCGCCGACTTTCGTCAAAGTCGGGTTTCATGAAACCCGACCCGATCCCAGTGTGGGATCGGCCATGCTGTCAGCGATCTTCGTGCCAAATTTGCGTTTCGTATGACGCTTTCAGCGCCATTTCTCAGCCAATGAAGGTGGACGCAGAGTGTGGGCAGCGTGATGATATAGATCTCGGTCCCCACCATCTTAGAGAAGGGCATGACAGTGATTGGCTTGCTTTCTGCGACGTCACAGGGGCTATAAAGGGGCGTGCACGCCGACCGCCATCTTACTTCTGCCGATCTGAGCATAGGGAGAGGTTGCTGCAGCTTCGTCAGAAGCAGGGATATTGTTAGGGAGGAAAGATTAACCCCCAAACCGCTTGTGCTGTAGCGATTTCCACTGTCCAACACCGCCTTTTCTTTGCAGGGACATTGGAGGCTAGATTTCTGTGCATCAGCTCTGTAGCTTATAAGGCTCCCTGATCGCTGCATTGCTGTTTGTACGCCGCTGTGCAAACCAACTGCTTTTTTAGAAGCAAAAGTCATGTTGCTCCTTTCTGCACAGTTCTATTGTTTATTTGTCCACACTTTTGTGTGCAGCAGTCCTTTTTATTGCTGGCTTGCTGGCTGCCATACTTGTCCTGAGATCATTGTAGGGAGATTGTTATTGTAGTACAGTCTCTTTTTTTTATATATATATCTTCTAGCCACTTTCTGCCACATATTCTGTATAGTGTAATACAGTGGGCCTGGTTTTTTTTTTGCAGCAGTCTCCCACACATAAAAAGAGAGATTTATATTGCCACTAAGTGCATCTGCATCAGTTCTGTTTGGCGTATATCTGCCAGCCACTTTCTGCCACTTATACTGTGTAGTGTAATACAGTGGGCCTGTTTTTTTTTGCAGCAGTCTCCCACACATAAAAAGGGAGATTTATATTGCCACTAAGTGCATCTGCGTCCGTTCTATTTGGCGTATATCTGCCAGCCACTTTCTGCCACTTATACTGTGTAGTGTAATACAGTGGGCCTGGTTTTTTTTTGCCGCAGTCTCCCACACATAAAAAGAGAGATTTATATTGCCACTAAGTGCATCTGCATCAGTTCTGTTTGGCGTATATCTGCCAGCCACTTTCTGCCACTTATACTGTGTAGTGTAATACAGTGGGCCTGTTTTTTTTTGCAGCAGTCTCCCACACATAAAAAGGGAGATTTATATTGCCACTAAGTGCATCTGCGTCCGTTCTATTTGGCGTATATCTGCCAGCCACTTTCTGCCACTTATACTGTGTAGTGTAATACAGTGGGCCTTTTTTTTGCAGCAGTCTCCCACACATAAAAAGAGAGATTTATATTGCCACTAAGTGCATTTGCGTCAGTTCTGTTTGGCGTATATCTGCCAGCCACTTTCTGCCACTTATACTGTGTAGTGTAATACAGTGGGCCTGTTTTTTTTGCAGCAGTCTCCCACACATAAAAAGGGAGATTTATATTGCCACTAAGTGCATCTGCGTCAGTTCTGTTTGGCGTATATCTGCCAGCCACTTTCTGCCACTTATACTGTGTAGTGTAATACAGTGGGCCTGTTTTTTTTTGCAGCAGTCTCCCACACATAAAAAGGGAGATTTATATTGCCACTAAGTGCATCTGCGTCAGTTCTGTTTGGCGTATATCTGCCAGCCACTTTCTGCCACTTATACTGTGCAGTGTAATATAGTGGGCCTGTTTGGTTTTTTTGCTGCAGTCTCCCACACATAAAAAGGGGGATTTATATTGCCACTAAGTGCATCTGCGTCAGTTCTGTTTGGCATATATCTGCCAGCCACTTTCTGCCACTTATACTGTGTAGTGTAATACAGTGGGCCTGTTTTTTTTTTGCAGCAGTCTCCCACACATAAAAAGGGAGAGTTAAATTCTCAACAAGTTTACATACACCTTCTACCTTGCTTTACCGTACCATATAACGGTTGATAGTTTGTTTACACTTTCCCAAAAATGAGGAAGTCTGGTGGAAGAGGCCGTGGGCGGTCATTGCCAGCTGGTAATTATGGTGGTGGTGGAGCATCTGGTGGTAGTGGGAAAAGCAAAATAGCACCTAAGGCTCGAGTTGTTGAGCCAGCGTCATCATCTGGCTACACAAGGCCTCGAAGGCTCCCTTTTCTGGGAGTAGGAAAATCGCTTTCAAAGCTGGAGCAGCAGGAAAAAGTTTTGGCTTTCCTTGCTGACTCAGCCTCTAGCTCTTTCGCCTCCTCTTCCGAAAGTTCCAAATTTAAAAGCAGCGAGTCATCAGTGGATGCTCACGGTCAGGAACAAGTCACTTCCTTGTGTCCTTCACCCAAAGCAAAAGTGAAGGATGCGGCAGGTGACACTACAGTTTACTCCATGGAGCTCTTTACACATACCGTGCCAGGGTTAGAAAGGGAAATAGTTCACAGCCCATTACAAGATGAATCGGACATGGAGTGCACAGATATACAGCCACAGCTAGATTTTTATGCTGTTCCATTGACTCAGATCACAACATTGCCCTCGCAGTGTACACAGCCAGAATCTGACCCTGATGAGACTATGGTGCCCCGTCCCGAACACTATAGCACCTTACAGGGTGACACAGAGGCAGGTGCAAAGGACATTGAAGAGGAGGTGATAGATAACGCAGTTGTAGACCCAGATTGGCAGCCATTGGGGGAACAGGGAGCCACAGGCAGTAGCTCTGAAGCGGAGGAGGATGAGCCGCAGCAGGCATCAACATCGCAACAGCTTTCGTCTGGCAGACCCGTATCAGGCCAAAAACGTGTGTCAAAAACAAAAACAGTTTTAGGACAGCGTGGCCATCCGGTGAAAGCAGCACAGCGTGCAATGCCTGAAAAGTTATTCGATAGTAGGAAGAGTGCAGTGTGGCAATTTTTTAACCAAGATCCAAATGATCAGTGCAAAGTTATCTGTAAGAAATGCTCAAAGACCTTTAGCAGAGGGCAGAATGTCAAAAATTTAAATACAACGTGCATGTGTAGACATTTAACCAGCATGCACTTGCAAGCCTGGGCTAACTACCAAATGTCCCTTACCGTTGGTGCACCTGCTCAGAATGAAGGTAGTCAGCAACACTACATTGCTTCCCTCTCTATAAGCCCACCGGTTAGGACACCACCAGCAGCAAATGTGGAGGTATCGTCGCAAGGCCAAAGCAGTCAGGGAATCACAAGGTTTTTGGTATGAAACACTGTATGTAGGTCAACATCGAGAATACCATCACCAACCCTCTCTCAATCCGCCATGTTCACCACCACCACCACCACTGCTTGTTCCACCATATGCACCTCTCCAGCCCATCTCACCCTACAAGAGACTCTCGTTAGGAAAAGAAAGTACTCACATTCTCATCCGCATACACAGGGTTTGAACGCCCACATTGGTAGACTAATCTCGTTAGAGATGATGCCCTACCGGTTGGTTGAAAGCGAAGCTTTCAAAGCCCTGATGGCCTACGCAGTACCACGCTATGACCTACCCAGTTGACACTTCTTTGTGAGAAAAGCCATCCTGGCCATCCACCAGCATCTCAAAGACCGCATTGACCATGCGCTCAGGCAATCAGTCAGTAGAAAGGTGCACCTCACAACAGATGCATGGACTAGTAGGCATGGCCAGGGACATTGCATGTCCATCACGGCACACTGGGTTAATGGGTTAATGTGGTGGTTGCAGGGTCCACAGGGGACAGCCACAGTGGGACAGTTCTGCCTAGCCCAAGGTCTAGGAAACAGTTGGCAGTATGCGTTCGACAACCCTCCTCCTCCTCATCCTCATCCTCCAGAAAGCTCATCCACAGAGGGCAGTCGCCCTACCACTCCATCCGCAGCTGCCAGTGTTGCACATGAGGTGTCCCATTATGGAACAGCTAGTGGTAAGCGTCAGCAGGCTGTGTTGGAAATGAAGTGTTTGGGCAACAACAGACACACCGCAAAAGTTCTGGCTGAGTTCTTGCAGCAAGAAACTCAGTCATGGCTGGGCAGTGTACATCTTGAGGTAGGCAAGGTAGTCAGTGATAACGGAAGGAATTTTATGGCTGCCATAGCCATTGCAGAACTGAAACACATACCTTGCCTGGCTCACACCTTGAACCTGGTGGTGCAGTGCTTCCTGAAAAGTTATCCGGGGTTACCAGCCCTGCTCCTGAAGGTGCGAAGACTTTGCTCACACATCCGCTGGTCGCCCGTACACTCCAGCCATATGCAGAACCATCAGCGATCGTTGAAGCTTCCCCAGCACCGCCTAATAATCGACGTTGCAACAAGGTGGAACTCCACACTGCACATGCTTCAGAGGCTGTGCGAACAGAGGCGTGCTGTAATGTATTTGTGGGAGGATACACATACACGGGCAGGCAGTTGGATGGCAGACATGGAGTTGTCAGGTGTGCAGTGGTCGAAGCTGCAAGACCTCTGTCAAGTGTTTTGAGGAATGCACACGGCTGGTAAGTGCAGACGACGCCATCATAAGCATGAGTATCCCACTAATGCGTCTGCTGATGCAAAGTTTGACGCACATTAAGGAGCAGGCATCTGCAGCCGAGGAGGAGGGAAGCCTTGATGACAGTCAGCCATTGTCTGCCCAGGGTACTCTCCTGGACGAGGTGGCAGACGAAGAGGAGGAAGAGGAGGAGGATGATGGGGATGAATATTTATGGGAGGAGGAAGCTTCTCAGGGGGCAATAGAAACTGGTGGCATTTCAAGGTCAGGTACAGGGTTTTTGCGGGAGACAACTGACGTTGATTTGCCAGAAAGTGCTCCTCAACCCAGCACAAGCAGTGAATTGACACCTGGAACATTGGCCCACATGGCTGATTATGCCTTGCGTATCCTAAAAAGGGACCCCCGCATTATCAAAATGATGACCGATGACAATTACTGGTTGGCCTGCCACCTGGATCCACGCTATAAAGGGAAATTGCAAAATATCATGCCACATGAGAACCTTGAGCAAATATTGGCTACCAAACAAGCAACTCGACCTGCAGGGGGCAACATGGCAGAGCTATTAGAGGTGCACAAATCAGAAGTGGCGTTGGACAGAGGGGTTTTATGACCAGGTTGTGGAGTGATTTTGCAATGACCGCAGACACGACTGGTACTACAGGAGACAACATTTGTCCAGTATGGTTATGAACTATTTTTCCTCCCTTATCAATGTTCTCCCTCACCCGTCATTCCCCTTTGATTACTAGGCATCTAAAATAGACACCTGGCCTGAATTGGCAGAAAATGCATTACAGGAGCTCGCTTGCCCAGCTGCTAGTGTGCTATTAGAAAGAGTATACAGTGCTGCTGGTTCAATACTGACCGAAAAAAGGACTCGTCTGGCTACCCAAAATGTTGATGATCTAACCTTCATTAAAATGAACCAATCATGGATTTCTAATTATTTTGCCCCACCTTCCCCTGCTGACACGTAGCTTTCCTGTAAAAAGGTCTTGCTTTTGGCCTCCTCTTACTGACTGCTCCAATTCCTCCATTTGCAGCTGCTGAATGTCCACCATAGGCCATTTTTACACCTCCCTAAATGGGCTGACTTCCCCCACGGGGCCGTGGTCACCACTTTGCGCAAGCACCCGTGCGAGTGCCGTTTGCCTGGACAGGTGGGTGTGCCCACTTTTGGGCGATGGCACTGGCTCAGGGTCCCTCATAGTACAATGAAGTGTCTCTGGCGGTGGTGGTGCACACCCAACGTCAGACACACCATCGTAATATGAGGGGCCCTGTGCCAGTACCGCCGCCCACGAGAGAGTGTTTTCCCCCCCAGCTCAAATAGTGCTCTACCACTTGCAAAACTTACCTCTCACTGCTCCACCACTGTTTAGTCTGTACTGTTAAATCCTTCAATGGCACTGCCAATACAAATTTGTTGAAATGATAGATGATAGTAAAAATATACAGGGGCCCTGCCCTCCATTTAGACCTGTGAATACTGTGCGCAAACTACCACTGTCTGCTACTCAGCAGAGGAACCCACCCCTGTACCTAGCTTTGCCACCTGTTTATTTAGGAACATTTTTTTGGCAGACATTTAGCCCACTTTACTATTTTGGCCAACTAACTGTGTCAGCCACTTCTTCCAGTAGCCCTCCACCGAACAAAGCAATGCTGCGAGTTCACTCCTGTTACCAGTTTTGAACTGCATTTAGCCAACTTTTTTATTGTAGGCCTACTACCTGTGTCTGTCTGCGCCACTCATTACAGCTGCCCTCCACTGATCAAAGCAATGCCGCCCGTTCACTCCTGTTACCAGTTTTGAACTGGATTTAGCCTACTTACGTTTTTGGGCCTACAAACTGTGTCTGCCACTCATTACAGCTGTCCTCCGCTGAACAAAGCAATCACGCCACTTTACTCCAGTTACCAATTTTGAACTGAATTTAGCCTACTTTTTTATTTTAGGCCTACTACCTGTGTCTGTCTGTGCCACTCGAGTCATTACAGCTGTCCTCCACTGAACAAAGCTGAGCTTCAATCTTCAGGCTTTCGGCCTGTATAACATATAAAACTGCATTTGGCCTACTTGTTTGTTTGGCCCTACTAAAGGTGTCTGCCGCTCCTTGGTGTTCTCCTCCACTGATCAAAGCTGAGCTTCAATCTTCAGGCTTTCGGCCTATATTTAGAATATGAAACTGCATTTGGCCTACTAGTTTGGTTGGGCCCTACTAACGGTGTCTGCCGCTCCTTGGTGTTCTCCTCCACTGATCAAAGCTGAGATTCAATCTTTAGGCTTTTGGCCTATATTTAGAATATGAAACTGCATTTGGCCTACTAGTTTGGTTGGGCCCTACTAACGATGTCTGCTGCTCCTTGGTGTTCTCCTCCACTGATCAAAGCTGAGCTTCAATCTTCAAGCTTTCGGCCTGTATTTAGAATATGAAACTGCATTTGGCCTACTAGTTTGGTTGGGCCTACTTATGGTGTCTGCCGCTCCTTGGTGTTCTCCTTCACTGATCAAAGCTGAGCTTCAATCTACAGGCTTTCGGCCTATATTTAGAATATGAAACTGCATTTGGCCTACTAGTTTGGTTGGGCCCTACTAACGGTGTCTGCCGCTCCTTGGTGTTCTCCTCCACTGATCAAAGCTGAGATTCAATCTTTAGGCTTTTGGCCTATATTTAGAATATGAAACTGCATTTGGCCTACTAGTTTGGCTGGGCCCTACTAACGGTGTCTGCCGCTCCTTGGTGTTCTCCTCCACTGATCAAGGCTGAGCTTCAATCTTGAGGCTTTCGGCCTGTATTTAGAATATGAAACTGCATTTGGCCTACTAGTTTGGTTGGGCCTACTTATGGTGTCTGCCGCTCCTTGGTGTTCTCCTGTGCTTATCAAAGCTGAGCTTCAATCTTCAGGCTTTCGGCCTGTATTTAGAATATGAAACTGCATTTGGCCTACTAGTTTGGTTGGGCCTACTTACGGTGTCTGCCGCTCCTTGGTGTTCTCCTGTGCTTTTCTCCTGTGCTTCAATCTTCAGGCTTTCGGCCTATATTTAGAATATGAAACTGCATTTGGCCTACTAGTTTGGTTGGCCCCTACTAACGGTGTCTGCCGCTCCTTGGTGTTCTCCTCCACTGATCAAAGCTGAGCTTCAATCTTCAGGCTTTCGGCCTGTATTTAGAATATGAAACTGCATTTGGCCTACTAGTTTGGTTGGGCCTACTTACGGTATCTGCTGCTCCTTGGTGTTCTCCTGTGCTTATCAAAGCTGAGCTTCAATCTTCAGGCTTTCGGCCTGTATTTAGAATATGAAACTGCATTTGGCCTACTAGTTTGGTTGGGCCCTACTAACGGTGTCTGCTGCTCCTTGGTGTTCTCCACTGATCAAAGCTGAGCTTCAATCTTCAGGCTTTCGGCCTGTATATAGAATATGAAACTGCATTTGGCCTACGAGTTTGGTTGGGGCTACTTATGGTGTCTGCCGCCCCTTGGTGTTCTCCTCCACTGATCAAAGCTGAGCTTCAATCTTCAGGCTTTCGGCCTCTATTTAGAATATAAAACTGCATTTGGCCTACTAGTTTGGTTGGGCCTACTTATGGTGTCTGCCGCTCCTTGGTGTTCTCCTGTGCTTTTCTCCTGTGCTTCAATCTTCAGGCTTTCGGCCTATATTTAGAATATGAAACTGCATTTGGCCTACTAGTTTGGTTGGGCCCTACTAACGGTGTCTGCCGCTCCTTGGTGTTCTCCTCCACTGATCAAAGCTGAGCTTCAATCTTCAGGCTTTCGGCCTGTATATAGAATATGAAACTGCATTTGGCCTACTAGTTTGGTTGGGCCTACTTACGGTGTCTGCCGCCCCTTCGTGTTCTCCTCCACTGATCAAAGCTGAGCTTCAATATTCAGGCTTTCGGCCTATATTTAGAATATGAAACTGCATTTGACCTACTAGTTTGGTTGGGCCCTACTAACAGTGTCTGCCGCTCCTTGGCGTTCTCCTCCACTGTTCAAAGCTGAGCTTCAATCTTCAGGCTTTCGGCCTGTATTTAGAATATGAAACTGCATTTGGCCTACTAGTTTGGTTGGGCCTACTAACGGTGTCTGCCACTCCTTGGTGTTCTCCTGCGCTTTTCTCCTGTGCTTCAATCTTCAGGCTTTTGGCCTATATTTAGAATATGAAACTGCATTTGGCCTGCTAGTTTGGTTGGGCCCTACTAACGGTGTCTTCCGCTCCTTGGTGTTCTCCTCCACTGATCAAAGCTGAGCTTCAATCTTCAGGCTTTCGGCCTGTAAAACATATTAAACTGCATTTGGGCTACTTGTTTGGTTGGGCCTACTAACGGTGTCTGCCGCTGCTTGTCGTTCTCCACTGAACAAAGCAGTGCCGCCTGATTAATCCTGTTACCAATTTTGAACTTTATTTTGCCCAATTTATTATTTGGGCCTACTAACTGTGTCTGCCACTCATTACAGCTGTCCTCCGCTGAACAAAGCAATCACGCCACTTTACTCCAGTTACCAATTTTGAACTGAATTTAGCCTACTTTTTTATTTTAGGCCTACTACCTGTGTCTGTCTGTGCCACTCGAGTCATTACAGCTGTCCTCCACTGAACAAAGCTGAGCTTCAATCTTCAGGCTTTCGGCCTGTATAACATATAAAACTGCATTTGGCCTACTTGTTTGTTTGGCCCTACTAAAGGTGTCTGCCGCTCCTTGGTGTTCTCCTCCACTGATCAAAGCTGAGCTTCAATCTTCAGGCTTTCGGCCTATATTTAGAATATGAAACTGCATTTGGCCTACTAGTTTGGTTGGGCCCTACTAACGGTGTCTGCCGCTCCTTGGTGTTCTCCTCCACTGATCAAAGCTGAGATTCAATCTTTAGGCTTTTGGCCTATATTTAGAATATGAAACTGCATTTGGCCTACTAGTTTGATTGGGCCCTACTAACGATGTCTGCTGCTCCTTGGTGTTCTCCTCCACTGATCAAAGCTGAGCTTCAATCTTCAAGCTTTCGGCCTGTATTTAGAATATGAAACTGCATTTGGCCTACTAGTTTGGTTGGGCCTACTTATGGTGTCTGCCGCTCCTTGGTGTTCTCCTTCACTGATCAAAGCTGAGCTTCAATCTACAGGCTTTCGGCCTATATTTAGAATATGAAACTGCATTTGGCCTACTAGTTTGGTTGGGCCCTACTAACGGTGTCTGCCGCTCCTTGGTGTTCTCCTCCACTGATCAAAGCTGAGATTCAATCTTTAGGCTTTTGGCCTATATTTAGAATATGAAACTGCATTTGGCCTACTAGTTTGGCTGGGCCCTACTAACGGTGTCTGCCGCTCCTTGGTGTTCTCCTCCACTGATCAAGGCTGAGCTTCAATCTTGAGGCTTTCGGCCTGTATTTAGAATATGAAACTGCATTTGGCCTACTAGTTTGGTTGGGCCTACTTATGGTGTCTGCCGCTCCTTGGTGTTCTCCTGTGCTTATCAAAGCTGAGCTTCAATCTTCAGGCTTTCGGCCTGTATTTAGAATATGAAACTGCATTTGGCCTACTAGTTTGGTTGGCCCCTACTAACGGTGTCTGCCGCTCCTTGGTGTTCTCCTCCACTGATCAAAGCTGAGTTTCAATCTTCAGGCTTTCGGCCTGTATTTAGAATATGAAACTGCATTTGGCCTACTAGTTTGGTTGGGCCTACTTACGGTATCTGCTGCTCCTTGGTGTTCTCCTGTGCTTATCAAAGCTGAGCTTCAATCTTCAGGCTTTCGGCCTGTATTTAGAATATGAAACTGCATTTGGCCTACTAGTTTGGTTGGGCCCTACTAACGGTGTCTGCTGCTCCTTGGTGTTCTCCACTGATCAAAGCTGAGCTTCAATCTTCAGGCTTTCGGCCTGTATATAGAATATGAAACTGCATTTGGCCTACGAGTTTGGTTGGGGCTACTTATGGTGTCTGCCGCCCCTTGGTGTTCTCCTCCACTGATCAAAGCTGAGCTTCAATCTTCAGGCTTTCGGCCTCTATTTAGAATATAAAACTGCATTTGGCCTACTAGTTTGGTTGGGCCTACTTATGGTGTCTGCCGCTCCTTGGTGTTCTCCTGTGCTTTTCTCCTGTGCTTCAATCTTCAGGCTTTCGGCCTATATTTAGAATATGAAACTGCATTTGGCCTACTAGTTTGGTTGGGCCCTACTAACGGTGTCTGCCGCTCCTTGGTGTTCTCCTCCACTGATCAAAGCTGAGCTTCAATCTTCAGGCTTTCGGCCTGTATATAGAATATGAAACTGCATTTGGCCTACTAGTTTGGTTGGGCCTACTTACAGTGTCTGCCGCCCCTTCGTGTTCTCCTCCACTGATCAAAGCTGAGCTTCAATATTCAGGCTTTCGGCCTATATTTAGAATATGAAACTGCATTTGACCTACTAGTTTGGTTTGGCCCTACTAACAGTGTCTGCCGCTCCTTGGCGTTCTCCTCCACTGTTCAAAGCTGAGCTTCAATCTTCAGGCTTTCGGCCTGTATTTAGAATATGAAACTGCATTTGGCCTACTAGTTTGGTTGGGCCTACTAACGGTGTCTGCCACTCCTTGGTGTTCTCCTGCGCTTTTCTCCTGTGCTTCAATCTTCAGGCTTTTGGCCTATATTTAGAATATGAAACTGCATTTGGCCTGCTATTTGGTTGGGCCCTACTAACGGTGTCTTCCGCTCCTTGGTGTTCTCCTCCACTGATCAAAGCTGAGCTTCAATCTTCAGGCTTTCGGCCTGTAAAACATATTAAACTGCATTTGGGCTACTTGTTTGGTTGGGCCTACTAACGGTGTCTGCCGCTGCTTGTCGTTCTCCACTGAACAAAGCAGTGCCGCCTGATTAATCCTGTTACCAATTTTGAACTTTATTTTGCCCAATTTATTATTTGGGCCTACTAACTGTGTCTGCCACTCATTACAGTTGTCCTCCACTGAACAAAGCAATGCCGCCTGTTTAGTCCTGTTACCAATTTTGAACTGCATTTAGCCTACTTTATTCTTTGGGCCTATATCTGTGTTTCTTCCTCATCCTGCCCATTGCCCAGCCACTGCTAGATGAGTCTGCTGGTACATTGACCCAGACCACTACATTCCCCTTGCACTCTACACAGCCAGTATCTGACCCTGCTGAAAGTCAGGTTCCCCTTCCCGCATACTATACCACCTTTACACGGGGACAAAGAGGAAGGTGCAGATGAAAGTGCAGGTTCCTTCATCAGGTGGGGGGGCATACTCGTTGGTGACATCACTGGCACAGGGCCCCTCATAGTACACAAAAGTGTCTCTGCCGGTGGGAGGCGCCCCCGCCGTCAAACACCGCTGAACTTTGAGGGGCCCTGTGCCAGTGCCAATGCAAACGAGTGTGCCCCCCCTGCTTGCTCAGGATCACAGCACTTGCAAAGTTGAAATACTTACCTCTCCCTGCTCCACCGCCGTGACGTAGTCCGCGTTTTCTGGGCCCACGAAAAACTTGAGCCAGCCCTACCCCCCCTCAACTTTAGCCAAATGACCCCAATTTTCAATGCCTAACTATTATTATAAGGTAAATTAAGATTGACAAGCTTAAGTAACAAGAATTGATGTTTTTGGCATTAAAATGGGCTCTGTTGGTGTTTTCCTGTCCTCCACTCAATGCCGACTTTGCTTCCCCATTGACTTGCATTGGGTTTCGTGTTTCAGTCGGATCCCCGACTTTTCGCAATAATTGGCCGATTTCACCAGACCCGACTTTTGACAAAGTCGGGTTTCGCGAAACCCGACTCGATCCTAAAAAAGTAAAAGTCGCTCAACTCTAATAGGTACTAGTTCAGACACTGCAGGTTAGGAATAGATAATGGTTCAGACACTGCAGGTTAGGGATAGGTAATGGTTCAGACACTGCAGGTTAGGCATGGGTACAGGCACAGACACAGCAGATTTAGGGAAAGATCAAGACTTAGATATAAACAGGTTCAGGGATTGTTCCTAATTCAGACACGTCATGTGTGCTCTGTGTATACATATGTTTGTAACATGCATTGTGTGTAACATTCCATGTTTGTGTCACATATGGTGTGTGTATGTAGCATTCACATTTATAAATACCAGCAGAGCAGACAAGAGTTCATAGGTGTAAACATATTGACAATTGCTCATAAAACTAGCAAAATGCTGCTCATTCATCGGGTGATTTTTATTGTCAGATTATGTGTATCTTTGGCATCCAATTTCTCACTCCCATCTTTTATGCCTAGCTTGAGAAATGCATGTTTTACACCTGTCTTTTGACGAGCATCAATCTCTCTCTGGTAATTGGTATTTGGTAAATGGCCAATCATTGAAGGCTGGATCCTGGATCTCATACCTCCCATACCCGCCCTGTTATTGATCCTGTTGTATGTTCCCATTCCTGCTGTCATCATGCCCCTTTTCTTGATCCATTCATCTAACGACACATCGGCCATATTTCTCCAGCAAACCTGCACCTTACAAGCAGCAATGGTAGGAAAGAGGGCGTTCCAACGCCACAAACAATCTTCTAGATTATACAGGCCTCATCAACACTAAAAATATTTTTTTATGTTACTAACATGATGCAGAAGGGGAGATCTCAGAAATTGTTTTGAGCATCTAGTCAATGTTATACAAGCCTCATTGACAGGCCCCCAAAAAATTTTCTGTTACTAGCGTAATACAGTAGGAGACATCTAAATAAAAAATAGTTTGGAACATATTTACTTTGTCATCCAGCCCTTATCCAGACTTAAACAATTCTTTCCTCTGTTACTAATGTAATACAGTAGGGGACATCTCAATTAGAAATTGTTTGTAGCATCTTGTCAATGTTATACAGGCCTCATCGACAGGCCAAAAAAAATCTTCTGTTACTAACGTAATACAGTATGGGACATACTATTAAAAAAATAGTTTGGAGCATATTTTCTTTGTCATCCAGCCTTCATCCAGAATTAAACAATTCTTTCTTCTGTTACTAATCTCATACAGTAGGGGACATCTCAGTTTGAAATTATTTGTAGTATCTAGTCAATGTTATACAGGTCTCATTTGCAGGCCCCAAACAATTTTGTCGGTTATTAATGTCATACAGTAGGGGACATCTAATTAAAAAATGTTTGCAATCGGTCAACTGGTAGTCCGAAAAATCTCTATATCAACTGAAGTGGAATGGTGGAAGTGAGCACACGATGACAGTGGTTTCTGCAGCAGCGTGCCCAGGCTGGGATAGTGGCTGAGGATTTGCTGTACCATCAGGTTGAGGATGTGAGCCATGCAAGGCACATGTGTAAGGTTTGTCCGGCGTAGGGTCGCCACGAGGTTTGCACCGTTATTGCACAAGGCCTTCCCTGGCTCCAGGCTGAGTGTAGACAGCCATTGCTCAAACTCAGCATGTATAGCTGTCCACAACTGTTGATCTGTATGACTGCCATCTCCATGGCATATTAATGTAAACACGGCCTGATTGCAGTGAGTCCTGGCTGCACAGTACAGAGGTGGGGGGATTCTCTCTGCAGTGTTGGAATGTGTGTTTCCTTAAGGCAGAGGTTGAAGGCACAGGTGGAGGCCCTAGAGGAGGTGGAGGAGGCAGAAGCACTGGAGGAACTATTACATACAGAGGTTTGTTCCACAAGCCCTGGGGATTCCAAGACTTGATGTCTAGTGACACCTTGGTGTCTACTGCTTTAGTTTCCATCCCCTGGTGTGTACTAGTTTAGTTTTCCAACCCCAGCTGTTTAGTAATTTAGCTCTCCAGCCCCTGTTGTCTATTAGTTTAGTTCACCATGTCTTGGTGTGTATTTCTTTCCTTCTGCAATCATAGCTGTTTAGCAGTTTAGTTATCCAACACCTGCTGCCTATTACTTTAGTGCTCCAGGTTCTGGTGTTAATTTGTGGTGGTCTGTCTCTATAAGGATGGCTCTAAAAGGATAAAGCTGAAATACGCCAGAAAAATAACCCCCTGCTATAGATGCTTCATTATAATTATTACTACTATGCTTCACTGTTACTATCTGTTATGCTGTAAGAATCAGGCTGCACTCAGATGTCATCCGAGTGCAGTCCTAATGAGTATGACGATTCAAAGAGGGAAAATGGAAAGTGGACCCTCTAGACCGTGACGACGAACCCCTCACGGACAAGCTGACCAGATAGATCGCACCCTATACAGGGAGAGTTAGGGGCAGGCCCGTGTGGGACTATCGCCACGGAAGCTGGAGGACCAGGACGGGAGAAGACCAAGAAGAGGTGGATAGTAGGACCACAGGATAGGTGAGTACTGCAGAGACACAGGACTGGTGGGTAAACTGCAGCAGTGCAGGGACTGGCGGAGGAACTGAGGGAACGCAGAGGCTAGCAGGATACAGGAAAGACAGGATAAACCCAAAGTCAGAGGGAAAACGAACTTCACAGAGATTAAGAGCCGCCAGGAACACCTGAAGGAACAAATGATAACCAGGCACAGAGGGATGGCAGGAAGCAGTTTAAATACCTAAAGGCAGGGTAGCACTTCCGGGTAACAGACCTCCAGAACCATAGAGAGGACAATAAGGAGGACCGACTTCCGGGTACTAGTCCTCCAGGACCATAGAGGAGATGAAGAGGAGCGCCGACAGAAGATCAGAAGTGCACACGCGCAGCACTGAACCTGGTATGTGCGTGCGCACGAGAAGCAGAGGCCGGGAGCGAGCGAGGAGGCGGCAGCAGCGGTATGATACTATCAATCTGAAAATTGATCTGCTTCATCCTCAGGTATAACCACTGGCTGCAGTACCTCACCCATCTTTCCTGACCCCATTTACCCTGTATCTGTCTGCTATTACTGGTATGTCAGCTAACATAGAAAAACTCAAAAAAAAAAACAACATGAAGGGCAGACTCAACAAATCCTTGTCAAATGACAAATGCACTCGCAGGGTGCAGCAGGCCCCCGATAGTAAATGCTAAAGTAGCACAGGTGCAAGCTACTGATGAGAGCAACCACCCACTCGCCCAAACATTAGAGGGGTTGGCTGCCTAGTAGCTAAAATGCACACAAGTAAGACTTGCATAAGACGCTATTCACACAGATAAATGTGATGCACAGTGTCTGGACAACCTATTGATCACGCCCATAGTATCAGCAGGCGGGTAGTCCAGCACTATATATATACATGCACGTTGACGTTGGGCTGCAAGCTTATGCATTTTGGCCAAAATTGTAACTAATACCTCATCTAATGTATTATATACATTATTTAATTTTTTATCTTTTTTGCACTTTTTATCATCTTTTTGCAGGGTGCGGCAGGGCCCCTTTATGTTGTTCCTTGTGTGTTGCATGTATATATATAGTGCTGGACTACCCGCCTGCTAATACTATGGGCGTGATCAATAGGTTGTCCAGACACTGTGCATCACATTTATCTGTGTGAATAGCGTCTTATGCAAGTATTACTTGTGTGCATTTTTGCTACTAGGCAGCTAACCCCTCTAATGTTTGGGCGAGTGGGTGGTTGCTCTCATCAGTAGCTTGCACCTGTGCTGCTTTAGCATTTATTATCGGGGGCCTGCTGCACCCTGCGAGTGCATTTGTCATTTGACAAGGATTTGGTGAGTCTGCTCTTCATGTTGTGTTTTTTATATTACTGGTATTTCCACTGGCTGCAATACCATCACCCATCTTTCCTGACCCCATTCACCCTGTATCTGTCTGCTTTATTTGTCCATTTGGAACTATTTCCTTTGGCATTTTCCCTGCTAATTAATCCCCTCCTGTGTCTGTGACCAGTCTCCCTGATGCCCCTCCCTCCTGATCACACCTGGCCGATTTCATGTGCACTTAGCTTGTTATAAATTCAGTCACAGGTCTGTTTGACCGTGGTCTGTCTCTATAAGGATGGCTCTAAAAGGATAAAGCTGAAATATGCCAGAAGTGAACAGAAGGTACGACTAACCACTGTTATTAAATGTACTAAACTTCTGTTAGGAGTCGAGTTCCCGCTGCTGCACAGGGGGAATCTCGAACCATGTCCGCTGTGGTTTTCCATTCTCCTCCAGCCGCAGTGGAGCCTGCGCAGCAGACGTCGGTCCCAGCATCTGGCTCAAGCTGAAACTGTGCGCTTCGTTACTGCTGCCTCTCCAGGCTCTGCCTTTGTAGCCAGTACTGATTAGCAGCGAGCAGGCATTTCAGGGACTAAGTCCTGCTTTTCCCATACTGAGCATGCCCACAGGACGACCTCCCATTGGAGGCCGAGGGTCACACGCTCAGGTCCTGTAGCAGCTCCTATTGGACCAATAGGAAGGTCTTTGAGTGCTACAGGTATAAAAGGTTCGCATGGCCGTGCGGCCATGCGCTAGTATAGACTTGATATGTGTGTGTGGATGAATGTCTGTCGATGGATGAAAGCTCCTTAATCATTCCCATTCCTTGTGTTGATGACTGCTGGCGAATGGTGGAAGCTACCTAGCGCCCGACAGTGCTACCTGCACACTAAGCACACGTTTTAGTATCTATTTGCAGTGCCCATCTTTACGGCACCGTGCGCAATCAGTGTGCTTTCCTGACAGCCAGTCAGAGTAGTGTGGGAATTCCCGCTTGGACTCAGCATCTGACTCAGGGTGTCCTCAGGCACGGGTTCAAAAGCCACTGAGGGTCAGAGCAAGTCCAATCACCAGTTTAGTGGGGGTGATTCATAGGGATCCCACTAATTCATAGGGATCCCACTAGTGTCTTTCAGCTGCACCCTGTGACTGCTAACAGGCGCAGCATAATTACGGCGACTCTGAAGCAACAGAGTTCGCTTCCATTCATACTGGGTGAGGTCTAACCCACGTGTGAGCAAGCGTCCATCCGCAATTACTCAGCAGCAGGTGCCATCTCTGCACGGTGGACCTCGGACTGCGAACCCACCTCATATTCTTTAATATTATTATTTGGTGCGTTCCGCCAGTCCTAACAAATTCTTTCTTTTCCTCCACACTTACTCATCATGCTGACATATGCTCTCACAGTTTTTGCTCCATTAATCCTCACTCTCCGTTGCTATCCACAAACCCCAGCACCCTCGAACCAAGTAATAATCTCTCCTTCCCTTTTGCCCCCCCACCTGACCTCCTCTGCTGACCTGCTCCTCAACCTCAGATCTCTCCTAATAATACACAAAACAAGCCCTCCACTCTCCATTTCCCACCTGCTCTGTCTCTCTCTGCTTCTCCTCACTGCTGGTGACATATCTCCCAATCCTGGACCCCCACAGCTCATACCTCCCATTACCCCCTCCTATCGCTCCCAACCCAAGATAAACAACCAAAATCTTGCCCACCTCAAATACCTGCCCTTGACACCCACCACCCTGCTCCGTCTCTCTGGATCACTCTGGAATGCCCACTCTGTCTACAATAAACTCCATCTGATTCACGACCTCTTCACTTCTAGTAATCTTTCCTTCCTGGGCATCACTGAAACATAGCTGACGCCCTCCGACACAGCCACCCCTGCTGCGCTATGTCACGGCGGCCTCCACTTCACCCACAGTCCTCTCCCTGGCAACAGACATGGTGGAGGAGTGGTCCTTCTCCTTTCTTCCAACTGTACCTTTAACCCACCTCTGCCCTCCCTTATCCTCCCCTCTTTTGAAGTCCACTCTGTCCGCATCTACTCCCCCTTCAACCTTCAAATGGGCGTCATATACCAACCTCCGGGCCGGACCATTACCTTTATTGAGCAGTTCTCCACCTGGCTCCTTCACTTTCTCTCTGCTGACATTCCCACCATCATCATGGGTGACTTCCACATCCCCATTGACACCCACCAGTCAGCAGCCTCCAAACTTCTGTCCCTTACTTCATCTTTTGGACTTAGTGGTCCTCCTCAGCCACCCACACAGATGCACATACATTAAATCTGGTCTTCACTTGTCTCTGCTCCCTATCTAACTTCACAACCTCCCCTCTCCCTCTATCTGACCACCATCTACTCACCTTCTCATCCCTGTCCTCCTCACCTGTCACCCATGTACAGCAACATGCACACCCCCACAGAAACCTCGCACACCTAGACACCCACTCACTCTCTGACTCTATCCTATCACTGGCATCCATGTCCTCACTCCATGACACAGACACTACCCCTAATTTCTACAATGCTACTCTTGCATCAGCAATCGACTCGGTCGCCCCTCTCATGCATGGCAGAGTGCGGCGAATCAATAGATAAATACTTCGATACCAGTAGCGCTTCAAACCATGTGAGTCCTGCAGCAGATAATGATACAGTGCCACCCTTCTGTATCAATGTCTATAGATATAATAAGTGATATAATATCTGTGCTAGGTTCAGTCCTTAACCCCCTCTATAGACCAATGGTAGGGAAGTAACCGTTTAAAAACACAAAAAAAATGACCACAATGTATAAAAACGTAATCAGGATGAGGTAACTATTGAGCGTTTCTTATATTGAATTGACTGATTTTGTAGTGACAGTTACCAGACTAATAGCCTCGAGCCTGAAGGTAGCGCACCCCACATTTAGAAGGTGAAAAAGTTAAATTTACCTGGTGCGGCTGCAACAGTGGTGTGGAATCTTCTGCTGCTTAGTCCGTATGTTTTGTAAGAGTCCAGCTTCAGTAGATGCCGCGTGTTGCCTTCTAATGAGCGGGCTATGGGCGCTGCCCCGGCAGGCGGCAGAACACCCTCCACTCGCTTCCTTATCAATAGATAACCCTGGCACAATAACAGCACTAAAAAGCTTCGGCAAGTATCCAGAATTGCAGAAAGGCGTTGGAAAAAACGCATTCACAAGATGACTTCACTGCACTCAAACACGCAACACTCACATTCAAATCAGCTCTCACCTCTGCTAAACAGGCCTACTTTACATCCCTTGTATCTTCCTTATCCCACAACCCCAAACAGTTGTTCAACACTTTTAACTCACTAATCCACCCACCACTGCCCCCTCCGAGTTCCCCAATCTCTGCTGAGAACTTTGCCAAGCACTGTAAAAATAAGATAGACCACACAAGTCAAGTCTTTTTTGTCAAACCACCACAACCCCTTTGTATACCAGACCAATGCCCTAACCCCATAACTTCCCTCTCCAAAATCACTGAAGGAGAGCTTGCTCATCTTCTCTCCAAATCACACCTCACCACTTGTGCACTTGACCCCATTCTATCCCACCTCCTCCCCAACCTCACCACCACTCTAATCAAATTCATAAGCCATCTCTTCAACCTATCACTAACTTCTGGTACTTTCCCCTCTGCTTTCAAACATGCCACAATCACACCTATCCTCAAAAAGCTATCCCTTGACCCGAGCGCTATGCCCAGCTAACGCCCCATATCTTTGCTCCCATTTGTTTCCAAACTCCTTGAGCAGCACATCCATGCTGAGCTTTCCTCTCACTTTACATCTATCTCTCTTCGACAACCTACAATCTGGCTTCTGTTCCCACAATTCCACTGAGACTGCCTTGACCAAAATTACTAACAATTTACTTACAGCCAAAGCTAACAGACAATTCTTTACAATCCTCCTTCTAGACTTGTCCTCTGCCTTTGACACAGTTGACCACTGCCTCCTACTACAGATCTTCTCTTTCTTTGGTGTCAAAGACCTTGCCCTATCTTTGATCTCCTCATACCTTAAGAACCGCACATTAAGCATTTCCTACTCCCATACTACCTCTTCATCTCGTCCCCTCTCTGTTGGTGTCCCTCGAGGCTCTGTCCTAGGACCCCTTCTCTTCTCAATCTATACCCTATACCCTAATATTACCCTACAAAGACATCCATAACCTGTCTCCTCCATATATCTCTGAATTAGTCTCCCGATATCTTCCCTCACATAATGTTCGGTCCTCTCAAGACCTCCTTCTCTCCTCCACACTTATTCGCTCCTCACCCAACCGCCTCCAAGACTTCTCCCAAATATCTCCCATCCTCTGGAATTCTTTGCCCCAAAAAGTCCGACTATCAACCACATTTGGATCCTTCAGACGGAACCTGAAAACCCACCTCTTCAGGAAAGCCTACAGCCTGCACTGACCCCGCTGCCTCTTCACCACTACCGAAGATACCGCCTCTTCAACACAGGAGTTCCTGCAACCCTCAACCTATTGACTCCTTCCCCACCATCCTGTAGAATGTAAGCCCGCAAGGACAGGGTCCTCGCCCCTATGTATCAGTCCGTAATTGTTAGTTTGCTTACTGTAAGGGATATCTGTAATTTGTATGTAACCCCTTCTCATGTACAGCACCATGGAATCAATGGTGCTATATAAATAAATAATAATAATAATACCCTTGGCCTGGGACAACTCATAAAGTCCTATGGCTTCCAGTACCATCTATATGCTGATGACACTCAGGTCTACCTCTGTGCACAGATGTCACCTCTCTGCTCTCCATAATCCCAGTGTGTCTATCAGCCATATCCTCCTTCTTCTCCTCTCGCTTCCTCAAGCTTAATGTGGACAAATCAGAACTAATTATCTTTCCTCCATCTTGCATATCTTCTCTGCCTGATCTATCTATCAAAGTAAATGAAATCACACTTTCCCCTGTCCCGGAAATCCGCTGCCTCGGAGTAACCCTCGACTCTGCCCTGTCCTTCAAACTGCACATCCAAGCTCTCGCCACCTCCTGTCGCTTCCAGCTCAAAAATATTTCCAGAATCTGTCCTTTCCTCAACCCTCACACTACCAAAATGCTTGTGCATGCCCTAATCATCTCCCGCCTCGACTACTGCAACATACTCCTCTGTGGCCTACCTTCTAACACTCTCGCACCCCTCCAGTCCATCTTTAACTCTTCTTCCCAACTAATTAATCTCTCTCCTTACTACACTCCTGCTTCCACTCTTTGCAAATCTCTTCACTGGCTCCCAATTTTCCAGCGTATCCAGTTTAAAGTACTAACACTGACCTACAAAGCCATCCATAACCTTTCTCTTCTGTGTATTTCCGAGCTAATCTCTCAATATCTTCCGTCACGTAATCTCTGGTCCTCCCAAGACCTCCTTCTCTCCTCCATGCTTATTCGCTCCTTATCCAATCGCCTCCAAGATTTCTCCCGAATATCCCCCATTCTCTGGAATTCTGTGCCCCAACACATCCGGTTATCCACCAAAATTTGGATCCTTCAAACAGAGCCTGAAAACCCACCTCTTCAAAAAAGCTTACAACCTGTAATGACCACACGACAATCTCAACACCATCGGAGCTACTGCAACCCCTGACCTACTGTCTCCTCCCCCATAATCCTGTACAATGTAAGCCCGCAAGGGCAGGGTCCTCTTCCCTCTGTACCAGTCTGCCATTGTTAGTTTGTTTACTGTAAGTGATATTTGTATTTTGATGTAACCCCTTCTCATGTACAGCACAATGGAATTAATGGTGCTGTATAAATAAATAATAATAATAACTTGTTTCGTTCTGCAATCATAGCTGTTTAGTAGTTTAGTTCTCCAACCCCTGCTGTCTAGTAGTTTAGTTATACATCTTATGGTGTGTAGTGCTTTAGTTCTACAACCCTAGCTGTTCAGTAGTTTAGTTCTCCAACCCCTGTTGTCTAGTAGTTTAGTTATCCATCTTATGGTGTGAAGTAGTTTTGTTTCTCCATCCCTACGTGCCCTGCAAGCATTGGGGATTGCAAGACTTGTGGAGCGGCCCCTTCCCTGACTACCCCCACAGCCACCAGAGTCACCCAGTACCCAGTCATCGAGATGTATCTCCCCTTTCCATGCTTGGTCATCCAGGTGTCAATGTTGAGATGCACCCTGGCAGACAGAATTTTTCATTGAATGGGTGATGTTGTCTGTGACTTGTTGCTGTAGCGCAGGCACATCTTTCTTAGCGAAGTAATGGTGACTGAGCAACTGGTACTGGGGGAATGCGACGGCCATCAGCTTTCAGAAATCATCTGTATCCACAAGGCTGAAAGGCTGCATTTTTATGGCCAACAGATTTGAGTGGCCATGCAATACTCACAGAGATCACAGGCCGTGAGATGTGCAGAAACAAGAGCTGTGATCTTTGTAGCGACTATCTCTCAGCAGGCCCCTATCGTCCAGACAATGACACGATTGGGCTATGAACCATCCGAGGAGGCCATAGGCTGTTCACAATAATTAGTTCACAGAAAAGTAATAGTGAGTAGTGTTGAGCATTCCGATACCGCAAGTATCGGGTATCGGCCGATACTTGCGGTATCGGAATTCCGATACCGAGATCCGATACTTTTGTGGTATCGGGAATCGGTATCGGATCCTTATTACTGTGTAAAATAAAGAATTAAAATAAAAAATATTGATATACTCACCTCTCCGGAGGCCCCTGGACATCACCGCTGGTAACCGGCAGCCTTCTTTGCTTAAAATGAGCGCGTTTAGGGCCTTCCATGACGTCACGGCTTCTGATTGGTCGCGTGCCGCTCATGTGACCGCCACGCGACCAATCACAAGCCGTGACGTCATGGAAGGCCCTAAACTCCTCATTCCAGGAATTTAGGACCTGAGAATGACGTCGCGGCTTGTGATTGGTCGCGTGGCGGTCACATGAGCGGCACGCGACCAATCAGAAGCCGTGACGTCATGGAAGGCCCTAAACGCGCTCATTTTAAGCAAAGAAGGCTGCCGGTTACCAGCGGTGATGTCCAGGGGCCTCCGGAGAGGTGAGTATATCAATATTTTTTATTTTAATTCTTTATTTTACACAGAAATATGGATCCCAGGGCCTGAAGGAGAGTTTCCTCTCCTTCAGACCCTGGGAACCATCAGGATACCTTCCGATACTTGGTGTCCCATTGACTTGTATTGGTATCGGGTATCGGTATCGGCGATATCCGATACTTTTCGGGTATCGGCCGATACTATCCGATACCGATACTTTCAAGTATCGGACGGTATCGCTCAACACTAATAGTGAGCATACAGCTTATCCACCTCCAGATTAGAACACATGTAATATGAGTAGATCCCATGAAAAATAGATATTGGAGCACACTGTGAGTTTCGCTAGTGGAGATGCCAATTGAGGGGAATGGTGAGATCCCTCGTAGACCATGTAGAATAAATATCAATGAACTATCAGTGAAAAAGGCCGAGTTGGCCGAAATGCGTTGACATTCAAAGGTTAATAGTAAATATAGGAAAACTGACTGAACAGCAATCTAGTCTGAACTGTTGCATAACCAAAAAGTCTTACAAAGCAAATAGATAATGGCTGCACTCAATTTTACTGTGCTAAAGCAAGGAAATGTGCAATACATGAAATGTGAATAGCATAATGGCTTGTGAAATCTATGAAAAAACACATGAGATGCTTAGCACAAGATATGGCCAAAAATTGTGAGCCCATCCACCAAACGTCAAGTTAATCTCAGACCGGATGGGTACCTGACCTGACTGCCTAGTGTGAACACTTACCTATGGCTAATAACATGGTAAAGCCTGCATTTATAGGAAGGTCAGAACCAACTGTGTTTGGATGTAATTAAAATCACAGCATGGTGAAGGGCGGGGTGTTCAAGTCAGAAAAATTAGTACATAGTAAATATAGGAAAACTGACTGAACAGCAATCTAGTCTGAACTGGTGCATAACCAAAAAAGTCTTACATAGCAAATAGATAATGGCTGCACTCAATTTTACTGTGCTAAAGCAAGGAAATGTGCAATACATGAAATGTGAATAGCATAGTGGCTTGTGAAATCTATGAAAAAACACATGAGATGCTTAGCACAAGATTTGGCCAAAAATTGTGAGCCCATCCACCAAACGTCAAGGTAATCTCAGATCGGATGGTTACCTGACCTGTCTGCCTAGTGTGAACACTTACCTATGGCTAATAACATGGTAAAGCCTGCAAATAGGAAGGTCGGAACCAACTGTGTTTGGATGTAATTAAAATCACAGCATGGTGAAGGGCAGGGAGTTCAAGTCAGAAAAATTAGTACATAGTAAATATAGGAAAACTGACTGAACAGCAATCTAGTCTGAACTGGTGCATACCCAAAAAAGTCTTACATAGCAAATAGATAATGGCTGCACTCAATTTTACTGTGCTAAAGCAAGGAAATGGACATTCAAAGGTTGCTCTTATGTTTTGAACATTAATAAAATAAATCTTGTTTGCATTCAAAAGGAGTGTGCAATTGATATTTATTCTATATATGTTGATCCCGCCATGAAATCACTGCTAACTGCAGTGTAAGCCTACACTCCTTGTTGCCAACAACAATCCTGTTTTTAACCCAATAAATAAGTGCAAGCCAAATGAACATCATTCTTCTTTTGAGGTTCACACCATCCCCTCTCCCTCAGAGAAGCAGTCATATACTGGCCCCAGGCTCACCCACCCACTTCCCTGACCACTTTTGTGCATTGCTGCAACACTTCATGTCGTCAGAATTGCCAACCCTTATCCTGGGAGACTTTAACAGCCCAACCTCCCTAACTGCATTCTAGCTTCTATCTCTAGCCACTTCTCGTGGCCTCTCACAACTTTCCAGTTCTGAGACACACAAAGACGGTAACACCCCTGATCTGGACTTTGTCTGGCTTAGTTCAATCTCCTACCTAGATAACTCACCTCTTTCCCTTCGTCCTCCAATTAGGAGTATAACCACAACTTAGACATTTTTAGGCGCTCCCTAAAAACACATCTGTTTAGGGCGGCCTGTCACGTTCCCTAATCAAAGTCCTTTTTGTATATATAGCCTATTCTCTACTTCTCTGAACATAATTCGCCATTAAACTTAACCATGGGCAAAAGGCTCATGCAGCCTTTATTTACCACTCCATTTCCTCAAGATGGTTGTACCATCATTGTAAATAAGCACCTGTAATTTGTGTCACCCCCACCCCATTGTAGATTGTAAGCTCTGAAGAGCAGGGTCATCATTATTTTTGCTTTAATTGCTTGATTTTCTTAAACTTGGTAACTTTTGACAGCTTTACAAGACAGCAGTTCATATAAAACAATGTCAAAAATGTTTGTGATATATAAATAAAGGTTATTAGTAGTAGATTGAAGATGGTGAAGTTCAAGCTGTTAGCTTTGCCATGTGCAGGAGGAAAGAATTATTTATGTGAGCACAACTGCACAAAAGATGGCTCGCTGCTGTGCTGATACAGGGTGGAGTAGGTTGAACACGACAAGCTGCTGGACTGGGATAGCGCTGCAGGCAGAGATGTTATGGTGAATTGATAAAGATGGGGTGTGCTTGGTATGTAAGATGAGTCAAAAACATTAGGCATGTCCACTTTCTTATCAGCTAACAGGCTCTCAGTCACCCCAACTGTAGGGGGTAAACAAGTGGAGGTTCTGTGGCCAGAGACCTGTGTGACAGCACTTGCCATGGTGAGGGAGGGGGAAGAATCAGAAGATGCGGTTGATGGGGTGCATTTTAGCACAGTGTCATTCCCAGATTAATGCATGTTGGTCACGCAAGTGCCAGTTCATGCATGTAGTACTGAAATTATTTAATTTTTTTCTTACTTTACTATGTCGTTGTTAATTTTTTAGATTTTTGCTGGTGTGGGAAAAGACCCAAGCTAGGCAACTGCAGAACTGTGAAAACTGCTGACCACTGCCAGAGTTGGGACTCAGAAATTAGGGTGCATTCGCTGTTGTGGTTGCATAACTCTGTGTCTACATAAACTCCTCATCTTCCTTCTCCTTCTGCTCTGCTGAGCTACTCAGCTGCATGCCTCTGGGTTTACACCAAGTGTGATCTACTACCTCATTGCCATCCTCTCTGTTCTCCCACTCCTTGCCCTCCTCCTCTTCCTGCACTGACAGCACAGTACAGTACGCGGACACCTCAAGTATCTGAGTCTCGTCACAAATGGAACACCTTCAACCAACGGGGTTAACATCTGTTGATGAGGGTTTGGATTATTCTCGGTCCCAACATCGCCGGCGATGGATGAAACTGAGAAAAAATTTGGCCATTGGTGCAGATGATTTCCTCCACTTGAGTCTGTGAATCTTTGGAGTACACTTCTGATGCCCATGGCATGCAATGTGTGACCAGATCAGCAGACTGAGCCATCTGTGGTTCCCAACAGTCAGTTTGGTGGTTGGAGAGTTCTGATATGGGGGAAAACAAGGATAATTGATGTGCCACCTCTGAGGACTGTACTGTGTGTGATGTTAAGGTGGAAGAAGAGGAGCAGAGGTCACTTGATGCAGCGCTTGCCATCTACTGGAGCACATGTTCTTTCTGGCCCTCATCTACAAAGCATACTGTTGTATGGCTACCAAAGAAGGGGAGTGGAGTATCCCGTCCAGTAACACAAGTTGTAAAAATGCTGTGCAACTGCTCACTGCAGCAAAACAAACTGACTTCTCATTCCTCATATCATACCTGTCTCACAACCCTAAACAGCTATTCAGCACTTTCAATTCTCTCCTGTGTCCATCAGCTTCCACTCCCTTTTCTCTCATCTCAGCTGAAGAACTTGCCTCACTACCTGTGAACTTGACACAATAACGTCCCACCTCATTCCAAACCTTATCGCAGTCTTCATCCCAAGCCTAACGCACCTCTTCAACCTGTAACTAACAATTGGTGTCTTCCCTCCTGATTGAAACTTACCTCAATCACATCCATCTTCAAAAAGCCCACCCATCCTCTGCATCCATTTTGAACTATCCTCCCACCTCTCCTCTTACTCCCTCTTTGATCACTTACAATCTGGCTTCAGACCACAACATTCCACTGAAACTGCCCTGATTAAAGTCACCTACGACCTACTAGCCATCAAATGAAAGCAACGTGAGTTTGTCCTCCACCTCCTCCTGGACCGGGCATCCCCTCTTACTACAGACTTTCTGATCTGTTGAGATTACAGACTTGGCCTTTTTTGGATATCCTCATACCTAACAGACAGGACATTCTGTGTCTTCCACTCACACACCACCTCCTCATCTCACTCCCTATGTGTCGGTGTCCCACAAGGTTCAGTTGTAGGACCAGGCACTATGCTTATGGTGCGTGCACGTTTGCTCCCTCTTAAAGGGACCGCCCGCATCAACCTAAGGTATTCCCAGCCTATAGCTGGGTGATACCTTCTATTTAAGGCTTCTCCTCCAATATGGAGGTGCCTGAGCTACGCTGTTAGTTTGCCTTGCATGCTTGCTAGTTGTCAGGTTCCCCAGGTCCACCCATCTGCTTATCTCCTCTCTGCCCTTCTGCTCTTACCTGTCTGTGCCGATCTGCTCACACCTGCCTGTGCTTTTCTGTCCATTAGCCAATCCTGATTGCACCTGCCAGTGTCCATCTGTCTAACACCCGGTCCAGCCCACACCTGCCAGTGCTTTTCTGTTCCTTAGCCAGTCCCATCGGCACCTGTGGTTCCAGAGTCCCCACAGTGACTGCCTGCATTCTTCATCCCTCCTTCGGGCCGTTGCAGCCTACCCACTGCAGGGGGTCTGCTGCCACCTTCTGTAGGTCAGCCATTGAATAGCACCTGGTGTCATCTTCTTGTCCCTCCTTGTGTCGCATTTTTCACCTTCTGCTACTTATCCAAGTTTGAATTTGGTAGGCCACCTAGTTACACCCCTGTGGGCTTTCAGAAGGATATGGCACAGTGGTTCCACCACTTTGCCCGTTACAGTCTACATCTGCTGGGTTGGCTATAGTGGAAGAGATGTCGGTTCCCGCTATACTAGTTCCACTCTATTGCAATTGATGCCATATTGTTGGTGTCTGCCACTAATTTTTGTAAATGTATAGACTCCTGGTTGAGTCTCCTTCATGCGTGTTGCCTTTAGGCCTCCTAGACTGTCATACCTCCACTACCTTGGAGTCAACTACGTGTTACCATTCTTATATTTTTCCGACAAAAGTAGTCTACAAAACAGATATTTGTGCCACCTGAGTGTGGCTGAGCGTGAAAGCAGGTTGAGCTGTTGCATTTGGTATCAGGGCTCTCAGCACAGCAGGCCTACACGAATCCCTGACCTACCTAGTTTTACTTTGACATTCAATTAAAAGCTGTACATGCTGGCCCAGAGCACGATACCTCATGCATGGCTGATTGCTGCCGTGCCATGCTACAATTTGTACTGTGGCTTAACTGAGGCCATTTTCCTGGTGCCTATCCCTCATTTGATGTATTTTGGCAGCTTTTGGGGCCATTAGAAGGTGTTGCACATGCGCTTGTTTTGTCTCCCATTGCCTTAAATGGCATTCGGCTACGTTCGTCGACTAATAAATCGGCGAATATTGCAAATCCGATCATAATCCGAATATTTTTTGTGGGGACACTGAGGGAGAGGGAGGCAGGTAGAGCTTTTACTGTGGGGCCCTGGCTAGACCTAAGAGTTCACAGAGAATTCGTACATGCATTGATGGGTTAGTCTAAACCAGGTACGGACTGGGACTGAAATTCAGCCCTGGCATTTAAAATCACACAGGCCCATGCTGTCCCCATCCCCAAGCGCCAGATGGGATATATTACTAATATCACCCTGGATGGAGGAAAGCAAGATTTACTACAAGACCAATATTTCTAATGATTAACATGGCCTGCTGTGGTAAGTGACAGAGTCACTGACTTTGTGCTCTGTCAAAACATTTAACAGTATGGGTGTCTTGAGAACACTGATTCTGTTAACAACGTTGCAGACAAAGCGGCCCACGGCCAGTCAGGCCCTTCTGGCATTTGCCAGAATTGCCAGATGGCCAGTCCGGCCCTGGTTTAAACTACAAAATACATAATTTCTTCTGTAGAACCTTTATCAGAATGAAAATCATGGAAGTTGAGTGGAAATCAAATTCCATGTGTTTGCCCCAAATCCTGCTATAAAGCTGAAGACTCTTGTTTTTGGCAGGGTATAGTTTGTCCATGAAGCAAAGTTTATATTGATAAAACAGGCAGTAGATACCATAAATGCTATAATACCCTGATAAGCAAGAAATACAAGTGTGCACCCAAACCAAAAGAATATTTTGTCCAAAAAAGAACTTTTTTTGATTGTGATAAAATTTTGTTTATTATCTTTTTTATCTCTAACAATCTCAATAAATCAGATTGTTTCAGAAGTATTGTTCTTCAAAGGCCCTAATATGCATAAAAGTATGGAGTGTTTCTTTTGTTGCTGTAGTCTTTCATCAGACTGGGATTCTGTTTTGTCATTCATACACTGCTGATCACACCATTTTCTAGCAAACGTTGTTAATAACCATGAATAATTTACTGAATTGTAAACTGGGCCTTGTCAAACAGACGGAGTGCTTTGAAAACAGGGAGAGACAGAGGCACAACACCAAAAAGCAACCTTAAAACTAGAGTTTATGTTGGTGTAATTTATGTGAATATCGGGTACCTTGTGTCATTTTCAGGAAATCACAAATTATTTGATTGAAACGTTTTTTGAAAATGTGTTATTTACAATATGATTTGCCTACAATGAACTAAGGATACGAACATATTAACAGGGTGTTAGGGAGAATATTCTAGAAGTAATATGCCTATAAGGTAAGATGGGCGCAGTGAGCAGGATGAAAGCCCAGTGCCAAATGACACAACCCTATGAATTTAATGGTATCTGCATTCTTAGGTTACAAATACAGTTGAAAATAATGGTGGAACAAGTAACTGTCGGCTACCTGCTTCACAATTCAGCAAGTGCATAGAGCCTGCTGCGTGTAGCCTCGGTCTACACACTGTAACAGTGCATAGGGGAACAAGGTTGGAATTTTTTTTTTTCATTTTGATATTATACATTGTAGGGATGAGGCTGATGGGGCATCATAGTTTGTGGAGGAAGAGACAATCACACTATGGAGGGGAGCCGTGGGGGTGATAATTCAGTATGTGTTTGGCTGTGGGGGCCATAATACTGTGTGGTGGCCATTAAACTGTCTGAGGACTATGTGGGCCATCATGCTGTGAGTAGAGGGACATTAGAGCCATCATACAATGTGTGGGGACCATGATTGTTATGATCTGGTGGCCTAGGAGCAGCATGAGACGTACTCTGGAGAAGGTGGTACCTGTACTGACCGCAGACCCTGAACTTAACACCGCAACTAGAAGTAGCCGTGGAATGTACCTAACACTCCCTAGACATCTCGACACAGCCGGAGGACTAAATACCCCTAGAGATAGAAAAGGGAAAACTATCTTGCCTCAGAGAAAATCCCCAAAGGATAGACAGCCCCCCACAAATATTGACTGTGAGAGGAGAGGGAAATAACATACGCAGACTGAAATCAGGATTTAGCAAAGGAGGCCCCTCTAGCTAAATAGAAAGGATAGGACAGAGTACTATGCGGTCAGTTTTAACACACTAGAAAATATCCACCACAGAAAATACAAAATCTCCACATCTAACTAAAGATATGGAGGGTATATCTGCATCTCCAGAGATACCATCTTGGCTGAACAAATCCTTATGCAGACCAAGCTGGACAAGACAAAAACATGGAAAAGAACTGAACAATAAAGCCCACAGCATGTGGACTGCAAAAAACAAAGCCAGAACTTATCTTTGTTGAAAAGAACAGCAAAGCAGGAGAGACCAGGCAGGGATGTGAATCCTCCAGGAACAATGGACAACTGGCAGTGACTAATGGGTGAAGCAAGACTAAATAGCCCAGTCAGAATTGCAATAAGTGAACACACCTGATAAATGCAGCGATCCAAAGACAGCAGCGCTACCACTTATAACCACCGGAGGGAGCCCAAGAGCAGAATTCACAACAGTACCCCCCCTTGAGGAGGGGTCACCAAACCCTCACCAAAGCCCCCAGGCTGATAAGGACGAGCCAAATGAAAGGCACAAACCAAATCGTCAGCATGAACATCGGAGGCAACAACCCAAGAATTATCCTCCTGGCCATAACCCTTCCATGTGACAAGATACTGAAGCTTCCGCCTCGAAATACGAGAATCCAAAATCTTCTCAACCACATACTCCAACTCCCCATCAATCAACACCGGGGCAGGAGGATCAACAGAGGGAACAACGGGCACCACATATTTCCGCAACAAAGATCTATGAAAAACATTATGGATGGAAAAAGATGCTGGAAGGGTCAAACGAAAAGACACAGGATTGATAATCTCAGAAATCCTATAAGGACCAATAAACCGAGGCTTGAACTTAGGGGAAGAAACCTTCATAGGAACATGACGGGAAGACAACCAGACCAAATCCCCAACCCGAAGCCGGGAACCAACACACCGACGACGGTTAGCAAAACGCTGAGCCTCCTCCTGAGACAACACCAAATTGTCCACAACATGAGCCCAAATTTGCTGCAACCTGTCAACCACAGAGTCCACCCCAGAACAATCAGAAGGCTCAACCTGCCCTGTAGAAAAACGAGGATGAAAACCAGAATTACAAAAGAAGGGTGAAACCAAGGTAGCAGAACTAGCCCGATTATTAAGGGCAAACTCGGCCAATGGCAAGAAAGCCACCCAATCATCCTGATCAGCAGACACAAAGCATCTCAAATAAGTTTCCAAAGTCTGGTTAGTTCGCTCGGTTTGGCCATTTGTCTGAGGATGAAATGCGGAAGAAAAAGACAAATCAATGCCCAGCCTAGCACAAAAGGCCCGCCAAAACCTAGAAACAAACTGGGAACCTCTATCGGACACAATATTCTCCGGAATGCCATGCAAACAAACCACATGCTGGAAAAACAACAGAACCAAATCAGAAGAGGAAGGCAATTTAGGCAAAGGTACCAAATGAACCATCTTAGAGAACCGGTCACAAACCACCCAGATAACCGACATCCTCTGGGAAACTGGAAGATCTGAAATAAAATCCATAGAAATATGCGTCCAAGGCCTCTCAGGGACTGGCAAAAGCAAAAGCAACCCACTAGTGCGGGAACAGCAAGGCTTGGCCCGCGCACAAGTCCCACAGGACTGCACAAAAGAACGCACATCCCGTGACAAAGAAGGCCACCAAAAGGACCTACCAACCAAATCTCTGGTACCAAATATCCCAGGATGGCCAGCCAACACAGAACAATGATCCTCAGAAATCACTTTACTAGTCCATCTGTCAGGAACAAACAGTTTTCCCACTGGACAGCGGTCAGGTTTATCAGCCTGAAATTCCTGAAGAACCCGTCGTAAATCAGGGGAGATGGCAGAAAGAATCACCCCTTCCTTCAGAATGCCGACCGGCTCAAGGACCCCAGGGGAATCAGGCAAAAAGCTCCTAGAGAGGGCATCAGCCTTAACATTCTTAGAACCCGGAAGATACGAGACCACAAAATCAAAACGGGAGAAAAACAGGGACCATCGGGCCTGTCTAGGATTCAGCCGTTTGGCAGACTCGAGGTAAATCAGATTCTTATGATCGGTCAAGACCACAATACGGTGCTTGGCCCCCTCAAGCCAATGTCGCCACTCCTCAAATGCCCACTTCATAGCCAACAACTCACGATTGCCGACATCATAATTGCGTTCCGCAGGCGAAAACTTTCGAGAAAAGAAGGCACACGGTTTCATCAAGGAACCATCAGAATTCCTCTGAGACAAAATGGCCCCTGCCCCAATCTCAGAAGCGTCAACCTCCACCTGAAAAGGAAGAGAAACATCCGGCTGACGCAACACAGGGGCAGAAGTAAATCGGCGTTTCTGTACTCCAAAGAGGCACTTGGACCCCTGTTATGACCCCAATGGCGAGGGTCTCAGAGGTACGTGGAAGTCTGCAGAATACAAAAATCCAGCTCATAGGGCAGTGGTAACTGGGTTGACCATATATCTACTCCTAACGCCAACACTAGAAGTAGCCGGGGATCATTCCTACGTTGATTCTAGATGACACGCTCCAGCCGGAGAATCTAGCTACCCCTAGTAGAGGAAAACAAAAGACCTTTCTTGCCTCCAGAGAAGGGGACCCCAAAGCTGGATAGAAGCCCCCCACAAATAATAACGGTGAGGTAAGAGGAAATGACAAACACAGAAATGAACCAGGTTTAGCACAGAGAGGCCCGCTTACTGATAGCAGAATAAAGAAAGGTAACTTATATGGTCAACAAAAACCCTATCAAAATCCACACTGGAAATTCAAGAACCCCCGAACCGTCTAACGGTCCGGGGGGAGAACACCAGCCCCCTAGAGCTTCCAGCAAAGGTCAGGATATAGATTTGGAACAAGCTGGACAAAAATACAAAACCAAAACAAATAGCAAAAAGCAAAAGGCAGACTTAGCTAATATAACTGGAACCAGGATCAGTAGACAAGAGCACAGCAGACTAGCTCTGATAACTACGTTGCCAGGCATTGAACTGAAGGTCTAGGGAGCTTATATAGCAACACCCCTAACTAACGACCCAGGTGCGGATAAAAGGAATAACAGAAAAACCAGAGTCAAAAAACTAGTAACCACTAGAGGGAGCAAAAGGCAAATTCACAACAGTACCCCCCCCTTAGTGAGGGGTCACCGAACCCTCACCACGACCACCAGGGCGATCAGGATGAGCGGCATGAAAGGCACGAACTAAATCGGCCGCATGAACATCAGAGGTGACCACCCAGGAATTATCCTCCTGACCATAGCCCTTCCACTTGACCAGGTACTGAAGCCTCCGCCTGGAGAGGCGAGAATCCAAGATCTTCTCCACCACGTACTCCAACTCGCCCTCAACCAACACCGGAGCAGGAGGCTCAGCAGAAGGAACTACAGGCACAATGTACCGCCGCAACAAGGACCTATGAAATACATTGTGAATAGCAAACGACACAGGAAGATCCAGACGAAAAGATACAGGATTAAGGATTTCCAATATCTTGTAAGGCCCAATAAAACGAGGTTTAAATTTGGGAGAGGAGACCTTCATAGGAACAAAGCGGGAAGAAAGCCATACCAAATCCCCAACGCGTAGTCGGGGACCCACACTGCGGCGGCGGTTGGCAAAGCGCTGAGCCCTCTCCTGTGACAACTTCAAGTTGTCCACCACATGATTCCAGATCCGCTGCAACCTATCTACCACAGAATCCACCCCAGGACAGTCAGAAGGCTCCACATGACCCGAAGAAAAGCGAGGATGGAAACCAGAGTTGCAGAAAAAAGGCGAAACCAAGGTGGCGGAACTAGCCCGATTATTAAGGGCAAACTCAGCCAACGGCAAGAATGTCACCCAATCGTCCTGATCAGCAGAGACAAAACACCTCAAATAAGCCTCCAAAGTCTGATTGGTTCGCTCCGTCTGTCCATTAGTCTGAGGATGGAAAGCAGACGAAAACGACAAATCAATGCCCATCCTACTACAAAAGGATCGCCAGAACCTAGAAACGAACTGGGATCCTCTGTCTGACACAATATTCTCAGGGATGCCGTGCAAACGAACCACGTTCTGGAAAAACACAGGAACCAGATCGGAAGAGGAAGGCAGCTTAGGCAAAGGAACCAAATGGACCATCTTGGAGAAGCGATCACATATCACCCAGATAACGGACATGCCCTGAGATAGCGGAAGATCAGAAATGAAATCCATGGAGATATGTGTCCAAGGTCTCTTCGGGACAGGCAAGGGCAAGAGCAAACCGCTGGCACGAGAACAGCAAGGCTTAGCTCGAGCACAAGTCCCACAGGACTGCACAAATGACCGCACATCCCTTGACAAGGAAGGCCACCAAAAGGACCTGGCCACCAGATCTCTGGTGCCAAAAATTCCCGGGTGACCTGCCAACACCGAGGAATGAACCTCGGAAATGACTCTGCTGGTCCATTTATCCGGGACAAACAGTCTGTCAGGTGGACAAGACTCAGGCCTATCAGCCTGAAATCTCTGCAACACACGTCGCAGATCCGGAGAAATAGCTGACAAGATAACTCCATCTTTAAGAATACCAACAGGATCAGCGACTCTAGGAGCATCAGGCACAAAGCTCCTAGAAAGAGCATCGGCCTTCACATTCTTTGAACCTGGTAAATACGAGACAACAAAATCAAAGCGGGAGAAAAACAATGACCAGCGGGCCTGTCTCGGATTAAGGTGTTTAGCAGACTCGAGATACATCAGATTTTTGTGATCAGTCAAGACCACCACACGATGCTTAGCACCCTCGAGCCAATGACGCCACTCCTCAAATGCCCATTTCATGGCCAACAACTCCCGATTGCCCACATCATAATTTCGCTCGGCAGGCGAAAACTTCCTGGAGAAAAAGGCACAAGGTTTCATAACAGAGCAACCAGGGCCTCTCTGCGACAAAACGGCCCCTGCTCCAATCTCTGAAGCATCCACCTCAACCTGAAAGGGAAGTGAGACATCGGGCTGGCACAAAACAGGCGCCGAAGTAAACCGGCGCTTCAACTCCTGGAAAGCCTCCACGGCAGCAGGAGCCCAGTTAGCTACATCGGAGCCCTTCTTGGTCATATCCGTCAACGGTTTCACAATGCTAGAAAAATTAGCGATAAAACGACGGTAGAAGTTAGCGAAACCCAAGAACTTCTGAAGACTCTTAACCGACGAGGGCTGAGTCCAATCAAGAATAGCTCGGACCTTGACTGGGTCCATCTCCACAGCAGAAGGGGAAAAAATGAACCCCAAAAAGGGAACCTTCTGTACACCAAAGAGACACTTTGAGCCCTTGACAAACAAAGAATTTTCACGCAAAATTTTAAAGACCAACCTGACCTGCTCCACATGCGAATCCCAATCATCAGAAAAAACCAAAATATCATCCAGATAAACAATCAAAAATTTATCCAGATACTTCCGGAAAATGTCATGCATAAAGGACTGAAAAACTGAAGGCGCATTGGAGAGCCCAAAAGGCATCACCAAGTACTCAAAATGACCTTCGGGCGTATTGAATGCGGTTTTCCATTCATCACCTTGCTTAATGCGCACAAGGTTGTACGCACCACGAAGGTCTATCTTGGTGAACCACTTGGCACCTTTAATCCGGGCAAACAAGTCAGACAACAGCGGTAAAGGATACTGAAATTTGACAGTGATCTTATTTAAAAGCCGATAATCAATACAAGGTCTCAAAGATCCGTCCTTTTTTGCCACAAAAAAGAATCCCGCACCAAGGGGGGAAGAAGACGGACGAATATGTCCTTTCTCCAGAGACTCCTTGATATATGAACGCATAGCGGTATGTTCAGGTACCGACAGATTAAACAGTCTTCCCTTAGGAAACTTACTGCCTGGGATCAAATCTATAGCACAGTCACAGTCCCTATGAGGAGGCAGTGCACTGGACTCAGACTCACTGAAGACATCCTGATAATCAGACAAATACTCCGGAACTTCCGAAGGCGTAGAAGAAGCAATAGACACAGGCAGGGAATCCCCATGAATACCACGACAGCCCCAACTTGAGACTGACATAGCCTTCCAGTCCAGGACTGGATTATGGGTCTGTAACCATGGCAGCCCTAAAACAACCAAATCATGCATTTTATGTAAAACCAGGAAACGTATCACCTCGCGGTGTTCAGGAGTCATGCACATGATAACCTGTGTCCAATACTGCGGTTTATTTGCTGCCAATGGCGTAGCATCAATACCCCTAAGAGGAATAGGATTTTCTAATGGTTCAAGAGTAAAACCACAGTGCTTAGCAAATGACAGATCCATAAGACTCAGGGCAGCACCTGAATCTACAAACGCCATGACAGGATAAGACGACATTGAGCAAATCAAAGTTACAGACAGAATAAATTTAGGTTGCAAATTACCAACGGTGACAGGACTAACAACCTTCGCTATACGTTTAGAGCATGCTGAGATAACATGTGTAGAATCACCACAGTAGTAGCACAAGCCATTCCGGCGTCTATGAATTTTCCGCTCATTTCTAGTCAGGATTCTATCACATTGCATTAAATCAGGTGTCTGTTCAGACAACACCATGAGGGAATTTGCGGTTTTTCTATCACATTGCACCGAATTAGGTGTCTGTTCAGACAACACCATGAGGGAATTTGCGGTTTTGCGCTCCCGCAACCGCCGGTCAATTTGAATAGCCAGTGCCATAGTATCATTGATACCTGTGGGAATGGGAAAACCCACCATAACATTCTTAATGGCTTCAGATAGGCCATTTCTAAAATTAGCGGCCAGTGCACACTCGTTCCAATGTGTCAGCACGGACCATTTCCGAAATTTTTGGCAATACACTTCAGCCTCGTCCTGCCCCTGAGACATAGCCAGCAAGGCCTTTTCTGCCTGAATCTCAAGATTGGGTTCCTCATAAAGTAAACCGAGCGCCAGAAAAAACGCATCAATATCAGCCAATGCCGGATCTCCTGGCGCCAGCGAAAAAGCCCAATCCTGAGGGTCGCCCCGTAAGAACGAAATAACTATTTTTACTTGCTGAGCAGAGTCTCCAGATGAACAGGGTCTCAGGGACAAAAACAATTTACAATTATTCACAAAATTCCTAAACTTAAACCTGTCTCCGGAAAACAGTTCAGGAATCGGTATTTTAGGTTCTGACCTAGGATTTCTGATAACATAGTCTTGTATGCCCTGCACACGAGTAGCCAGCTGGTCCACACTTGTAATCAAGGTCTGGACATTCATGTCTGCAGCAAGCATAGCCACTCTGAGGTAAAGGGGAAGAAGAAAGAAAAAAAAAAAAAAAAACTCAGAATCTTCTTTCTTATAATCCCTCTTCTGCAACGCATTAAACATTTAATACTGGCCTGGCAAACTGTTATGACCCCAATGGCGAGGGTCTCAGAGGTACGTGGAAGTCTGCAGAATACAAAAATCCAGCTCATAGGGCAGTGGTAACTGGGTTGACCATATATCTACTCCTAACGCCAACACTAGAAGTAGCCGGGGATCATTCCTACGTTGATTCTAGATGACACGCTCCAGCCGGAGAATCTAGCTACCCCTAGTAGAGGAAAACAAAAGACCTTTCTTGCCTCCAGAGAAGGGGACCCCAAAGCTGGATAGAAGCCCCCCACAAATAATAACGGTGAGGTAAGAGGAAATGACAAACACAGAAATGAACCAGGTTTAGCACAGAGAGGCCCGCTTACTGATAGCAGAATAAAGAAAGGTAACTTATATGGTCAACAAAAACCCTATCAAAATCCACACTGGAAATTCAAGAACCCCCGAACCGTCTAACGGTCCGGGGGGAGAACACCAGCCCCCTAGAGCTTCCAGCAAAGGTCAGGATATAGATTTGGAACAAGCTGGACAAAAATACAAAACCAAAACAAATAGCAAAAAGCAAAAGGCAGACTTAGCTAATATAACTGGAACCAGGATCAGTAGACAAGAGCACAGCAGACTAGCTCTGATAACTACGTTGCCAGGCATTGAACTGAAGGTCTAGGGAGCTTATATAGCAACACCCCTAACTAACGACCCAGGTGCGGATAAAAGGAATAACAGAAAAACCAGAGTCAAAAAACTAGTAACCACTAGAGGGAGCAAAAGGCAAATTCACAACAGACCCCTTCACAAACAAGGCATTATCACGAAGGATCTGAAATACCATCCTGACTTGTTTCACATGAGACTCCCAATCATCTGAAAAAATCAAAATATCATCCAAATATACAATCATGAATTTATCAAGATAATTCCGAAATATATCATGCATGAAGGACTGAAACACAGATGGAGCATTAGAGAGTCCGAATGGCATCACAAGGTATTCAAAATGGCCTTCGGGCGTATTAAACGCAGTTTTCCATTCGTCACCCTGCTTAATACGAACAAGATTATATGCCCCTCGAAGGTCAATCTTAGTAAACCAACTAGCCCCCTTAATCCTAGCAAACAAATCAGAAAGCAAAGGCAAAGGGTATTGGAATTTGACCGTGATCTTATTCAAGAGGCGATAATCAATACAGGGTCTCAAGGAGCCATCCTTCTTGGCAACAAAAAAAAAAACCTGCTCCCAATGGTGAAGAAGATGGCCGAATATGCCCCTTCTCCAAAGACTCCTTAACATAACTCCGCATGGCGGCATGTTCTGGCACAGACAGGTTGAAAAGTCGGCCCTTAGGAAACTTACAGCCTGGAATCAAGTCAATAGCACAATCACAGTCCCTATGCGGTGGAAGGGAACTGGACTTGGGCTCATCGAATACATCCTGGAAATCTGACAAAAACTCAGGAATTTCAGAAGAGGGGGAGGAGGCAATTGACATCAAAGGAACGTCACCATGAACCCCCTGACAACCCCAACTAGTCACAGACATAGACTTCCAATCTAATACCGGATTATGCACCTGTAACCATGGGAAACCCAGCACAATAGCATCATGCAAATTATGCAACACCAGAAAACGACAATCTTCCTGATGGGCTGGCACCATGCACATGGTCAGCTGTGTCCAAAACTGAGGTTTATTTTTAGCCAACGGTGTAGCATCAATGCCCCTCAAAGGAATAGGACTCTGCAAAGGCTGCAAGGGGAAACCACAATGTCTGGCAAATTCTAAGTCCATTAAGTTTAAAGCGGCACCTGAATCCACAAATGCCATGACAAAAAATGACGATAATGAGCAGATCAGGGTCACAGATAACAGAAATTTGGGTTGTACAGTACTGATGGTAACGGAACTTGCGATTCTCTTGGTACGCTTAGGACAATCAGAAATAACATGAGCAGAATCGCCGCAGTAAAAACACAACCTATTCTGACGTCTGAATCCTTGTCGTTCAGCTCTAGACACAATCCTATCACACTGCATAGGCTCAGGACTCCGCTCGGAAGACAACGCCATAGTGTGCACAACTCTGCGCTCGTGCAAGCGCCAATCAATCTGAATGGCCAGAGACATAGAATCACTCAGACCAGCAGGCGTGGGAAACCCCACCATAACATCTTTAACGGATTCAGAAAGACCCTTTCTGAAAATTGCCGCCAAGGCATCCTCATTCCATTTAGTCAGCACAGACCATTTTCTAAAATTCTGGCAATACGATTCTGCCGCTTCTTGACCCTGACACAGGGCCAACAAGGTCTTCTCAGCATGATCCACTGAATTAGGTTCATCATACAATAACCCTAGCACTTGAAAAAAGGTGTCTACATTAAGCAAAGCAGGATTCCCAGATTCCAGGGAAAATGCCCAATCCTGAGGATCGCCACGCAGCAGAGGGATGACTATTTTAACCTGCTGGGTGGGATCACCAGAGGAACAGGGTTTCAGAGCAAAAAACAGTTTATAGTTATTTTTAAAGCTCAAAAATTTGGACCTGTCCCCAAAAAACAAATCAGGAGTTGGAATTCTAGGCTCTAAAACCGGAATCTGAATGATATAATCGGAAATATCCTGTACTCTAGCAGCAAGTTGATCCACACGAGAAGCCAATCCCTGAACATCCATGCCAGCGCCAAACTCCTGAGCCACCCAGAGGTAAAGAGGGAAGAAAAGACACAACAGACTACAGAAAAAAAAATGGCTCAGCACTTTCCTTCCCTTCTTCTGAGATGCGATTAACTCATTGTAGGCCAGTTGTACTGTTATGATCTGGTGGCCTAGGAGCAGCATGAGACGTACTCTGGAGAAGGTGGTACCTGTACTGACCGCAGACCCTGAACTTAACACCGCAACTAGAAGTAGCCGTGGAATGTACCTAACACTCCCTAGACATCTCGACACAGCCGGAGGACTAAATACCCCTAGAGATAGAAAAGGGAAAACTATCTTGCCTCAGAGAAAATCCCCAAAGGATAGACAGCCCCCCACAAATATTGACTGTGAGAGGAGAGGGAAATAACATACGCAGACTGAAATCAGGATTCAGCAAAGGAGGCCACTCTAGCTAAATAGAAAGGATAGGACAGAGTACTATGCGGTCAGTATTAACACACTAGAAAATATCCACCACAGAAAATACAAAATCTCCACATCTAACTAAAGATATGGAGGGTATATCTGCTTCTCCAAAGATACCAGCTTGGCTTAACAAATCCTTATGCAGACCAAGCTGGACAAGACAAAAACATGGAAAAGAACTGAACAATAAAGCCCACAGCATGTGGACTGCAAAAAACAAAGCCAGAACTTATCTTTGTTGAAAAGAACAGCAAAGCAGGAGAGACCAGGCAGGGATGTGAATCCTCCAGGAACAATGGACAACTGGCACTGACTAAAGGGTCAAGCAAGACTAAATAGCCCAGTCAGAATTGCAATAAGTGAACACACCTGATAAATGCAGCGATCCAAAGACAGCAGCGCTACCACTTATAACCACCGGAGGGAGCCCAAGAGCAGAATTCACAACACATGATACAGTGTGAGAGATAGCTATGAGGATTGTTATGATCTGGTGACCTTGGAGCCGCATGGAACTTTCTCTGGAGTTGGTGAAACCTGTACTGACCGCAATCCTGAACTAACACCGCAACTAGAAGTAGCCGTGGGGTGTGCCTAAAACTTCCTAGACACCTCGACACAGCCGGAGGACTAAATACCCCTATAGATGGAAATGGGAATGCTATCTTGCCTCAGAGCAGACCCCCAAAGGATAGGCAGCCCCCCACGAATAATGACTGTGAGTAGGAGAAGAATAGACACATGCAGGTAGAAAACAGGATTTAGCAAAAGAGGCCACTCTCGCTAAATAGGAAAGGATAGGACAGATAACTAGGCGGTCAGTATTAAAACCCTTCCAAAAATATCCACAGCAGATAATACAAAAAGTTCCACAATCTAACTAAAGACATGGAATGTATATCTGCCACTCCAGAGAATCCAGCAAGACTGAGAAAATACTGACACAATCTAAGCTGGACAAGAAAAGACAAAGAATAGCACTGAATTGTGAAGCACACAACATGTGTGCCACAGGGAAAAAGAACCAGACACTTATCTTTGCTGATTTGGCAGAAAGGCAGGAGGAACCAGGCAGAGGTCCTACACCTCCCAAAAACAATTGACAACTGGCAAGGACTAATGAATCCTGCATGCCTAAATACCCCAGTCAGATCTGCAATCAGCAGATACACCTGACCAGGACTGCAACTCAGGGGCAACCTCATTACCACCTCCAACCACCGGAGGGAGCCCAAAAGCAGAATTCACAACAGTACCACCCCCTTGAGGAGGGGTCACCGAACCCTCACCAGAGCCCCCAGGCCGATCAGGACGAGCCAGATGAAAAGCATGAACCAAATCAGCAGCATGGACATCAGAAGCAAAAACCCAAGAATTATCCTCCTGGCCATAACCCTTCCATTTGACAAGGTGCTGAAGCCTCCGCCTCGAAAAACGAGAATCCAAAATCTTCTCAACCACATACTCCAACTCCCCATCAACCAAAACAGGGGCCGGAGGATCAACAGAGGGAACAACGGGCACCACATATTTCCGCAATAAAGATCTATGGAAGACATTATGGATAGCAAAAGAGGCCGGAAGCGCCAATCCAAAAGACACCGGATTAATAATCTCAGAAATCCTATAAGGACCAATAAACCGAGGCTTAAACTTAGGGGAAGAGACCTTCATAGGAACATGACGGGAAGACAACCAAACCAAATCTCCAACCCGAAGCCGGGAACCAACACACCGACGACGGTTAGCAAAACGCTGAGCCTCCTCCTGAGACAACACCAAATTGTCCACAACATGAGCCCAAATTTGCTGCAACCTGTCAACCACAGAGTCCACCCCAGGACAATCAGAAGGCTCAACCTGCCCTGAAGAAAAACGAGGATGAAAACCAGAATTACAAAAGAAGGGTGAAACCAAGGTAGCAGAACTAGCCCGATTATTAAGGGCAAACTCGGCCAATGGCAAGAAAGCCACCCAATCATCCTGATCAGCAGACACAAAGCATCTCAAATAAGTTTCCAAAGTCTGGTTAGTTCGCTCGGTTTGGCCATTTGTCTGAGGATGAAATGCGGAAGAAAAAGACAAATCAATGCCCAGCCTAGCACAAAAGGCCCGCCAAAACCTAGAAACAAACTGGGAACCTCTATCGGACACAATATTCTCTGGAATGCCATGCAAACGAACCACATGCTGGAAAAACAACAGAACCAAATCAGAAGAGGAAGGCAATTTAGGCAAAGGTACCAAATGAACCATCTTAGAGAACCGGTCACAAACCACCCAGATAACCGACATCCTCTGGGAAACTGGAAGATCTGAAATAAAATCCATAGAAATATGCGTCCAAGGCCTCTCAGGGACTGGCAAAAGCAAAAGCAACCCACTAGCGCGGGAACAGCAAGGCTTGGCCCGCGCACAAGTCCCACAGGACTGCACAAAAGAACGCACATCCCGTGACAAAGAAGGCCACCAAAAGGACCTACCAACCAAATCTCTGGTACCAAATATCCCAGGATGGCCAGCCAACACAGAACAATGATCCTCAGAAATCACTTTACTAGTCCATCTGTCAGGAACAAACAGTTTCCCCACTGGACAGCGGTCAGGTTTATCAGCCTGAAATTCCTGAAGAACCCGTCGTAAAACAGGGGAGATGGCAGAAAGAATCACCCCTTCCTTCAGAATGCCGACCGGCTCAAGGACCCCAGGGGAATCAGGCAAAAAGCTCCTAGAGAGGGCATCAGCCTTAACATTCTTAGAACCCGGAAGATACGAGACCACAAAATCAAAACGGGAGAAAAACAGGGACCATCGGGCCTGTCTAGGATTCAGCCGTTTGGCAGACTCGAGGTAAATCAGATTCTTATGATCGGTCAAGACCACAATACGGTGCTTGGCCCCCTCAAGCCAATGTCGCCACTCCTCAAATGCCCACTTCATAGCCAACAACTCACGATTGCCGACATCATAATTGCGTTCCGCAGGCGAAAACTTTCGAGAAAAGAAGGCACATGGTTTCAACAAGGAACCATCAGAATTCCTCTGAGACAAAACGGTCCCTGCCCCAATCTCAGAAGCGTCAACCTCCACCTGAAAAAGAAGAGAAACATCCGGCTGACGCAACACAGGGGCAGAAGTAAATCGGCGTTTAAGCTCCTGAAAGGCAGAAACAGCCGCAGAGGACCAATTTGTCACATCAGCGCCTTTCTTCGTCAAATCGGTCAGGGGTTTAACCACACTGGAGAAGTTGGCAATGAAACGGCGATAAAAATTAGCAAAGCCCAAAAATTTCTGAAGGCTCTTCACGGATGTGGGCTGGATCCAATCATGAATGGCCTGAACCTTAACCGGATACATTTCTATAGATGAGGGAGAAAAAATGAAGCACAAAAAAGAAATCTTCTGTACTCCAAAGAGGCACTTAGACCCCTTCACAAACAAGGCATTATCACGAAGGATCTGAAATACCATCCTGACTTGTTCCACATGAGACTCCCAATCATCTGAAAAAATCAAAATATCATCCAAATATACAATCATGAATTTATCAAGATAATTCCGAAATATATCATGCATGAAGGACTGAAACACAGATGGAGCATTAGAGAGTCCGAATGGCATCACAAGGTATTCAAAATGGCCTTCGGGCGTATTAAACGCAGTTTTCCATTCGTCACCCTGCTTAATACGAACAAGATTATATGCCCCTCGAAGGTCAATCTTAGTAAACCAACTAGCCCCCTTAATCCTAGCAAACAAATCAGAAAGCAAAGGCAAAGGGTATTGGAATTTGACCGTGATCTTATTCAAGAGGCGATAATCAATACAGGGTCTCAAGGAGCCATCCTTCTTGGCAACAAAAAAAAAAACCTGCTCCCAACGGTGAAGAAGATGGCCGAATATGCCCTTTCTCCAAAGACTCCTTAACATAACTCCGCATGGCGGTATGTTCAGGCACAGACAGGTTGAAAAGTCGACCCTTAGGAAACTTACAGCCTGGAATCAAGTCAATAGCACAATCACAGTCCCTGTGTGGTGGAAGGGAACTGGACTTGGGCTCATCGAATACATCCTGAAAATCAGACAAAAACTCTGGAATTTCAGAAGAGGAAGAAGAGGAGATTGACATCAAAGGAACATCATTATGAACCCCCAGACAACCCCAACTAGTCACAGACATAGATTTCCAATCCAATACAGGATTATGTACCTGCAACCACGGGAAACCCAGCACGATAACATCATGCAAATTAGGCAACACCAGAAATCGACAATCTTCCTGATGGGCTGGCGCCATGTGCATGGTCACCTGTGTCCAAAACTGAGGCTTATTTTTAGCCAAAGGTGTAGCATCAATCCCCCTTAAAGGAATAGGGTTCTGCAAAGGCTGCAAGGGAAAACCACAATGCCTGGCAAACTCCAAATCCATTAAGTTCAAGGCGGCGCCTGAATCCACAAACGCCATGACAGAGAATGATGACAATGAGCAAATCAAGGACACCGATAACAGAAATTTAGGTTGTACAGTACTGATGGTAGCGATCCTCTTTGTCCGCTTAGGGCAGACTGAAATGACATGAGAAGCGTCGCCTGTTATGACCCCAATGGCGAGGGTCTCAGAGGAACGTGGAAGTCTGCAGAATACAAAAATCCAGCTCATAGGGCAGTGGTAACTGGGTTGACCATATATCTACTCCTAACGCCAACACTAGAAGTAGCCGGGGATCATTCCTACGTTGATTCTAGATGACACGCGCCAGCCGGAGAATCTAGCTACCCCTAGTAGAGGAAAACAAAGACCTTTCTTGCCTCCAGAGAAGGGGACCCCAAAGCTGGATAGAAGCCCCCCACAAATAATGACGGTGAGGTAAGAGGAAATGACAAACACAGAAATGAACCAGGTTTAGCACAGAGAGGCCCGCTTACTGATAGCAGAATAAAGAAAGGTAACTTATATGGTCAACAAAAACCCTATCAAAATCCACACTGGAAATTCAAGAACCCCCGAACCGTCTAACGGTCCGGGGGGAGAACACCAGCCCCCTAGAGCTTCCAGCAAAGGTCAGGATATAGATTTGGAACAAGCTGGACAAAAATACAAAACCAAAACAAATAGCAAAAAGCAAAAGGCAGACTTAGCTGATATAACTGGAACCAGGATCAGTAGACAAGAGCACAGCAGACTAGCTCTGATAACTACGTTGCCAGGCATTGAACTGAAGGTCCAGGGAGCTTATATAGCAACACCCCTAACTAACGACCCAGGTGCGGATAAAAGGAAAGACAGAAAAACCAGAGTCAAAAAACTAGTAACCACTAGAGGGAGCAAAAAGCAAATTCACAACAGTACCCCCCCCCTTAGTGAGGGGTCACCGAACCCTCACCACGACCACCAGGGCGATCAGGATGAGCGGCATGAAAGGCACGAACTAAATCGGCCGCATGAACATCAGAGGCGACCACCCAGGAATTATCCTCCTGACCATAGCCCTTCCACTTGACCAGGTACTGAAGCCTCCGCCTGGAGAGGCGAGAATCCAAGATCTTCTCCACCACGTACTCCAACTCGCCCTCAACCAACACCGGAGCAGGAGGCTCAGCAGAAGGAACTACAGGCACAATGTACCGCCGCAACAAGGACCTATGAAATACATTGTGAATAGCAAACGACACAGGAAGATCCAGACGAAAAGATACAGGATTAAGGATTTCCAATATCTTGTAAGGCCCAATAAAACGAGGTTTCAATTTGGGAGAGGAGACCTTCATAGGAACAAAGCGGGAAGAAAGCCACACCAAATCCCCAACGCGTAGTCGGGGACCCACACCGCGGCGGCGGTTGGCAAAGCGCTGAGCCTTCTCCTGTGACAACTTCAAGTTGTCCACCACATGATTCCAGATCTGCTGCAACCTATCCACCACAGAATCCACCCCAGGACAGTCAGAAGGCTCCACATGACCCGAAGAAAAGCGAGGATGGAAACCAGAGTTGCAGAAAAAAGGCGAAACCAAGGTGGCGGAACTAGCCCGATTATTAAGGGCAAACTCAGCCAACGGCAAGAATGTCACCCAATCGTCCTGATCAGCAGAGACAAAACACCTCAAATAAGCCTCCAAAGTCTGATTGGTTCGCTCCGTCTGTCCATTAGTCTGAGGATGGAAAGCAGACGAAAACGACAAATCAATGCCCATCCTACTACAAAAGGATCGCCAGAACCTGGAAACGAACTGGGATCCTCTGTCTGACACAATATTCTCAGGGATGCCGTGCAAACGAACCACGTTCTGGAAAAACACAGGAACCAGATCGGAAGAGGAAGGCAGCTTAGGCAAAGGAACCAAATGGACCATCTTGGAGAAGCGATCACATATCACCCAGATAACGGACATGCCATGAGATAGCGGAAGATCAGAAATGAAATCCATGGAGATATGTGTCCAAGGTCTCTTCGGGACAGGCAAGGGCAAGAGCAAACCGCTGGCACGAGAACAGCAAGGCTTAGCTCGAGCACAAGTCCCACAGGACTGCACAAATGACCGCACATCTCTTGACAAGGAAGGCCACCAAAAGGACCTGGCCACCAGATCTCTGGTGCCAAAAATTCCCGGGTGACCTGCCAACACCGAGGAATGAACCTCGGAAATGACTCTGCTGGTCCACTTATCCGGAACAAACAGTCTGTCAGGTGGACAAGACTCAGGCCTATCAGCCTGAAATCTCTGCAACACACGTCGCAGATCCGGAGAAATAGCTGACAAGATAACTCCATCTTTAAGAATACCAACAGGATCAGCGACTCCAGGAGCATCAGGCACAAAGCTCCTAGAAAGAGCATCGGCCTTCACATTCTTTGAACCTGGTAAATACGAGACAACAAAATCAAAGCGGGAGAAAAACAATGACCAGCGGGCCTGTCTCGGATTAAGGCGTTTAGCAGACTCGAGATACATCAGATTTTTGTGATCAGTCAAGACCACCACACGATGCTTAGCACCCTCGAGCCAATGACGCCACTCCTCAAATGCCCATTTCATGGCCAACAACTCCCGATTGCCCACATCATAATTTCGCTCGGCAGGCGAAAACTTCCTAGAGAAAAAGGCACAAGGTTTCATAACAGAGCAACCAGGGCCTCTCTGCGACAAAACGGCCCCTGCCCCAATCTCCGAAGCATCCACCTCAACCTGAAAGGGAAGTGAGACGTCAGGCTGGCACAAAACAGGCGCCGAAGTAAACCGGCGTTTCAACTCCTGGAAAGCCTCCACGGCAGCAGGAGCCCAGTTAGCTACATCGGAGCCCTTCTTGGTCATATCCGTCAAAGGTTTCACAATGCTAGAAAAATTAGCGATAAAACGACGGTAGAAGTTAGCGAAGCCCAAGAACTTCTGAAGACTCTTAACTGACGAGGGCTGAGTCCAATCAAGAATAGCTCGGACCTTGACTGGGTCCATCTCCACAGCAGAAGGGGAAAAAATGAACCCCAAAACGGGAACCTTCTGTACACCAAAGAGACACTTTGAGCCCTTGACAAACAAAGAATTTTCACGCAAAATTTTAAAGACCAACCTGACCTGCTCCACATGCGAATCCCAATTATCAGAAAAAACCAAAATATCATCCAGATAAACAATCAAAAATTTATCCAGATACTTCCGGAAAATGTCATGCATAAAGGACTGAAAAACTGAAGGCGCATTGGAGAGCCCAAAAGGCATCACCAAGTACTCAAAATGACCTTCGGGCGTATTGAATGCGGTTTTCCATTCATCACCTTGCTTAATGCGCACAAGGTTGTACGCACCACGAAGGTCTATCTTGGTGAACCACTTGGCACCCTTAATCCGGGCAAACAAGTCAGACAACAGCGGTAAAGGATACTGAAATTTGACAGTGATCTTATTTAAAAGCCGATAATCAATACAAGGTCTCAAAGATCCGTCCTTTTTTGCCACAAAAAAGAATCCCGCACCAAGAGGGGAAGAAGACGGACGAATATGTCCTTTTTCCAGAGACTCCTTGATATATGAACGCATAGCGGTATGTTCAGGTACCGACAGATTAAACAGTCTTCCCTTAGGAAATTTACTGCCTGGGATCAAATCTATAGCACAGTCACAGTCCCTATGAGGAGGCAGTGCACTGGACTCAGACTCACTGAAGACATCCTGATAATCAGACAAATACTCCGGAACTTCCGAAGGCGTAGAAGAAGCAATAGACACAGGCAGGGAATCCTCATGAATACCACGACAGCCCCAACTTGAGACTGACATAGCCTTCCAGTCCAGGACTGGATTATGGGTCTGTAACCATGGCAGCCCTAAAACGACCAAATCATGCATTTTATGTAAAACCAGGAAACGTATCACCTCGCGGTGTTCAGGAGTCATGCACATGGTAACCTGAGTCCAATACTGCGGTTTATTTGCTGCCAATGGTGTAGCATCAATACCCCTAAGAGGAATAGGATTTTCTAATGGTTCAAGAGTAAATCCACAGCGCTTAGCAAATGAGAGATCCATGAGACTCAGGGCAGCACCTGAATCTACAAACGCCATGACAGGATAAGATGACAGTGAGCAAATCAAAGTTACAGACAGAATAAATTTAGGTTGCAAATTACCAACGGTGACAGGACTAACAACATTAGCTATACGTTTAGAGCATGCTGAGATAACATGTGTAGAATCACCACAGTAGTAGCACAAGCCATTCCGGCGTCTATGAATTTTCCGCTCATTTCTAGTCAGGATTCTATCACATTGCATTAAATCAGGTGTCTGTTCAGACAACACCATGAGGGAATTTGCGGTTTTTCTATCACATTGCACCGAATTAGGTGTCTGTTCAGACAACACCATGAGGGAATTTGCGGTTTTGCGCTCCCGCAACCGCCGGTCAATTTGAATAGCCAGTGCCATAGTATCATTCAGACCTGTGGGAATGGGAAAACCCACCATAACATTCTTAATGGCTTCAGAAAGGCCATTTCTAAAATTAGCGGCCAGTGCACACTCGTTCCAATGTGTCAGCACGGACCATTTCCGAAATTTTTGGCAATACACTTCAGCCTCGTCCTGCCCCTGAGACATAGACAGCAAGGCCTTTTCTGCCTGAATCTCAAGATTGGGTTCCTCATAAAGTAAACCGAGCGCCAGAAAAAACGCATCAAGATCAGCCAATGCCGGATCTCCTGGCGCCAGCGAAAAAGCCCAATCCTGAGGGTCGCCCCGTAAGAACGAAATAACAATCTTTACTTGCTGAGCAGAATCTCCTGATGAACAGGGTCTCAGGGACAAAAACAATTTACAATTATTCACGAAATTCCTAAACTTAAACCTGTCTCCGGAAAACAGTTCAGGAATCGGTATTTTAGGTTCTGACCTAGGATTTCTGATAACATAGTCTTGTATGCCCTGCACACGAGTAGCCAGCTGGTCCACACTTGTAATCAAGGTCTGGACATTCATGTCTGCAGCAAGCATAGCCACTCTGAGGTAAAGGGGAAGGAGAAAAAAAAAACTCAGAATCTTCTTTCTTATAATCCCTCTTCTGCAATGCATTAAACATTTAATACTGGCCTGGCAAACTGTTATGACCCCAATGGCGAGGGTCTCAGAGGAACGTGGAAGTCTGCAGAATACAAAAATCCAGCTCATAGGGCAGTGGTAACTGGGTTGACCATATATCTACTCCTAACGCCAACACTAGAAGTAGCCGGGGATCATTCCTACGTTGATTCTAGATGACACGCGCCAGCCGGAGAATCTAGCTACCCCTAGTAGAGGAAAACAAAGACCTTTCTTGCCTCCAGAGAAGGGGACCCCAAAGCTGGATAGAAGCCCCCCACAAATAATGACGGTGAGGTAAGAGGAAATGACAAACACAGAAATGAACCAGGTTTAGCACAGAGAGGCCCGCTTACTGATAGCAGAATAAAGAAAGGTAACTTATATGGTCAACAAAAACCCTATCAAAATCCACACTGGAAATTCAAGAACCCCCGAACCGTCTAACGGTCCGGGGGGAGAACACCAGCCCCCTAGAGCTTCCAGCAAAGGTCAGGATATAGATTTGGAACAAGCTGGACAAAAATACAAAACCAAAACAAATAGCAAAAAGCAAAAGGCAGACTTAGCTGATATAACTGGAACCAGGATCAGTAGACAAGAGCACAGCAGACTAGCTCTGATAACTACGTTGCCAGGCATTGAACTGAAGGTCCAGGGAGCTTATATAGCAACACCCCTAACTAACGACCCAGGTGCGGATAAAAGGAAAGACAGAAAAACCAGAGTCAAAAAACTAGTAACCACTAGAGGGAGCAAAAAGCAAATTCACAACAGTCGCCACAATAATAACACAACCCATTCTGATGTCTGAATCCTTGTCGTTCCGTTCTAGACAAAATCCTATCACACTGCATTGGCTCAGGAATTGGCTCTGAAGACGACGCCACAGTGCGCACAGTTCTACGCTCCCGCAAGCGCCGATCAATCTGAATGGCCAGAGACATAGAATCACTCAGACCGGAAGGCGTGGGAAACCCCACCATAACATCTTTAACGGATTCAGAAAGACCCTTTCTGATTATTGCCGCCAAAGCATCATCATTCCATTTAGTCAACACAGACCATTTTCTAAATTTCTGACAAAACAATTCTGCCGCCTCTTGACCCTGAGACAGGGCCAACAAGGTTTTCTCCTCTTGATCCACAGAATTAGGTTCATCATATAATAATCCTAAAGCCTGAAAAAAGGAATCTACATTAAACAAGGCCGGATTCCCAGATTCCAGGGAAAATGCCCAATCCTGTGGATCGCCACGCAGCAGGGAGATGACAATTTTAATCTGCTGAATGGAATCACCGGAGGATCGCGATCGCAGAGCAAAAAACAATTTACAATTATTTTTAAACCCCCAAAATTTGGACCTATCACCAAAAAACAAATCAGGAGTAGGAATCTACGGTTCTAAAGCTGGAGTCTGAACAATATAATCAGAAATACCCTGTACCCTAGCAGCAAGCTGGTCTACATGAGAAGCTAATTCCTGAACATCCATGCTGGCACAAGACTCCTCAGCGACCCATAAATAAAGAGGGAAAAAAAGACAAAACAGACTGCAGAAAAAAAAATGGCTCAACACTTTTCTTCCCTTCTTCTGAGATGCATTTAACTCATTATTGGCCAGTTGTACTGTTATCATCTGGTGACCTTTGAGCCGCATGAAACTTTCTCTGGAGTTGGTGGAACCTGTACTGACCGCAATCCTGAACTAACACCGCAACTAGAAGTAGCCGTGGGGTGTGCCTAAAACTTCCTAGACACCCCGACACAGCCGGAGGACTAAATACCCCTATAGATGGAAATGGAATGCTATCTTGCCTCAGAGCAGACCCCCAAAGGATATGCAGCCCCCCACGAATAATGACTGTGAGTAGGAGAAGAATAGACACATGCAGGTAGAAAACAGGATTTAGCAAAAGAGGCCACTCTAGCTAAATAGGAAAGGATAGGACAGATAACTAGGTGGTCAGTATTAAAACCCTTCCAAAAATATCCACAGCAGATAATACAAAAAGTTCCACAATCTAACTAAAGACATGGAATGTATATCTGCCACTCCAGAGAATCCAGCAAGACTGAGAAAATACTGACACAATCTAAGCTGGACAAGAAAAGACAAAGGATAGCACTGAATTGTGAAGCACACAACATGTGTGCCACAGGGAAAAAGAACCAGACACTTATCTTTGCTGATTTGGCAGAAAGGCAGGAGGAACCAGGCAGAGGTCCTACACCTCCCAAAAACAATTGACAACTGGCAAGGACTAATGAATCCTGCATGCCTAAATACCCCAGTCAGATCTGCAATCAGCAGATACACCTGACCAGGACTGCAACTCAGGGGCAACTGCATTACCACCTACAACAACTGGAGGGAGCCCAAAAGCAGAATTCACAACAGAGGATCAAAATAATGTGTGGGAATCTGTGGGGGCCATCACACTATGTAGTGGCTGTAAGGGATTCATGCTATGATACAGTGTTTGGGAGCTTAGGCTAGTTTCACACTAGCATTTGTAGGAGCTGCGGAGGGCTGCGGACTTCCTCCGTGAAGCCCCGCCCTAGGCCGCACATCCGCCGCTAGCTCCGCCTACTTCTGGATGCAGCCGCGATGCGGCCTGCGTACCTATCTTTAACATTAGGTACGCAGGTCATGCGGCTGTATGCGGATGCTTCCGCATGCGTCGTTTTGACGATGTGGGAAAAAAAAAGAAATTGCTACAAGCTGCGTCCTACGCTGGTCGCCGCATAGTTAAAACGACGCATGCGGAAGCATCTGCATACAGCGGAACGACCTGCGTACCTAATGTTAAAGATAGGTACGCAGGCCGCATGCCAGCCGCATGCAGAAGTAGGCGGAGCTAGCGGCGGAGGTGTGGCCGAGGGCAGAGCTTCACGGAGGAAGTCCACAGCCCTCCGCAGCTCCTACAAACGCTAATTTGAAACCGGCCTTATCTGTACCATCATATTGTATGGGGGAGGTGGAGGAGTCATATTCTGTGTTGGGATCTGGGTTCCATCATATTGTGGTGGGGTTGTGGGGGCAATCATATTGTTTGGGAAGTTGCAGGGTCATCATATTGTATTTGGGGGTGCTGAGGGAGTTATCATTCTGTGTGTGGGGAACTGAGTGGTCCATCATACTGTGTATGGTTGACTATGGGGGTTATCAAACTGTGTACAGGACTGTGGGATGCTAATATGCTATGTATTTGGGGACTCTGGGAGCCATCACACTGTGTAAATAGCAGCCATGAGGCCCATCATACTATTTTTTGGGGCTGTGGGGCTATCATATTGTGTATGGGAGCTGTGAGGGTATACTGTGTGTGAGGAGCTGTGGGGCCATCATGCAGGGTAGGAAGATTGCATGGGGGTGGCCTGTAGAGGCCATCATAATGTGCATAGAATGATGACTGTTTAATTCATCATGCTGTGTGGGAGGTTGTGGGGACATTACACTATAGACAGTGTGTCATGATTTGGACAGGATTCATGCCCTACCCTCTCAGGGTTAATTGTATGTGGCCTCCTTTTGGATCTGGGAGGGATATTTATATCCGCTTTGAACCTGGATTCCCTGTCAGTTATACTTTCGTTCTGTCTGTGTGTCTGACCCCCTGGTGTCCGTGTGCATACTGTGTTTGTTTGACTGCTTTCCTTGATTCTGACCTCCTGGCCTGTCTGTTCTGGCTTTGTCGCCTCGCATCCCTTTCGATACTTCATTGCTTGGTTCGGCTCCATAACCTCCGGCTTTCACCTATCCTTTCGTCTCACCCCCTTTAACTCATTGTTCTCCCGGTTTTTATCTCGGGACGTTTGACTTCTCTCAGGCACCCTCTGGCTCCCTGGCTCTCTGGCGCCTGCCTGTGTCTGCCCTCGGCCACTCCCCCTCAGTCACGTGGTTCAGGTCCTGCTCGCTGCCCGGTGAGTTCTTTGCCGCTCTGCTTGTGTCTCCCTTACTGTGGCAAGCCACCCGTCTTGCAGCAGGTACACATGGGGATCGTGACACAGTGACTGTCGGGGGGGTTAAAGACATAACTGTTGTGGGCAGTGGCAGCCATAATACTGTATTTCTAGGAAATGGGAAGCATTATACTGTGTGGGGGTTGTGGCTGTGTGGGTAATCATATTGTGTGTGGGGGTTCTGTGAGGTTATCAGATAGCGTGGGGGATGTGAGGGCATGATATTATGTGTGGAGAGCTGTGGGGGCTGTGGTCGCCATCATACTAGGTGTGAAGTCGTCATACCATGTAAGGGAGGCTACTAGGGCCATAATACCATGTGAGAAGCTTTAAAGGCCATCATAATGTGTAGGGGCTATGTGGTCATCACATTATGTATGGGATCGGCTAATAGGCAGGCGGGCATGGCTGATAAACAGGCAGGCAAGGGTGATAGGCTTTCGGACACAGCTGAAAGACAGACTGGTGGGTTTGGCTGATAGACAGGCAAGTATGCGGGAATACGAGCACTGGAACATGAGAAGTAACAAGAGTGTTAAGAAACAAATGTACAACATTGTGGAGGTGTCTTAAATTATAAGTGATAGAGAGAAAGATACTGCACACTCGAGACTGTTATGATGCAAAAAGGTAAATGCCAAATTTATTCAAGAAGATAAGTCAACAATTGCCACTTGTGATAATCCGTAGATAGAAAGCCGACGTTTCGACCCTCCCGGGTCTTACTCATGGGGTTACTAGGAATGCAAATGGACAGTATAAGTAGCTATTTGTGACATAATAATAAAGAAAAACAAATAAATACAGAAGAGTATACAAGAAAATAACTAATAAACACACACCAAGGTATAAAATATATAATGTACAATATATACAATGCAACCCAAGATAATGAGGGAAATACTATGTAGAGCGAAAAAAGGTCAATTTAAATGATAATAACAGTACAATAGTAGATTGTTTAGGGAAAAGTACAATGTTTACCTTAACTCTTTTGATACACAGACATGTGAGTGGCAGTGATAGGAGGCAAGACAATGGTCCCTTTAAGGCATAACCTGTCATTATAGCGAAATATCAATGTTACACAGTGTATGTGTAGTGAGACAGCATATATTCAGTCTGAGTATGCGAGAAAAAAGTGGGGGGGGAAAGGGGTTGTAGTTCGTGTTTCCAGACACGTTAGGTGGTGGAGATTTATGTGATATTCTCAAAATTACCATGGGGTATAGAGTCTAATAGGGTAGATCTAGGGCAGTCTACGTAGGGTAAGTATGGCTAAGGAAAAAATAGGAGACACCCAGTAGTAAAAAAGAGTATATTGTGGATACCTTATAATGAATCCCATAAATGTTCCAGTGATATAAGTAGAGGGGTCAGCTATAGCATATGAAGATGTCCTGCAGAAAATATGATCGGGATGGATTAAAGCTGCAATTGGAAGGTACAGCCATGGAGAGTGTCACGAATGGCTAATAGGTGCGTTTGGAATACCTTAAGAGGGGTCTAGTGAATGCTCCTGTAGTACAGGTGGAAGGATCCTGTTTGCGGTGGCCCACAGCACATAGAGCTGTCCTATAGATAACATAGTAAGTTATCCTGTAAGAATCGGCAGATAAAGCAGGGAGTGGGGGCGGAGGGTCTATGTACCTGTTTAGTCCTTTAGTCCCGGTATCAGCGGCGCATCCCGCGCCCAGCTATCCTGGATGGGAGGTGAGGACATAACTGCACGTCCACCTCAAATACCGCCGGACCGGAAGTGCCGGACCGGAAGTGACGCGGTCATAAGGTCCGCGCGTGCGCACTGAGCGCTAGATGCAAGTGAGGGCAAGGAGATACCCACTTGTGGGAGTGTTAGTGCCGGGGCCGCATAGTGATTTAGTATAGGAGGAGTGCTGGTGACTTTGCCTTGTGTATGCCGTGGACTGGGTAAATAAGCAGAGGAAGGGCTGTACATTTGGGTATGGATGTGTATAGGAAACAAAAGGTGGCCCATATTGGATATATAGATAATATGATGTAAAACCTTGTTGGGGAATACCTGAATGAATGGTGAATGGAAAATAAATGTAAAATAAAAATAGCCGATGATAAGTAATGAAAAGAAACGGGAATAAAATGGAGGGATGAATAAATGAAAAAATGAAAAAAATTTAAAAAAATGAAAAAAATGAAAAAAATGAAAAAAATGAAGGGGGGAAAAATGAAAAAAATTAATTAAAGAAAATTAAAAAAATAAATAAAAAAAAAAATAAAAAAAATAAAAAAAATAAATAAATAAAAAAATAAAAAAAAAATAAAATAAATAAAAAAATGAAAAAAATGAACGAAACGGAAAATGAAAACATCGTAGGATTGACCCGAAAATTGTAGAAAACTCACCTAATGGATAGAAGGTTCAACGTGTCTGGAAGGTAAAAATATAGAGATTAGTATATAATCATTACAGTATCCAGTCTATTTCCCTATTGAGACCTTTGGGAGATAGGGTCTCCAGCTTGTGGATCCAGTACGTCTCCCTTAGTTTTAATTGTTTGATGTGATTACCACCCCTTCTGGGCCTGGGGACATGTTCGATAATCTGATATTTGAGTTGTGCCACAGTGTGCTTATGCTTAGCAAAGTGTTCGGGGAGCGGTAGCCAAATTTTATTGCAACGGATGGTGGATTTGTGGCTAGCTATACGGTCTTTAATGTGCTGTGTGGTTTCACCCACGTATAGGAGGCCACAAGGGCACTTGATGATGTAGATAACAAAATTGGAATTGCACGTATAGTAGCCGCGGATGGGATAGGACTTGCCCGTTCTGGGGTGTGTCACGCTGTCAGACTTAATGACATTTGAGCAGGAGGCGCAGTTAAGGCAAGGAAATGTCCCATGACGTTGTGGAGTCAGTACACTTTGATTAGTGGTGGAGCGCAGGCTACCGATGTCCGCCCGAACGAGTTTGTCCCTAATGTTTGGGGCCCTCCTATTGCACATGAGGGGTGGCGTTGAGAAACTAGCTATGTTGGGGTAGGCTTTTGCTAGAAGGGACCAATGTTTCTTAATGACCATCTCCACTTTAGGCATAAAGGGGTGGAAGGTGTGGACAAAAGGTACCCGATTTTCGTTGGAGCGTCTCAAAGAAGGTGAGGGTGGCTGGAGAACATGTGTCTTCTCCTGGTTGAGCAAGTGTTGTGGATAATCCCTCTCCTTGGGTTGCATTGTATATATTGTACATTATATATTTTATACCTTGGTGTGTGTTTATTAGTTATTTTCTTGTATACTCTTCTGTATTTATTTGTTTTTCTTTATTATTATGTCACAAATAGCTACTTATACTGTCCATTTGCATTCCTAGTAACCCCATGAGTAAGACCCGGGAGGGTCGAAACGTCGGGTTTCTATCTACGGATTATCACAAGTGGCAATTGTTGACTTATCTTCTTGAATAAATTTGGCATTTACCTTTTTGCATCATAACAGTCTCGAGTGTGCGGTATCTTTCTCTCTATTACTGACTTGACCACATGGTCTGACATACCAGCACCTCCATATCCTTGACCAGAGTGCATACCATTATTTTTTGCCTTCGTGACCTTTTGCTTGGTATAGCACCGGTCTACCAGATGACGTCTGACATCTTCGCATACGACGCCGCAACCAGCTCCAGCATCTTATCACAAGTCTCGAATTCAAGTGAATTCCTCAAAACCCCGCCACATGAGCTAAAGACGAGGGACTATGAAAAGGAGCGACGAAAACTTATCTCTTATGATCTACATTCCATAACTCTGGCAGAATATCATAAACAGGGCAAGATCCCGAGAGGTCTTAGGTGCAACCTGCGCCCAACACTTTTTTCTGAAAACCCTGACTACTGTGATAAATACAAAAGAATACTAAATAAGTGTTCTCTGGACATTATCATCTTGACCATTGAATTCCTACAAAAGGCTATCACAGAAACAAAGGACAGTATCAGAGCCATCGAAACACAGCTTTCTTCCTCATTGACATCTACAGACTGGACCAGCCTTAAGGAAAAGACGGATAAGATCCTAGCTGACCATCAGAAATTCCTGGAGGAAAAGAAACGTCAAAAATTCCAACGCGACAACGACGACTACACACACAATAGGGTATATAAATGGAGCGATACTGCAGGCAACAATCCATGGCGCCGTCCCTATCAGCGCAAGACAGGCTCTTTCAGCACGGAAAGCGACTCATCTACGGGCTCCAACAGACCCCGTTTTTTACCAAAAGGCCGCAGGGGAGGATACCAGCGTACAGACCGACAAGAAGATCGAGAAAAAATGACAACTCGGTCACAGGTAAGACATCTAACCTAGTTATCAATATTTCAGGTTATACGCTCTCCCCTGCGGAACTTGACCTACTACAAAAAGGACTATCGTTTTGCCCTACCCCCATCTGGGATAGCTTCCAGCTGGAGAGGGACCTGCAAAGACTTTATCGTCTAGTGAGACTGAAGACTCACTTTGGGACTCTGGCGGGAGGCTCCGAGAACAGAGTGTCTCCTAACGGGGACGTCTCTGTTGCGGAGATCCCCCTTTCAACTCTGGGACTGAGGAACCCTAGTTCCTTCAGCCCACCCCAGACATTTCATGCCGTAGAAACATTTGTCTCTTTCGTAGATAGGGATGTTAAGGACTTATCTCACCAACACCGCCTTGGTCTTTTCCCTACACGCTCAAATCTGACACCCTCTGAAAGACAGGCACTCTCGTCTCTGCAAAATAACAAAAATATAGTAGTCAAACCGGCAGACAAAGGTGGGGCCTTAGTTATCATGGATCGCACATTATACTCTACCGAGATATTACGTCAACTATCAGATACCTGTACATATAGTATCATCCCGAGAGACCCCATCTTTGAGATCCGCAAAAAAATCCAGTCTGTTATCAACATTCATGTTAACAATGGCACAATTGATCAACAGACAGCAAAATTCCTCACCAACCCACACCCCATCACTCCAGTATTTTACATACTCCCAAAGATACATAAATCTTTAACCAATCCCCCCGGTCGCCCCATAGTGGCTTCCACCGAGTCCATACTCTCACCCCTATCGATTTACTTAGAAAAATTTTTGACACCATTGGTCAAAACTACCAAATCCTTCGTATTAGATACGGGACATTTTCTCAACATAATACGACAACAGGTAAATGTGCCTCCAAATAGTCTTTTAGTCACTATGGACGTTAATAGTCTATACACGTCCATTACTCATGAAAAAGGTATCGCAGCAACCAAACGGTTGTTAGAAAATTCAGGCAAACCTCCCACTTTTGTACACCTCTGCCTGGACCTATTGAGACTGGTCTTATACGAGAACTATTTCCTATACGAAGATACCTACTATGTACAGTGCCAGGGTACCGCAATGGGTTCGAACGTCGCACCGGCTTACGCTAATGCGTACATGAATGCTTTTGAAGAGAACTTCATATACACTGACGACCGGTACAACCAACACATAGAGTGTTATCTTCGCTACATAGATGACATCTTCTTTATCTGGACTGGATCAACTGACACACTTCAGGAATTTCACCAAACCCTGAATTCCATCTATCCAGAACTACAATTTACCATTCATCATGACTCTTACCAGATCCCTTTCCTAGATACTCTTGTACATAAGGATGGTCAGGGCCGTCTCTCAAAAGACCTTTACTCTAAACCTACAGACTGTAACAGTCTTCTCCACTATTCCAGTTGCCACCCAAAAGCCATACGCGATAGTCTCCCTCGGTCTCAATTCACAAGGGTAGCGAGGATAGTGTCTGACCCGGACTTACTCCATACACGCCTGGATGATATGTCCAGCAAGTTCAGGGAGAGGGATTATCCACAACACTTGCTCAACCAGGAGAAGACACATGTTCTCCAGCCACCCTCACCTTCTTTGAGACGCTCCAATGAAAATCGGGTACCTTTTGTCCACACCTTCCACCCCTTTATGCCTAAAGTGGAGATGGTCATTAAGAAACATTGGTCCCTTCTAGCAAAAGCCTACCCCAACATAGCTAGTTTCTCAACGCCACCCCTCATGTGCAATAGGAGGGCCCCAAACATTAGGGACAAACTCGTTCGGGCGGACATCGGTAGCCTGCGCTCCACCACTAATCAAAGTGTACTGACTCCACAACATCATGGGACATTTCCTTGCCTTAACTGCGCCTCCTGCTCAAATGTCATTAAGTCTGACAGCGTGACACACCCCAGAACGGGCAAGTCCTATCCCATCCGCGGCTACTATACGTGCAATTCCAATTTTGTTATCTACATCATCAAGTGCCCTTGTGGCCTCCTATACGTGGGTGAAACCACACAGCACATTAAAGACCGTATAGCTAGCCACAAATCCACCATCCGTTGCAATAAAATTTGGCTACCGCTCCCCGAACACTTTGCTAAGCATAAGCACACTGTGGCACAACTCAAATATCAGATTATCGAACATGTCCCCAGGCCCAGAAGGGGTGGTAATCACATCAAACAATTAAAACTAAGGGAGACGTACTGGATCCACAAGCTGGAGACCCTATCTCCCAAAGGTCTCAATAGGGAAATAGACTGGATACTGTAATGATTATATACTAATCTCTATATTTTTACCTTCCAGACACGTTGAACCTTCTATCCATTAGGTGAGTTTTCTACAATTTTCGGGTCAATCCTACGATGTTTTCATTTTCCGTTTCGTTCATTTTTTTCATTTTTTTATTTATTTATTTATTTTTTATTTTTTTTATTTATTTTATTTTTTTTTTATTTTTTTATTTTTTTTTTTAATTTTCTTTAATTAATTTTTTTCATTTTTCCCCCCTTCATTTTTTTCATTTTTTTCATTTTTTTCATTTTTTTCATTTTTTTCATTTTTTCATTTATTCATCCCTCCATTTTATTCCCGTTTCTTTTCATTACTTATCATCGGCTATTTTTATTTTACATTTATTTTCCATTCACCATTCATTCAGGTATTCCCCAACAAGGTTTTACATCATATTATCTATATATCCAATATGGGCCACCTTTTGTTTCCTATACACATCCATACCCTAATGTACAGCCCTTCCTCTGCTTATTTACCCAGTCCACGGCATACACAAGGCAAAGTCACCAGCACTCCTCCTATACTAAATCACTATGCGGCCCCGGCACTAACACTCCCACAAGTGGGTATCTCCTTGCCCTCACTTGCATCTAGCGCTCAGTGCGCACGCGCGGACCTTATGACCGCGTCACTTCCGGTCCGGCACTTCCGGTCCGGCGGTATTTGAGGTGGACGTGCAGTCATGTCCTCACCTCCCATCCAGGATAGCTGGGCGCGGGATGCGCCGCTGATACCGGGACTAAAGGACTAAACAGGTACATAGACCCTCCGCCCCCACTCCCTGCTTTATCTGCCGATTCTTACAGGATAACTTACTATGTTATCTATAGGACAGCTCTATGTGCTGTGGGCCACCGCAAACAGGATCCTTCCACCTGTACTACAGGAGCATTCACTGGACCCCTCTTAAGGTATTCCAAACGCACCTATTAGCCATTCGTGACACTCTCCATGGCTGTACCTTCCAATTGCAGCTTTAATCCATCCCGATCATATTTTCTGCAGGACATCTTCATATGCTATAGCTGACCCCTCTACTTATATCACTGGAACATTTATGGGATTCATTATAAGGTATCCACAATATACTCTTTTTTACTACTGGGTGTCTCCTATTTTTTCCTTAGCCATACTTACCCTACGTAGACTGCCCTAGATCTACCCTATTAGACTCTATACCCCATGGTAATTTTGAGAATATCACATAAATCTCCACCACCTAACGTGTCTGGAAACACGAACTACAACCCCTTTCCCCCCACACTTTTTTCTCGCATACTCAGACTGAATATATGCTGTCTCACTACACATACACTGTGTAACATTGATATTTCGCTATAATGACAGGTTATGCCTTAAAGGGACCATTGTCTTGCCTCCTATCACTGCCACTCACATGTCTGTGTATCAAAAGAGTTAAGGTAAACATTGTACTTTTCCCTAAACAATCTACTATTGTACTGTTATTATTGTTTAAATTGACCTTTTTTCGCTCTACATATTATTTCCCTCATTATCTTGGGTTGCATTGTATATATTGTACATTATATATTTTATACCTTGGTGTGTGTTTATTAGTTATTTTCTTGTATACTCTTCTGTATTTATTTGTTTTTCTTTATTATTATGTCACAAATAGCTACTTATACTGTCCATTTGCATTCCTAGTAACCCCATGAGTAAGACCCGGGAGGGTCGAAACGTCGGGTTTCTATCTACGGATTATCACAAGTGGCAATTGTTGACTTATCTTCTTGAATAAATTTGGCATTTACCTTTTTGCATCATAACAGTCTCGAGTGTGCGGTATCTTTCTCTCTATTACTGACTTGACCACATGGTCTGACATACCAGCACCTCCATATCCTTGACCAGAGTGCATACCATTATTTTTTGCCTTCTTAAATTATAAGTGCTCGTGAACCATTGGCTGGGGACACTTTAGGACGGCATGTGCTGTCCCTTTAAGAAGGCGGGACCACGTGAGCACCCTAAACACTGCGCCCGGGGATCTGCAGGCAGTGCACAGACCCCAATCAGCCACTGAGGGCGCGGGACCGTGGCCGTATGTCGGTGCCTCTGGACCTCTGGGAGGCGGAGAGCAGAGGAACAGAAGACAAGGCATTGACGGCAGGAGGAGGAGAGGGATGTGCAGGGCTGCGGAGGTGAGAGCATTGTTGTCTCAACAATGGAAGGGGATGCAGAGACACCGGCGTTACACAAATCAATGATGAAGTGTACAATTATACAAATACAATAACAGGGAAAGTTTCTTGAAATGTTATGCTAATGTTCTCCTTACAACGGTGGTACACTCGTTCATGGGAACTACCACTTTAGTTATTCCTAGAATACTGGCCTTAGAGGGGTACATTGGGTTTTCCTGCTAGGCTGCAAGTTCTTTTGACAAAGTTTACCAAGGCACCTTGAGCCTCCCACGCACCAACCGGTCCTCTCTCAACCTTTTGTCTTAACCTAGGCCAACCCAGGTATCGTATGTCATAGCTTGAAGTGACCTTGTTGAATTGTGCTCCTCTGGTTGTCGTCACTTTGCGGATCTTTGGTGCTTGGCCTTTGGCGGTTGTCTCCTAGGTCTGGGGCAGAAAGTACTGGGTCTTAACTCTCAACAGGTGTCGCCTGACCTATGGGACTTGACCGACTTTGGCGAAGGTTCTGGTCTTGACTGGCACAGTCTGGAATCGGGGTCTTGACCGACGTACTTTGGAACTACGGATCTTGACAAGCATGGTCCAGCCTCTGTATCTTACTGGCCGTCATCTGGACGTTGTCTGGAGATGACCAGCACTCTTGTGGCGGGAGCTCTCCATGCAGCCTGGTATGCTTGCCTCTGCGCCATCCTTGGTCTGCGTCCACTCTGTTCTTCTCCTTGGTGCAAATCCTGTGGCCGTTTGGCGCGCCTCATTGTTATACCCAGGAACTTTGTCATGTGAAGTACCTGACCAAGTCCAGAATGAGAACGGTCCCCCTTACAATTCTTATGGTGCTAATTGGTCTGTTTGATTTTGTCCCTCCAGCAGACGTCAATTTTTTCCCCTCTAATGTCATGTGATGCAGGGGCCCTTCAGGGGTGACATTGCTTCCTTTTACATTCCTCCCATCTTTTAGCTCACTAGTCCTCAGGCTAATGGAATCCTTGCAGGTATGATTCATTACCACTGGTAATCCAGGTTCAGCCAACAGTTGAGCGCACTCTTGGGTTTTGTGTTGTATTTGTGTTCACACAAATTCGTCTTGGGCTTACCGGTTGGAGGGAATACCAGCATTTGCACGCTTAGTCCTCCAGGGCTCTTCCTGCAGGGCACTTCTGGAGTACTTGGAGGCACAGGTGCCAGAGGTTGTAAGTCGTTTCCTGGTTTGTTTCCTGTCCCATTCGAGAGCGGCATCGGCTGTTCTGATGAACTAAAAGGCACTGTAAACCATCCTTCCTCATCTTCTAGGATTTCCCTTTGAGGGACCTTGGCCATTCCTGTTGGAGACCTAGCTTCCTTGAACTCTTCTGCTTCAGAGGAACAGGGTTGCAGCACATTTTGGTGGAACACTTGGGGTAATGATACCTCGTCGCGCTAAGTTATGGTGCGGCATCCTTGTGGTGATTCAACTTATTCCTGGGTCGCTTGGCCCACACCAGCACAGTGTCTCCTGGCTGGAGTTGTTCTCCCTACATCAAGGTTTGACATGAGTGTTTCACCTCCTGAAACCTCTGCTTGACCAATCTACTAACTGTCTGGAGTCGGTGTCTGTGTTCTCTGATCCAGGTACTTGGGCTAAATCCAGGGCAGGGGTCTATCAAGTCCATCTCCATTTCAGTAATCTCCAATCTGTTCCTCCAAAACAACAGCATATAGGGGGTGTAACCAGTAGTCGTGTGGACTCGATTGTTATAGGCCCCCACCATCTCAGAGATTAATTCAGGCCACTTCATCTTCTTATCCTCATCCACAAAATTTGCATCAAGGTCTGGTTGAAGCACTTGCAGGCTCCATTCCCCTGTGGGTGATATGGCATCGTTCGTGACTTGTCCATTCCGTAGAGAAGCAGGCCCCTTGATTGGAATGAATTCTCTTTGGGCACCCATATATGTAAATGAAGTACTGACAGATGGCCCTGGCTGCAGTTTCATCCATCTGGTGGGGGTCACCACAGCAAATTTGGTGAGTGGTTGATTATCACCAAGTAATATTAATAGCTGTTGTGGGATGTTCGATCATGAAAGTCAATCATCAAAACCTCCAAAGGCGTGGAGGTCCGGTTAGCCTGAATAGAGGCCCTCTGTTCCGGGGGTTCGTTCAGCTCGCACCGGTGACATCTTTGGCAAACCCCCTCAACCTCCTGTCACAGTTGGGGCCAATACACTAGTCATTGCTACCTTCCAAAAGTCTTCTCTACATTGAAGTGGACACTTTTCTCGTGCGCTTCTTTAGCCAACTGCATCACTAATGCTTTTGAAGCCATTACTTGCCATGTGAAATCAAACTCTCGAGGGAGATGAATTCTTCTGCTCAACAAGCCATTTTTTACTCCTCGCCACGACAGCACCCCACTGGAGAGGGATCCGCCCCGCAGGAACAGGAAACCTACCGAGAAATAAAAGGGGGCGGTCCGCCTCTCCTCCTCAGTTTAGGTTTCCTGTTCCTGCGGGAACAACAGGATTTCTACTAACACATACCTGGGCTAGCATGCTGCCTGCGCGGTGTCCGCGAGAACAGCAGGGGCTGCAGCCTGGAAGCAGCGTCGGGGGAGTTCCGCTAGACGGCTCCCTCCTCGTCTGATGGATCGTGCAGACGGCCGGGTCCGGGGAGGGCCGCCCGGCATCATCTGCAGTAGGCGGTACGGCAGTGCGGGGTCGGCTGGAGTCGGGTAAGGAGAAGCGGCACTGTTCTCATTTGCGGTCCGGTGCTGAATCTTGGACTGTGCACGCGCTGACCGCTGTGATACAGACTACCCCGGAAGTGGATGATTGACTTCCGGGGCGTCTAGGCCGGATCTGATTCACGCATGAGCACTGCGCAAAGGAAAAAAAAAAAAAGGGCACACTATTTAAACCAGCAAACAAAGTAATACGGCGATGCAGAGATGTCATTCCCAGGTGCCATGGACCCCACAGCTGGAGATCCAGTACCCCCCGCCAAAGATCACACCAGAGGATCCTCTGAGACCGCACGCAAAAGCGACGGATCCAGGACAGGATCTCGGCCTTCTGATCCGGTACTGAGGGCTTCACTGGGTGAGTTTCTAACTCTGCCTATTAAGCTGATGTTGTCTCTTCTCTCACTACATTTTATGACGACCAGGCTAAAAAACGACAAAAAACGAAACATAAGGAATGTGCCTTGTGTAGCCAGCCCCCTCCCGACTCATACCCCAAAAAAACTTTGTAAAGACTAGGGTTGAGCGACTTTTACTTTTTCAGGATCGAGTCGGGTTTCGCGAAACCCGACTTTGTCAAAAGTCGGGTAAGGTGAACTCGGCCGATTATTTCGAAAAGTCGGGGATCCGACCGAAACACGAAACCCAATGCAAGTCAATGGAGAATCAAAGTCGGCAGTGAGTGGAGGACAGGAAAACACCAACAGAGCCCTTTTTAATGCCAAAAACATCAATTCTTGTTACTTAAGCTTGTCAATCTTAATTTACCTTATAATAATAGCCATTGAAAATTTGGGGGTCATTTGGCAACAGTTGTGGGGGGAGTAGGGCTGGCTCAAGTTTTTCGTGGGCCCAGGAAATGCGGACTACGTCATGGCGGTGGAGCAGGGAGAGGTAAGGATTTCAACTTTGCAAGTGCTGTGATCCTGAGCAAGCAAGGGGGGCACACTCGTTCGCATTGCCACTGGCACAGGGCCCCTCAAAGTACGGCGTTGTGATTGACGGTGGGGGTGCCTCCCACCGGCAGAGACACTTTTGCGTACTGAGGTGCCCTGTGCCAGTGACGTCGCCAACGAGTATGCCCCCCCACCTGTTGAGGGAACCTGCACTTTCATCTGCACCTTCCTCTTTGTCCCCGTGTAAGGTGGTATAGTATGCGGGAAGGGGAACCAGACTTTCTGCAGGGTCAGATACTGGCTATGTAGAGTGCATGGGGAATGTAGTGGTCTGGGTGAATGTACCGGCAGACTCATCTAGCAGTGGCTGGGCAATGGGCAGGATGAGGAGGAAACACAGATATAGGCCCAAAGAATAAAGTAGGCTAAATGCAGTTCAAAATTGGTAACAGGAGTAAACAGGCAGCACTGCTTTGTTCAGTGGAGGAGAACAGCAAGGAGCGGCAGACACCGTTAGTAGGCCCAACCAAACCAGTAGGCCAAATGCAATTTTAAAATTCCTATAGGCCGAAAGCCTGAAGATTGAAGCTCAGGAGAAAAACACAGGAGAATACCAAGGAGCGGCAGAAACCGTTAGTAGGCCCAACTAAACTAGTAGGCCAAATGCACTTTAATATGTGATATCGGCTGCAAATTGAGGCTCTGCTTTGTGCAGTGAAGGACAGCTGTATTGAGTGGCACAGACAGACTGTTGTGAAATTGGATTTTGGGCTCCCCCGGTGGCCACTGGTGGAATTGAACTTGTGTGCATCATCCTCTCTGTTCACCTGTTCCCATCAGGATGTGGGAGTCGCTATTTAACCTTGCTCCTCTGTCACTTCCATGCCGGTCAACATTGTAATCAGAAGCCTTTCTGTGCATGTTCCTGCTACCAGACAACTTCCAGCTAAGTCGGACTTTTGTCCTTGTTTGTTTTTTGCATTTTGTTCCAGTTCACAGCTGCAGTTTCGTTTCTGTGTCTGGAAAGCTCTTGTGATCTGAAATTGCCACTCTGATGTTATGAGTTAATACTAGAGTCTTAAAGTAATTTCAGGATGGTGTATTGATAGGGTTTTCAGCTGACCATGAAAGTACCCTTTCTGTCTTCCTGCTATCTAGTAAGCGGACCTCGATTTTGCTAAACCTATTTTCATACTACGTTTGTCATTTTCATCTTAAATCACCGCCAATATATGTGGGGGCCTCTGTCTGCCTTTCGGGGAAATTTCTCTAGAGGTGAGCCAGGACTATATTTTCCTCTGCCAGGATTAGTTAGTCCTCCGGCCGGCGCTGGGCGTCTAGGGATAAAACGCAGGCTACGCTACCCGGCTACTGTTAGTTGTGCGGCAGGTTTAGTTCATGGTCAGTTTAAGTTTCCATCCTTCCAAGAGCTAGTTCCTATGTATGCTGGGCTATGTTCTCTTGCCATTGAGAACCATAACAGTTTGACCGGCCCACAAAGGGTTAAATTAATTGGCAGAGAAAGGAGAGAAAAAAGAAGTCTGCTGAAAAATTTTTTTTTTTTTTTTTTTTTTTTTCCTTCAGTTCTGAGTGTGCTTTCAATTGAATCACTTGCAAGTCTGCCTATATTGCAGCCTTCCTCTCTCTCTCTCCTTCTAATCCTGGAATGGCTCTGTGTTCACCTGTTTAAAATGGATATTCAGAGTTTAGCTGCAGGTTTGAATAATCTCACCACGAAAGTTCAAAATTTACAAGATTTTGTTGTTCATGTTCCTATATCTGAACCTAGAATTCCTTTGCCTGAATTTTTCTCGGGGAATAGATCTTGCTTTCAAAATTTCAAAAATAATTGCAAGTTGTTTTTGTCCCTGAAATCTCGCTCTGCTGGAGATCCTGCTCAGCAGGTCAGGATTGTGATTTCCTTGCTCCGGGGCGACCCTCAAGATTGGGCTTTTGCATTGGCTCCAGGGGATCCTGCGTTGCTCAATGTGGATGCGTTTTTTCTGGCCTTGGGGTTGCTTTATGAGGAACCTCATTTAGAGCTTCAGGCGGAAAAAGCCTTGATGTCCCTATCTCAGGGGCAAGATGAAGTTGAAATATACTGCCAAAAATTCCGTAAATGGTCTGTGCTTACTCAGTGGAATGAGTGCGCCCTGGCGGCGAATTTCAGAGAGGGTCTCTCTGATGCCGTTAAGGATGTTATGGTGGGGTTCCCTGTGCCTGCGGGTCTGAATGAGTCCATGACAATGGCTATCCAGATCGATAGACGTCTGCGGGAGCGCAAACCTGTGCACCATTTGGCGGTGTCTACTGAGAAGACGCCAGAGAATATGCAATGTGATAGAATTCTGTCCAGAAGCGAACGGCAGAATTTTAGACGAAAAAATGGGTTGTGCTTTTATTGTGGTGATTCAACTCATGTTATATCAGCATGCTCTAAGCGTACTAAGAAGCTTGATAAGTCAGTTTCAATTGGCACTTTTCAGTCTAAGTTTATTCTATCTGTGACCCTGATTTGTTCTTTATCATCTATTACCGCGGATGCCTATGTCGACTCTGGCGCCGCTTTGAGTCTTATGGATTGGTCCTTTGCCAAACGCTGTGGGTATGATTTAGAGCCTCTTGAAACTCCTATACCTCTGAAGGGGATTGACTCCACCCCATTGGCTAGTAATAAACCACAATACTGGACACAAGTAACTATGCGAATTAATCCGGATCATCAGGAGATTATTCGCTTTCTTGTGCTGTATAATCTACATGATGTGTTGGTGCTTGGATTGCCATGGCTGCAATCTCATAACCCAGTCCTCGACTGGAACGCTATGTCTGTGTTAAGCTGGGGATGTAAGGGGATGCATGGGGACGTACCTTTGGTTTCCATTTCGTCATCTATTCCCTCTGAGATTCCTGAATTCTTGTCTGACTATCGTGACGTTTTTGAAGAACCTAAGCTTGGTTCATTACCTCCGCACCGGGAGTGCGATTGTGCCATAGATTTGATTCCGGGTAGTAAATACCCTAAGGGTCGTTTATTTAATCTGTCTGTGCCTGAACATGCTGCTATGCGAGAATATATAAAGGAGTCCTTGGAAAAGGGACATATTCGTCCTTCGTCATCTCCCTTAGGAGCCGGTTTTTTCTTTGTGTCTAAGAAAGATGGCTCTTTGAGGCCGTGTATTGATTATCGGCTTTTGAATAAAATCACGGTTAAATATCAATATCCGTTGCCACTGCTGACTGATTTGTTTGCTCGCATAAAGGGGGCCAAGTGGTTCTCTAAGATAGATCTCCGTGGGGCGTATAATTTGGTGCGAATTAAGCAGGGGGATGAGTGGAAAACCGCATTTAATACGCCCGAGGGCCACTTTGAGTATTTGGTGATGCCTTTTGGCCTTTCAAATGCCCCTTCAGTCTTTCAGTCCTTTATGCATGACATTTTCCGTGATTATTTGGATAAATTTATGATCGTGTATCTGGATGATATTCTGATTTTTTCGGATGACTGGGACTCTCATGTCCAGCAGGTCAGGAGGGTTTTTCAGGTTTTGCGGTCTAATTCCTTGTGTGTGAAGGGTTCTAAGTGCGTTTTTGGGGTTCAAAAGATTTCCTTCTTGGGATACATTTTTTCCCCCTCTTCCATCGAGATGGATCCTGTCAAGGTTCGGGCTATTTGTGATTGGACGCAACCCTCTTCTCTTAAGAGTCTTCAGAAATTTTTGGGCTTTGCTAACTTTTATCGTCGATTTATTGCTGGTTTTTCTGATGTTGTTAAACCATTGACTGATTTGACTAAGAAGGGTGCTGATGTTGCTGATTGGTCCCCTGCTGCTGTGGAGGCCTTTCGGGAGCTTAAGCGACGCTTCTGAAATCGGAGCTGGGGCGGTTTTGTCGCAAAGAAGTTCTGACTGCTCCGTGATGAAACCTTGTGCTTTTTTTTCTCGTAAATTTTCGCCCGCCGAGCGGAATTATGATATTGGGAATCGAGAGCTTTTGGCCATGAAGTGGGCTTTTGAGGAGTGGCGTCATTGGCTTGAGGGGGCTAGACATCAGGTGGTGGTATTGACCGACCACAAAAATTTAATTTATCTTGAGTCCGCCAGACGCCTGAATCCTAGACAGGCGCGCTGGTCGTTGTTTTTCTCTCGGTTTAATTTTGTGGTGTCATACCTACCGGGTTCTAAGAATGTTAAGGCGGATGCCCTTTCTAGGAGTTTTGAGCCTGACTCCCCTGGTAATTCTGAACCTACAGGTATCCTTAAGGATGGAGTGATATTGTCTGCCGTTTCTCCAGACCTGCGGCGGGCCTTGAAGGATTTTCAGGCGGATAGACCTGATTGTTGCCCACCTGGTAGACTGTTTGTTCCTGATGATTGGACCAGTAAAGTCATTTCTGAGGTTCATTCTTCTGCGTTGGCAGGTCACCCTGGAATCTTTGGTACCAGGGATTTGGTGGCAAGGTCCTTCTGGTGGCCTTCCCTGTCACGAGATGTACGAGGCTTTGTGCAGTCTTGTGACGTTTGTGCTCGGGCCAAGCCTTGTTGTTCTCGGGCTAGTGGATTGTTGTTGCCCTTGCCTATCCCGAAGAGGCCTTGGACGCACATCTCGATGGATTTTATTTCGGATCTTCCTGTTTCTCAGAAGATGTCTGTCATCTGGGTGGTGTGTGACCGTTTCTCTAAGATGGTCCATTTGGTTCCCCTGCCTAAGTTGCCTTCTTCTTCCGAGTTGGTTCCTCTGTTTTTTCAAAATGTGGTTCGTTTGCATGGTATTCCGGAGAATATCGTTTCTGACAGAGGAACCCAATTCGTGTCTAGATTTTGGCGGGCATTCTGTGCTAGGATGAGCATAGATTTGTCTTTCTCGTCTGCTTTCCATCCTCAGACTAATGGCCAGACCGAGCGGACGAATCAGACTTTGGAGACATATTTGAGGTGTTTTGTGTCTGCAGATCAGGATGATTGGGTTGCTTTTTTGCCTTTAGCGGAGTTTGCCCTCAATAATCGGGCCAGCTCTGCCACCTTGGTGTCTCTTTTTTTCTGTAATTCGGGGTTTCATCCTCGATTTTCCTCCGGTCAGATGGAATCTTCGGATTGTCCTGGAGTGGATGCTGTGGTGGAGAGGTTGCATCAGATTTGGGGGCAGGTGGTGGACAATTTGAAGTTGTCCCAGGAGAAGACTCAGCTTTTTGCCAACCGCCGGCGTCGGGTTGGTCCTCGGCTTTGTGTCGGGGACTTGGTGTGGTTGTCTTCTCGTTTTGTCCCTATGAGGGTTTCTTCTCCTAAGTTTAAGCCTCGGTTCATCGGCCCGTACAAGATATTGGAGATTCTTAACCCTGTGTCCTTCCGTTTGGACCTCCCTGCATCTTTTTCTATTCATAATGTTTTTCATCGGTCATTGTTGCGCAGGTATGAGGTACCGGTTGTGCCTTCCGTTGAGCCTCCTGCTCCGGTGTTGGTTGAGGGCGAGTTGGAGTACGTTGTGGAAAAAATCTTGGACTCCCGTGTTTCCAGACGGAAACTCCAGTATCTGGTCAAATGGAAGGGATACGGTCAGGAGGATAATTCTTGGGTGACTGCCTCTGATGTTCATGCCTCCGATCTGGTCCGTGCCTTTCATAGGGCTCATCCTGATCGCCCTGGTGGTTCTGGTGAGGGTTCGGTGCCCCCTCCTTGAGGGGGGGGTACTGTTGTGAAATTGGATTTTGGGCTCCCCCGGTGGCCACTGGTGGAATTGAACTTGTGTGCATCATCCTCTCTGTTCACCTGTTCCCATCAGGATGTGGGAGTCGCTATTTAACCTTGCTCCTCTGTCACTTCCATGCCGGTCAACATTGTAATCAGAAGCCTTTCTGTGCATGTTCCTGCTACCAGACAACTTCCAGCTAAGTCGGACTTTTGTCCTTGTTTGTTTTTTGCATTTTGTTCCAGTTCACAGCTGCAGTTTCGTTTCTGTGTCTGGAAAGCTCTTGTGATCTGAAATTGCCACTCTGATGTTATGAGTTAATACTAGAGTCTTAAAGTAATTTCAGGATGGTGTATTGATAGGGTTTTCAGCTGACCATGAAAGTACCCTTTCTGTCTTCCTGCTATCTAGTAAGCGGACCTCGATTTTGCTAAACCTATTTTCATACTACGTTTGTCATTTTCATCTTAAATCACCGCCAATATATGTGGGGGCCTCTGTCTGCCTTTCGGGGAAATTTCTCTAGAGGTGAGCCAGGACTATATTTTCCTCTGCCAGGATTAGTTAGTCCTCCGGCCGGCGCTGGGCGTCTAGGGATAAAACGCAGGCTACGCTACCCGGCTACTGTTAGTTGTGCGGCAGGTTTAGTTCATGGTCAGTTTAAGTTTCCATCCTTCCAAGAGCTAGTTCCTATGTATGCTGGGCTATGTTCTCTTGCCATTGAGAACCATAACACAGACACAGGTAGTAGGCCTAAATTAAAAAAGTTGGCTCAATGCAGTTTAAAATTTGTTACAGGGGTACACAGGCGGCAGAGCGTTGTTAAGCGGAGGATGATTGTCAGGACTGGAGTGGCCCAGACAGACTTAGTAGGCCTAAAATAAAAAAGTAATGCGCAATGCAGTTAAAAATGGGTAACAGGGGTACACAGGCAGCATTGTTTTGTTAGGCGGAGGACGATTGCTAGGAGTGGCGCAGACAGACTTACTAGGCCTAAAATAAAAAAGTAGTCTCAATGCAGTTCAAAATGGGTAACGGGTACACAGGCAGCATTGTTTTGGTCAGCGGAGGATGATTAGTAAGAGTGGCGCAGACAGACTTACTAGGCCTAAAATAAAAAAGTTGGCTCAATGCAGTTTAAAATGGGTAACGGGTACACAGGCAGCACTGGTTTGGTCAGCGGAGGACGATTGCTAGGAGTGGCGCAGACAGACTTACTAGGCCTAAAATAAAAAAGTAGGCTCAATGCAGTTCAAAATGGGTAACGGGTACACAGGCAGCATTGTTTTGGTCAGCGGAGGACGATTGCTAGGAGTGGTGCAGACAGACTTACTAGGCCTAAAATAAAAAAGTAGGCTCAATGCAGTTCAAAATGGGTAACGGGTACACAGGCAGCATTGTTTTGGTCAGCGGAGGACAATTAGTAGGAGTGGGGCAGACAAACTTACTAGGCCTAAAATAAAAAAGTTGTCTCAATGCACTTTAAAATGGGTAACAGGGGTACACAGGCAGCACTGGTTTGGTCAGTGGAGGACGATTGCTAGGAGTGGCGCAGACAGACTTACTAGGCCTAAAATAAAAAAGTAGGCTCAATGCAGTTCAAAATGGGTAACCGGTACACAGGCAGCATTGTTTTGGTCAGCAGAGGACGATTAGTAGGAGTGGCGCAGACAGATGTACTAGGCCTAAAATAAAAAAGTTGGCTCAATGCAGTTCTAAACTGGTAACAGGACAGAGTAAACTGGTGGCACTGCTTTGTTCGGTGCAGGACAACTGGAATAAGTGGCTGACACAGTACGTTGGCCTAAATAGTAAAGCAGGCTAAATGTCTGCAAAAAAAATGTTCGTAAATAAACAGGTGGCAAAGCAACGTACAGGGGTGGGTTCCTCTGCTGAGTACCAGATAGTGGTAGTTCGCGCACAGTATTCACAGATCAAAATGGAGGGCATGGTCCCTGTATATATTTACTATCATCTCTCAATTTGTATTGGCAGTGCCATTGAAGGATTTAACAGCACCGACTAAACAGCGGTGGAGCACTGTTTGAGCTGGGGGGGGGGACACTCTCTCGTGGGCGGCGGAACTGGCCCAGGGCCCCTCATATTACGACGGTGTGTCTGACTTTGGGTGTGCACCCCCACCACCAGAGACACTTACGGTAATTGTACTATGAGGGACCCTGTGCCAGTGCCGTCGGCCAAAAGTGGGCACACCCACCTGTCCAGGCAAACGGCACTCGCACGGGTGCTTGCACCAAGTGGTGACCACAGGCCCGTGGGGGGAGTCAGCCCATTTAGGGAGGTGTTAAAAATGGCCTATGGTGGACATTCAGCAGCAGCAAATGGAGGAATTGGAGCAGTCAGTAAGAGGAGTCCAAAAGCAAGACCTTTTTAAAGGAAAGCTACGTGTCAGCAGGGGAAGGTGGGGCAAAAGAATTTGAAATCCATGATTGGTTCATTTTAATGAAGGTTAGATCATCAACATTTTGGGTAGCCAGCCGTGTCCTTTTTTCAGTCAGTATTGAACCAGCAGCACTGAAGACTCTTTCTGATAGCACACTGGCAGCAGGGCAAGCGAGCTCCTGTAATGCATGTTCTGCCAATTCAGGCCAGGTGTCTAGTTTAGATGCCCAGTAATCAAAGGGGAATGACCTGTGAGGGAGAACATCGATAAGGGAGGAAAAGTAGTTTGTAACCATACTGGACAAATGCTGTCTCCTGTCACTTTGAATCGATGCAGCTGTCCCTGTCGTGTCAGTGGTCATTGAAAAATCACTCCACAACCTTGTCATAAAACCCCTCTGTCCGACGCCACTTCGGATTTATGCACCGCAGGCACCTCTGCCATGTTGCCCCCTACGGCTCGTGTGAGAACCATCACCGCCGCTGTGTGCTGGGAATGCCAGAACCAAACGGTCTACAAGAGTTGCTTGTTGGGTAGCCAATATTTGCTCTAGGTTCTCATGTGGCATGATATTTTGCAATTTCCCTTTCTAGCGTGGATCCAGTAGGCAGGCCAACCAGTAATCGTCATCGGTCATCATTCTGACAATGCGGGGGTCCCTTTTTAGGATACGCAAGGCATACTCAGCCATGTGGGCCAATGTTCCAGGTGTCAATTCACTGCTTCTGCTGGGTTGAGGAGCACTTTCTTGCAAATCTACATCACAAGTGTCCCGCAAGAAACCTGTATCAGACCTTTCAACGGCACCAGTTTCTATTGCCCCCTGAGAAGCTCCCTCCTCCCATACATATTCATCCCCATCATCCTCCTCCTCATCCTCTTCGTCCGCCACCTCGTCCTGGACAGTTCCCTGACCAGACAATGGCTGACTGTCATCAAGGCTTCCCTCCTCCTCGGCTGCAGATGCCTGCTCCTTAATGTGCGTCAAACTTTGCATCAGCAGACGCATAAGTGGGATGCTCATGCTTATGATGGCGTCGTCTGCACTTACCAGTCGTGTGCATTCCTCAAAACACTGAAGGACTTGACAGAGGTCTTGTAGCTTCGATCACTGCACACCAGACAACTCCATGTCTGCCATCCAACTGCCTGCCCGTGTATGCGTATCCTCCCACAAATAAATGACAGCACGCCTCTGTTCACACAGCCTCTGAACCATGTGCAGTGTGGAGTTCCACCTTGTTGCAACATCTATAATTAGGCGTTGCTGTGGAAGATTTAGCGATCGCTGATGGTTCAGCATACGGCTGGAGTGAACGGGCGACCGGCGGATGTGCGAACAAAGTTTTCGCACCTTCAGGAGCAGGGCTGGTAACTTCGCATAATTTTTCAGGAAGCACTGCACCACCAGGTTCAAAGTGTGAGCCAAGCAAGGTATGTGTTTAAGTTGTGAAAGGGCTATAAAATTCCTTCCGTTATCACTGACTACCTTGCCTGCCTCAAGATGTACACTGCCCAGCCATGACTCACTTTCTTGCTGCAAGAACTCGGCCAGTACTTCCATGGTGTGTCTGTTGTCGCCCAAACACTTCATTTCCAACACAGCCTGCTGACGCTTACCACTAGCTGTTCCATAATGAGACACCTCATGTGCAACACTGGCAGCTGTGGATGGAGTTGCCAGGGGACTGCGCTCTGTGGACGAGCTGTCGCTTCTGGAGGAGGAGGAGGAGGAGGAGGGGTGTCGAACGCCTACTGCCAACTGTTTCCTAGACCGTGGGCTAGGCAGAACTGTCCCACTATGGCTGTCCCCTGTGGACCCTGCATCCACCACATTAACCCAGTGCGCCGTGATGGACACGTAACGTCCCTGGCCATGCCTACTGGTCCATGCATCTGTGGTGAGGTGCACCTTTCCACTGACAGACTGCCTGAGTGCATGGACAATGCGGTCTTTGACATGCTGGTGGAGGGCTGGGATGGCTTTTCTCGCAAAGAAGTGGCGACTGGGTAGGTCATAGCATGGTACTGCGTAGGCCATCAGGTCTTTGAAAGCTTTGCTTTCGACCAACAGGTAGGGCATCATCTCTAACGAGATTAATCTGGCAATGTGGGCGGTCAAACCCTGTGTACGCGGATGAGAGGATGAGTACTTTCTTTTCCTCACGAGAGTCTCTTCTAGGGTGAGCTGGACAGGAGACCTGCAGATGGTGGAACTAGCGGTGGTGGTGGTGGTGCACATGGCGGATTGAGAGACAGTTGGTGATGTTGGCCTACATACAGTGCTTCCTACCAATAACCTTCTGATTCCCTGCCTGCTTTGGCCTTGCGACGATCCCTCCACATTTGCTGCTGGTGGTGTCCGAACCGGTGGGCTTACAGTGAGGGAAGCAATGTAGCGTTGCTGACTACCTTCATTCTGACCAGGTGTACCAACGGTACAGGACGTTTTGTAATTAGTCCAGGCTTGCAAGTGCATGCTGGTTAAATGTCTACGCATGCACGTTGTATTTAAATTTAGAAGCTTCTTCCCTCTGCTAAAGGTCTTTGAGCATTTCTTACAGATCACTTTAGGCTGATCATTGGGATCTTGGTCAAAAAATTGCCACACTGCACTCTTCCTACTATGAAATTCCTTTTCAGGCATTGCACGCTGTGCAACTTTCAGCGGTTGGCCACGCTGTCCTAAAACTGTTTTTGTCACACGTTTTGGACCTGATACGGGCGTGGCTGATGACAGCTGTTGCGATGTAGATTGGTGTTGCTGCGGATAACCCTCCTCCGCTTGTGAGCTAGTGCCAGCGGCACCCTCTTCCCCCAATAGCTGCCAATCTGGGTCAAGAACTGGGTCATCTATCACCTCCTACTCCACAATGTCATGTGCACCTTCCTCAGTGTCACCGTGTAAGCCGGTGCTATAGCGTTCGGGACAGGGCACCATAGTCTCATCTGGGTCAGATTCTGGCTCAGGAAACTGCGAGGTCAATATAGTGATCTGAGTCAATGGAACAGCATCATAATCTAGCTGTGGCTGTGCATCAGTGCACTCCATGTCCGATTCTTCTTGTAATGGGCAGTGTACAATTTCCCTTTTTAACCCTGGCACGGTATGGGTAAAGAGCTCCATGGAGTAACCTGTAGTGTCGCCTGACGCATCCTTCACTTTTGGTTTGGGAGAAGGACACAAGGAAACGTCTTTTTCCGGACCGGAAGCATCCACTGACGACTGGCTGCTCTTAGATTTTGAACTTTGGGAAGAGGAGGCGAAAGAGCTAGAGGCTGAGTCAGCAAGGAAAGACAAAACTTTTTCCTGCTGCTCCGGCTTTAAAAGCTGTTTTCCTACTCCCAGGTAAGGGAGCCTTCGAGGCCTTGTGTAGCCAGATGATGACGCAGACTCATCACCTCCAGCCTTAGGTGCTACTGTGCTTTTGCAACTACCACCAGATGCAGCACCACCACCACCATCAGTACTAGCTGGCAACCCCCGCCCATGGCCTCTTCCACCAGACTTCCTCATTTTTTGGGGGGAGACACTGAACCACAACTCTGTCCCAGTGGTATAACACAACACTATGAACATGGCAGAAAGTGGCTGCCTGATATACGACACACTAGCAGTACATCAGAATATAAACTGTGTGAGAATTACTATCTCACTTTTGGGGGGAGACACTGAACCACAACTCTGGCCCAGTGGTATAACACAACACTATGAACGTGGCACAAAGTGGCTGCCTGATATATGACACACTAGCAGTACTGCAGAATATAAACTGTGTGAGAAATACTATCTCACTTTTGGGGGGAGACACTGAACCACAACTCTGGCCCAGTGGTATAACACAACACTATGAACGTGGCAGAAAGTGGCTGCCTGATATATGACACACTAGCAGTACTGCAGAATATAAACTGTGAGAATTACTATCTCACTTTTGGGGGGAGACACTGAACCACAACTCTGGCCCAGTGGTATAACACAACACTATGAACGTGGCAGAAAGTGGCTGCCTGATATATGACACACTAGCAGTACTGCAGAATATAAACTGTGTGAGAATTACTATCTCACTTTTGGGGGGAGACACTGAACCACAACTCTGTCCCAGTGGTATAACACAACACTATGAACGTGGTAGAAAGTGGCTGTAATTATTATTATAAAAAAAAAAAAAATTACTGCAATAACAAGCTTCCTACAATGATCTCAGGACAAGTATGGCAGCAATAAAAAGGACTGCTGAACAAAAAAATTGGCAGACAAATAAACAAGACAGGTAACTGTGCAGAAAGGAGCAACAGGATTTTTGCTTTGAAAAAAGCAGTTGGTTTGCACAGCACCGTGCACACAGCTATGCAGCTGCTGCACTAAAATACGACCTCCACTGTCCCTGCACAAAAAGGTGGTGTGGGACAGTGAAAATCGCTCCAGCACAAGCGGTTTGGGGGTTTATATTTCCTCCCTAACTCTGTCCCTGCTTCTGACTGACTGCAGCAACCTCTCCCTATGCTCAGATCGGCAGAAGTAAGATGGCCCCTGTGACGCCGCAGACAGCAAGCCAATCACTGCCATGCCCTTGTCTAAGATGGTGGGGACAGAGACCTATGTCATCACGCTGCCCACACTCTGCGTCCTCCTTCATTGGATGAAAAACGGCGGTAACAGCGTCATGCGAAACGCGACTTTGGCGCTCTGATCGCCGACCGCATGGCCGATCCCACACTAGGATCGGTTCGGGTTTCATGAAACCCGACTTTGCCTAAAAGTCGGCGATTTATGAAAATGACCGATCCATTTCGCTCAACTCTAGTAAGGACTGTTTCAAGGAAACGACACAGGGAGCAGCAGTGTCCATGACGGACTTACGTGCCATTATTAGGGAGGAACTAAAAACTATGGCCCAGCAAAAACCGCATAGAATTAGATCCAAAACACCAACACCTGTGTCAGACTCTGAAAGTGACCAAGCTGTACTTTCAGAAGCCTCCCTGTCATCTTCACCATCATCGTCTTCATCAGAGATCGAGGGACGCTCATGTTTTCCCTTAGACAGTGTGGACAATTTGGTTAAATCAATTAGGAATACCATGGGGTGTGAGGAGACAAAGGGTGCGCAAACCACGCAGGACATAATGTTCGCGGGTTTAGGAGAGAGAAAGAGGAGATGTTTTCCAGTTATACCAGCAGTGAAAGCATTAATTAAAAGAGAGTGGGAGAAACAGGATCAAAGAAGTTTTTTACCCTCTGCGTCAAAACGAAAATATCCGTTTAGTGACGAGGAACTTCTTACATGGACCAAGGTCCCTAAGGTCGATGCAGCTGTAGCCTCTACCTCTAAGCAGTCCACTCTACCTGTAGAGGATGTGGGACTACTTGTCAATCCTTTGGATCGTAAGGCTGAATCATCCCTTAAGCGTTCTTGGGAAGCGACTGCAGGAATATTCAAACCTGCAGTTGCCAGCACTTGCGCTGCCCGGTCAATGCTCATTTGGATTGACCAGTTAGACCAGCAAATTGAAAATAAGGTTTCAAGAGAAAAACTGCGGGCGGCCATCCCCTTGATACGAGGAGCGGCAGCCTTTATGGCGGACGCATCCGCCGACTCCCTCCATTTGGCAGCAAGAACTGCAGGCCTCGTGAATAATGCAAGGCGAGCGCTATGGATGAAAAGCTGGAAAGGGGACGCGCAGTCAAAATCTAAAATATGCGCAATCCCATGTGAGGGTGAGTACCTCTTTGGTAAGACCTTAGACGAAATACTCAAAAAGGCTAAGGACAGGAAAAAAGCTTTTCCTGACTCCTCTATTCCCTTTTACAGGAGAGCCTTTAAGAGGAGACCGTTTGGCAAAAGAAGACAAACGGATAGGTCATCAACATGACCGCTAAAGAGGACAAACAGAGAGGTACCATGTTTAGAAGACCTAACCCCCCAAGAGAAAGCAAATACTGATGATATACCAGTAGGGGGTAGATTGAAATTTTTCGCCACCCAGTGGGAAAAGATAACAACTAGTTCGTGGGTTTTAAATATCATCCGAGATGGAATTAAGCTACAATTCTCTCGCTTTCTCCACGAATTATATATTATAACATCCCTCAGCTCGCCTGCACAACAACAGGCTCTGGAGCTTCAAATTCAAACCTTGTTATCAAAACGAGTATTAATCCAGGTTCCTGAAGGACAAGAAAAAAGGGGATTCTACTCTCCCTTGTTTCTCATTTCCAAACCCGATGGTTCTTTCAGGACAATCATAAACCTTAAAAAACTAAATTCATTTATTAAAAACCATACATTCAAAATGGAATCTATTAGATCCACTATAAAACTGCTTTTTCCAAACTGTATGATGGGGGGCATTGATCTAAAAGATGCTTATTACCATCTCCCTATCCATGACAGATACCAGAAATTCTTCAGGGTAGCAGTAACAATCAACGGCAGGATCCGTCACTTCCAGTATGCAGCCATGCCCTTCGGCCTTTCTACAGCGCCAAGGATCTTCACCAAAATAATGCTAGAGGTGATGGCCTATCTTCGCCAAAAAGAAACATTAATTGTACCCTACTTGGATGACTTTTTGGTCATAGGAAATTCAATTACTCAATGTGCTGACCGCTTGGCTCACGCAATTTCCTCTCTACAGGACTTAGGCTGGGTAATCAATACCAACAAATCCAGACTTACTCCACTTTCCCGTCAAGCGTTCTTGGGATTCCACCTAGACTCCATAACCCAAAAGTGCCTTCTCCCTCAGGTAAAAATATTACTCATCAAACACAAGGTCACAGCTGCAATAAATACTCCACGTGTATCCCTAAGACAAGCTATGTCATTGCTGGGATCCCTTATTTCTTGTATACCTGCAGTAAGATGGGCCCAACATCATACCCGAACACTGCAACATCAGATCCTGCAAGAAGAAAGGTGGTTACTTGGTCGCCTAAATGCAAAAATTACCTTGTCCCAGGAGGTTTTAACTTCCTTAGCGTGGTGGCTAGATTCAGACCATCTGATGAGTGGTGTTCCATGGGTAATAACACCATCTCATACTATAACCACTGACGCCAGTCCTCACGGATGGGGTGCTCATATGGGGAATGATTTTTGCCAGGGATTATGGGACATGGAAGAACGCTACAACTCATCTAACCTCAAAGAACTAAATGCAGTAAAATACGCCTTATACCATTTTCTCCTACAGCTTCGGGGAAAAGATGTCAGAATCCTTTCCGACAACACCACCACAGTGGCGTATCTAAACAGGCAAGGAGGCACTCGATCAGAGACTCTGATGTCTTCTGCTGGAGAGATCTTGAATCTAGCAGAGAGTCACCTAACATCCCTTACTGCGCTTCACATAAGAGGGGAAAGCAACCAGCAGGCAGACTTCTTAAGTCGACACACCTTGAAACAGGGGGAGTGGTGCCTAAATCATCACATCTTTCAAGACATAGTATCCCTATGGGGTCGGCCTCAAATAGATCTCTTTGCCACGAGGAAAAACAAAAAAGTCTGGAGATTCGCCTCCTTATCTCCAGCGGATCATCCGGACATTCTGGACGCTCTCCAAGCCCCTTGGCACTTCACTCTGGCATATGCCTTTCCTCCAATGATATTACTACCACAGGTCATACGCAAAATCAGACAAGATGGAGCGAGGATTATACTGATAGCTCCATTCTGGCCCAAGAGACCATGGTTCTCGTGGCTGCAAACCATGTCGGTCTCAGACCCTTGGGTCCTCCCCTCGACACCCAACCTTCTCTTCCAGGGACCGTTTTTCCACCCTCAGGTGGACACTCTCCATCTGACGGCCTGGAATTTGAGAGGCAGATGCTAAAATTAAGGGGGTTCTCAGAGGGACTGATTAACACACTCCTCCAGAGTAGGAAACATTCCACCACAAAAATGTATACAAGGGTATGGAAGAAATTCCTACAATTCCATACATCTCCCAACACATCAGAAATCCCGATACAATCTATCCTGGAATTTCTTCAAAAAGGGAGAGAACTAGGTTTAACTGTAAACACCTTAAAGGTTCATGTTTCAGCACTAGGAGCCCTCTATGGCCATAACATAGCGGGAAATAGATGGGTATCCCGATTTATCACAGCCTGTGAAAGAATAAATCCAGTTAACATACCTAGAATTCCACCCTGGGATCTAAATTTAGTTTTACAAGCCCTAACAGACACTCCATTCGAACCAATAGACTCAATACCCATTAAATGCCTATCACTAAAAACAGCCCTCTTGGTAGCACTGACTTCGGCTAGGAGAATCAGTGACATCCAAGCGCTCTCCATAGATCCACCTTTCCTGCTAACCTTCCAGGATAAGTTGATTCTTAAACCAGACCCTTCCTACCTTCCCAAAGTAGCAAAGAAGTTCCATAGGTCGTAAGAAATAATCTTGCCCACTTTCTTCAGTAATCCCTCGACTCCTGAGGAACAAAAGTACCACACTCTAGATGTTAAAAGAGTAGTGTTAAAGTACATTGAAAGGACCAGCAGCTGGCGACAGTGTAGGGCTCTGTTTATATCCTTCCAGGGTCACAAGAAGGGTCATGGAGTAACGAAAAGCACCTTATCCCGGTGGATCAGAGAGTCTATCAGTCTGGCTTATTCCACGAGGAAAGAAAATCCTCCGAAAGGCATAACAGCGCACTCTACCAGAGCTATGGCATCCTCCTTGGCAGAAAGAGGAGAGGTCCCAATTGAAACTATATGTAAGGCGGCAACTTGGTCAAATCCTCCTACTTTCTATAAACACTATAGGCTTGACTTATCGTCAGCTTCTGACCTAGACTTTGGCAAAACTGTCCTCAGCATGGTGGTCCCCCCCTAGGTGATGGTCTCTGAAAGATCTCCAGTGGGGTGCTGTCGTGGCGAGGAGTAAAAAGCCGGATTACTCACCGGTAATGCTCTTTTAATGATTCCACGACAGCACCCTCTTACATCCCTCCCTAAGATTAATATAGTATATACTATTGAGTAAAATTCTTTTAATCATACATAAGCAAATAAGTTGAAGATGAAATAAATAATATTTGCCTAATACTGGCGGTCCTCCGGGTACTCTGAAACCAAAACTGAGGAGGAGAGGCGGAGCGCCCCCTTTTATTTCTCGGTAGGTTTCCTTTTCCTGCGGGGCGGATCCCTCTCCAGTGGGGTGCTGTCGTGGACTCATTAAAAGAGCATTACCGGTGAGTAATCCGGCTTTTCATAAAGAGCCTTTCCCACTGGCCCAAGATTTGCACGGTGCTTGCTGGTAAAGCAGTCTTACCTTCCTGGCTGCATCTCTATCCCAGAGCAACTCATTTCCACAGCTCGCGATCGAACTGCTGCAGATGTATCTACTCATTTGTAAAATGACCAGAATCTGGGTGGGCCTGGACTCTTCTCTCGACTCCTGGGCGGTTATTACAGCCTCAGCAAACTGTCTGAAGTCTGGAATTTTGTCACCTTTAGGCTCTTCATCCACATCTCTGTTTGGGCCATCCTAGTGATTCTAAACAGAGCTCCTGTATGCATGTTCTCTGACTTAGAATGGTGGATCTTTTACCAATATTTGGACATTCTTAAGACCCACCTCTGTTCCAGTGCACCCAGCACTGCACTCTTCAGGTGGGCTAGGGGATTCTAGGGGATTCTCCTCCAGGGGCCCCCAGCCTCTAATAGCAGCACGCCATGTGGCCGCTATGGGGCCCACGAGTAAGAGGGGCCTGGCGCCGCCCACGACCCCCAATCTCACATCGTACATTCAACTTATCGGCATCATACACTCACTGGCCACTTTATTAGGTACACCTGTCCAACTTCTTGTTAACACTTAATTTCTAATCAGCCAATCACATGGCGGCAACTCAGTGCATTTAGGCATGTAGACATGGTCAAGACAATCTCCTGCAGTTCAAACCGAGCATCAGTATGGGGAAGAAAGGTGATTTGAGTGCCTTTGAACGTGGCATGGTTGTTGGTGCCAGAAGGGCTGGTCTGAGTATTTCAGAAACTGCTGATCTACTGGGATTTTCACGCACAACCATCTCTAGGGTTTACAGAGAATGGCCCGAAAAAGAAAAAAAATCCAGTGAGCGGCAGTTCTGTGGGCGGAAATGCCTTGTTGATGCCAGAGGTCAGAGGAGAATGGGCAGACTGGTTCGAGCTGATAGAAAGGCAACAGTGACTCAAATCGCCACCCGTTACAACCAAGGTAGGCCTAAGAGCATCTCTGAACGCACAGTGTGTCGAACTTTGAGGCAGATGGGCTACAGCAGCAGAAGACCACACCGGGTACCACTCCTTTCAGCTAAGAACAGGAAACTGAGGCTACAATTTGCACAAGCTCATCGAAATTGGACAGTAGAAGATTGGAAAAACGTTGCTTGGTCTGATGAGTCTCGATTTCTGCTGCGACATTCAGATGGTAGGGTCAGAATTTGGCGTAAACAACATGAAAGCATGGATCCATCCTGCCTTGTATGGAGCATCTTTGGGATGTGCAGCCGACAAATCTGCGGCAACTGTGTGATGCCATCATGTCAATATGGACCAAAATCTCTGAGGAATGCTTCCAGCACCTTGTTGAATCTATGCCACGAAGAATTGAGGCAGTTCTGAAGGCAAAAGGGGTCCAACCCGTTACTAGCATGGTGTACCTAATAAAGTGGCCGGTGAGTGTAGATGCCTATACAGTTGAAAGCAGTGATAGAGGAGAGAGCACCATGTGACGTTCCCTCTCCCATGACACTCCTCTGCCTCTGACTCAGCATGTGCCAGCAGTGGAGCTGATGAGACGCTCTGCAGAAGTCAGGGCAGTGGGGAAGCAAGTATTGTGTGTATGTGTCTGCTGCGCAATACTGAGTGGGAGGACTGCACTATACTGTGTGTGGGGGATGCACTATACTGTGTGTGTGGGGATAGCACTATACTGTGTGTGGGAGGACTGCGCTATACTGTGTGTGTGGGCTGCATTATACTGTGTGTGGGGAGACTGCAGTATACTGTGTTTGTGGGGGCGCTGTATTATACTGTGTGTGTGGGGGGCTGCAGTATACTGTGTGTGGGGGACTGCACTATACTATGTGTGTTGGCTGCATCATACTGTGCGTGAGGGCTGCATTATACTGTGTGTGGGGTCTGCATTATACTGTGTATGTAGGGGGTTGCACTATACTCTATGTTTGTGGGGGAGCTTAATTATACTGTGGGTGGGGCTGCATTAAACTCTGGGGAGCTGTATTATACTCTGAGGGGGCTGCTTTATACTCTGGGGGGCTGCATTATACTGTGTGTGGGGGGCTGCATTATACTCTGAGGTGTGCTGCATTAGACTGTGTGGGGGACTGCACTATACTGTGTGTGTGGGGGCTGCATTATACTTTGTGTGGAGGCTGCGCTCTACTATGCATGTGGGGGCTACACTATACTGTGGGTGTTTGTGAGGGGTCTGAATCATATTGTGTGTGGGGCTGCATTATACTCTGAGGGGGCTGCTTTATTCTCTGGGGGCTGTATTTTTCTCTGAAGTGGCTGCTTTATACTCTGGGGGGGCCTGCAGTATACTCTAAGGGGAGCTGCATTATACTCTATCAAGGACTATGGGGAGTGCATTTTACAATATTTACTATATGGGACCTGCATTATGCTGTATCAAGGACTATCTGTACCAATCATTCTTCCTCAGCCGGAGTAAGGGTAGTAGTCAGTAAATGATGCAGGTTGGATGCTGTGTACTTGTGCATCCAGGCGTTACAGCATAGTGGATGGGATTTCAAGAAATCCCATGCCCACTATGTGTCCATAGAAGCCCACAGCTCACCAGCAGAGATTGACATGCGGCTCGTCTCTCCAGACTGCAGCATGTCTATTTATCTTGCTGAGACAAGAGACTCCACAAGATAAATTTCACCCGTACAATGTATTGAACATGGTGAATTGGAACGCCCGCCAGGGCTGTGGGGTACTTGGTACTGGGCCCGGTACTTAAAGGGATGTGTCACGGTGGCGGCGACCTGGTCTGGGCGCCCATGTTAAGGGAAAACTCTTTAAAGGAGTTATGTTGTGAATTCTGCTCTTGGGCTCCCTCCGGTGGTTGTAAGTGGTAGTGCTGCTGTCTCTGAATCGCAGCATTTATCAGGTGTTTTCACTTTTTGCAATTTTGACTGGGCTATTTAGTCTTGCTTCTCCCTTTGGTCAGTGCCAGTTGTCCATTGTTCCTGGAGGATTCACATCCCTGCCTGGTCTCTTCTGCTTTGCAGTTCATTTCAACAAAGATAAGTTCTGGTCTTGATTTTGCTGTCCACATTCTGTGTCCTTATTGTTCAGTTCTTTTCTATGTTTTGTTTTGTCCAGCTTGGTCTGTATAAAGATTTGTTTAGCCAAGCTGGTATCTCTGGAGATGCAGATATACCCTCCATATCTTTAGTAGCTGTGGAGATTTTGTATTTTCTGTGGTGGATGTTTTCAAGTGCTTTAATACTGACCGCATAGTACTCTGTCCTATCCTTTCTATTTAGCTAGAAGTGGCCTCCTTTGCTAAATTCTCATTTCAGTCTGTGTATGTTTTTTCCCTCTCCTCTCACAGTCAATATTTGTGGGGGGCAGCCTATCCTTTGGGGATTTTCTCTGAGGCAAGATAGTTTTCCCTTTTCTATCTCTAGGGGTAATTAGTCCTCCGGCTGTGTCGAGATGTCTAGGGAGCGCTAGGTACATTCCACAGCTACTTCTAGTTGCAGTGTTAAGTTCAGGGTCTGCGGTCAGTACAGGTACCACCTTCTCCAGAGTACGTCTCATGCTGCTCTTAGGCCACCATATCATAACAGTGTTATGAGTAAAGTTTGTGTTTGTGATGCCACCTGTGGTTCTCGGTCAGTGATGACCGACGCTGCTTAAAGGGGTCCGCTGGGGTGATGTTATGGCTGCTAAGATGGTATGGCCTCCCACAGGTGAAGCTGGGTCCCCAGGGCTCCCGGTGTGTAGATGAAGATGGTGGGTAGTGTAGCAAGAAACGGAGGACACAGGTTTCCAGTCTATTTACCTGGTTTACTGAAGAATTCAGGCAGCCATAGTCCAGGGTCCCGGATTACAGGTACAGGAAGGGTCCGGCCAGCTTGGAAGCGAGTTGGGAGTCCCCCTTACCAGGTGGGGTTAGAAGCCTTCCTTCTAGCACTGTGGTGTGGTCCCTTGCTGCCTTAAGCGTCTCACAAGGTCCTCACGTGTTTTCTCTGTCCTCCAGGTTGGTAGGACACTACCCGTATGACAGGTGGCTTGAGCCTTTTTACAGGGTCTCTATCACGACCCAGGCTCGTACTGTGTCCTCAGGTGTAAGGGCAGACAGGTGACATATAATCCAGCTGTCCTGCCGGTTTCTGCTGTGCCACTTGGAGTTTGACACAACCACACAACCCCTTTCTTTCAGCTACCGGTGTCTGCGCTCTGTAGGGAGGTAGCCCAGCTGCAGCTATTCTCCCCTATTCTTCATTCTCCTGCACTTCTATTCCCCTCCACGCTCTCTACAGCTTTGTTCTGCATTCTATTCTATCTCTCTTTCTTTCCAGGAGCTGCAGCACTTCTCGTGGCTACACGGCCCCTTTGCTCCCTTCTCTTCTGTCTCTCTGACAGGAACTACTGACTGACTTTTCCCTCCAGACCAGAATATATATAGGGGATCCACCCACAAACTGGATCAGAGCTCCCCCTTCTGGCCTGGAGGGTGAACATGTTGCATGTTTGTGGTTACCTGATAAAAGGGATCCTTCCTCACTTCCAAATGTGACATCACTCTCCCCATGAGGAAAGCAATGCCACTGTGACGACCAGGAACCTGGGGTGTCACCACAGAATCCACACAGTTCAATGAACATATGTGGATTCACCTGCGTTCAGTAGCCAGCAGTACTTTTGTCGCAGCAGACATATTCTGCGTCCAAAGCGCTGCCAATTACTGAACGTGTACACATACCCTAAAGAGGACAGGAAACAAGCATCAAACGACTTCAATATTGTCGATCGCGCTCATTTAGCAGCCTGAACTTATCGCTTGTATATGCAACAGAAATGTGTGATGGTGCAATATTTGAGCATTTTGGGCCCCACTTTAAACTTTTGCCCAGGGCCCCACTTTGTCTAAAACCGGCCCTGCCCACACCAGTGTCAACAACTCCAATTTAAATGAACTATAGTTGCAGAATTCTTTTGAGTCTCTTTCAGCAACTGGCTGGCATATGCGATTACTCTATCTCTTCATTCTTGCACCTGGGTCAGTATAGCTCCCAAACGAATAGGCTTCTATCACTGTTCAGCACTAAGAGCTGTGAGAAGTCAGTGTAAGTCATGATGGAAGTGTTCATCAGTCCATTTTCAATGCCTGGAACGCTTCTTCTTGCCTGGGACCCCACTGGATTGGCTAGTGCTTGGCTCCCCATGTCATTCCTCAAAACAACTCATTTGATGGTGCAGGTTGAAAGGAGTGGACCAACTGCCATCTGTATGGTGGGGTATACTACCGTGCTAGACACAGTGTGCCCCAGATACTTTATTTCCCGTATAAACAAGTGGCACTTCCGGGGTTTAACTTCAACTAGGCTTAAGCAAACGTGTTTGGTGATACTCTGATATCATTCGAGTATCTGAATGCTCGATTGTACTCATTACTCAGCGAGCATTGGCCGGTGCTTGATGTAAAACTGTAATTCCCGTCCCGCATGTGGGACCCTTTTTATATAGCCAATAAGTATGGAGGGATTGCCTGCACGCCACTGTAATGACATAGCCAACTTGGTTGTAGCATTACTGTGATTTCCTGCCCGTGTCACATCATTGGCCGTTAAAAAAGAACAGGTGCCACCCGGCTCGGCACACTGATGCCATTAGACAACACTTTGTATTGGAGGGAGAGAGTGTTTTTCTAGGCCTGTGTGTGCACAGTATAACGAATCGGAGTCCTGTAGTGTTGATAATGGCGCTGAACCATCATACTAACATTTGCTTTGCTGTTTGTATCACATACATTTTGCATTTAGTCCAGGGAGGGAGATAGAGAGTTGCAGGAGCAGGGACAGTGGCACAGTACAGTCTGTAGATCACGATTACGGCTGTGCAGTACCTTGCAAAATATATAGCTGCAACTTTTTTTGTGTGAACAATTTTGTGGTACAATTTTGTGCTGTATAACACTCCAAAAAAGTGTTGAAATTTATTTCTGGATTTAATTACTTACCCATACAGTATTCCGTGGCCTAGGGTACATTTTTGTGATATTTATCACTCTAAAAAAGCATTAAAAATGTTGCTGGCTTACATTTCTCGACCATACAGTATTCTGTGGTCTGGGGTACATTACTGTATAGTATCTATTCCGTGGTTCAGAGTAAATTTTTATGATATATACACTCCAACAAACTAGCAGTGAAAAAATTTGCTGGGTTAAATTTCTCAGCCATACGATTTTCCATTGTCTGGGGTACATTTTTGTGATATATAACACTCCAAAAAAATGTTCAAACCTTTTGCTGGGTTAAATTTCTCAGCCATACAGTATTCTGTGGTCTGGGGTACATTACCGTGATATTTATCACTAAAAAAATTGTTTAAAAAATTTGATGGGTTACATATCTCAGCCATACGAAGAAAGAAAAAATGGGGGCACCACGCTCAGTGGGACTCAACCCAAGCCTATAGAGACTAAGAATAATGTATGAGGAGAAAAAAGATAGGCCTGAAAAAAGGGAGTCACCACTGCAATAATATATAATATAAATGAACAGCTTTATTACACACTAATACAAAAGACAGAACATATAAAACCATTTAAAAACAAGGGGATGACACATATCCCTGAAACAACAAAGCCTGTAATAAGGCCTATGCACCGCACCCTAGCATACAAGTGTATAAACACATGCCCAGAATGATAAATCAAGTGCCCTGAAGACGATACAATAGCTAAGAATGAGCAGTAAAACTCCCAAAAATAAACACAAAACTCCCTGGTCAGTGTAATGGCCCCTAGGCAGAAAGACCAAGAGGGGGTGTGCACCTAATGCAGGATGTATGAAGCCCAGTGGTAATCTTGGTTCTGCAGAAGAATAATAGTGCACTATTATTCTTCTGCAGAACCAAGATTACCACTGGGCTTCATACATCCTGCATTAGGTGCACACCCCCTCTTGGTCTTTCTGCCTAGGGGCCGTTACACTGACCAGGGAATTTTGTGTTTATTTTTGGGAGTTTTACTGCTCATTCTTAGCTATTGTATCGTCTTCAGGGCACTTGATTTATCATTCTGGGCATGTGTTTATACACTTGTATGCTAGGGTGCGGTGCATAGGCCTTATTACAGGCTTTGTTGTTTCAGGGATATGTGTCATCCCCTTGTTTTTAAATGGTTTTATATGTTCTGTCTTTTGTATTAGTGTGTAATAAAGCTGTTCATTTATATTATATATTATTGCAGTGGTGACTCCCTTTTTTCAGGCCTATCTTTTTTCTCCTCATACATTATTCTATATCTCAGCCATACAGTATTCCATCTTATGGTGTACATTTATGATGGAACACTTGTCTCGAAGGCTGCTAGACCTGATGGCTGGAACCAGGGTCACATTCCTCAAAATTGAGGGGCAACATCACTGGTATGAAGTGGGTGTGATCACAGAAGGAAGGGAGCAGGATGAACCCTTTTTGAGGAATGAACATACATGGGAGAGGCTCCTTCAGGTGGCTCGAGACAGGGCTAATACCACCCCTGACAGAGCGCACTCTACTTGGAGTTCCCCACCGCCTATGCAAGAGCAAACAATGGTGCTGGTGACATAGGGTGCTGTTGCCCATTTCTATTTCTCGGGAGCTCCGGCACTACTGGAAGCTGGGTCACTACAGCCCAGTAACCTGGGAATCGGGAAGCAGGAAGCAGGTGGATGCCATCCCCTCAGCCTCCCAAGAAAGGAGAAGAAGAAACAATGTAACAATTTTAGTGGTACACTTAAGAATCTCTTGGCTTGAGACAAATAAGGTAGCTGAACTAGAGTGCAATGTAAAGTCTTTATTATTTAAAAACAAACACAGGTGCAACGCGTGAGCAAGTTCACAATCACAGCAAATAAGGTGATATCAGGAGAAGTTCCTTTGCAGCTCTGCTGCAGGCAGAGTCAGTACTTGTATGCATAAACGTGAGTGCAGCACGTGCACAACAGTTCAAGTGAATGGCTTCTGAGAAGTTCATTTGCGGGCAAAGTCTTATGGGCATAGCACTCACTGGGAAATGCAGTTCGTAAGACACAGTTCATACGAGGGCTAGCAGTCACTAGAAAAGAGTCCGGATGCAGTGCAGAGCTATGAGTCCAGAAACAGTCAAATAAACCTGCACCAGATACCAAACAAAATTAGCTGTAGCAGGCCGAGCTTACATGTCCTAGCAGTCAGTAGAAGAATGCAGAGTAACACAGGCAAAACAGCTTGTAGCACGAGCACCACTGCGAGCTAGGAAGGTTTGCTGAGAAGGTGGAGCCGGAGTATCTGAAGAGGGAAAAGTCTCGTGCAAACAACTAGCGGGCCTTAGTAAATTATTGAATATTACAATCATTTTGTGTGCTGCTGTCATCTGGTGGTGTGGAAAAGTGTGGGCTAATCCAGGCTTTGTTAATTTTAATGAGAGTGAGCCTGTCTGCATTTTCTGTAGACAGGCAAAAGCGCCTGTCTGTTAAGACACACCCAGCGGTTCTAAAAACCCACTCAGACAAGATGCTAGCATCAGGACAGCAGAACACCCAAGGCATAGAGTGACAGCTCATGCTAAGTGTCCAGCTTTGAGACCCAATAGTTTAAAGTTGTAGCGGAATTATGGAGTATGCTGGTTTGATATTGTTTGACCATCTTTAAAAACTTTTCCCTCCTTGTAAAAACAACTCGATCATCAGGCCCTGGGTGCTGGGCTCATGTCATGAAATTGGCCCAGACCTTCGACAGTGTACCCCTGCTTTAGCTGTGTATCTCCCTGGCCTCTCCTCCTCAGTTGGACAATGAAGCTTGCCCCCTGCAACTAGCATTGTCTGATGGGAATTCTTTAAACATATTTTCCGCAAAGGCCTTCAGGTAAAGCACAATTTTAGAAGACTTCACCTCAGGAAGAAGTGATGCAAAGTTCTCCTTGTAGTGTGGATCTGGTAGGGTGAACAACCAATACTCTTTTTTCACCAAGATTAATGTAACGCGAGGGTCACGGTAAAGGCATCGGTACACAAAGTTGGTCATATGTGCCATGCTCCATACAACCAACACTTCCCTCTCCATCTCCTCTTCCTCCCTCTCTTCCTCCTCATACCCAACCTCAGTCCATCCATGTAGGAGAGATGGGACGAAAGTTGTGTGGCTCTTAGCCTCTGGTGCACTAGCCCCCAGCTATTGTTCCTCCTCTTCCTTATCCTCAGCATCCACATCCTCATTGTTACCCAATTTGCACTGAGCAGAGAAGATGAGGCTGAGCTGGCTACAATTTGTCTGTGCTATGTCTTCCTCCATCCTGATCTGGCCCGCATGCAAAATGTCATGTTTAATTTTGAGCAGCGACTGTTTAAGTAGGCACAGAAGGGGAATAGTTGCACTGACTATGGCATTATCGCCTCTCTCCAACTTTGTGGAGTCCTCAAAGTCTTGGAGAACCAAACAAATGTCAAACATCCATGCACACTTTTTAGTTATGTGCAGAGGCTGACCAAAATATCGATGGGCATGTTGGAGCTGGTACAACGCAGGGAAGCCACACAGGGAGAAAAGTGGAGACTGGGCACCAAGAACTAAGAGACAGCTGCCGCCATGAGTCAGCGGAAATCCTGTTTACTAGCCTAAATGGCAACATTTCTAATGCAAGAAGCCAGTAAATATGCCTGTTTAACATTTAGGCCTATGTGTGGAAACTTTCTTTTTCGTTCAAAGGCCTGGGGTGGGGACAGCTGAATGCTTGTTTGGGACAAGGATTTGTAAGTACCTGATGATGGTAAGTCAACATATGTAAGGATAGGTGCAGGGCAGGAGGCATCTGTGCCAGTGTTTTGGACAGGGGATTGGGAAGCACCTAGAACAGGGGAAGAGGCAATGGTGTCACCCGATGGCACCAATTGTGGACCTAGGCATTTGGCCCACCAAGTCGGGTGCTTAGATGAAATGTGCCTGATCATTCTGGTGGTGGTTAGGTTCTTAGTAGTCAGGCCCCTGCTGATCTTTACATGGCACAGGTTGCAAGTGGCTATTTTGTCTCAGAACTGTCTTTAAAAAAGTCCCAGTCTGGAAACACCTAACTCTTTGATGGAGAAATTCAGGACTGTCAGTACTCTGTGCAACAGTTGCCCGTCTTCTCCCTCTGGTCACCCCACTGCCTCTTCCTGTCTATTTCAGTGCTGCCGATCTCTGCCGATCTTTCCTCTTCAACGCTGCTGGCCTTGCTCTGCATGCCAACTTCCCAGGTTGGGTCGGTGACTTTATCATCCACCACCTCATCTTCCACCAACACACCCTGGTCCTCCTGACTTCATGACTCAATAACAACAAGACATAGCAGCAACTGTGTCTCATTATCATCCTCCTCCTTACCCAAATTTTCCATTCTCCACCATCATGTTCTTGTGGCCAAGGCTGCTCTAAGTTTTGGGCATCACTATATAGCATGTTGTCCTGTTTATCTTGGAGCATGAAATCAAGAAATGTAGTGGTAAAGAGCTCCTTGGAGTGTACTAGTGTGGGATCACTAGTCTCCTGGGACTCAACATGGTGGGAGGAAAGAGGATCTGAGTGAGGATTAAGTGATCCAAGCTTTAGACTTTAGGCTGATAAGACTGGACCATTTGGAAAACTGTGTGGTGCTGCGAAGTCTGCTGGAAGTGATATTTGCTATGCAACCGATCACCTGTTCACACTGCTTTGGCTTCAGTAGTGGTGCGCCGTGCCGCCTTGCAAAGTTGGGCAAAAACCTATGTGTCGTGGATGGGCATGTTTCTTGTGCTCCAGCAACTGGCGTAGTCGCACCTGCCCCACGTCCTCGGCCTCTTCATGCACCATCATCAGCACTTCCACTACCCCACCTTACGCATTTTGTAATTGCTAGGTCTCTTGACACAAAGTATATTTTTATTAAAAGAAAAATATTGGTCACCTGCAGCAATCAAAGCAGTTTTTTGTGAGTTTACTCCATCGTAATGTAATAGAAATAACACAAAAGTGTATGGATGACAATCCAGTTCAATTCAGAAAAATGCTTCAATGCTTTTTCTCAGTTTTAGAGATCACTGAAATGTTCATAGACCATGTAACAATGTATGTCTGAGAAAAGTGGAGCGCCCCCACTGCCGCAGGGCCGAGGGGTACCCGGTACCGGGCCTCTGAGTCTCTGTTCTGGGGTTGTCACGGTGGCTAGACCCGGTCCGTGACCCTGCTGAGGGGCGTCCAATGAAAGGTGTGGATGGTGATGATGTTATGGTGCGGTGCAGGTCGCAGTAAATAACAAGGACACCAGGTTGCAGTCTCTTTACCTCTTTACTGAAGGCTTCAGGATCCTCAATCTGGAATACGGTTAACCAGGCTGCGTAAGTCCGGCCGGTCCGATGGCACCTCCAAGGTTCCCTTTGCAGGTGGAAATCTGTGCCTACCTTCTAGCGCTTGTGTGTTGTGGTCCTCCCCTGCTGTGCTTATGGGATAGTCCCCACAACTGTTGTGTCTGTTTCTGAAGTTCCCTCACAACTCGATTATGATGTTCTGCTTCGTCCCCCAGATGATATGGCTAGGACGCACCCGTATGATGGGTAGGCTCGGAGGTCTTCCGGGACCCTAGTGTCGCCCCTCTCCAAATGTTGCCCCTATGTCTTCTTAGGTGATTTGAGTGAGACAGCCCGCCTATCACTGACTGTCCTGCCGTAGGTTTGAAGTAAGGCCTGGAGCTCAATACTTCCTCGGCGTTCCGGCCACCGGCTGCGTGCCTCAGTAAGATGTTGCCTCGACTTACAGCACGACTCCTACTGGTGTTTCTCCTTGTTGTGTTGATCTCGTTTCTCACTCAGCACAATAAACCTCGCTTCTTGTCCTTTCTTGGGGTACCGCTGCAACGGAGTGCAGGCGCGGTCCCGTAACGTTCTCTCTGTTCGCTAGGCCTCTGTCAGGATCCCACCCCTGACAGGGACCCCCCTGAATCTTCCCCTGCAACACCCTCTGCCACAGGATGTTGCCTGGTTCCAACCCAGTCAGCTTCTGACTAACTTCCTATCCAACCCCCAGTTTTACCAGATTGTGAGGAGTGGCCTAATACATAGCACCCTTAGCTCCCCCTGGAGGCCAGACTGTGAAGTGTATTGGTGTCTGTGATACCTGGTCAGGTGAACTCCTTCAGTGCCAACGGACGTACCATAGCCCCCCTTAGCGGCGGAGCATCAGTACTGCAATGACCAGGACTCTGGGGCGCTGCACTGAAAGCCTACAAAATTTTTAAAAGCTTTTGTTCACTTTCAGATCTCACAGAAATATTCACAAAGTAACACTGTATGTCTGAGAAATGAAGGCCTACAAATTTTTCCAAAGCTTTGTAGCAGTTTGACATCACAGAAATGTTCACAGACGTAACAATTTATGTCTGACAAATGGAGGCCTACAAAAATTTTAAAAGCTTTTTAGCAGTTTTAGAGATTACAGAAATTTACTGCACACAACGGAATAGTGTATGGCTGAGAAATGTAGCAGAGGAAAATGTTTCAAAGATTTTTGGGAGATATGGTTATGTAACACAAAAAGGACCTCAAAGCACGTAATAATTTAGGGATCAAAATATATTCCTTTTTTTGAGCCCCCACAAAAATAAGTGCAGCTATATATTTGCCAACGGACTGCTCAGACTGGAATCTGTCATTGTCCCTGCTCCTACGACTCTCTCTCCCTCTCTACTTTAAATGCAGATTGTATGTGCTGCAAACAATTAGCCTTTAGAAGGACTGTTAGTATGATGGTTGACCTTCAGCACTAGTAGCAACACTACAGGCCTCTGATTCGTTTCACTGTGCACACACATGCCGTGACTAGCACTCTCTCCCTCCAATGCGAAGTGTCACAGAGCTGTGAAATGCTGTCAGTGTGCCGAGCCGTGCGGCACCTGTACTTTTATAACCTCAGATCATGTCACACAGCCAGCCAATCACAGTAATGCCACAACCAAAATGGCTACGGCTTCACAGTGACTCACAGGCAATACCCGAATGCTGATTGGCTGAGCAACAGTCGGGAATTTGAGTTTTCACTTGAGCACTTCCCATTGCTCGCCAAGTAATGAACATATCCGTGATGCTTGAGTGATGACCGAGTTTCACCAAGCACAATCACTCATCCCTATTTGTTTCCCTAGTGAGTTGCTACTCTACCACAACACTTAGATTAGAAGCATCAGTTCAGTGCTACAATAAAAAATAACGCTGGAGTGGTGCTTTAAGGGCAAAGTCAGACTGCCGTATTTCTCGTGCTAGAATTGCATCGCACTGCATGGAATGACCTGGCGCCTCTCCTGACCTGTGCAAGACAGCATGATTGATTACTTTGCAGCTGTCAAGCTCAGGTCAGGAAAGCTGACAGCTAGTAACAGGTTTACAATGCGATTCTCGCACAAGAAATACGGCAGTCTGTCTCTACACTAAAGGTTTGATACTGACTTCTAGGATTGCTACCCTCAAGATCTAGTCCTCTTCCTCTCTGAAGAAGATATTTGCAACATAACAGCTGAGATAGCATGTGCAAAACATAACAGGGTGTTAAATAACATGTTACTTCAAAGGTCCAAGCCAAGAACAGAGTTCAAGGATATGTCTTGTATGATATTATATACATTTCTTTACTGTTCCTTACAAGTGAAATTGTATGGTGCCATAATATGTCTGAATTCATGAACCCTGTGGGCAACAACCTTTGGTTTGCTTCACCTGCAAGTTCATTTTTCAAAATTAGGCCAGGGTCACACTAGCGTATGGCATCCGATGTGAGAGCATCAGATGCAATATGCTAATGACCCTCTGCTGCGAGCGGGAGCCGAGTGTCATGCTTCTGTGCTCCGAGCCTCTTGCCCAGAGAGAATCGGAGCACAGCTCTGGAGCAGGCGGAGAAAGTAATTTCTCCAACTCCTCCACTGCCAGCGTCGGTGTATATCGCACCGCACTCGGATGATATCTGACTGATGTGCGTTGTGTCACTTGCACCCATAGACTTATATGGGTGCAAATGAGCCGAGACTCGATGCCAATCGCAGCATTGTGCAATTGTTCTCGCATGCCGATTCGGCATGAGAAAACAATTGCAGATGTGATCTGCCCCATAAATTAACACTGGTCCGAGTGCTATGCGATGTTTTCTCACATAGCACTCGTTCGTATTCTACGCTAGTGTGACCCCGGCCTTAGTGAAAATATCTACCACCATATTGGGTGTGTTTTGTTATAGGAATAGTGTACAATGAATTGATAACACATTGGTCAGGGATCACACACCATAACTGCAAGCTATGAAGCTACCCAGCGACTTACATCTATGAATAACAGGACACCAGCTTTCCTTCCAATAACATATTTTCTTCTATTTTTGCTATTACATTTTCTTCTCTATGGCGCCCACAGGGCAATACTTAGCCTAATTAAAATGGTCATAAACCGGTTTTTGGACTGCTTGACTAGTTAGTTATAATAATAGACTTCCCAGTTCATTGTTTTCATTGTTTATTTTATTGTAAAATAATTGATGTATCACTGGTTAAACATTTTAAGGGTATTTATTTGATATGTTAAGAAGAATTGAATGCATGATTATGTCCAGAAGAAAAAAAAATCAATGTCATATTCTCTGCAAGACTGGTCTCATTACTCTGATTTTTTGACTAATTAGTGTTGCTCATTCGTCTTTGAACTATAAGGGATTCTTGTAATCCTTTCATCGAGTATCGCCATGTGTCTCTATTCTGTCTTCATAGTGTGTAAACGACTAAACTTCACTACGGTTTATGAAACAGGGCTCGGTAGACCACTTGACGACACGAATACAGATTTTTTATGAGGTCAGTTTCTCATTGTGTTGCTATAGGCATGAATTTGTCTGCCTTTTTTTTTCATTTATCTGCATTCCCCAAACATGACAGGATTGACCTTTGTTGCAACAAACCAAGTCCATATCTTCCTACATAAAATCTGTTCCAATATGCGATGTGATCATTGGGGTCAACTATACTGTAATTCCAATTCTGAAACTATAAATATGTGAATATTATTTAGTTTCATTTAACTAGTTTAAAATGATTCTGTATACTTCATAATTAGATATATTATAAAAAAGGCAAAAAACCATTGGATTAGAGATGAGCAAACTAATTGTAAACCAACTGATTTCACTACGAATTTCCACCCCAAATTTGTATTAATGAATCCATTCACATACCTCTGTGACCACTCCTTTCCTAGTCCTCCGATTGTTCCTCCTTATCCTAATTCTCATTCTGGGCCCTCCTGTGGGTGCCATTGACTAGAGTTCACATGGTCATTTGGGGGGGGGCGATGAAAATAATTGACGTCAGTTATGCTCATTACATCTCACCTGACCACTTTATGTCGATAATGTCAATGACTTTGTTGAGCTCCATGTACCCCTGTGGTAAAGAAAGAAGAAGCTAATACAACTGGAGGGGGAGGAAGGCAAACAGGGGCCGATCTATTAGGTGTTGGCAAGAAGAAAAAAAGGGTTGAGGAGAGATGAGTGGCAGATTCCAGTCGCACTGAATTTGTTTGAAGCGTATTGGAGCACCCCCACGGGGCCGTGGGGTACTCGGTACCGGGTCCTTCGGTTCACAGGGGGATGTCACGGTGGCTGACCAGGTCCATGGACCTGGGATGTCTGTGTAAAAGGGAAAGGTCTTTAAAGGGATAAAGTTTGTGTTCGTGACGCCACCTGTGGTATTCGGTCAGGGTGACCGACGCTGCTTTAAGGGGTCCGCTGGGGTGATGTTATGGTAGCTAGATGGTATAACTTCCCACAGGTGAAGTGTGTCCCCAGGGCTTCCCGGTGTGTAGAGGGTGGATGGTGAGAGGCGCAGAGAAGAACGAGGACACAGGGTTGCAGTCTCTTTACGTTTACTGAAGACTTCAGCATCCACAGTCCAGGGCACCAGATCACAGGGCAGGCAGAGTCCGGCTGGATTGGAGGCAAGTCCAGAGTCCCCTTGTCCAGGTGGAAATCAGTAGCCTTCCCTTGCGCTGCAGTGTTGTAGTTCCTTACTGCTTAAGGCTTCACATAAGGTCCTCACAGAGGTAATGTCTTTCTCTCTGTCCCCCATATAGGATAGGACAAACCCATATGACTGGTGGCTTTGAGGCTGTTTATAGGGACTCTAGCATGCCCCGGCTTCCAAAGGTTGCCACCGTGCCTCCTGGGTGTAGGGGCAGAAAGGTAACTTGCAATTAGCTGTCCTGCTGGTCTCTGGAGCAAAGCATAAAGGTCCTTACTCCCTCGGTGTTCCGGCTACCGGGCTTCTGCACCTCAGAAGGAGGCAGCCTGTGTAGGGCTGGTCCCCTTCTGGTATCCTCTCCTTTGCTATGACTTCCTTCACGCTCACTGCAATACAGTTCTGCCTTCTGAATATCACTTCCTAGGAGCTGCAGCTCTGAGGGCATAAACAGCTCCGTGTCCTTTCTCCTTCGTTCACTAACAGGATCCCATGCCTGTCAGGGACCAACTAACTGAGCTGAGCTCAGCCAGCAACTAACTAACTTTCCCTACAGGTGACCAGTTTTACCTATGTGGGGAGTAACCTAATAAATAGGAGCAAGAGCTCTCCCTGGTGGCCTGGAGTATGAAATGTGTTGCATGTTTGTGATACCTGGATGCAGTTATCCTTCGTTGGCTCCAAAGGTAGCATCACTCTCCCCAAGAGGAAAGCAATACCACTGCGATGACCAGAACCCTGGGGCACTGCACGTATCCTCATCCTTTCCTTCAGATAGCACACGTTGAGAGATTTTCTGAGCTCTATATTGGACTGGCGCTGCTTGAAGTTACATGAGATTCTTCTTGTAGACATTAAAGGTTCGTGACTTGAGGAGCTGAACAAAACTCATGACCTTGAGGATCATGAATAAAAATAGAATTAGGATACATTCAGACAGCACAATTTTTCTTCAAAGACATTGACATTGCTCAATAAATCCAATATACAGGAAAAGCCTAGTCATTTTTATTGCTTTATTCAATCCACACAATAGCACTCTTAAACTCACCAGGTGAAGTGGATCCTCCAAGCTCAAGGTCCGGGTGGGCACATGTGTCACATGCGTCGGTATAGCAAATGGGTGAGGCACACAGACATGGATAGCTGGGATACTGTAAACCACAGGCAGGTGGGAGATGTCCAAGAGACAATTAACAGGCAACGGAGATGATGGAAACCGCAGTTGGAAAACGTCCATGAGACCATGGACAGGCAGATGGGATTCTGGAAAACACAGGCAGGAGACATCCAGGAGGCTGCAGACAGGCAGCTGAAAAACGCAGGTATATGGGAGATGTCCAGGAGACTGCAGGCAAGCAGCTGGGATGCTGTAAACTGCAGGCAGAAGACCTCCAGGAGACTGCAGGCGGGCATTTGGGAACCTGGAAAACCAGGTGGGCAGAAGACGTTAAGGATACTGCAGACAGGGAGCAGAGCAGGTGTAGGCACTTAGAAGCACTGAATTCTTAATACATTATATTATATTATATAGTCTTATAGTCTTACATAAGCCCGGCAGGTACACACATGGGATCACACCGGGCCATCTACAAAACCCAACAGCGGACTGGGATGAGGGAAGGAAAGCATGGATCCGGTACAGGTGAGTAGCAAGCACAAACTACATATCAACATGATTTTACAAAATAAGATGTTGGGTGGTTTCACAAATAGGAGAAGATTTATTAAAACTGTCTGAAAGAACTAGTCTTGTTGTCCATAGCAACCAATCACAGTGTAAGGAGGTGGCGGGGAACCTCTGTTACCTCATCTCTCCTACACACTGAACCCATGCGGCACCTCAATGGTTCCCTCGTGTTTTATATTGTTATGCCATGTATTAATGTGTAATGTGCTGTATATGTTATGTGATTGTATTTGTACATAATTAGTTCAGGGATAGAAGGAGTTAAAAAGGGGGCCTGTCCAACAGGCTGACAGGGAAGGAATTTCCAGTTCTTGGAGCAGAGCATGGGCAGGCTTGTCTGAGGCAGGACATGCTCCACTGCCAGAAGCAGAGTGTACCCTTGTGGAGGGGGACACTAGCTAACACGGACTGTCGGACAATGTGGATGGGTCCTGGTGTTGAGGACTGATGCCAGAAGGACTCTTATGGTTCCTGGCCTGGATGGGAACTGTGGAGACTGTGCCGTCTCACAAAGCTGCAGGGACAGAGCAGGAACCATTGCATTGTTATAGTAAAGTTTTCCTGTTGGAACAGAACTGTGGACTGTGGTGTTTTCCTGCGAGCACATCCCCAGAGGCTGGAGTACACATAAAATGGAGGTAACTGACTATACCACAGGACTAGGACCTCACTTGTCTGTCTGAGTGCAAGGGGCCGGGGTGCTCACTGACGTTGTCTTAGTAAACTCGTCCATGTCTACCACCCCATGCCACCTTGTTACAACAGCACTACAAGAGCACTTTAAGAGAAAATTGAGCTCTGATTGGACGCTGTGGACATCAAAGTCAGTTTTCTCTTAGACAGTCAAGTTCAATTTAAATACAGTTTTGGAGCCTAAGACAGAAGTGGATTCAAATGAAATGAAAAATACATATCATTATTATTATTTATTATTATTATTATAACGCCATTTATTCCATAGCGCTTTACATGTGAGAAGGGTATACATAGTAAAAAAAAAAGAGTTCATTACAAAAAAAGTTTATGTACAAATATCGAGTTCCCTTACAAATTTTGTGTGTTTCTGGTGCAGTTCTGAACATTACTATCTCCGAGTTTCATTCCATCTTTGAAGGGCTTTTCGCACCCACCAAAATGTTTTTATTGATAAGTCAGATCATACATTGATCAGTGATGCTTTATCCTCTTAAACCTCATCTATTCCAAGAAAAGGTCAGTTTCAGGCCCCTTCAACAGAGGAATTAAATTAAAATCATAGAGTATTTCCTGTAACGCTTATTCATTTTATTGTGGTCATTCTGGGCATGCAGAGTTGTAAGGTCTAATATCAACCCATTCTGGAAATTGGTGGGAAGCTTTTATAACCTCTCCTATCAATAAGTCCTAAAAAAAAATTTTGTTGGAAAACCCTTAAAGCAATCCAGTGGACTGAGCTGTCCTTATATTTCATAGTAGCACATTCATCTGAACTTGTTTTAGATTTCTCATGGACTGCATTAAAGGGATTGTCTGGTTGGAACAGGAATATGTGATAACTTTAGGCTGGTGGGGGTCCGACTGGTGAGACCTCCACCAATCGCCAAAACAGAACACTTTTATCCTTTTTAGAATGTAGCTGCAGAACTTCACTCCATTCATTCAGTATGGGACTGCTGGATTGTTGTACATGGCTTTTTCTGGCAGTTCAAACAGAAAACAAATGGAGTGGCAGTTGTTTGTGCACTGCCACTCCATTCTAAAGTGGATACAAGTGGTCTGATCTGACAATCAGTTGGGGTCCAAGTGTTTGGACCTCGACTGATCTGAAAGGGATCACTTACAACCCAAACAACCCTTGGGATGGGATTCTTATGGCGAATCAGTTGTTGTCCTGAACAAACTGGTATGGTTTCCACTAGGGTTGAGCGAAACGGGTCGTTCATTTTCATAAGTCGCCGACTTTTGGCAAAGTCGGCGTCTCATGAAACCCGATCCGATCCCAGTGTGGGTCGGCCACGTGGAACGCGAACTTGGCGCCAAAGTCGCGTTTCGAATGACGCCTTCCCCGCCATTTTTTTGAGCCAATTAATTGTGGGCAGCGTGATGACATAGGTTCCGGCTCCTGCGGCATCATAGTGCTATGTTACGTTTTCGGACGTAGTAATTTCCGGAGTCAAAAAATAACATATGCCTTGCACGGAGGAGAGAGAGAGAGAGAGAGAGAGAGAGAGAGAGAGAGAGAGAGAATAAAAAAAATAATTTCATTGACATACATTGGGTTTCGTGTTCCGGGTCCGGAACCCGACTTTACAGTAGAATCGGCCGATTCCATACGATCCGACATCCGAGAAGGTCGGGTTTCACAAAACCCACCTCGATCCTAAAAAAGCTAAGGTCGCTCAACCCTAGTTTCCACTTCAGGCCAGCTGTGTAACTGGGCCCTAGAGCAAATTTGAGACTGGTCACCCCCTTCACCAGCATGCTGAACAGATGCACAAACCCCAGTGTTTTTGCTAGTGATTATAAAGACATATGTGTTGACCCTTAATAAATAAAATGCAGATAAAATATATAAATCTCACAGTAAAACCTGCAATAAGATCATTTTCTAAGTTATATAATGTATATAAGTGAATACAGTACAACTTTACAGGTAATTCCAGTGACCAACTGGTGAGGTGACATCATGAATTTCACTAATTAATTTCATCTTCAACGGGCAGGGACTGCTCTGATCCCTTTCAGCCAGGAATCGCCTTTTCAGAATGAAATACACAGACATTTATGTTTGATTACTTCTAGTGCACGCTCCGACACTTTTTTCCCCACTTCTTCATTTGTTGAAGTACCACAATGCCGCCTTGGTACCCTACACAGTAACATAGCATCATATGCAACGTTTAAGGATCTTGTTCTTAAACACTTTTTGCGTATATAATTGATGGAATGGAGTTTTCCAATATTTCTAATGAAGATTTATTTTTATTGACGCTTTATTCGAGTACTAGATTCCTTCCCGATGTGCTTAAGATGTACATTGTAAGACCATATAATATAATTATTACAGCAAAAAAGGAGCAGCAGTGTTTGCCTGCCCAGGTCTCAGAACTAATGCACTGTCAGGATGCAGCAAACCCATGTAGTAAAAATGGCGGCAACACAGGTGCAAAATACTGATGAGACAACCACTCATAACCTACCCCATATAATATAATCTTGAGATTAGTGATGGGTGGACCCCTGGATATTCGGGTCCAGCAGGTTCGACCAAACAGTTACAAAAAGTTTGGGTTCGGGTTCCAGAACAGTACCTGGACCCCATTCACTTGAATGAGGGGTCCAAACATCCAGTGTTTGCCATGCTGTCATATCCTGACTATTAAACTTCTTTGATTTGGGGGCTGCCTAAAACACAGAAGAGGAGGATCTGGAAATATAGATTGTAATTGGGCATCCTTTTGTAATAAAGGTTGTAGTTTCAATATAGCTCCCCTTAGCACCTCCAGATTTGGATTGCAGGTCACTACTACAGGTACCCGTTGCTTTCGTGTTTAGTTTTGTAAAGTAGGAGATGAATCTTCTACTCTTTATGAATCAGGAGCATCAGAAAGCGGCATACACCTCACTGTGCGCCTTGCCACAAATCCTGCTCAAGCCCCTGCTGGAGAAAGGTTTCTGGTGTAGCGAATAAATCATAATTTTGACAAGCAGCAGACGCCACGTGGCACTGCCCCAGCTCCACCCATTTTAGCGGAGCTGGGAGAAAATGACATGAAGACACCAGAAGTCACAAAATGTAGGTGCAGCTCCAAGTTGTGCTTAGATTTTGCGACTTTTCAAAGTTTCTACATCAGAATTCTTGTGTGAAAGCTCTGATGACTTGGGCCAATAGACTAGACAAATTTACAGTTACACAGATTCATCAAATGCAAACATTTTTCAGATTTTAAGGGCTTATGAAGATGACCGTATTTTCAGTCTGAGTGCAATTCAACAAAACATGTTGAAACATGAGCCGCACATGTCAAATTTTTGCCTTGGACCGATTTCTACTAATCCAAGAGAATCGGAGCACAATATGCTCACACTCTGGTCAAACTCCATTCAGATTTTGATCAGAGTGTGATTTGCATAATCGGCCCAATTCTCTTGGATGAAAAAATACATGGTCATCTGCATCTGGTCTAAGGGTACGTGCACATGTAGAATGGTCCACTGCGGATTTTTCCACAGCGGATTTGATAAATCCGCAGGGCAAAAACACTGCGTTTTTCCTGCAGATTTATCGCGGATTTACCACGGATTTACAGCGGTTTTTGTGCGGATTCCCCTGCGGTTTTCTATTATGGAGCAGGTGTAAAACCGCTGCGGATTCCGCACAAAGAATTGACCTGCTGCGGAATGTAAACCGCTGCGTTTCCGCACGTTTTTTTCCGCAGCATGTGCACTGCGGATTGCATTTCCCATAGGTTTACATTGTACTATAAACGCATATACAAACTGCTGCGGACCCGCAGCTGCGGAAACGCTGCGCATCCGCAGCGTGTGAACATAGCCTAAGACTGTTTAGGTTAAGTTTGCACTGTCTTGTTAAATATGCCCCAATGTATACTTGTGTATTGTTTATCTGCACAATTGCTATTGGTTTCACCTACAAAAATGTCAATTTCCCTGTGGAATAGACATTTATATATCCCAGCCTATAGGTAACCACAGTGAAAGGCCACTTGCTAAATACAATATTCAGGTATGCACATACAGCACACTGTGTATAAGTCTATAAATAATAATTTAATGAGTTTATAGTGTGGTAGATCGGCTCACTCGGCTGCACACGGAGGTAGGCACAAAAAACGCTGTCTCTTTAAATCTCTCACTAGTTTGGGTGCTGCATATGCCAGTGCAGAGTTAGTAAAAATAAACAAGGCCTTTCTGGCCTAAGGAAAAAAAACAAACATAACAAACAGTACAGTGCATGTTGTTGTGGGGATCTACTCGCTGAGGGAAAAAATCCACATACAATGGTTCAGCTTTACTTATCAGGATACACAGCACTGGAGTTCCACTCTCCAGGCTTACTGAACACTGCATCATAAAACTGACTATATATATCCTAAACCACACCCTGTTGCGGAGTTATGGTGGACAGCCCCCCCACCCAGGGCCGGACTGGACATCTGGCAATTCTGGCAAATGCTAGAAGGGCCTGTCTGGTCGTGGGCTGCCTTGTCTGTTACGTTGTTAACAGAACTGGTGATCTCAAGATACCCATACTGTTAAGAGTTGTGACAGAGCACAAAGTCGCTGACTCCGTCACTTACCCCAGCAGACCACGGGTATCATTAAAATATTGGTCTTGTAGTAAATCTTGCTTTCCTCCATCCATGGTATTATTAGTATGATATCCCATCTGGTGCTTGGAGACGGGGACAGCATGGGCCTGTGTGATTTCAAATGCCAGTGCTGTATTTCAGCCCCAGTCCATACCTGCTCCGACCCACACCTTAGCTGTCCACAAAAAAAACCCAGCCCTCTAATATGGCTGATTACCCCCTCAGCACTTAGTGTGCTGGAGCAAAACTTTTAGGTTTCAAATCACTGAAGCTAATAGCCTCAGTGAAACATATCTCCTTTCCAGTACTCTGCCAGTGACTTTGTCAGAATAGCGATATATGATGGAGAAGAGGACACTGGAGAAGGGTAAGGTCTAGAGGGCACTACATGTTTTATGTTGTAGGATCAAAGAAATAAAAGTCTCACATCACTAGGTCTAAAGCTCTAGTAAATCTGTGTCTTCTTAGATGTAAATCCAGTACGGCACATGTATGTAGTATTTATAATTTAATTTCATGGGAGATCAGCGTTAACCTTTTACACACAGAAGACATATTACTTCTCCAGTGAAAGTGCAGACATGAATTGTCACCGATGCCAGAGAATGGCATTTTGAGCCTATTCCTCCTCCAGCATCAGTGCGCTTTATTAATCCGCTTGTAATCTATGCTCCCACCTGTGCTTCAGTGACCACTGGTGACCTATTTGCGCAGCCGCCTACAAACTCTCACTTTTCCGATGTTATTTCACACACAAATTATAGCTGCAAGCACTTGCACAAGGCTAAACTAGCAGAATATAATGTCTTATCTCTAGTGGGTGACCTGTTGGCACCAATCTACACTGGATACACAAGGTTCTAACATAAATGCTGTAGACGTGATCTCTCGCTTCTAGTGTATAAATATGAATCAGTTCATTAGCCAGGCACAATTTAAAGGATATATTTATGTTGAATAATAGCTTGGTTCTGAAGAATATATGACACATTGCTATGACTTTTGTGACCTTTGTGAGAAAATAAATGTATCTCATTCTTTATTTATTCTCCCTAAAGAAAAGTAGTTCACTAGCTCCCAATTCACCAGTTACTTAAAGGGGAATTCTAAATGTAGCTGCTTGTTATGTGCAGATTGTTTTATAACCAGTTCTTTTTGAAGTTTGTTATTCAACCCATTGCATTTTAAAGTTTTCTTTTTTCCCCACAAAATGATTAAACCTATAACTATAGAAAAAGAAGGTGCATGTTTTTTTCCCATAGAATCAGCATCTAAGATTACTCCTAAGCCGTGTTCATTTGAATAGGTTTAAAATGCTAAAATGCAATGCTGGACATTTAACACAGGCAAGAGTGGTGCTGTGAGGCCGGCGTCACACTAGAGAGTTTTACGGATGTATGAGAGGTGCAATGTTTCTCTATGGAGCAGCTCCTATCTGCCGTATATTTTGCAGCTGTATTTTACGTGCGTAGAAAATCGCAGCATGCTGCGTTTGTCAGCGTATTGCGCAAAAAATCCACCAATGAAAGTCTATGGGGGCGAGAAAAATATGGATTACACACGGACCATGCGTGTGACTTGCGAGAAATACGCAGCGGTGTTCTATAGAAAAGCCAGTAATTCAGCGCGGTGTACAGTAAAATCACACTGACAGGTTAGAATAGAATAGATCAAATAAATGTCTACACATAGTATAGGTATATACAATATATATATATATATATATATATATATATATAAAGCATATATCATTGAGACACACATAAATATATATATTTATATTTAATACAGAGCTAGATAGCCTAAAAGCCAGTAATTCAATTGCCGGCTTTTGCTATCTCCTTATCAAACCCGACAGGATATGAGGCATGGTTTACATACAGTAAACCATTTCAGATCCCTTTTTTTGCATATTCCTCACTAATAATGTTAGTAGAGTGTGTGTGCAAAATTTGGAGGCTCTAGCTCTTAAAATAAGGGGTTAAATCGCGGAAAAAACTGGCGTGGGCTCCCGTGCAATTTTCTCCTCCAGAGTGGGAAAGCCAGTGACTGAGGGCAGATATTAATAGCCTAGGGAGGTACCATGGTTATTGGACCCCCTGGCTAAAAACATCTGCCCCCAGCCACCCCAAAAAAGGCACATCTGTAAGATGCGCCTATTCTGGCACTTAGCCTCTCTCTTCCCACTCCAGAGTAGCAATGGGTATGGGGTAATAAAGGGTTTATGTCACCTTGCTAATGTAAGGTGACATTAAGCCAGGTTAATAATGAAGAGGTGTCAATGAGACACCTATCCATTATTAATCCAATAATATTAAAGGGTTAATATTACACACACACATTAAGAATAAAGTATTTTATTTAAATAAATACACACATGGGGTTGTAAAATCTTTATTATGCACTTAATCCACCTGAAGACCCTCGTTCTGTAAAAGAAAAAAAAAGAAAAAAGCAACAATATCCCATACCTTTCCGGCGCTCAGTTACGTCCCACGCTGTAAAGCCATCTGAAGGGGTTAAATATTTTTCATCCAGGAGCCTGCTAATGCAGCTGTGCTCCTGGCTGTACAATCTGGGGAATGAATGGAATGCAGGGGAACGTAGCATCGTAGACTTGCGGTGCTGCGCCCCCTGCTGACATAAACTCATATGAACTCTAGCGTGGGAATTTTTATGAATATTTTCTCACATGCGTAAAATATTTTGCCACACCCTGCCTACGGATGACATACGGATCACTGTTTTGGGTTCATTTCTGCGTATTACGCCTGTAAAAAACAGACCGTATTTCCCTACGCTCAGTGTGATGCCAGCCTTAATGAGGAAAAAGGCAGTTCATTTTCTTAATTCTAGACAACTTTAAAGAAGCACTCCTCCTCCCATCTATGTGTTTATCCCCTTAATATATAGCAGTCATCATATTATATAGCGCTATGTAGTTAAAATTGCTCATTTTGCCTTTCTACCCAGCTAATTCTTCTCTTTTCCATTAAGTTTGTGACATCACATAATTAAAAACAGACTATCTGAATCCTTCTAAGAGCTATGAATAAACAGGAAGTCTCTTTTCCCTTCTTGAGTAATACCCCTCTTCAACTCCCAACCCAGTTACTCTGCTCCTCCAACCTGCCTGGATACTTTCCAGTGCATGGAGTCGAATTGTAATTGGACTCATGCAGCAAAAAAAAGATTTCCTTTTTCTACATAGAGCTTAGGATTTAGGTAGTCTGTTTTTGATCACATGATCTTATAGACCTAATGGAAAAGAGAAGAACTAGTTAGGTAGAAAGGCAAAATGAGCAATTGTTATGTGTCCTATGTAATATATATATAAAATAAATAAACCAAATTGAATGTTATTAAAAAATGGGAAATGTCAGTGTAATTAATGAAGGAAGCAAGACAAAATTTGATGGAATAGGGACTCTGACACACCCTGCATTAGACATAAAGGAGGGTTTCATACACATTCTGTTCAAATTGTCATGTAGTGGTACTCCTAGATTCATAAAGGCTATGCTTAAATGTAAAGCCTGCAAATTACAAGCAGGGTCATCCATACACTCTTGAAGGCAACAACTGTAGTGCCTCATTCAAAGAATAAGAAAGTGTAGTTGTGGTACTTCTACATACATAAAGGCTGTGCACACATTGCAAAGCCAGAAAAAAGTTTTAACCCCTTAATGTCCAATGACTGACACAGTCCGTCACTGGATGCCTCCCCCTGTTTGGTCTGATCAGCTGTCATGTGCCCTTAACAGCCGCGGGTGGAATCGGGATTCACCCACGTCTGTTAACATGTTAAATGCCGCTATCAAACGCTGACCGGCATTTAACATGGACGCACAGGAAGCATGTCTTTACCTCCTCCCATCGGCGCCCGTGTCACATGACTGTGGGTTGAAGAATGGGTTGGCATGACAACCTGGGGTCATTGCAAGTGAGCATAGTTGCTACATAGAGCAAGGTTGCAGCCCTGCTCTATGCAGCAGAGCCGATCGGACAAGTGTAGCTTCAAGTCTCCCATGGAGACTATTGGAGCAAGTAAAAAGTAAAAGAAAAGTTTTAAAAAATATAAAAAAATAAAAAATATATAAAAGTTCAAATCATCCCCTTTCGCCCCGTTCAAAATAAAACAATAAAAAAATCAAATATACACATATTTGGTATTGCCACCTTAACAATCACCCGATCTATCAATATATAAAAAGAATTAATCCAATTAGTAAACGACATAGTGAGAAAAAAATCGAAACGCGAGAATTACGTTGTTTTGGTCACTGCAACATCGCAATAAAATGCAATAACGGGCGATCAAAAGAACATATCTGCACTAAAATGGCATCAATAAAAGTGTCGATCGGCATGCAAAAAATAAGCCCTCACCCAGCCTCAAATCCCAAAAAGTGGAGACCCTACGGGTCTCAGAAAAAGGCATCTTTTTTTTTTTTTTTTTTACAAAATTTTGAATTTTTTTCACCACTTACATAAAAAATAACCCCAACATTTTTGGTGTCTACGAACTTGTAATGACCAGGAGAATCATAATGGCAGGTCATTTTTAGCATTTAGTGAACCTAGAAATCTCGCATGTTTTTAGGTGACCAAATACTTATTTTCCACCATAATTTGTAAAATAAATCATGCCAAATGAGACAAGGTGATTTTGTGGATTTGTTTTCTCATTTTTAGGGCTCATACTCACATGCGAGCAACTCGGATGAGTCTCGCATGTTAAAACCCGGCACTCAGATGGAGCGTGCGGCCGCATAGGAATACATGCAGCCGCACGCTCCGCTCCTGAGTGCAGGGTGCAGTGCCGGGTATTGCCGTGCGAGACTCATCCGAGTTGCTCGCAAGTGAGTATGAGCCCTGAGTCTCATAGTTGTGTCTGCTTATGTTAATTACAGGCCTCTCTCATCTTTTTAAGTGGGAGAACTTGCACAATTGGTGGCTGACTAAATACTTTTTCCCCCACTGTACGTAAATATTAAAAGACCCAGCAAGATCTACAAATATGTTTATAACAAAACACTGATTGAAATAAAATATCAGTTTTTGATGATTCATTCTCTTTACTATACAAAGAAGATGTCAATAATGATGAAAAATTCTAAATGATTTCCAGAATAAAACTAGAGTCTTTATAAAATACCAATAATTTCTACCTGAAAATTGTATTTGGCTCTTGAGAAAATTCAATCTTTACTGCTGAGTTTAGTATGCAAAGAAACTCCCCTGGCCACTCATCCATAATAGTACCCCATAAACCTAGACATCTAGTAGCCAGGTGCATTTGCTCAAATTGAGAAATGACATGAAAGAAAAAAATAGTTATTAGTAAGCAAACCCTGCTGCCATTGCTTGGGTTGTCCGGTCTCTAATGTCCTGAGGCAGCACAGCTTGCCAAAATCAGAGCACATGCTGGCAATAGTCATTCTGTATACTTCCAATAACATTTCTTGTCTACAAGCCAAACATCCATCTGCAACGGAGACCAAAGTCATTCCGAGCATAAAACAATGAGAAACTTTAGGGTCAAACAGCAGCCAGGCTCCGAGAGCTAAACCGCTGTGAATGAAGTCGTATGCTCTGCTATCAATTTTTGGCAAATCTGGTAGGAAAACATCAGTTATTGCAACAATAAAAATAAATAATAAACACGTAGAAGGAAATTATGATACATTTGAGCAAAAGTGAGTCACAAATGTACATATGTATGAAGATAGAATAATATACGGTACCTAGACTATTACACAGTTGTGGGCTGAGCCATAGGACTAGAGAGAGAAGAGGAACATGGAGTCAAGGAGGAATACAAGGACCAGAAATCACAGGGGAGAGAGGAGTGAATCAGGACAGACTCCTCTCCCAGCACAGAAAAAGACAACATTTTGTGAGGATAAAGAGAAGCTGATGCATTATTCATGGCGCTGCGATGGGTGTCTGACAGTGCTCAGCGCTCGGGGAGCTGTGAGCTCTGCTGTCTCACTCTCTCTCTTTATCTCCCTTCACAGCTTGTAATTCAGACCAAATATCAGAGGAGTCTCGAAGATTAATTTGTGAAGATTTGCATGGCGGAGGGGAAGGGAGGAGAGGCGGGAGTATGTGTATGAGTGTATACATTGCTATGATTGTGTTTGTCTACTTTATACGCTATACCACTTAATGCAGAGTCCCAGTGCATCTCATCATAGAGGGTAATGTAATTATATACCTATCTGCCACATAGGAATATGTTATGGATTATTAATGCTTTTTGTTTATCCTATCAGTTTCTCCCCGACTAAACAGAAATGAAACACTTTAATCAGTAATTTATATATTTAATGCTAATATAATAATGTAGGGTTTTGTTTCCTGGTATGTAGTTCTGACTTCTTGTCGGTCACCAAGTTTCTTTAAAGGTCTGTCTTTTTTTTTCAGAAACAGCACCAGCAAACTGTTTTTTTTCTCATCCCGACAATCCCTTTAACTGGAACCTGTCATGTAAAATAATGCTATACACTGAATATGCTGGCAAGGCTTTGTGGGCAGAAGAGGCCAGTTGCCGCAGCTTTGGCAGTGATGCAGCAGTTCATGCAAGTGCCAGCTCACTGACTGGTGTGCGACGTCATTACGTGCTGGAACTCCACACTGCACATGCTGGCGAGGCTTTGTGAGCAGGAGAGGCCAGTGGTTGAGTACCAGGTCCAACACATCCATCATTATTTTGGTCAGCTTCCGCACACAACAACTGAAGAGTGGGCATGGATGTCTGGCATTTGTGTGGTTCTACAAGACTTTGAGGACTCCACAAAGATTGTGAGTGGCAATGATGCCATAATCAGTGCAACTGTGATGGTGTGATATGCTATGTGGGTATCATTTTTGTACCATCACAGCAACTATGCCACTTTTGTGCCTATTTAAATAGTTGCTGCTGAAACTTACAATGCAGACTAGGTGGAGATGGAGGAAGACATGAGACAGGGAGATAATACCCAGCCCAGCCTCATCTCATCTACTCAGTGTGGATTGGGTAACAATGATGAGGTGGAAGCTGGGAAGGAAGAGGAACAGGAGCTGGTTGTTAGCACAACAGAGGCTAGTATCCACACAAGCTTCATCCCAACTCTCCTCCATGGATGGGCTGAGGAAGAGAATGAGGAAGAAAAGAGAAAGGAGGAGAAAGAGGTGGAGAACAACACCATTGGTTTTACCATGTTGTATAATAGAAAACGGAAAACAAATTCCAAGTGCGGTGAAATTGCAAAAAAGTGCCATCAAAAACACGAAAGAAACACACTCAAAAACAAAGTAACCAATGGCTGCATTTCCACCATTTCTGGCTCTCACAGACCTCTAACTTTAAGAGGCTCCTCTGTCCTCCACAGGAAAAGTCTCATGCACAAACTGTTTATTTTTTACTTGCAGATTTGCAGCAGATTAAAATCTGCATATTGTCAATTCTTGCAGCGTATTTCACCCGTACTAATGGGGGAAAATACGTAACAACACACAACTTTCTTCCTGCCAACACATTAGGCTATGCAGCAGAATTTTCTCCTGCAATTCCTGAACATGTGCACATAGCCTTAGTTCCTGTCCTATGTCCCCATCATTCATTATAAGTCCTTGATAGCATCATAATGAATTTGGGGATGGGAGAAGACACCATCAGGTACTGAACATCTTCCGCCACCTCCCAATTCATTACAAGTCCCTGACAGCGTCTTCTCCCACCCTTCAGTTCATTGTTAAGTGTCCTATGCATTGCCTTCTCTCCCACTCCCCAATAAATGTTAAGTCCCTGATAGCATCACAATGAAATGCCCTCTCCATCACCTCCATCATTGCCTTCTCCACCACCCCATCATCCCCTTTCTATCATTGCCCTCTCCACCACCTCCATCATTGCCCTCTCCACCACCCCAATCATTGCCCTCCCTCCCCACCCCCATCATTGCCCTTTTGACCACCTCCATCATTGCCTTTTCCTCCACCACCCCATCATTGCCTTCTCTCCCATCACCCCATCATTGCCCTTTCAACCACCTCTATCATTGCTTCCCCCACCACTCCCATCATTGCTCTTTCGACCACCTCCATCATGGCCTTCTCCCCTACCACCCCCATCATTGCCCTTTCCACCACCCCATCATTTCTTTCTCCCGCCACCACCACCATCGTCCTTTCCACCACCTCCATTATTGCTTCCTCCCCACCACCCCATCATTGCCCTTTGTACCACCTCCATCATTGCCTTCTCACCCACTACCCCATCATTGCCCTTTCCATCACCACATCACTGTCCTTTCCACCACCACATCATTGCCTCCTCCCCCACCACCCCATCATTGCCCTCTCCATCACCCCCATCATTGCCCTCTCCACACGCACATACACACACACAGACACACAGCACCACACACCTCTCCGCATGTTCCCTGCCCTCTCCACACACACATACACCACTCACCTCTCTGCATGTTCCCCACGGCCACACACACATTCACCTCTCTGCATGTCCCCCGGCAACCGCAGCATCTTCGTGGCTGGCAGTTTTCTCTCTGGCACAGCCGCGTGCTAAATGCTGACGTCATCCAGCCTCCCTGCTGTATCAGACGGGAAGCGCAGGCAGGAAGCAGTATGGATCCCTGCAGCTCCGCTCCGCTGTCATTTTCTCTTGTAGGCAGTGGAGCTGCAGGGATCATTCCCTGCCCACCGCACATGAGGGTAATCTGGCCAGGGGCCCCTCAGGCCAGACTGCCCTCACTGTTAGCCACCTGCAGGGCCCCCTGCACCTCCAGACCCTGATGCAGCCGCACCAGCTGCACATGCAGTGTTACCACAATGAACTTTTTGATAGTTTGCTATGCTGCGTATTTTCTCTGCATCAAAAATGCAGCGTCTTACAGTTCCAGCAAAGTGGATGGGATTTATAGAAACCTCCTTCCCTCTGTACTTTTTTTAACTCAGCATAACCTGACCTGCGATGCGTGTTTCAACTTCGCACCATGTCAATTTCTCTTGCCGGTACGCTGAGTTCTATGTGCAGATTTTAGCCATAGACTGGTATTGGATGTAGAAAATCCACAGGTTAAAAATGCGTTTTTAGTACGTTTCCACTAAGGAACCACATCAAAAACGCATGGGATCTGCTTATGACTGTATCAATAAACTTGTAATGCCAAACATCAGGAAATATCAAAAACAAAGCAGCTTCATAGAAAACATGACGTACCAACAAGAGACAAAAAACGCAGCATCAAAAACACGATAGAAACACACTCAAAAACAAAGTAACCAATGGCTGCATTCCCACCATGAGCTTTTGGTGAGTTTTTGATGCGCCAAAATTTCTGCACCTATTATTTAAACTATGTTACTTGCACTTTTACATTGCATTTTTGTGTGTGTTTTTTTACATGACTTTATATGGCCTTTAACCTCTTAGTGAACAAGCCAATTTTGACCTTAATGACCAAGCCAATTTTTACAATTCTGACCACTGTCACTTTATGAGGTTATAGCTCTGGAACGCTTTAACATATCCCACTGATTCTGAGAATATTTTTTTGTGACATATTGTACTTCATGTTAGTGGTAAAATTTATTTGATATGATTTGCATTTATTTATGAAAAAAATGGAAATTTGGCAAAAATTTTGAAAATGTAGCAATTTTCAAACTTTTAATTTTTGTGCCCTTAAATCAGAGAGTCATGTCACACAAAATAGATAATAAATGACATTTCCCACATGTCTACTTCACCTCAGTACAATTTCGGAAACATATTTTTCTGTTAGGAAGTTATAAGGGTTAAAAGTTGACCAGCGATTTCTCATTTTTCCAACAAAATTTACAAAACCATTTATTTTAAGTACCACCTCACATTTGAAGTGACTTTGAGGGATCAACATGACAGAAAATAACCCAAAGTGACACCATTCTGAAAACCACACTCCTCAAGGTACTCAAAACCACAGTCAAGAAGTTTATTAACCCTTCTAGTGCTTTGCAAGGACTAAAGCATTGTGGAAGGAAAAAAAATAACATTTAACACATTTTTTTCACAAAAAATACTTTAGACCCAAACTTTTTTATTTTCACAAGGGAAACAGGAAAATGGACCTTAAAAATTTGTTCGGCAATTTCTCCTGAGTACAACAATACCCCATATATGTAGGAAATCCACTGTTTGGGCGCATGGCTTGGAAGGGAGCACTGTTTTACTTTTTGAACATAAAATTGGCTTGAATCGATGGTGGGCACCATGTCGCATTTGGAGACCCCCCGATGTGCCTAACTCCAACCCTAACACAGCCCTTAACCCAACCCTAACCCCAACACAACCCTAACCCCAGCTCTAACCCCAGTTGTAACCCCAGCTCAAACCCCAGCTCAAGTTTCAGATCAAACCCTGCTCTAACCCCAACCCTAACCCTAACTGCAAAGAATAGAAAAAATATATATATATTGACCTAAGAGGTGACAAAGGGGGGGTTGATTTACATTTTTTTTTATTTTGATTACTCTGATCGGTCAGAGTGATCAAAATGAACCAATCAAAACAAAAATCTTTTGTTGCCGGGTACCGGAAGATGACGTGAAGGGCCAGGTGAGAGCGCAGGAGGCTCTGGGGATGGCGGAGGTACCGGAGGACCTCAATTCTCTCTCCTCTGGTATGCTAGATCCTAGCAGAGGAGAGAGAAATGAATGGAAAACTGGATTTTTTTTGTGATCGTCGTTATTCTGTGAATAACGGTGGTCACGAGACAGGGGATGATAGAACCCAACCCGAATCATGTTCTTCAGGGTCTCGGCTACCCCTGGGAGCCAAGACGTTAGAGATTTTCCAATGTTGGGGCGCTATACATTTATTTCTCAGCGTCGTTAAAAAGCCGTGCTGAGGAATAAGGCCCCTTAACTGCCACAGTTAAAAGGCATATCGGCAGTCGGTAATGGGTTAGCCTGCTTTGTTTTTGATACTTTGTGGTATTCGGCTTTGACAAAATATTATTGACATACGTACTTAGGTGCGGATTACATGCGTTTTTTATGTGTTTCTGCTGTGGCAATGCACTAAAAACATGCGTTTTTCACCTGCAGATTTTCTGTATCTAATGTAAGTCTGTGGGGAAAATCCTCACAGAAAGCTCAGCATATTGGCAAGAGAAATTGACATTCTGCGGTTTTAAAACTCGCATTACCGGTGAGTTTATGCAGTGTTAAAAAGAAGCACAGGGAGCATGAGATTTCTATAAATGCCATCCACTGTGCTGGAATTATAAGACGTTGCGAGTCAGCAAAAATACTCAGCGTCAAAAATGCACCAAAAGGTCATCATGGGAACGTATAATGTACTTCCCATAGGCCTCCATATAGTATAGTGCACACCCCATAGGTCTTCATATACAGCTCTGGCAAAAATTTTGAGACCACCACATCAAAGCCCTGTCATGGGCAGCCCAATCTCCAGACCTGAACCCCACTGAAAACCTCTGGAATGTAATCAAGAGGAAGATGGATAGTCACAAGCCATCAAACAAAGAAGAACTGCACCAGAAGCAGTGTGAAAGACTGATGGAAAGCATGCCAAGACGAATGAAAGCTGTGATTAATAATCATGGTTATTCCACAAAATATTGATTTCTGAACTCTTCCTGAGTTAAAATATTAGTATTGTTGTTTCTAAATGATTATGGACTTGTTTTCTTTGCATTATTTCAGGTCTGAAAGCACAGGGTTTTTTTTTATTTTGACCATTTTTCTTTGTCAGAAAAAAAACAAACAAAAATTATTGCTTGGAAATTTGGAGACATGTTGTCAGAAGGTTATACTGTAGAATAAAAGATCAATTTACATTTTACTCAAAAATATACCTATAATGAGAAAAATCAGACAAGCTGAATATTTTGCAGTGGTCTCTTAATTTTTGCCAGACCTGTATAGTGTGTCACTTCTTTCAGCGAAAAAAAAAATGCACCAAAAACGCAGATATCATGTTTTGCTGCATTTTTTTGTGTCAAAACCTGATTCTATGGAATAGGACTTTTTTTTTTAACACTAAACTGTATCAGCATGCACGAGACAAATCTACCATGTCAAAACCTCAGCAAAAAAACGCAGTGAAAAACACAAGAAAAAACAAGGAAAACATGCTTTTTTCTGCAGCTTCTTTCCAGCCAAGAAATCAGGCTTTGCTGCCGAAAAAAAATGCTGAAAAAAATGCGTAGTGTGAACTTACCCTAAGAAAGAAAAGTTATTCAACAACCCGCTGAAAATACTTAGAATGACACATTCTGTCTAATCCAGTTGCCTGGACCTATATTTTCTTGTTTCGGTCTTAGATTTCTCTCTCATCCATCCAGCACAGTTATCTTCCTAATTTTCCCTGGTAATCTTTGATGCTCTCTCCATGCCTTTATCGCGGCCCTTTCTCCCTGTCTGTCTCAGTCGCTTTCGTTCCCCTGCATGATGATAAGCATGTAACACACGACAATCTTGTCTATCTCCTATCTGAAATTAGATCTGGTGTTTTAAATAAAAAAAGCTCAGTAAATCAAAGATAATTGCTTAGGAACATAGAACTTCCCACTCTATCAAAAAGCCTTCAAACTTCATCCCATTATGCACCTTGCCTCCCAAATCTTGCTCAATTTTCTGTGTCACCCACTGGCACCTTCCTTTACTATCACCATTCATCACTTAGTATGCATGTGAATACTCTGCAGAATAGCAGCGAAGCAGATGAAAGCCAATAACATACACATAAAATATCAGTATTTATGGAAAGTGATTACCATATGCTGGTTTTGAAGATGAAAAGGTGTCTGCTGGAGGGATATACATCAAAGTTTTCATAGTTGCGTGCAATGTGCATTCGTTTTACCTTTTAGGGAATCGATCATAATAGGTTTTGCTGGTGGCTAAATCATAACATAGAAAGTATCACATTTAAAGAGGAAGTACCACAACCTAAATTAAATCTCCACCTATTATCAGCATGTTGATTTCAGATCCATCCTTCTATATCGATTAATTTCTAAATATATCTTCATAGCGTTTAGTGCATCATTTTACTGATACAGACCTCCAAATAGCCCCAGGAGGTATAGATTTAAAGATGACATGCTGGCTACCTGCATGAGCTGACTCGAGCTTATAGCCTTTTTATTTTTGATACTGTGCATTAGCTCTCCTCTAGAAGAAAGAAAACTATGCGCCCAATTCATCAGAGCTTTTACGTCAGTATTTTGGATTAAAAAGCTTGGCAAAGTCACATAATTTTGTCGTAACTGGTGGCGGAAATAAATTTATGGGACTTTTGGAGTTCTCATACCATTTTCGCCCAGCTCTGACAAAGTTGGCAGAGCTCTGGCAGAAGGGGGCATGGCCATTCATCAAATTTTGACTGGCAATGTTCGCAATACCACCAATCTTACTGCAGCTCCTGCCAGAGTAGGATTTGTGATGAAGCACACACTGTGTTATGCTCATTCTTGTGGAACCACTGTACCATGGTCCAGGGACAGCCTGGAGGGGCATAACTAAGCGACCACAGGGTTCTTCACTAGAGCCCCTGATGGTGTCATTTGACTTGAATCCAGGTGATACTCCAGGACAAACCCTGGAGACACAGCAGCCATATAGGGCTGCACGGCTGATAGACAGAACTGGTTCCATATAGGACTTCATGGCTGGTAGAAAGAACAGGTTTAGGTTCAGGCACAGTCAGGATAGGTTCAGTAACACAGGGTGGACTTTAGTGCAGTAACACAGGTGCTGGTTCAGACTGGACAGGTGAGAGTAGCGATACAGGTGCCAATGAGATGGATCAGGTTCAGGATCAGGGAGAAGCAGGATGGGCTCAGAAACAACGGGATGGGTAGAATGAAGTTCAGACAGGATGAACTGGCTCAGGAAGAGAGGACGGACAGGATCAGATTCAGGGAGCACAGGTACAGGGACCTAACAACTAGGTAACAGTATAGCACATTGATACTAATGTTGCTAAGGCACCTCCCAATAGGCAAGGGTGCCTTAAATATCTGAAGTCTCCCAGCTATTGGGTGGGAACATTTTCAGAAGTGTTTGCTGCCCCTTTAAGCGGCAAGGAGCATGCACGCCCTAAGCACACTCCCAGCAGTGTGAGGAGGGTAAGTGAACATGCAGGCATCCCTGCTTAGAGGATGAAGGGGGTGCTGTTCTAACACAGAGGTCTTTATGATTCAGAAGCAACTGACTCTGGTCCATCTCCTCAACAATCCATCTCCTCAACAATTCCAGTCTTAAAGTATCAAGCCCTGTAGCCCCAATTTATCAAGCAATTTTTGCCAGAATTATAGAATAAAATTATAGAATAAAATTGTATGACGTCCCTTGCACGGAGGTACTAAACTCTACTTTTCCTACACGCCGGGTATTCTTCTTACAACCCATACTGACAGTTTACGTTGGAATTGACAACCATGCTTAGTAGAGCAAGGACTAGCCTTGCCCCAGAAATGGGCATCACTGATGATGCTTCCTATCAGGGAGGGGACAGAAGCTGCGGCAGTGACCATAGCTCCAGCCCCTATATGACGACTTATTTGACTATCCCAGCATACACTTGGATTCTCAAATCAAGCACCATCAACAAGGAAGTAGTAAAAAAATTAAAGCAGTTAGATAGAATAGAGAGGGAATGATAGACACTTTTAATCGAAGTATATTAGTAAATAGATTAGATTATAACATTAAATAGATAGGCATTTAGGAATAGAATTTTAGCTCTAGACCTCCCCTACAATGTTTCATCAACGATATTCACAGATGGAAAAAAATAATTGATAAAATGTTAATCACAGACAGCACAGGAATTACACCCTGATGCCATCCATGTGGTCTCACTGATTTTAACGGACTCATAGACTAAAGGTACCGTTACACTAAACGACTTACCAACGATCAAGACCAGCGATACGACCTGGCCATGATTGTTGGTAAGTCGTTGTGTGGTCGCTGGGGAGCTGTCACACAGACAGCTCTCTCCAGCGACCAACGATCAGGGGAACGACTTCGGCATCATTGAAACTGTCTTCAACGATGCCGAAGTCCCCCTGCAGCACCCGGGTAACCAGGGCCCTGCGCTTAGTAACCCGATATTTACCCTGGTTACAAGTGAACACATCGCTGGATCGGCGTCACACACGCCGATCCAGTGACGACAGCGGGTGATCAGCGACCAAAAAAAGGTCCTGATCATTCCCATCGACCAACGATCTCCCAGCAGGGGCCTGATCGTTGGTCGCTGTCACACATAACGAGATCGTTAGCGGGATCGTTGCTACGTCACCAAAAATGTGACGTTGCAACGATATCGTTAACGATATCGTTATGTGTGACTCATCCTTTACAGTGGGGAAAAAGTATTTAGTCAGCCACCAATTATGCAAGTTCTCCCACTTAAAAAGATAAGAGATCTGTAATTGACATCATAGGTAGACCACAACTATGAGAGTCAAAATTGAGAAAACAAATCCAGAAAATCTCCTTGTCTGATTTGGCAAGATTTATTTTTCAAATTCTGGTGGAAAATAAGTATTTGGTCATTAACACAAGTTCATCTCAGTATTTTGTTATATTTCCTTTGTTGGCAATCACAGAGGTCAAACGTTTTCTGTAAGTCTTCACAAGGTTGGCACACACTGTTGGTGGTATGTTGGTCCATTCCTCCATGCAGATCTCCTTTAGAGCAGAGATGTTTTGGTCCTGTCAGTGGGCAACGCGGATTTTCAACTTCCTCCAAAGGTTTTCTATGGGATTGAGATCTGGAAACTGGCTAGGCCCCTCCAGGACGTTCATATGCTTCTTACAAACTCTATCCTTCGTTGCCCTGGTGGTGTGCTTGGGATCATTATCATGCTGAAAGACCCATCCATGTTTCATCTTCAATGCCCTTGCTGATGGAAGGAGGTTTGCTCTCAAAATCTCAGGATAAATGGCCCTATTCTTTCTTTCATGTACACGGATCAGTCGTCCTGGTACCTTTGCAGAGAAACAGCCCAAAGCATGATGTTGCCACCCCCATGCTTCACAGTAGGAATGGTGTTCTTTGGATACAACTCAGCATTCTGTCTCCTACAAACACGAGTTTTGTTTCTACCAAACAGTTCTACTTTGGTTTCATCAGACCATATGACATTCTCCAAATGCTATTCTGGATAATCCAAATGCTCTCTAGCAAACTTCAGACAGACCCAAACATGTATTGGCTTAAGCAGGGGGACACGTCTGGCACTGCAGGATCTGAGTCCCTGGCGGCGTAGTGTGTTACTGATGGTAACCTTTGTTACGGTGGTCCCAGCTCTATGCAGGTCATTCATTAGGTCCCCCTGTGTGGTTCTGGGATTTTTGCTCACCGTTCTTGTGATCATCTTAACTCCATGGGGTGAGATCTTGAGTTGAGACCCAGATTGAGGGAGATTATCAGTGGTCTTATATGTGTTCCATTTTCTTATTATTGCTCCCACAGTTGATTTCATCATACCAAGCTGCTTGCCTATTGCAGATTCAGTCTGCCCAGCCTGGTGCAGGGCTACAATTTTGTTTCTGGTGTCCTTTGACAGCTCTTTGGTCTTCACCATAGTGGAGTTTGGAGTGCGACTGATTGAGGTTGTGGACAGATGCCATTTATACTGATAACAAGCTCAAACAGGTGCCATTACTACAAGTAATGAGTGGAGGACAGAGGAGACTCTTAAAGAAGAAATTACAGGTCGGTGAGAGACAGAAATCTTGCATGTTTTTTAGGTGACCAGATAGTTATTTTCTATCATAATTTGCAAAATAAATGTTGCCAAATGAGGCAAGGTGATTTTCTGTATTTGTTTTTTCAATTTTAACTCTCATAGTTGTGGTCTACCTATGATGTCAATTACAGGCCTCTCTCATCTTTTTAAGTGGGAGAACTTGCACACTTAGTGGCTGACTAAATACATTTTTTCCCCACTGTATATGGATAACTTCGATCCATGACTCGGATCAAAAACGTTCATGTTTCCGTAATTGTTTGTTGACCGCCCAGTCCGCAAAAACATGGACATGTGAACAGCTCCTTAGGATGTAGCTATATCCAATTTAGAACTAGGAAGACAGTATTCTTCTTTCTGCAGGAGAAATAATTTGAATATTTTTCTCAAGGAGCATTGCCTAGCCTTTAAAATTTCCTACCTCCTGAGTACGTGAGTGAATTTGCTGAAATTCAAATTCATCATATTCACTCAAATTTAGCTGGAAAATGAAATTATTAGATTGAATAATGTAAGTTGAGTCTTTTGGGAAGGGTTTAAAGAAATTCACATACTCTTTTTGGCCCTCCTCATACCACTCCTGCCACTGATGACCTCTGGTAGGCTCTTTCTCCTTTGTCTTCTCTTTTCTGTCTGCGATCTTCTTTTACAGGCCTCCAGCATTGCGGTTCTTCACCAGGTCCAATGAGATCAATGATTTGCGTTGCGCTCCACGTGACTGAGTGCAGCGCAACACAAGTGATTAACGTGCATCATCCCTAAATGATAGCGTGAAGCCTAGTCCAGAGCGACAGAGAGGTAGAGACAGAATAGAGAAGACAAGAAAAGACAAAAAAGCCGATCATAGAGTTGGTGGCATAGAGAAGCAAGGAAAGGGTTGACAAGAGGTGAGTATAAGATTTTATTCTCAGTTCTCAAAATCCATCAATGGAATTGTGAAAAATTTGGATTCTAGTGGATTTGTAAAATAGTTTGATTTTTTACAAATTCATTCACTTGTCTCTTTACTCCTAAGTTATTATTGAATCCATGCATTAGAGCATGCAGTGGTGGCCGCAGACAGCTGACATATTTTTTAATCTATGTCTTGCAGTGGATTTGGAGCTGCACATAAGAAAATCAGAGGAATTTTAAATTGATATAATAATATAAGCACAAAATTCGAAACTCATTTAGATTAAAAAAAAAGGTGAATGTTCACTTTAAGCCATTGGAAAGGTAAATGTTGAATCCAGGTATGACCCCCTGCAATTATAATGTGACCATCATATATTAGTTATGGGTGACATCAGCTATACTATACTTGTCTCTCAGCTCTAACTTACTGGCATTGCAATACATTTTAAAAAGTTGATTTTTAGGAAGAACATGGCAGCCTTGTAATAAATGGAGAGGTTTTCATATCCTCAGCCGTGTTACTTGTATCACTGAATGACAGTTCAGAGCCATGATCTGTAATAGCATGTGGGTCACTCAATGATAATCCTACCTGAAATGTCATTCAGCATTTCATGATCCTTGACAAGGAATATGTTACAAGCATTGTGTGAAATGTAGGCATTGTATAGGCTGTCTACTCTATAGAATGTATAAAACTTAAAGGCGATGTATAAGATTCATTAATTTACACACATTTTCTAAACTTATCCCCATTTATTACTCCTCCTGACCATAATCTGTACACATTTCCTAATCCTGCTAAGGCTACAGTCACACATTCATCAAAAACAGATCATTTTTTTCTTATTTCACATCCATTTTGCCTCCTTTTTATATTTGTTTTTTTCTCATCCATAGCTAAAAAAAAAATCTTTTTAAACTGATTTTTTTCCAATAAAACACTTAGCAACGGTTCACTTAAAAGGGTTGTCTGACCTTAGGGTGCAAGTCTGCAGTCACTCTGTGTGACTACTGACTTATGAATCCCACATCACGCGCAGTGCATGCTGTGTGGATTCTCTGGAGGCGAGACCGAGCAGTCAAGTGACCACAAATATGCGATTTGCATACTTTCACACAGTGACTGCAGGCTTGAAGCCTAAGACTGGACAACCCTTTTAAAAAAACAAAATAAAAATGGATGGAATATAAATGGAGAAAGGATGGCTTTTGTTTTTCATGTTTTTAGCAGTTTCTTTATATTTGGGTTAACCAATCTTATTTGCAAAAATAGATGAGAATAGGACAGGTACTGGATTTGATGGAACAGATAGATGAATCTTTGAATAAAAATGGATCTGTGAATGGTTCAATTAAACTCTATGGTCAGTGCACTGTCCATCTTTAAAACAGATCGCACAAAGATGAGAGAAACAGATGTGTGAAATGATCCTACCACTAACCCTGGTAAAATAAAGGCAAAGGTAATTTTCAATTGATTTATGTTGCAGGTAGGCCCCCTGTCATCTAGAGATTCTATACAATACCTTAAAGGGAATCTGCCAGTAGGATCAAGCCTACTAAGTAGGGATGAGTAAACCCGAACGGAGTGCTGAACTCCAAACACGGTCTTCTCCCAGTGAGTAGTCTGTTTTTACTGTTCGGAGTTCAGATGCCTAAAGGGAACCTGTCAGCAGGATTGTGCACAGTAACCTACAGACAGTGTCAGGTTGGTGCCGTTATACTGATAAAAATGATACCTTGGTTGATGAAATCCGTCTTGTGGTTGTTGTTTAATCTGTATTTTCACTTTTGAGTTAATGTTATGCTTGTGCTTCGGGGCAGCCTGTGGGGGTCTTCATGTGCTGCTCTGATTAGCTATTCATAATGAAGGCTGCTGGCAGGTCAATGATCCCTCAGTGCCCTGCCCCCTAGTTTACATAATGAATCCTACTATATAATTGTCTAAGGTCCACTTCCATCTGTCTGTCTGTCACGGAAATCCCTTGTCGCAGATTGGTTGCGGCCGGCTTGGCATGACCAATCAGCGACAGGCACAGTTCGGCTGCGTATTGGCCCCTCCCTACTAACCTCCAGTCAGCGCACACATAGGGTTTTAACAGTCCGTTAAATGGACTGCGTTACACTGCGGCATAACGCTGTGTAACGCAGTCCGTTAACGCTGCCATTAACCCTTTGTGACCAACTTTTTACTATTGATGCTGCCTATGCAGCATCAATAGTAAAAACATATAATGTTAAAAATAATTTAAAAAAAAAAATCATTATATTCTCACCTTCCGGCATCCGCGGCAGCCTGTCCCGCTCCTCGCGACGCTCCGGTCCCAAGAATGCATTGCGGCAATGACCGGAGATGACGTAGCGGTCTCGCGAGACCACTACATCATCACGTGTTATTGCCGCAAAGCATTACTTGGAATGGAGCGTCGTGAGGAGCATTGCTAAAAGCCTGGGCTGGATCCTGGGGCCGACAGAAGGTGAGTATATAACTATTTTTTATTTTAATTCTTTTTTTAACAGGGATATGGTGCTCACATTGCTATATACTATGTGGGCTGTGTTATATACTGCGTGGGCTGTGTTATATAATGCTTGGGCTGTGTTATATACTGTATGGGCTGTGCTATATACTGCGTGGGCTGTGCAATATACTAAGTGGCTGTGCACTATACTATGTGGCTGTGCAGTATACTACGTGGCTGTGCAATATACTACGTGGGCTGTGCTATATACTACGTGGCTGTGCAATATATTACGTGACTGTGCTATATACTACATGTGCTGTGTTATATACTACATTGCTGTGCTATATACTATGTGGGCTGTGCTATATACTATGTGACTGTGCAATATACTACATGGCTGTGCTATATACTACGTGGCTGTGTTATATACTACGTTGGCTGTGTTATATACTGCATGGGCAGTGCTATATACTACATGGGCCGTGCTATAAACTACTTGGGCTGTGTTATATACTACGTGGGCTGTGTTATATACTGCGTGGGCTGTGCTATATACTATGTGGGCTGTGTTATATACTGCGTGGGCTGTGCTATATACTATGTGGGCTGTGTTATATACTATGTGGGCTGTGTTATATACTGCGTGGGCTGTGCTATATAATGCCTGGTTGTACAATATACTATGTGGCTGTGCAATATACTACGTGGCTGTGCAATATACTACATAGGCTGTGCTATATACTACGTGAGCTGTGTTATATACTGTGTGGGCTGTGCTATATACTACCTGGCTGTGCAGTATACTACGTGGCTGTGCAATATACTAGGTGGCTGCAATATACTACGTGGCTGTGCTATATACTACGTGGCTGTGCAATATACTACGTGGAAAGCTTCATAAATAAACTACATACATATTCTAGAATACACGATGCGTTAGAATCAGGCCACCATCTAGTATTATATTTGCATACTGAAAAAAAAAACCTTCTGCAGGCAGGCACCAGCCGTGGCACCTGCGCTGCAACATATTCACATCTATAATGTGCATATAATTATTATGGTTGAGGCTATCCTGTTATTTAAAAAAAAATCTATTTGAAAATGGCGCCTGCTGCTGCTGTGCCTGCGCAGTAGCAGCTATCGGTGTACATAGAGGTAATTCGATAGCTGCTACTATGCATGCGCCATCTTGCTAGAGAAGAAAAAAAAATCCTCCTCCAAGATGGTGCCGCTGAGCCTGGGCATGCGCTGGCGGTGCCATCTTGGAGGAGGAATTTTTTTATTCTTCTCTAGCAAGATGGTGATGCCGGGACTTGCGCTATAGCAGCTATCAGATCACCTCTATATACACCGATAGCTGCTACTGTGCAGGTGCCATTTTCAAATGGATTTTTATTTTTTTTATTTTTTTTTAAATATCAGGATAATCTGAACCATAATAATTATATGCCTATTACACATGTGATTATGCTGCAGCATCTAGCACTTGCCTGCAGAAGCGTTTTTTTTAGGCTGTGAGCACTTCCAAAGCCATCACAGCCATGCCAAGTATTGGCATGGCTGTGATTGGCTGGCACAACACGTGTTCTGGCCTGTATAAAGGCCGGATCATGGGTGGTGCTGCCATTGTGCTTTAATTAGAGTAGGGACAGTATAAAATAAATAATTTAAAACAAAACAAGTTTTTACAGTAGGGTTTATGCTTATTTTGCTTCTTGTATGTTTTGTATGCTTTAAGGTCAAAGTGAGCATGTGTTTATGAGCTGCATGTATACCAACTTAAATCAAGCTTTTTGTGTTTTTTTCTTTGTATTTTTGCATTCTGTGCAAGCCAGGGTGTGGCCTCCTTCTCTTCTGAGCTGGAAATAACATTTAAAGGCTTCCCTAGACTGGTGTCCACAGGTCAGGACCTTGTCCTTTTGTCTGCCCTTATTCACACATTGGGGTCAACTCTGACACATGGTAGGGTTTTTAATATTAGGCCAGTCTCACACGTCCAAATAATTCCGGTACCAGAGAAAGCGGTACTGGAGTTATCCGTGTCCGTGTGTCCGTGTGCTCACATGGCACATCAGTGTGGCACACGTGCGGCAGCCATGTGCCGCCCGTGTGGCGCCTGAGGACCACACGGACCGTGCAGGAGAGCCAGTGCTACAGTAAGCGCTGTCCCCAGCGTGTGGTGCTGAAGGTGGCATTCATCTCTTTATGGGGCAACTTATGGCTGGTATAAATAGGCAGGGAAGGGGCCAATATCCATGGACCTTCCAGCCTATTAATATCAACCCCAAGCTGTCTGCTTAGCCTTAGCTGGTTATTAAAAATAGGGGGACCCCAAGTTGTTTTTTTTTAAATTGATTAATTTATTTTTTAACAAGTATTGTACAGTAAACTACACACGCAAAGCACTGCTGCACTCCTCCACTTGGACCTCTGCCTCCTGGTTCAAGATTATTATTTTATATATAATTACAATTAGAATTTCTTGTCAGGATAATTGTCCTGCTCTTTCCCCCATTTTGTTTTTTTTTATCAGCCATCTAGCCCTTACTATGTCCATTTTACAGCATCAAAGTTCGGGTCCCCATTGACTTATCTGGAGATTGGGGTCAAGTTCAGGTCAAGTTCTGGTACCCAATCTAAATTTTGGATTAAAGTTCGCCTGAACTCAACAAACCCAAACTTGCACGGGTCTACTCATCTCTTTTCCTAACCCATCTATATGTGCATGCAGGTTATTGAAAGCAAAATAAAGTGATACTTTGACATCTGTGATTTGATGTCTTATTTCAAAAAAATCTATGTGTTAACCTTATTTAACCCCTTTCTGCCAGCTGACGGGATAGTACATCAGCTGGTAGACTCCCCCGCTTTGAGGTGGGCTCCGGCGGTGAGCCCACCTCAAAGCCACGAAATGTCAGCTGTTATCAACAGCTGACATGTGGCCGCAATGGTCGAGAGCGGAATTGCGATCCACCCGCGTCCATTAACTAGTTAAATGCCACTGTCAAATTCTGACAGCGGCATTTAACAATCGCCGCTGTCCGCGTTGCCGTAAGCGCTCGCAGCGCTGACCCCGTCACATGATCGGGGGTCAGCGGTGCATTGCCATAACAACCTGAGGACTCCTTGAGACCTCTATGGTTGCTGATGGCAGATTGCTTTGAGCACCACCCTGTGGTCGGTGCTCAAAGCAATGCTGCATTTCTGCTACATAGAGGTGATCTGTGCTTCACTTCTATGTAGCAGAGGCGGTCGTATAGTGGCAGCTACTAGCCTCCTATGGTGGCTATTGAAGAATGCCAAAAGAAAAAAATGTGTTTAAAAATATATTAAAAAATATACAGTATATATAAAAGTTCAAGTCATTCCCCTTTCGTCCCAATCAAAATAAAACAATAAAAAAATTCAAACCTACACATATTTGGTATCGCCGCATTCAGAATCGTCAGTTCTATCAATAAAAAAAGAATTATCCTGATCGCTAAACAGCGTAGCGAGAAAAAAATCAAAACGCCAAAATTATGTTTTTTTGGTAGCCGCAACATTGCATTAAAATGCAATAACGAGGGATCAAAAATATGTATCTGCACAAACAGAATATCATTCAAAACTTCAGCTCGGCACGCAAAAAATAAGCCCTCACCCAACCCCAGATCACGAAAAATGGAGACGCTACGGGTATTGGAAAATGGCACAATTTTTATTTTTTTTTAGCAAAGTTTGGATTTTTTTTTCACCACTTAGATGAAAAAAGAACCTAGACATGTTTGGTGTCTGTGAACTCGTAATGACCTGGAGAATCATAATGGCAGGTCAGTTTTAGCATTTAGTGAACCTAGCAAAAAAGCCAAACAAAAAACTAGCATGGGATTGCACTTTTTTTGCAATTTCATCCCACTTGGAATTTTTTTCCCATTTTCTGTTACACGACATGGTAAAACCAATGACATCATTAAAAAGTACAACTTTTCCTGCAAAAAATAAGCCTTCACATGGCCATATTGACGGAAAATTAAAAAAGTTATGGCTCTGGAAAGAAGGGGCGCGAAAAACAAAAAAAGCTATGGGGGTTAAAGGGAACCTGTCACCACGTTTTTGGAAGATGGGATAAAAATAGCGTTAAATAGGGGCAGAGGTGGGCGTTACATTAGTGTGTGTGTTATGCGTTTATTACCCACCTAAGTTGCCGAAATACCTTTGCAAAGTCTCCGTTTTCGCCTGTCAATCAGGCTAGTCTGGTCAGATGGGCGTTGTCTTCACCCAGATTTGGCGTAGTTTTCCGTTGGTGGCGTAGTGGTGTGCGCATGCCCAAGGTCCCGAATCCTCTTCCAGGGGATTTAAAATAGCGCGGTGTTCGTTATTGCATTGGTGATCGGTGGGCGCGGCCATCTTCCTTTGGCCGCGCGTGCGCAGAAGCGGCGCTCTGCTGGCCGCGGCTTCAGGAAAATGGCCGCCGCGATATCCATCTGCGCACGCGCGGCATCGCGGCGGCCATTTTCCTGAAGCCGCGGCCAGCAGAGCGCCGCTTCTGCGCACGCGCGGCCAAAGGAAGATGGCCGCGCCCACCGATCACCAATGCAATAACGAACACCGCGCTATTTTAAATCCCCTGGAAGAGGATTCGGGACCTTGGGCATGCGCACACCACTACGCCACCAACGGAAAACTACGCCAAATCTGGGTGAAGACACCACGCCCATGCGACCTGACCAGCCTGATTGACAGGCGAAAACGGAGACTTTGCAAAGTTATTTCGGCAACTTAGGTGGGTAATAAACGCATAACAAACACACTAATGTAACGCCCACCTCTGCCCCTATTTAACGCTATTTTTATCCCATCTTCCAAAAACGTGGTGACAGGTTCCCTTTAAGGGGTTAAAAGATGGTGGGTTATTCCAGCCAAGCTTTAATAAAAAATACATAATTGAAAAAATTGGTTCAAAATCCATTCAGGTTGAAATTGCTGCATGTGAAAATCTCAGGCTGCAGCTATATTGATTTTTACTGAAACCTCAGTACGGGAAAAATCTAGGCATTTCCTTTCTCACCCTAGAATTTTCCATCATCCTTGATAAAGAAATGTTTATTTTGTTATTGATACGAATATTTCAAGGTTTTTTCTCATGCCAAAAACATTCCTATTTCCATCAGTGTTTTTTCAGTGTGTCAGTTTTTACCATCAGTGCCATTAGTGTTTCATCAGTGACTATCTCATATAGAAACAAAAAAAATTAAAAAGACGTAAAGCTTCTTCTACCATTGTAATGCTAAAGAGGTGCTCCAAGAATTCTCCAAAGTTTGTCTAGGGATGTAATCACTATAGAATTAAATTACTGTTGTCTTGTTAAGGCTACGTTCACACTAGCGTTGTGCGCCGCTGCGTCGGCGACGCAACGCACGCAAAAACGCGTCAAAACGCACGCAAAAACGCTGCGTTTTGCGACGCATGCGTCGGTTTTTGCCGAAAATCGGACGCAAGAAAAATGCAACTTGTTGCGTTTTCTTGGTCCGACGCTTGCGGCAAAAAAGACGCATGTGTCGCACAACGCAACAAAAAAAACCGCATGCATCCCCCATGTTAAGTATAGGGGCGCATGACGCATGCGTCGCCGCTGCGTCGCCGACGCAAACCCGACGCACATTAGCTTAACGCTAATGTGAACGTAGCCTTACACTGACAGAAACCTGTCCTAGAATGCTAATAGTACAGGTTCTTGTGAACGTGTACAGAAGGAAGTTCTGCCCCCTCCTCTCATGTGTAGGAAGATATCCTGACCTAATACTGGAGATACTTGTGGATATTCTGATCTAATACTGGTGACACCAGGCGTGAAGAATATTGGAGACATAATTCCATGTCAATCATCTGTATACTATTGGGCATGGAATTTTGAAAAATCCTTCAGCAAATGCTGTGATAACATGACACTTGGCCAACTTCAAACAAAGGATTCATACCCACACCTAGCTAGCTGCTATGCAACTTTCTACAGGAAGGCGCCCTGTGGATCCAAGGCAAGTAGCTTGAGTCTTTTGTTGTCATGCTGGGTGAGGGAGAAGCTAGGAAAGGGGGAGTAGAGACTCCTAGGCAGATCTGACAACACCCTGTCTGCCCTTATGTCTCTAAATAGGTTCTGCGCCTATCACCGAGCAGGAAAGTAATCAATCCCTGGCTGCTGCTAGCAATAAGCCCTGGATAGTGAGGGGATGGGGTGTCAACAAGTCATTACCCCACTACGACTAAAGACAAAGCAGGAAGACAAATGAGGGAATACATTTAGCTTAAGACGACACAAGCTCATGCCATCAATCCTCCAAGAGGCTCCAAGAAGAAACTAGACAACTTATAGCACTTCCAACAGACAGAGGTAAATAGAGCTATCACCGGCACCTTGATGAAGTGACTAAAGGTATTTAAGCCTCCAGCAAGGGTATGTTAATCAGGAGCAGATGGTGAAGATCACCGATAGGTCCTAGAGGAAGAAGGATATCAGTCCACAGCAGAGATGCAAGATACAGAATGTTCCTGCAGAGCCAGGTGCAGTGAGCTTCTGCAGCTGGATCCAGAATGACTGTCTGTCACAACTGACGCAACTGACACACTCGTGACAGTACCCCCCTTCTACGAGTGGCCTCTGGACACTGAGGGCCCGGTTTCTCAGGGTGAGAGGCATGCAGCGAAAGAACCAGCCTAGGGGAATCACCTCTGATGCAGAAACCCACATACTCTCTTCTAGACCAGAGGTCCCCAACCGCCGGTCCACGGACCGGGACCGGGCCGTTGGGGTTTTTCAGCCGGTCCGCGGCGCCGCTGACAGCTACTTTAGCGGCTAAACACGCCAGTTGTGCGGCCTCCATTTTGTCACACTCCAGCGCCGCAGCGTTTGTCATTCCCCCTTTGGTGGGCGGCCGTGGAGTTCGGGCGGAAGTATTTTCCCCGTCATCCGCCACTCCCTCCTCCCATCTCCCGCTGTACGAGCAGGGCGGGCGGCTTCCACAGCCTGCCATGTATTTCCGGAGTCACCATGGGTGAGTCATATCCGGTCTGTGCGTGTGTGCGGGAACAGCGGGCTGGGCCCCTCTGAATGAAGGTATTACCGGCGGTAATTTTGTTGATAGGATTTCATGAAGTGGCCATGAAACTTAATAAATAACAAACTCAGCTCTGCTACATCAGTAAAAAACCAATTGATTAATCATTAATCAATTGGTTTTTTACTGATGTAGCAGAGCTGAGTTTGTTATTTACTGTTTGTTACTCATGTGCTCTCAAGAGAAGTTATCGGTCCACACTGCACTGATAAAAGTACCACAAAGCTTTAGCACGAGGCCAGATGTAGCAGAGAGGAATGTGTCACTTGTAGATTTCATACACAGAGTGATTCATTTGTCGGGTTTATGAAACACTGAACACAGATGTAGCAGAGCTGATGGTGTAACAGCAGAGTACATTCATTAATGATTAATGAATGTACTCTGCTGTGACACCATCAGCTCTGCTACATCTGTGTTCAGTGTTTCATAAACCCAACAAATGAATCACTCTGTGTATGAAATCTACAAGTGACACATTCCTCCGTGCCGGAGGAAATGTTATGGAATGATCAGGAAACTGTCAAGGAGCGAAAGAAAAAGAACAAATCCAGCCCTGCTACATCTGAGTTACAATATTATTAGTGAACCATCACACAGCAGAGGGTTCGTCATAATGTATCAGTGCAGGATAGTGGTCTCTGACCTATCGCTTGTGGGACTATAACAACCAGCATGCCTAAATAGAAAGTCAAAAACATTGATTACTGGTAGTATGTGTCGCACAGCGCCACTCTCTGGCGGAGGCTGGTACAGCAGGTGATGATGTCTTCTCTCCTTTTTAGTGTATAAGTATGCACTAAGCTCCATCCCTCCATAACCCCACCCCCATATGACCAAAGCCCCGCCCCTGCCCCACCCCCACCGGGCCATGGAAAACTGGTCTTGCTTAAAGCCGGTCCCTGGTGCAAAAAAGGTTGGGGACCTCTGTTCTAGACCATAACCCCTCCAGTGCACTAAATACTGCAGGCAACGATGCTGAAGATGAAAATCAACAATCCTTGAAATCTGAAACTCCAAATTACAATCAACAATGTTTGGGGGTGGCAGGGGAGAGGATTCAAGAGGTTCAACATATTTCTTGAGCAAATATCTGTGGAACACATTGTGGAGCTTAAGGGTACCGTCACACAGTGGCATTTTTATCGCTACGACGGTACGATTCGTGACGTTCTAGCGATATCGTTACGATATCGCATTGTCTGACACGCAGCAGCGATCAGGGACCCTGCTGAGAATCGTACGTCGTAGCACATCGTTTGAAACTTTCTTTCGTCGCTGGATCTCCCGCTGTCATCGCTGGATCGTTGTGTGTGACAGCGATCCAGCGATGCGTTCGCTGGTAACCAGGGTAAACATCGGGTTACTAAGCGCAGGGCCGCGCTTAGTAACCCGATGTTTACCCTGGTTACCAGCGAACCTCGGCATCGCTCCAGCGCCGTGATTGCAAAGTGTGACCACAGTCTACGACGCTGGAGCGATACTCATACGACGCTACGACGTCACGGATCGTGCCGTCGTAGCGACGAAAATTGCATGGTGTGACGGTACCCTAAGAGCCCAGATAACTCAAGATGAAAAGCTGCAGCGTTTATGACAAGTTATTTTATAGGGGCCAATAAACCTAGGTCCCAGCTTCCAGGAAGGGATCTTCTGGTGCATAACCAAAAAAGACTTACATAGCAAATAGATCAATGGCTGCACTCAATTTTACTGTACTGTATTGTGAGCCCATCCACCACTACCTTGACGTTTGGTGGATGGGCTCACAATTTTTGGCCAAATCTTGTGCTAAGGATCTCGTGTGTTTTTTCATAGATTTCACAAGCCATTATGCTATTCACATTTCATGTATTGCACATTTCCTTGCTTTAGTACAGTAAAATTGAGTGCAGCCATTATCTATTTGCTATGTAAGGCTTTTTTGGTTATGCACCAGTTCAGACTAGATTGCTGTTCAGTCAGTTTTCTTATATTTACTATGTACTATTTCTGAATATGTCAGGGATGCTGAGGTAATAAAGGCTCCTCACACTGCTATCCACCCTGTCTATTTGGCCTTATTCTGCAGATGCCACGATAACTGAGGTAAGAAAAGATTGATCACATTGCTGCCCATAATGTCTTTCCAATTGTGAAAAAATATCAGAAGTGCTGGAGAAAAAAGAGGCTGCCCACACTGCTGTCAAACCTTGTATTTCTGATCTAATACTGGAGTTAACATGGGTGCTGAGGTGGTAGGAGGCTGCTCATACTGCTGTATATCTTGTGGTTCTGTTATATTACTGGAGATTACAAGAGCGCTCAGGTAAGAAAAGGCTGCTAATACTACTGTCCACCCTGTCTTTCTGATATAATAATAAAGATACCAAGGGTATTGAGGTAAGAAGAGGTCACTCACACTGCTGTCCACCCTGTCTTTCTAATCTAATACTAGAGATACTCAAGAATGCTGAGGTAATAAGAGGCTGTGCACACTGCTATCCACCATCTACCTTATCTGATCTAACAGTGGAAATATCAGGGGTGCTGAGGTAAGTAGAGGCTGCTCACACTGCTGTCAAACCCTGTCTTTTTCATCTAATACTGGAGATGTCAAGGGTGCTGAGTTAAGAGACTGCTCACACTGCTTTCCACTCTGTCTTTCTTTAATATAGTAACATAATTAGCAAGGCCGAAAAAAGACATTTGTCCATCCAGTTCAGCCTATATTCCATCAGAATAACTCCCCAGATCTACGTCCTTCTACAGAACCTAATCACTGTAAGATACAATATTGTTAAGCTCCAAGAAGACATCCAGGCCTCTTTTGAACCCCTCAACTGAGTTCGCCATCACCACCTCCTCAGGCAAGGAATTCCAGATTTTCACTGCCCTAAAAGTAAAGAATCCTCTTCTATGTGGGTGGAAAATCCTTCTCTCCTCCAGATGCAGAGAATGACCCCTTGTGACCGTCACCTTCCTTGGTATAAACAGAACCTCTGAGAAATATTTGTATTGTCCCCTTATATACTTATACATGGTTATTAGATCGCCCATCGGTTGTCTTTTTTCTAGACTAATTAATACTAATTCTGCTAATCTCTCTGGGTATTGTAGTTCCCCCATCCCCTTTTTTAATTTTGTTACCCTCTTTTTTACTTGCTCTAATTCCATTATATCCTTCCTGAGCACCGGTACCCAAAACTATACACAGTACTCCATGTGTGGTCTAACCAGGGATTTGTACAGAGGCAGTATAATGCTCTCAGCAGACCTCTTTTAATGCACCCCATGATCCTGTTTGCCTTGTCAGCTGCTGCCTGGCACTGGCTGCTCCAAGTAAGTTTATCATTAACTAGGATCCCCAAGTCTTTCTCCATGTCAGATTTACCCAGTGGTTTCCCGTTCAGTGTGTAATGGTGGCATTGATTCCTTCTTCCCATGTGTATAACCTTACATTTATCATTGTTAAACCGCATCTGCCACCTTTCGGCCCAAGTTTCCAACATATCCAGATCCATCTGTAGCAGAATACTATCTTCTTTTATATTGACTTTCTTTATATAGTTTTGTATCATCTGCAAATATTGATATTTTACTGTGTAAATCTTCTACCAGATCGTTAATAAATATGTTGAAGAGAATAGGTCCCAACACCGACCCCTGCAGTACCCCATTGGCGACCCAGTTAGAGGATATACCATTTATAACCACCCTCTGCTTTCGATCACTAAGCCAGTTACTTACCCATTAACGCACATTTTCCCCCAGACCCAACATTCTCATTTTGTGTACTAACCTCTTGTGCGGCACGGTATCAAATGCTTTGGAAAAATCAAGATATGTCACATTCAATGACTCACCTTGGTCCAGTCTATAGCTTACCTCTTCATAAAAGCTGATTAGATTGGTTTGACAGGAGCGATTCCTCATAAACCCTTGCTGATATGGAGTTAAACAGTTATTCTCATTGAGATATTCCAGAATTACATCCCTCAGAAACCCTTCAAATATTTTACCAACAGTAGAGGTTAGACGTACTGGCCTATAATTTTCAGGTTCACTTTTAGAGCCCTTTTTGAATATATAATAATATATAATTGTACTGAGTTAAGAAGATGCTGCTCACACTGCCATCTGTTTTTCTAATCTAATACTGGAGAGCTGAGGTAGTAAGAGGCCGCTCACATAGCTGTCGAGCCTGTCTTTTTGATCTAATACTAGAGATAACAGACAGACAGGGTGGACAGCAGTGTGAGCAGCCTCTTCTTACCTCAGAATGATCTAATACTGAACATAGCAGGGGTTTGGAAGTAAGTAGAGGCTGCTCACACTGTGCATTCTACCTTACTGAATGAAAAAACATTTTATAGGTATCCTAAGGTCACATCAGTGCAACTTCCTATTCATGTGCTCACAGGCAGCTGTTTTAACAATCTACAACTGATTTCTGTCAGTGTGAGAAGACAGCGGCTATTTTATTTTAGGCCGGCATCACACTGGCGTTTTAAACGGCCGAGTGCAATGCGATAAAAAATCGCATTGCACTCGGACCAATGTTAAGCTATGGGGCAGCTCCCACCAGCCGACTTTTTGTCGGCCGTTTTCCTCGGTCCGAGACAATCGCAGCATGCTGCGATTGTCTCGGACTGAGGAAAACTCTCGGCTCACTCACACCCATATAAGCCTATGGGTGCGAGTGAGACAACGCACATCACTTGGATATCATCCGAGTGATGTACGTTATAAGCGGACCCCGGCAATGGAGGAGATGGAGAAATTCATTTCTCTGCCTCCTCCGCAGCTGTGCTCCGATCCTCCCTGTGCGAGAGAATCAGAGCACAGACGCATGACACTCAGCTCCTGCTCGCAGCAGAGCTCTCGCATCGGATGCAATATGCCAGTGTGACGCCGGCCTTATAGTGATTACCATACTACATGAAATAATTGGGATGTGCTAATTTTAAGTATTAGACCCCTTCACTACCTTGGGATTTTCCATTTTTGCGTTTTACCCATAACTTTTTTATTTTTCTGTCAAAATGGCCATGTGAGGGCTTGTGTTTTACTGGACAAATTGTACTTTTGAACGACACCATCGGTTTTACCATGTAGCGCACCAGAAAATGGGAAACAAATTCCAAGTGCGTTGAAATTGCAAAAAAAGTGAAATTCCACAATTTTTTTTTCACCACGTTCACTAAATGCTAAAACTGAATGATGCTATTTTCTGAGACTTGTAGCATCACCATTTTTCGGGATCTGAGGCTGGGCGAGGGCTTATTTTTTGCTCGTCGAGCTGTTTTTAGCGATAGCATTTTGGGGTAGATATGATCTTTTGATCACCTGTTATAGCATTTTATTGCTATGTTGCAGTGACCCAGAAAACATAATCCTGGCATTTAAATGTTTGTTACGCCGTTTACCAATCAAATGAATTCTCTTTATATTTTTAACCCCTTCATGACCTTGGGATTTTCCGTTTTTCCGTGTTCGTTTTTGCTCCCCTTCTTCCCAGAGCCATAACTTTTTTATTTTTCCGTCAATATGGCCATGTGAAGGCTTATTTTTTGCAAAACAAGTTGTACTTCTGAACGACATAATTGGTTTCAGCATGTCGTGTACTAGAAAACGGGAAAAAAATTCCAAGTGTGGTGAAATTGCAAAAAAAGTGCAGTCCCACACTTGTTTTTTGATTAGCTTTTTTACTAGGTTCCTTAATGCTAAAACTGACCTGCCATTATGATTCACCAGGTCAGTACGAGTTCATAGACACCAAACATGTCTAGGTTCTCTTTTATCTAAGTGGTGAAAAAAAAATTCCAAACTTTGCTAAAAAAAAATAAATTGTGCCATTTTCCGATACCCGTAGCGTCTCCATTTTTCATGATCTGGGGTCAGGTGAGGGCTTATTTTTTGCGTGCCGAGCTGGCGTTTTTAATGATGGCATTTTGGTGCAGATACTTTCTTTTGATCGCCCGTTATTGCATTTTAATGCAATGTTGCGGTGACCAAAAAAACGTAATTCTGGCGTTTCACATTTTTTCTCGCTACGCCATTAAGCGATCAGGTTAATCCATTTTTTTATTGATAGATCGGGCGATTCTGAATGCGGCGATACCAAATATGTGTAGGTTTGATTTTTTATTGATTTATTTTGAATGGGGCGAAAGGGGGGTGATTTAAACTTTTTTTTTTTTTTTTTCCTTTTTTTTTCCCTTTTTTTCTTGACTTTTGCCATGCTTCAATAGCCTCCATGGGAGGCTAGAAGCTGGCACAACGCGATCAGCTCTGCTACATAGCAGCGATCATCAGATCGCTGCTATGCAGCAGAAATACCGGTGTGCTGTGAGCGCCGACCACAGGGTGGTGCTCACAGCTGCCGGAGATCAGTAACCATAGAGGTCTCAAGGACCTCTATGGTTACCGTTCTGACACATCGCTGACCCCCGATCATGTGACGGGGGTCAGCGATGCGCTCATTTCCGACCGCCCGGCCGGAAGCGCCGGTTGAGTGCTGCTGTCAGCATTTGACAGCGGCATTTAACTAGTTAATAGCAGCGGGTGAATCGCGATTTCACCCACCGCTATTGTGGGCACATGTCAGCTGTTCAAAACAGCTGACATGTCCCGGCTTTGATGCGGACTCACCGCCAGAGCCCTGCATCAAAGCAGGGCATTTGACCTCGGATGGGATAGTAAGAGGTTAAAAACATTTTTTCTCTACTTTTCACTTGCATCAATTGTCTCCTTAGGAGACTTGAATACAGCTTTAGCCCTGCTATGTGTAGCAGAAATGATCATCTGCTATGTACACCAGCCACGGGGCGGCGCTCATAACAGGTCTGCAATGACAGGCAGGGGGGTCTCATGCAGATCCCCGGTTTTCATGCCAACCCATCGGCGCCCCGCGATCATGTGACTGGGGTGCCGATGGATATGGTTAGTGACACGATTCCGGTTTGCGCATGTTAAATGCAGCTGTCAGAGATTGAAAGTTGCATTTAACATGTTTACAGTGATGGCAATTCCAACTGCAGCTGTAATGTGGCTGAAAAGATGCCCTCATCAAAGTGGGGGAGGCAACCTATGACGTACGTATACGTCATAGGTGTTGAAGCAGTTAAGAATGTATTTATAATGACACTTCCTTTAGTTATTTGTCTTTTTTTATTCATGGAAATCCACTTGAAAAATGAACAGCCCACAGATTGTACACACATGACCTCCATGTACGGGCTGTGACGTTTATAGACCCATATACATGTATGGATGATTTTCATTCATGACATGAATCAAAATCGGACATGTGTCCATTTTTTTTGCCGTCACATGGTCTGCAAAAAAACATGGACATGTGAACAGCCCCATAGACAATTATGTGTATGTGTTCTATCTGTGAGAAACATGGATAGGCATGGGCCTTACTGATTGTTGTTCCAGTGGAATTGAGTTTCCATTCCTTCTCCCATGGATGTCTGCAGTGGGAAAAACTTACATGGAGAAATGGATAAAAAAAAAAAAATGCAACTCTGTGCAAGTCTATGTAAATCGTATAAATGGCCAAGTGAGCTTACGTGAGTCTTTCCATATGCCCAGGAGACTTGTATGAAGCAAGCAGTATACAGCTAAACTGCCAAAGTGGAGGAATAGAAGATCGGGCACTCACTCCAGTTATTAATATGATGGGCCTCGGTGGTTGGACCTTCAATATTTAAGGCTCTCATATACGGTATTCTAGAGGAGGCCAAACTTGCTAATTTCAGTGGGACGGACGACCATGTAACATGTCTGACTCCCCCTGGAAAGATGTCACAGCAGACAAGGATCTGTAAATAGCTTAAAGTTAACCATCTTGTTTGTTTGTTCTTAAGGGACATAAGCCTCTGCCAGAGCTGTCCAGCAGCAGCTTTTTCTCCTCTTCCCATAAAAAACACATGCACGCTCAGTCAAGACTAGTGTGTATTGTAGTGTGACAGCTGCTGGACAAGTGAGCATTCGGGCAACGTTTATCTAAGGTGTATACACACTTTCATCCCATGTTATCAATCCTGTGAAAGTGATATAGAAATAATTTGTGTGAAAACTCACTCAGTGACTAAATGTGCACACACCGCTGGTATGACTTAGACAGACTTTGCAGCTACTGTATATTCTAAGTGATTTAACATATGCAAACAAAAAACACAGCCAACATCAAATTACATTATTTTATATACTGTTAAAATTAAGCACGAAAGTCAATGAATCAGTAAATTATCATTGTGCCTGTTATCCTTGTGATTCTTTATGTGAAAAATAGGAATTTATGCAATAAATGGGTTTTCACAGACATTTAATGGCCTCCAACTCAGCAGTGACATTAAACTATTTTTCTCCCCCATAGAGTTTCAGGCACATCCCACATATTCATTTACTTTTATGAGTATTGATTGTTTTCAAGAGGTTTTGCGTGCAGGATTCTACATTACAGTATCCAATTTAGTTGCTATGAAAACTGAAAATTGGAGAAAAAAAAAAGAAATTTACTTTTTTTTACTAAAAATAAACCCTCTGGTGAGTAGGCAGAGACTGCATAAGGGATAGTGTGAGGAATAACTTGTATCCATGCCAGCCGAACAAGTAATTAATAATGTCCACATTGTGATGTAAACTAAATGAGAGTTTGTGATATTGCTGTTTATGGCCTTTGGGGGTCTCAATAATCATACATTGGTAAAACCATCATATTGGAGCCCATTGCAATCACTTATGTAATGGTAGAATGAAATATATGGTAACAACAAGCTATAAATTACAAGCATTTTCCAAAACTTAAAGCGAAAAGAGTAAAAAGATTAGACTCAGAAAGGTGGTAAATTTATTATTGATGGGGATTCAACCCCTGAGAGCCCCACTGAACCCAAAAATGTCAAGAGTCATGTAGTGCGCATACTTGATTACAGTTCTATTCATTTCTATGGGAGCAACAATGAGTGTGTATGACCACTGCTTACACGAACAGTGAATGGAGCTGTGGTTGTGCATGCACACAATGCTCCATTCACACAGCGGGCATGAAACCTGAGTTTTTGTCACTGGTGGGTAAGGTAAGTTATGGAAGCACAAATAAATCAATTCAAATCTTTAAAATTGTATGTCAATATAAAAATGTACTGGTATTGAAATCAAGTATGTTTGCCACACTATGGAAGAACCCCTTTTTGAGGGAACGCTCCAGGGCAATGGGATTTGTGAATTGGGAAGAGGCTGGCTGGATTACTACAGTATTTTCCGAATTTATGATGCAAGTCATTTCATTAGTTGTTCTCAGAGATAAATATTTTGTAATCCAGTTTCCTTCCTTATTTGCAACTGAGATCAAAGACTGGCAATCTCTAAGCAAGAGTTAAATCACTGCAGGCATGCTTAGTGAGGGTCCTAGTGTGTGAGACCTCCATAATCAGCAAGTTATCACCTATCCATAGCATAGGATAGATGATAATTTAATATTCAATGATGACAATAACCCATTAAGGTTCAAGCCAGAGTTTATAGACATTGATAATGTTTTGGTAATTTTCTTTGGTGTATCTATAGAGTACGCATTAAAGTACTTGAGAAGGTTCAGGCAAAATGGATACAAGAATAAGGAGGTAACAGGTAATGAATGATTTGTTCCAAAAGTATGTGACATACACTCACTGGCCACTTTATTAGGTACACCTGTCCAACTTCTTGTTAACACTTAATTTCTAATCAGCCAATCACATGGCGGCAACTCAGTGCATTTAGGCATGTAGACATGGTCAAGACAATCTCCTGCAGTTCAAACCGAGCATCAGTATGGGGAAGAAAGGTGATTTGAGTGTCTTTGAACGTGGCATGGTTGTTGGTGCCAGAAGGGCTGGTCTGAGTATTTCAGAAACTGCTGATCTACTGGGATTTTCACGCACAACCATCTCTAGGGTTTACAGAGAATGGTCCGAAAAAGAAAAAAAATCCAGTGAGCGGCAGTTCTGTGGGCAGAAATGCCTTGTTGATGCCAGAGGTCAGAGGAGAATGGGCAGACTGGTTCGAGCTGATAGAAAGGCAACAGTGACTCAAATCGCCACCCGTTACAACCAAGGTAGGCCTAAGAGCATCTCTGAACGCACAGTGCGTTGAACTTTGAGGCAGATGGGCTACAGCAGCAGAAGACCACACCGGGTACCACTCCTTTCAGCTAAGAACAGGAAACTGAGGCTACAATTTGTACAAGCTCATCGAAATTGGACAGTAGAAGATTGGAAAAACGTTGCTTGGTCTGATGAGTCTCGATTTCTGCTGCGACATTCGGATGGTAGGGTCAGAATTTGGCGTAAACAACATGAAAGCATGGATCCATCCTGCCTTGTATGGAGCATCTTTGGGATGTGCAGGCGACAAATCTGCGGCAACTGTGTGATGCCATCATGTCAATATGGACCAAAATCTCTGAGGAATGCTTCCAGCACCTTGTTGAATCTATGCCACGAAGAATTGAGGCAGTTCTGAAGGCAAAAGGGGGTCCAACCCGTTACTAGCATGGTGTACCTAATAAAGTGGCCGGTGAGTGTATATGTATGGGTGCAATCAATGATCAACATGTCATTGATCTAAATATAACAAAGGTATAGGAGTATAGATTAAGGAGCCAATAGTATTAAAGCCCCATACAATGAATAACAAATAGTACATATTGTAATGAGAACATGTACTGGGGATCCCTGATGAAGCATTGGTGAAACGCGCGTTGGGTGTTTGGTAGGTCAACCTGAACAAACCGTATGTACTATTTGCACCTTGTGTTATTCCTTGTATGGGACTTCAATATTGTTGGCACTTTAATCTATACCCCTATAACTTGCTTATATGCTTTTTTATATTTAAAATCAATTATTTTTATTTATTTTTTTATTTGTTTGCACCTTGTTGTATATATGACACTTATACCTTTGGAACAATTCATTATTCGCTACCTACATATTCTGTGACAAGCATTTAGGTGTATGCATTTTTTTGCTCATATGTGACTTTCGTTGCCTCCAATCCTATGGGCGCCGGATCGGTCAAATGATGGAATCAGGCAATGGATTCCGTTTTTTTAACTGAGCATGCTCCAATTTATTTAGGATCTAATTAGCCAGATCCGCTAGTTGGATCCATGGAAAAAACGAATCCTTCGCATCAGTTTTTCACAATCTACAATGGATCCCTCGATCCGTCGAACCAACGGATTGTGACTGACGGCAAAAAACTGATGTGTGAAAGGGGCCTAAGTGATACATTGCTGGAATCGGGGTATCTGCCCCTGCATCATGCTCTTCTCAGATAGCGTAGCAGAAACCTGGCCACAGCTTCACTTTAACAAGCATTTTCTGGATAGCGCCTTTTCACAGAGCTAGTATTGTTGAAAAAGAAAATACCATTAAATTTAATTGGAGGATGTGGATAAATAAAGGAGTAGGGGAATAACTTTCTTTCTTACTTTTAATTTAGAGGAAGACCCCCCAAAAATGAGGCCTGATCTACTCTACAGGAAAACAATTTCTACCGCATCCCAAGTAACAATCGGACTGCAGCAATAATCAAACTAGAATCAAACTAGAATTCTATGCATTTACATAAAATTTTCCTGGAATATGTTCTAACAAATCATCTAAGCCTTTCATGAAGCCATCATCTGGTTCTGTAAAATCATTTGCTGAGGAGATTCAATGTTCTCTAGTTGTCCATATGCCTGTCATACTGACATGAGCCCAAAATTCTGGAGCTCTCCCTAATTAACCTTTTAAAGGGAACCTGTCACCCCCAAAATGGAAGGTGAGCTAAGCCCACCAGCATCAGGGGCTTATCTACAGCATTCTGTAATGCTGTAGATAAGCCCCCGATGTAACCTGAAAGATGAGAAAAAGAGGTTAGATTATACTCACCCAGGGGCGGTCCCGCTGCGGTCCGGTCCGATAGGCGTCGTGGTCCGGTCCGGCACCTCCCATCTTCTTACGATCACGTCCTATTCTTGTCTTCACGCCGCAGCTCCGACGCAGGCGTACTTTGTCTGCCCTGTTGAGTTGTCTGCCTCCGGGGGTTGAGTGATGGGTGCATGAGTGTGGATGTTCCATTATTGTCATCGCTATTTACATCGGTCATAATGTGTTAACTGTGACTTGTGAATCCTTGTGGCAAGCTGGGGCTTCACACAGCGATAATGGGTCTCGGCATCTCAAATGCACCTAATTAGGGGTCTATTGCTCTCCCTGGCCAACAAATATATGTGGATTTATGTATCAACTGTGGTTGTTTTCCGGGCTCTCCCTCCGGTCCCTAATTATGGTGTCCCCTTGTGCTATTCATCTGTCATATAGTTGCTCAATCCGGCCCCTCCCTTGGTTTTTTTTTTCATCTTATTACGCCCGCCCTTTCGGGGTTGCCACTATATTCAGCCTAATTATTTGCTTTAACCCAGAATGCAACCGCCGTGTGCTTTTCTTAGCCAGCGCATGTGCGATCACGGGTTCTCATTAGTGTTGAGCATTCCGATACTGCAAGTATCGGGTATCGGCCGATACTTGCTGTATCGGAATTTCCGATACCGAGATCCGATACTTTTGTGGTATCGGGTATCGGGTATCGCAACAACATTAATGTAATAATGTGTAAAAAAGAGAATTAAAATAAAAAATATCGCTATACTCACCTGTCCGACGCAGCCGGGACCTCAGCGAGGGAACCAGCAGCGTTGTTTGTTTAAATTTCGCGCTTTTACTTGGTTACGTGAAGTCCCGGCTTGTGATTGGTCAGGGCGGCCATGTTGCCGGGACGCGGACCAATCACAGCAAGCCGTGACGAAATTACGTCACGGCTTGCTGTGATTGGTCCGCGTCCCGGCAACATGGCCGCCATTAACCAATCACAAGCCGTGATGTCACGGGAGGCTGGACATGCGCGTATTTTGAAAAGCGCGCGTGTCCAGCCTCCAGTGACGTCCCGGCAACATGGCCGCCATTAACCAATCACAAGCCGGGACGTCACGGGAGGCTGGACATGCGCGTATTTTGAAAAGCGCGCGTGTCCAGCCTCCAGTGACGTCCCGGCAACATGGCCGCCATTAACCAATCACAAGCCGGGACGTCACGGGAGGCTGGACATGCGCGTATTTTGAAAAGCGCGCGTGTCCAGCCTCCAGTGACGTCCCGGCAACATGGCCGCCATTAACCAATCACAAGCCGGGACGTCACGGGAGGCTGGACATGCGCGTATTTTGAAAAGCGCGCGTGTCCAGCCTCCAGTGACGTCCCGGCAACATGGCCGCCATTAACCAATCACAAGCCGGGACGTCACTGGAGGCTGGACACGCGCGCTTTTTAAAATACGCGCGTGTCCAGCCTCCCGTGACGTCACGGCTTGTGATTGGTTAATGGCGGCCATGTTGCCGGGACGCGGACCAATCACAGCAAGCCGTGACGTAATTTCGTCACGGCTTGCTGTGATTGGTCCGCGTCCCGGCAACATGGCGCCGTGACCAATCATAAGCCGGGACGTCACTGGAGGCTGGACACGCGCGCTTTTCAAAATACGCGCATGTCCAGCCTCCCGTGACGTCACGGCTTGTGATTGGTTAATGGCGGCCATGTTGCCGGGACGCGGACCAATCACAGCAAGCCGTGACGTAATTTCGTCACGGCTTGCTGTGATTGGTCCGCGTCCCGGCAACATGGCCGCCCTGACCAATCACAAGCCGGGACCTCACGTAACCAAGTAAAAGCGCGAATTTTAAACAAACAACGCTGCCGGTTCCCTCGCTGAGGTCCCGGCTGCGTCGGACAGGTGAGTATAGCAATATTTTTTATTTTAATTCTTTCTTTTACACATTAATATGGTTCCCAGGGCCTGAAGGAGAGTTTCCTCTCCTTCAGACCCTGGGAACCATCAGGAATACCGTCCGATACTTGAGTCCCATTGACTTGTATTGGTATCGGGTATCGGTATCGGATTGGATCCGATACTTTGCCGGTATCGGCCGATACTTTCCGATACCGATACTTTCAAGTATCGGACGGTATCGCTCAACACTAGTTCTCATGTCTCTTGCCTTTCAGGCTGGCGCATGCGCGGTTGCGACTTGGTGCTCATCTTGCGGTTCAAGCCGCGCATACGCGGTCGGCGCTCCGCCGCTTCCTGTTCGGTTGCTTTCGTCACACACGTGTGCTATCAGGTTTGATTATACTTCATTGGTATGTAAACAGAGGTCGACATGCACGCCAGTGCTTCCCCTGATGAAGCCCTATCAGTGAGGGCGATACACGTGGGGCCGCGTTTCCTTGGTCCACTCACCTCTTTGCCTGGGGACTTCGCTCCCTGCATATGCTGAACTTTTGGTAATTTAACCTTTAGGGCTCATGGGACTATAGGGGCTATCTTTCATTATCATATGATTGATTTCTTGCCATGACTCATAGATCCTCGGCAATAACAGCCTGGGAATTCACTCACGTTTCCTTTTTTGGCTGGATATTAGAGACGTTACCATTAGCCCCATGAGCCAGTAGGTATACAAATTGTTGTTCAGGCATTATGCCATTATAGAGTTGTCAATGTGTATATTACCATATATGGACAAGCTTTCTTTTTTGGTTCTTTTTTGGTTTTTAAATATGTTTTAAATTTGTGTGGTGTGCTAATAAAAACCTCTTTTGTTATATATTGTCTATTGGAACATGTATATCTCTATGTGGTGTGCATAACTCTGGAGTGGTGCTATTGCCCATTCTGTCACACCCGTGTTTGGACATACTTCTGTAACCCCTTCTCTGGTTGATAGATGGTGTGGCACTAACACTACTGTTTCTGTTGGATGGTGGTGATATGTGGGCGTTTAGCTTTTTGAATGCTGAGACTAGTTCTCCCTTTGCTATACTCTTGTGTTTTGCTGCAGTGAGCAGGTAGGCAATTAGATCTTTCCTGGGATCCATAGGCAGGGCTTCCTTCTATATAAACCCATCTTGTGTTTTGCTGCAGTCAGCAGGTAGGTAATTAGATCTTTCCTGGGTCCTGGGAGCCATGGGCAGGGCTCCCTTCTATATAAACCCCTATTGTGTTTTGCTGTAGTGAGCAGGTAGGTAATTAGATCTTCCTGGGAGCCATGGGCAGAGCGTCCTACTATATAAACCCATCTTTTGTTTTGCTGTAGTGAGCAGGTAGGTAATTAGATCTTCCTGGGAGCCATGGGCAGGGCTCCCTTCTATATAAACCCCTATTGTGTTTTGCTGTAGTGAGCAGGTAGGTAATTAGATCTTCCTGGGAGCCATGGGCAGGGCTCCCTTCTATATAAACCCCTATTGTGTTTTGCTGTAGTGAGCAGGTAGGTAATTAGATCTTCCTGGGAGCCATGGGCAGAGCTTCCTACTATATAAACCCATCTTTTGTTTTGCTGTAGTGAGCAGGTAGGTAATTAGATCTTCCTGGGAGCCATGGGCAGGGCTCCCTTCTATATAAACCCCTATTGTGTTTTGCTGTAGTGAGCAGGTAGGTAATTAGATCTTCCTGGGAGCCATGGGCAGGGCTCCCTTCTATATAAACCCCTATTGTGTTTTGCTGTAGTGAGCAGGTAGGTAATTAGATCTTCCTGGGAGCCATGGGCAGAGCTTCCTACTATATAAACCCATCTTTTGTTTTGCTGTAGTGAGCAGGTAGGTAATTAGATCTTTCCTGGGAGCCATGGGCGAAATAGCCTCAAGAATTGGTCACTGTAGTTTCCATAAACTTTGTATTGATCAAATGTACAAGTGACTGTGAGATACTTTGTGATTTTATCAGTGAAATCTACTTTTTTCTCCACTTCTTCTACTTCATCCCTGCTTGTCTCCTAGTATCCACCAACTAGCTCAGAGGTAACTGAAAATTAGAGAAATCGCCTGCAAAGGAGGAAAACTGGTAAAAAATGTAGGACGCAAGTCATATAATGACCAGAAATAGTGTTATTCATCATATAGGCACACATGACAGCCTATTTAGAATAGTCACATGAAATGACAGGCAAAATTTAAAGGTTTGGATATAGACTTAAAGTGGAGTTAGTTACTTCCAACAAGTGACACTAGATAGTCATCCTTGTTCCTCTGGGAGGACAGCTATTTGTATGCCTTTTTCATAAGGAGCTTAGCCTGGCCTATAAGTCTCCCAGTCCCTGTGCAAGCTTGATGGTCTCCACAAGAAGATGCAGTACCCTATGACATGCAATGCATGGAGTAAGCAAAGCTGTGCACACCACATATGCCCTGTAACATCCCTGAATACTTTTATGGGTCATGTATATGCCTTTCAGCACACATTTGGCTAGCTTACATTTGGTCATGTGACAAGGCTCGTTAAAGGGTCAACATTGACTTGTAGGATTGCTACCTTCCAATAGGTGGCACTAGAGTTCTAGCTCTCTTCCTCTCTGAAGAGACAATTTGCATAATTAGCATATTACCCAAAGGAGCATTGCGGCTTTAAGTCTCCTCATCTCGGTATGCTTAGCATGTCGATCTCCGCAAGGAGAAACGGTACTTTTTGGATAACGATCATAGACTTGAAAACACATTGAAACTAATACTAATTAATGTACATTGCTTAATATTTCCTGCGACTCAGATCTGAAAACAATGCACAATTAATATCAATCTAATAAAATATTATTCCATATGATAACATCAACGTGAAAATTAGATTAAATGTTGAATAATTGACAATTAGTAAAGAGTAGAATAAGTAAAACATTCCATCTATAACATTCTGAGTTGAGAGAACTTAATTGCCTAAAAATCCTTAGTCTCAGGGTCACAACGTGAGAATGTGCAACAGACCATTTAGATTCACTGGAAATGCAGCTGATTTATAAAAAAGTAACTTGAAATGAGTGCCAATAGATGTTAATTACTCTCCATTACCGAGACATTAATTAGCATCCAGCTGTAAATGCTGGCTATGAGATCTCAGGGCCGCCACTATCAGGCAATTAGACCTGACCTCCAGCCCACAATTGTGAGGGGTTTTTTTTAGAACTGAATAAAGAAACCCTAATATTGGTTTATGCAGATTATTAGTAAAAATACGGAGCTAGCCAATCAACAAGAAAAAGTTCTTATGTGCCCACCCATGAAGAGCTTCAAGACTCCCACAGACATTAATTGGCTCTTTTGACATACTATACATTTGACTAATTCAGGGGTATAGGTATATGAGACATATAGAAAGGCCAAAACTGGTGCACTGACTGTTCTCTTTATCATATGTTAGGGGAAAGAAGGGTTGTAAATTTTGAACTTCAAAATGCCTGATCCATTGTCATACAAGGGGATTGCCGCTACCACAAATGTCTGTCAGCATCCTGTGCCTTGAATAGACATGTCATGTTCAGTTTAGCTAATAACTTATGTATATGGCCAGCTTACCGGGAGTTGTTCAGACACTAAAAGAATGGTAAAAAAAACATCCCAGAATGCATTTCCCTCTGGCTCTGTACCTGGGTTGCCAACCGTCCATAAACTCAAAGTCGGCCCACAAAAATCAGGTCACCATAGTGTACGGCAGAACAAAAGCACTGCCATCTTTTTCTTTTCCAAAGTTTGTGGTGCGCAAGTGCTAACGTGCAGTAAAAACCCGCTGACGAGCCAGGACTCAGGCAGTCCACAATCAGGAGGTAGTGGGGCTGCTGTCACTTTCCTGCTGTTACATCAGTCTTAGGCTGCCGTCACACTGGCAGTATTTGGTCAGTATTTTACATCAGTATTTGTAAGCCAAAACCAGGAGTGGAACAATTAGAGGAAAAGTACAATAGAAACACGTCACCACTTCTGTATTTATCACCCACTCCTGGTTTTGGCTTACAAATACTGATGTAAAAAACTCAAATACTGATAGGGTGACGGCAGCCTTATACTGTAACACATCCAGAGCTGCAATCACTATTCTGTAGTTACATCATGTCTTATACTCCAGTATCATCTAGAGCTTCAGTCACTATTCAGCACCTACATCATGTCTTATACTCCAGTCACCGAGCATGTACCACCATCTACTGCTGCTAATAGCCTGAATCATGGAAACTAGAAGACATTCCATCATTTGCTGTTATCACCTCCTGCTGTTTTAGTAAAGTTTTATAACTGTTTCAGCACTGCACCACTAGATCGTGCCTGCTGACTCTCCCATCTCCCTCTACCACACCAACATCATGGGGCACACCACTCAACACCATAGATGTGAGGAGACAGCACTACCTATATTAACCCCCGCACACCCACAGCCATGAGACGACAAGAAGAATCTGACCCATACCTGTTGTAGTGGGTTCACTGCGCTCTGCGTGTCAGGTGCAGATAATGACAGAGGACTTGATCAGCATAAAAAAAGGGGATTGGTAAGGTGGTAAGGATTTTTAAAAAAATTTTTTAAATGGTTGTTCAACCTCTTTAATGTATACAGTGCTAGATCCTCAGGCGTTCGTTCTCGGAAAAAAAGATATATTTTAGACTGAAATGTTCCTGGGTTCCTTGAAATTGCTACTATTCCTCATCAATGGGGCGTCAATGCCCAATTAGTGTTGGCATTGCCAGACTGTGTAGGAAGACACCCTATTAGGGCTCATACTCATTTGCGAGAAAAATGGACGAGTGCAATCTGATAAAAAATTCGATAGCACTCTGACCAATGTTATTCCATGGGTTTCATCTGCAATTTTGTTCTCAGTTGAAATTGGACTGAGAAAAAAAAATCACAGCATACTGCGATTTGCTGCGATTTGCTGCGTATCTAGGACGAGACTCGCCAATGCAAGTCAATGAATGTGAGAAAAAAAAAGCACACAGCACCCGATTTTTACGCACTGGTGTCCTTTGAGGGTATGTCTGCATGTTCAGTACCAAGGCTGCGCTTTGGACACAGTACATGTCCATTGCGGCCAAAGCGCTGTCAGCTTTTGATCTCAGGTGATTCCGCATGTGTTCATTGAACCATGCGGAATCACAGCGTCCAATACATTGTATCGGTGATATTTATCTAGCAGAGACTGAGCATCTTCACAAGATAAATAGACATGCTGCAGTCTGGAAAGACGTGCCACATGTCCGTCTCCGCAGGCAAGCCATGAGCGCCAGTGCACGCATAGTGGGCATAGGATTTCTTGAAATCCCATCCACTATGCTGTAACATCTGGCCACTGCGAGTTGGCTGCTGAGGATGTACGCAGTGTCCAACCCGCAGCGCTTACTGACCGTGGGAACATACCCTAAAAAGCCGGCAATTCATGTGCCGCATACAGTAAAATCACACTGACAGGTTAGAATAAAATAGATAGAATAGATACAGTGGGGCAAAAAAGTATTTAGTCAGTCAGCAATAGTGCAAGTTCCACCACTTAAAAAGATGAGAGGCGTCTGTAATTTACATCATAGGTAGACCTCAACTATGGGAGACAAACTGAGAAAAAAAAATCCAGAAAATCACTTTGTCTGTTTTTTTATCATTTTATTTGCATATTATGGTGGAAAATAAGTATTTGGTCAGAAACAAACAATCAAGATTTCTGGCTCTCACAGACCTGTAACTTCTTCTTTAAGAGTCTCCTCTTTCCTCCACTCATTACCTGTAGTAATGGCACCTGTTTAAACTTGTTATCAGTATAAAAAGACACCTGTGCACACCCTCAAACAGTCTGACTCCAAACTCCACTATGGTGAAGACCAAAGAGCGGTCAAAGGACACCAGAAACAAAATTGTAGTCCTGCACCAGGCTTGGAAGACTGAATCTGCAATAGCCAACCAGCTTGGAGTGAAGAAATCAACAGTGGGAGCGATAATTAGAAAATGGAAGACATTCAAGACCACTGATAATCTCCCTCGATCTGGGGCTCCACGCAAAATCCCACCCCGTGGGGTCAGAATGATCACAAGAACGGTGAGCAAAAATCCCAGAACCACGCGGGGGAACCTAGTGAATGAACTGCAGAGAGCTGGGACCAATGTAACAAGGCCTACCATAAGTAACACACTACGCCACCATGGACTCAGATCCTGCAGTGCCAGACGTGTCCCACTGCTTAAGCCAGTACATGTCCGGGCTGTCTGAAGTTTGCCAGAGAGCATTTGGATGATCCAGAGGAGTTTTGGGAGAATGTCCTATGGTCTGATGAAACCAAACTGGAACTGTTTGGTAGAAACACAACTTGTCGTGTTTGGAGGAAAAAGAATACTGAGTTGCATCCATCAAACACCATACCTACTGTAAAGCATGGTGGTGGAAACATCATGCTTTGGGGCTGTTTCTCTGCAAAGGGGCCAGGACGACTGATCCGGGTACATGAAAGAATGAATGGGGCCATGTATCGTGAGATTTTGAGTGCAAACCTCCATCAGCAAGGGCATTGAAGATGAAACGTGGCTGGGTCTTTCAACATGACAATGATCCAAAGCACACCGCCAGGGCAATGAAGGAGTGGCTTCGTAAGAAGCATTTCAAGGTCCTGGAGTGGCCTAGCCAGTCTCCAGATCTCAACCCTATAGAAAACCTTTGGAGGGAGTTGAAAGTCCGTGTTGCCAAGCGAAAAGCCAAAAACATCACTGCTCTAGAGGAGATCTGCATGGAGGAATGGGCCAACATACCAACAACAGTGTGTGGCAACCTTGTGAAGACTTACAGAAAACGTTTGACCTCTGTCATTGCCAACAAAGGATGTATTACAAAGTATTGAGATGAAATTTTGTTTCTGACCAAATACTTATTTTCCACCATAATATGCAAATAAAATGATAAAAAAACAGACAAAGTGATTTTCTGGATTTTTTTTTCTCAGTTTGTCTCCCATAGTTGAGGTCTACCTATGATGTAAATTACAGACGCCTCTCATCTTTTTAAGTGGTGGAACTTGCACTGTTGCTGACTGACTAAATACTTTTTTGCCCCACTGTATATACACATAAAATACATAGCTATATAGATGATAGCGGCAGACACATAGATACATGTATTTATATTACCTAGATACTGTACATAGATAGAAGAAAAGCCGGCAATTCATCTGCAGTGTTCTGTAAAATCACAGGAGCCGACAGGATAGAAGAGATGGATTACAGACAGTAAATACAAATGGAATAGGTAGATATATAGATGTCAGTGACAAATACAATTAGTACAGTGTGTGCAAATTACTGGACATGTAAATTTCCCAGGGTGAAGTGAGTTCAATGGCCGTGAACTCACAGGACCTGTCAGATGGCACTGCGAGCAGGAGAACCTTTTCACGCTTGCTGTGCCCTCAGACAGGGAATAGCAGTTCACAGGGAGACACTGAGCACACGGTGCTCAGTGTCGACTGGATGACAGGCTGTATGGACGCATCACGCATCCATGAAGCCTGCCATCCAGATGTAGAAGAGGTGGACCCATCGTGGGACAAATGGATTAAAAGCATCTCTGCGGAAAGGTGAGGAATACTGTTGTTTGTTTTTAACCTATTTTGAAGATGATGAGGGCATTGGGGAATGGGTGCGGTCGCAAGTATGATTTAATTAAGAAAATTAAAGGAGTCTGTATCAATCTATCAACTAAAGGACTTTTTTCTGGGTGTCTGTGTTTTCTTGCAATGTGACTATGGGGTTAGTAATGGGGAGTCTTATTGATGCCTCTCTATTACTAACCTCTGGGCTTTATGTCACCTGACAAAACAAATGCCACTTACCACTGCTACAGGGCAAGTGGGACGAGCGAGGCTAAGTTACAGAATTAGCGCATCTTAGAGATGCACCCTTTCTGGAGCTGCTGAGAGCTGATATTTTTAGCCTGGGGGCCAGTATCCATGGCCCGTTCCTAGGCTATTAATATTAGCCCACAGCTGTTTGCCTAGCCTTTGCTGATTATTAATTATAGGGGGACCCTAAGCCATTTTATTTTAGGGTCCTTCATTTTAATAGCCAGTAAAGGCTAATTATATAGCTGTGAGCTGATATTAATAGCCTGGGAAGCTCAATGGGTATTACCCCCTTCCCAGGCTATAAACATCTACCCTCAGCCATCAGCTTTCCTACTGCTGGTTACAAAATTGCGCAGAAACCCACGCCATTTTTTTCAGAAAAATAACCTTTTGTTAATTTAATACATGTCCATTAATTTGCACATACACTGCACTAATTGTATTTGTCACAGACATCTATTGTAGTGCAGCGGGGTTGGTGCAGTTTTACAGACAGGCAGTGACCCAGGAAAGTTCAAAGCAAAGTCTCTTTTAATAGTCAGCTTACTCTCAAAACAGAAAGTAAATAGGATCCTCTGAATCGCAGCAAATAAGTAAACATGATAGTCCGCAATCGGGATTGTTACCGTGGGCGACTGCACCACCGTGTACATTGAGGGGTGTCAGGCCTTTTGGCTATGCTTGGCTAAATGTTGCTTCACACAGGCTGAAGCTATGGCAGAGCCTTCTGCTCTGCAGGTTTGCAAAATAAGACTGGCACACCCAACCCCTTTGCTGCAGGTTTTTTTTTTTTACAAAGAATCTGTGTCCGTAGGCCATATGGAAAACCCGGGCCGTGGGAGGAAACAAACTGCCCCACTACCATTCTGTAGTCCGTTTAAAAAATAAAAGCCCACGGCAGGTTTTCCTAAATCTGCATTGGACAAATAGCTTGCCCAAGACAAACACTTACTTTTATTTTGCATTGCAATCACAGCTAAACCTGTGACTGCAATGTACTTCCGCGGCCTCAATATGTTGCTGTGCGCATCCTGAGGGACACATAGTGACCCTCGCATATGACCCCAGTCATTGCCTTACACTATATATCTACCTATTCTATTTGTATTTACTACATGCAATCCATCTCTTCTATTCTGTCGGCTCCTGCAGTGATTTTACAGAACACGGCACATGAATTGCCAGCTTTTCATCTATCTATCTATCTATCTATCTATCTATCTATCTATCTATCTATCATTTATATATATATATTTACATATATATATATATATACAGTATATGTGTGTGTGTTTTGATGAATATTCCCTTTGAAACCAATGTGTAAATGACAGAAAATCACTGTATGTAAAAGCTCATGTAAAAATCGCATTGCAATCGGATAGCAATCACACTGCACTCGGATGTAAATCGGATGCTAGGTGTGAAAAATCGCATTGTACTTGCATGACACTCGTCCGTTTTTTCGGTCCTGATATCGAAACTTTTTTTCACACATATGGGTACGAGCCCTTAATAAAAGGAAACATCAGTTTCATGCATTTCCCAAGAGGAATAACAGAGGAACAGGAGCGGTCTCAAAGTAAAAATGTTTGTAGAGCTGACAAGTCCCTTGTAAGCGGTTTCTATTCTTGCACCCAAGTAAATTTATGCATCTGAAATGGTTTGATAATTGTGAGAAAACACAACCCCTGAGCGACAGCATGCATGCAACATCTTTTTAGAAGGTTTTTTTTCCAACAAGTCATCTTTTTGACCCTACTTACAGAAAGTTATGTAGCATAACCATTTTACTTTGCTTCAATTTTCCAGGGTCCATTATTTTACATTGTGTTACTATAACTAATGGCCTTTAAACTTGCCTTGGTTTTCAGAACCTTATTATGTATCTATCCAGATATTAAGTAGAACTTCTTGCCATTCCTTTTCATAGACTCACAGAGGAGGTTCCAGGTGAAGCTTCATGTCTTCAGTCCGCAGATCAGTGCACAGCAAAGTGAGGAAATCAGGCTTATGTCTTCTTGTCTGGACATTATAAATTGAGGTTGGCAGAAAGTTGGCCTCTTGGAAAATAATTGAGTGTCCTTGCTCCAGGTTCTTCTTATTTGTGATGCAGGTTGTTAAACCTGTTTATGCCAAGTCACAGTTGGCTGGTTTTCTTGTGCAGGAAAATTGAAAAAAATAAAAAATAAATACAGTGCAATAACGCAGATCTTGATACATTCTATTGCTGGGACTGTTTACCCTCCTAAGGCTCCAGCTCTAATCCTTAAGTCCTTGACATTACACCACATATTAAAAAAGTATTTGCAACACATTTTATTTATGACTGATATTTCTTACTGCCCTCTGGTGGAAAAAATGGCCTCCATCCAAAAGTAAATTTGTGTCTTGGAAGTGTAATGTAAATAAAAAAGTAATGGTGTTCAGCATCTTCTTGGATCAGGTTATGTAGAGGATAGAAAGAATGGACACAAGGTTAATGTTCCTTTTCATAATATTTATCACCTAGTTTTATATAGGACAAGTTCCTTTGCCATTGCTACCCCATGTGGAAGATCTTTACCTCCATAAACATATGATCTCCCATTGTTTATGTGTCCTTGAATATAGTTTGTCAATGTTTTGGGATACACTCAGTTTCAATTAAGTCATCATTGTCCACACTGCCTACTTTTCAGTTACTAATCTTAACTCCTTTAGTGCACATGGATGTATGACTTTTATACCAAGTGATGTTTTTGCAATCATTATGCTTAGATGGAAATACATTTTTGTTCATTACTGGGCAACCCCAGTTTAAAGGGACTCTGTCAGCACACAATGACTGTTCAAAGTAAGTACTGCCACCATTGTGATGTAGACAATCCTTTAACTACACTTTCCCACCTGCTTGTTTTCCCTCTATCTCTGCTTCCCCCCTCTTCTTTGACTGACAGGTCTGGCTTCATAGAGCTGGAGGAAAGTAGAGATAGATGGCCACCAAGCAGGTGCTAAGATGTAAATAAATGATTGGCCCCTCTGTGAAGCACTGAGCTCCTGTATTTGGTTTGAACAGCCATTCTGTTCTGGCAGAGTCTTACTAATCAATTTAAGACTCAAATTGAAGTAAAATAGTGTATACTCACCTCCTGCTGTGGTGCCATTTTTGCAATTGTTCCCAGGAGTGATGTGACGTTGTTGTATCACCTTTAGCTGCAACCCATGAGCGGCTGCATCTCAGCTACGGCGCGTCATTATTCCATAATGGCAGATGTCAACTCTGAAAAAATAGGATATGACACAACATGTCAACACTGGAAAGAGTAGTATCAATGTCGCTGGAATGGTGCTGATGCGAGACGTAAGTATGGATGGTTTTTATTTTATATGGGCTCCTGAATTGATGAAGCTGGGGTTTTCCAATAGTGGACAACCCAATTCAAGTACTAATTAATATAAAGCATTATACCAAGTTCAGAAAGGTATTTAAAAAAAATTATATATACAGTATATATATTCTCTGTATATACATATATGTTTCATTGAAAAGCTCATGGAGAAAAATATCTAAAAAAATTCCATACCAGCAGGCTGCATTTAAAAAAAAATCCACTGACAACAAAAGCAAACTAAAGTTGTATGAATGAAAACACTATGGGCCAGATTCATAAAAGCTTTAACACCAGTATTCTGCCATAAAAAAAACTTTGAGAAGTCGCATAATATTGGTGTATCTGGAGGATGTGCTAAAATTACAGTATATGACTTTTGGTGTTCTCACCTATTTTTGACAAGCTCCGATAAAGTGGGCAAGGCGGCCTGTGGCAACCACTGCTCGTCAAATTCATAGCAAGCGCCGGCATATGCTATGCCACAACTCTTACTACAGCAAGCACTGGAGTAGGATTGGTGGTGAGGCATACCCAGAGGTGCACGCCACTCATTCAGCGCTTATACCTCTTCATGAATCAGAAACATTTGACTCCAGCACGTTTCTTCATCAAGATCGGCATGAACAATGTCTTGTCTGTATACTGTTTTGCTTCCTCCAAGGACCAGGAGCTGTGGTGTATCTGACCATGTTCCTGCACTAGTGATGGGCAGTCCGGCTCTTTTTAGTGATCGGGCTCTCCTTCCTCCACTTACCAAAAATTGACGGCAATTTTGGGATCCTAAATGAATCCCTATTTTAAATATGTGTTCACCTCAGGTAAGCTCACATTTAAGATCAACCTGATTCTGCTGAAACCATTTAGCTGGAGTGGGTGGGGTTTTGTTAGAATGGGCGGAGTTTCATCTGCCGAAAAATGCTCTTTTTGCCCCCAGTGAGAGTCATTCAGAGACTTTAGTGGTTCTCACTGGGATGCAGACTCACAGCAGGCTCTGTAACAACCCATCATCCTGCATGGTCAGACACAGCCACTACACAGTACACAGCAGGGGCACATTTCTAAGATTATATCAGCACAGCAACATTTTTTAACACATCCAATTGTAAAAATTATTATTATTTCAAGATCTATTGATTAAAATTAGCTTTGTGGGAAGACTCTATAAGTGGTGCTTCAGCATACGGTATATTATCCTGATGTCGTCTAGATCTCCATTGCACTATGTCTGTTATAGTCTGTTTCTGGGTTCAATACAGGATGGAAAGTACATCATGATCACGATGAGACTGCTGCCATGTCTGTGTCATCAATAGAAAAGTGTTATATGATATTTATGTCAATTCCTGTCTCCAAATAGCATGAAATCTGAGAGATGTCTACCAGGATTGTATTGTCTGTTCAAGAGTGACAAGGAGATCAGTGCAATCAATGCAGGTCATGGTTCATCCATTAATACCGACCGGAAACCAACATTCTCCACTAACCTCTTATCACAGCTAGCCTAGTATTATTTTATTAACTCTTTCTTTGACTTTTATCAGATAATACACAAATGACATTTAAACCTTCTAGATCACACTACAGCATACTGTACGGCATTTTACAGACCACAGCAGCACTAATTGTAATCGGTAAATAATATGGTTCCTATGTACAGATTACAGTGGGTACGGAAAGTATTCAGACCCCTTTATAGTTTTCACTCTTTGTTTCATTGCAGCACTTGGTAAATTCAAAAAAGTTCATTTTTTTCTCATTAATGTACACTCTGCACCCCATCTTGACTGAAAAAAAAGCAGAAATGTAGAAATTTTTGCATATTTATTAAAAAAAACTGAAATATCACATGGTCGAAAGTATTCAGACCCTTTGCTCAGACACTCATATTTAAGTCACATGTTGTCCATTTCCTTGTGATCCTCCTTGAGATGGTTCTACTCCTTCATTGGAGTCCAGCTGTGTTTAATTAAACTGATAGGACTTCATTTGGAAAGGCGCACACCTGTCTATATAAGACCTCACAGCTCACAGTGCATGTCAGACCAAATGAGAATCATGAGGTGAAAGGAACTGGCCAAGGAGCTCAGACAGAATTGTGGCAAGGCACAGATCTGGCCAAGGTTACAAAAGAATTTCTGCAGTACTCAAGGTTCCTGAGAGCACAGTGGCCTCCATAATCCTTAAAAGGAAGATATTAGGGACCACCAGAAGTCTTCCTAGACCTGGCGGTCCAGCAAAACTGAGCAACCATGGGAGAATGTTGTGAATTCTGTTGTGGGTTCTGCTCTTAGGCTCCCTTTGGTGGTTATAAGTGGTAGTGCTGCTGTTTGTCCTTCACAACAGTCATCAGCTGCTTCCACTTTGGACGGGGCTATTTAGTCTGGCTCCTTCCTTTAGTGAGTGCCAGTTGTCCATTGTTTTCTAGGGATCCACATCTCTGCTTGGTTTCTCCTTCTGGATTGTCCAAATCATCAAAGATAAGTCCTGGCTCTGTTTTTGCAGTCCACATGCGGTGGACTTAATAGTTCTGTGAATTGCTATGTTTTTTCTTGTCCAGCTTTGTCTGTGTTAAGATTTACTCAGCCAAGTTGGAAGCTCTGGAGTCACAGAGTTACCCTCCATGCCTTTAGTTAGGTGTGGAGATTTTTGTATTCTCTGTGGTGGATTTTGTAGTATTTTTTTATACTGACCGCACAGTACTCTTTCCTGTCTTTTCTTTCTAGGTAGCGTGGCCTCCTTTGCTAAATTCTGTTTTCAGTCTGCGTTTGTAATTTCCCTCTCCTCTCACAGTTAATATTTGTGGGGGGCTGCCTTTCCTTTGGGTATTTTCTCCGAGGCAAGATAGTTTTCCTGTTTCTTTCTTTAGGTGTAATTAGTCCTCCGGCCGTGACGAGGTGTCTAGGGAGTGACAGGAACATCCCATGGCTACTTCTAGTTGATGTGTTAAGTTCAGGGTCTGCGGTCAGTATAGAGGTCACCTACTCCAGAGCTCGTCCATGCTGCTCCTAGGCCACCAGTTCATAACAGTACAACTGGCGAACAATGAGTTAACCGCATCTCAAAAGAAGGGAAAGAAAGTGCTGAGCCATTTTTTTTTCTGTACTCTGTTGTGTTTTTTTTTTCCTCTTCACTTCTGGGTGGCTCAGGAGTTAGGCGTTGACATGGATGTTCAGGGACTTGCTTCTCGGGTGGATCAACTTGCTGCTAGAGTACAGGGTATTTCTGATTATATCGTGCAGACTCCTGTTTTAGAGGCTAGAATTCCTACCCCCGATCTGTTCTTTGGGGACAGGTCCAAATTTTTGAGCTTTAAAAATAACTGTAAACTGTTTTTTGCTCTTAAGCCCCGTTCCTCTGGTGATCCCATCCAGCAGGTAAAAATTGTCATTTCTCTGTTGCGCGGTGACCCGCAGGATTGGGCATTTTCCCTGGAATCTGGGAATCCGGCTTTGCTTAATGTAGACACCTTTTTCAGGCGCTTGGGTTATTGTATGATGAACCTAACTCTGTAGAGCATGCTGAGAAAACACTTTTGGCCCTGTGTCAGGGTCAAGAAGCGGCAGAGTCATATTGCCAGAAATTCAGAAAATGGTCTGTGCTTACTAAGTGGAATGAGGATGCTTTGGCGGCAATTTTCAGAAAGGGTCTTTCTGAATCTGTTAAAGATGTTATGGTGGGGTTCCCCACGCCTGCAGGTCTGAGTGATTCTATGTCTCTGGCCATTCAAATTGATCGGCGCTTGCGTGAGCGCAGAGTTGTGCACACTATGGCGTTGTCTTCCGAGCGGAGTCCTGAGCCTATGCAGTGTGATAGGATTGTGTCTAGAGCGGAACGCCAAGGATTCAGATGTCAGAATAGGTTGTGCTTTTACTGCGGCGATTCTGCTCATGTTATTTCTGATTGCCCTAAGCATGCCAAGAGAATCGCTAATTCCGTTACTATCAGTACTGTACAACCTAAATTTCTGTTATCTGTGACCCTGATCTGCTCATTATCGTCATTCTCTGTCATGGCATTTGTGGATTCAGGCGCCGCTTTAAATTTAATGGACTTAGAATTTGCCAGACGTTGTGGTTTTTCCTTACAGCCTTTGCGGAGTCCTATCCCTTTGAGGGGGATTGATGCTACACCATTGGCTAAAAATAAACCTCAGTTTTGGACACAGTTAACCATGTGCATGGCGCCGGCCCATCAGGAAGATTGTCACTTCCTGGTGTTACATAATTTGCATGATGCTGTTGTGCTGGGGTTTCCATGGTTACAGGTACATAATCCGGTGTTGGATTGGAAATCTATGTCTGTGACTAGTTAGGGTTTTCAGGGGGTTCACGATGACGTTCCTCTGATGTCAATTTCCTCCTCCCCCTCTTCTGAAATTCCTGAGTTTCTGTCAAATTTCCAAGATGTTTTCGATGAGCCCAAGTCCAGTTCCCTTCCACCGCATAGGGACTGTGATTGTGCTATTGATTTGATTCCAGGCTGTAAGTTTCCTAAGGGCCGACTTTTCAACCTGTCTGTGCCTGAACATGGCGCCATGCGGAGCTATGTAAGGGAGTCTTTGGAGAAGGGGCATATTTGGCCATCTTCTTCTCCATTAGGAGCAGGTTTTTTTTTTGTTGCCAAGAAGGATGGCTCCTTGAGACCCTGTATTGATTATCGCCTCTTGAATAAGATCACGATCAAATTCCAATACCCTTTGCCTTTGCTTTCTGATTTGTTTGCCAGAATTAAGGGGGCTAGTTGGTTTACTAAGATTGACCTTCGAGGGGCATATAATCTGGTTCGTATTAAGCAGGGTGACGAATGGAAAACTGCGTTTAATACACCTGAGGGCCATTTTGAGTATCTTGTGATGCCATTCGGACTCTCTAATGCCCCATCTGTGTTTCAGTCCTTCATGCATGATATTTTTCGCAATTATCTTGATAAATTCATGATTGTATATTTGGATGATATTTTGATTTTTTTAGATGATTGGGAGTCTCATGTGAAACAAGTTAGGATGGTATTTCAGGTCCTTCGTGACAATGCCTTGTTTGTGAAGGGATCTAAGTGCCTCTTTGGAGTACAGAAGGTTTCTTTTTTGGGCTTCATTTTTTCTCCATCATCTATAGAAATGGATCCGGCTAAGGTTCATGCCATTCATGATTGGATCCAGCCCACATCCATGAAGAGCCTTCAGAAATTATTGGGCTTTGCTAATTTTTATCGCCGTTTCATTGCCAACTTCTCCAGTGTGGTTAAACCCCTGACCGATTTGACGAGGAAGGGCGCTGATGTAGCTAATTGGTCCTCTGAGGCCGTTTCTGCCTTTCAGGAGCTTAAGCGCCAATTTACTTCTGCCCCTGTGTTGCGTCAGCCGGATGTTTCTCTTCCTTTTCAGGTTGAGGTTGACGCTTCTGAGATTGGGGCAGGGGCCGTTTTGTCTCAGAGGAATTCTGATGGTTCCTTGATGAAACCGTGTGCCTTCTTTTCTCGAAAGTTTTCGCCTGCGGAACGCAATGATGACGTCGGCAATCGTGAGTTGTTGGCTATGAAGTGGGCATTTGAGGAGTGGTGACATTGGCTTGAGGGGGCCAAGCACCGTATTGTGGTCTTCACCGATCATAAGAATCTGATTTACCTCGAGTCTGCCAAACGGCTGAATCCTAGACAGGCCCGATGGTCCCTGTTTTTCTCCCGTTTTGATTTTGTTGTCTCGTATCTTCCAGGTTCTAAGAATGTTAAGGCTGATCCCCTCTCTAGGAGTTTCTTGTCTGATTCCCCTGGGATTATTGAGCCGGTTGGTATTCTTAAGGAGGGGGTGATTCTTTCTGCCATCTCCCCTGATTTGCGACGGGCTCTTCAGGAGTTTCAGGCTGATAAACCTGATCGCTGTCCAGCGGGGAAACTGTTTGTTCCTGACAGATGGACTAGTAATGTGATTTCTGAGGTTCACTGTTCTGTGTTGGCTGGCCATCCTGGGATTTTTGGTACCAGAGATTTGGTTAGTAGGTCCTTTTTTGTGGCCTTCTTTGTCACGGGTAGGGTTGAGCGACTTTCATTTTTTTAAGATCGAGTAGGGTTTTGGGAAACCCGATTTTGTCCAGAGTCGAGTCGAGTGCAGTCGGCCGATTATCGCTAAAAGTCGGGGATCGACCGAAACACGAAACCCAATGCAAGTCAATGGGGAAGCATAGTCGGCAGTGAGTGGAGGCCAGGAAAACACCTACAGTGCCCATTTTAATGCCAAAAACATCCATTCTTGTTTCTGAAGCTTGCCAATCTTAATTAACTGTATAATAATAGTTGGGCATAGGGAATTGGGGGAAAGTTGTGGGGGGAGTAGGGCTGGCTCAAGTTTTTCGTGGGCCCAGGAAATGCGGACTACGTCACGGCGGTGTTGCAGGGAAAGGTAAGTATTTAAAAGTTGCAAGTGCTGTGATCCTGAGCAAGCAGGGGGGGGGCCCACTCGTTCGCATTGCCACTGGCACAGGGCCCCTCAAAGTACGGCGGTGTGTTTGCATGGCGGGGGCGCCTCCCACCAGCAGCGACACTTTTGCGTACTCTGAGGGGCCCTGTGCCAGTGACGTCGCCAACGAGTATGCCCCCCCACCTGATGAAGGAACCTGCACTTTCATCTGCACCTTCCTCTTTGTCCCTGTGTAAGGTGGTATAACATGCGGGAAGGGGAACCTTACTTTCAGCAGGGACAGATTCTGGCTGTGTAGAGTACAAGGGGAATGTAGTGGTCTAGGTCAATGTACCAGCAGACTCATTTAGCAGTGGCTGGGCAATGGGCAGGATGAGGAGGAAACAGATATAGGGCCAAAGAATAAAGTAGGCTACATGCAGTTCAAAATTGGTAACAGGACTAAACAGGCGGCATTGCTTTGTTCAGTGGAGTAGCAAACCCAAGAGCAGCAGACACTGTTTCAAGGGCCTAACCACACTAGTAGGCCAAATGCAGTTTAATATCTGATAGTATAGGGCGAAAGCCAGAATGTGGAAGCTCAGCTTTGTTCAGTTGAGGACAACACCAGGGAGGGGCAGACACCTTTAGTAGGCCGGAAAAGCCTATTGCATTTTTTAAAATGGTAATTTGGAGCAGAAGGTTGAAGCTCAGCTTTATTTAGTTGAGGGCAACACCAGGCAGGGGCACACAGACAGACACCTTTAGTAGGCCGGAAAAGCCTATTGCATTTTTCAAAATGGTAATTTGGAGCAGAAGGTTGAAGCTCAGCTTTATTTAGTTGAGGGCAACACCAGGGAGGGGCAGAAGCCGTTAGTAGGCCCTAACCACCATTTTTTTTTTAAAACCACTTAATGAGAGCCGGAAGGTTGAAGCTCAGCTTTATTTAGTTGAGGACAACACCAGGGAGGGGCAGAAGCCGTTAGTAGGCCCTAACCACCATTTTTTTTTTTAAAACCACATAATGAGAGCCGGAAGGTTGAAGCTCAGCTTTATTTAGTTGAGGACAACACCAGGGAGGGGCAGAAGCCGTTAGTAGGCCCTAACCACCATTTTTTTTTTTAAAACCACATAATGAGAGCCGGAAGGTTGAAGCTCAGCTTTATTTAGTTGAGGACAACACCAGGGAGGGGCAGAAGCCGTTAGTAGGCCCTAACCACCATTTTTTTTTTTAAAACCACATAATGAGAGCCGGAAGGTTGAAGCTCAGCTTTATTTAGTTGAGGACAACACCAGGGAGGGGCACACAGACAGACACCTTTTGTAGGCCTGAAAAGCCTATTGCATTTTTCAAAATGGTAATTTGGAGCAGAAGGTTGAAGCTCAGCTTTATTTAGTTGAGGGCAACACCAGGGAGGGGCAGAAGCCGTTAGTAGGCCCTAACCACCATTTTTTTTTTTAAAACCACATAATGAGAGCCGGAAGGTTGAAGCTCAGCTTTATTTAGTTGAGGACAACACCAGGGAGGGGCAGAAGCCGTTAGTAGGCCCTAACCACCATTTTTTTTTTTAAAACCACATAATGAGAGCCGGAAGGTTGAAGCTCAGCTTTATTTAGTTGAGGACAACACCAGGGAGGGGCAGAAGCCGTTAGTAGGCCCTAACCACCATTTTTTTTTTTAAAACCACATAATGAGAGCCGGAAGGTTGAAGCTCAGCTTTATTTAGTTGAGGACAACACCAGGGAGGGGCACACAGACAGACACCTTTAGTAGGCCTGAAAAGCCTATTGCATTTTTCAAAATGGTAATTTGGAGCAGAAGGTTGAAGCTCAGCTTTATTTAGTTGAGGGCAACACCAGGGAGGGGCAGAAGCCGTTAGTAGGCCCTAACCACCATTTTTTTTTTTTAAAACCACTTAATGAGAGCCGGAAGGTTGAAGCTCAGCTTTATTTAGTTGAGGACAACACCAGGCAGGGGCACACAGACAGACACCTTTAGTAGGCCTGAAAAGCCTATTGCATTTTTCAAAATGGTAATTTGGAGCAGAAGGTTGAAGCTCAGCTTTATTTAGTTGAGGGCAACACCAGGGAGGGGCAGAAGCCGTTAGTAGGCCCTAACCACCATTTTTTTTTTTAAAACCACATAATGAGAGCCGGAAGGTTGAAGCTCAGCTTTATTTAGTTGAGGACAACACCAGGGAGGGGCAGAAGCCGTTAGTAGGCCCTAACCACCATTTTTTTTTTTAAAACCACATAATGAGAGCCGGAAGGTTGAAGCTCAGCTTTATTTAGTTGAGGACAACACCAGGGAGGGGCACACAGACAGACACCTTTTGTAGGCCTGAAAAGCCTATTGCATTTTTCAAAATGGTAATTTGGAGCAGAAGGTTGAAGCTCAGCTTTATTTAGTTGAGGGCAACACCAGGGAGGGGCAGAAGCCGTTAGTAGGCCCTAACCACCATTTTTTTTTTTAAAACCACATAATGAGAGCCGGAAGGTTGAAGCTCAGCTTTATTTAGTTGAGGACAACACCAGGGAGGGGCAGAAGCCGTTAGTAGGCCCTAACCACCATTTTTTTTTTTAAAACCACATAATGAGAGCCGGAAGGTTGAAGCTCAGCTTTATTTAGTTGAGGACAACACCAGGGAGGGGCACACAGACAGACACCTTTAGTAGGCCGGAAAAGCCTATTGCATTTTTCAAAATGGTAATTTGGAGCAGAAGGTTGAAGCTCAGCTTTATTTAGTTGAGGGCAACACCAGGGAGGGGCACACAGACAGACACCTTTAGTAGGCCGGAAAAGCCTATTGCATTTTTCAAAATGGTAATTTGGAGCAGAAGGTTGAAGCTCAGCTTTATTTAGTTGAGGGCAACACCAGGGAGGGGCAGAAGCCGTTAGTAGGCCCTAACCACCATTTTTTTTTTTAAAACCACATAATGAGAGCCGGAAGGTTGAAGCTCAGCTTTATTTAGTTGAGGACAACACCAGGGAGGGGCACACAGACAGACACCTTTAGTAGGCCTGAAAAGCCTATTGCATTTTTCAAAATGGTAATTTGGAGCAGAAGGTTGAAGCTCAGCTTTATTTAGTTGAGGGCAACACCAGGGAGGGGCAGAAGCCGTTAGTAGGCCCTAACCACCATTTTTTTTTTTTAAAACCACTTAATGAGATACGGAAGGTTGAAGCTCAGCTTTATTTAGTTGAGGACAACACCAGGCAGGGGCACACAGACAGACACCTTTAGTAGGCCTGAAAAGCCTATTGCATTTTTCAAAATGGTAATTTGGAGCAGAAGGTTGAAGCTCAGCTTTATTTAGTTGAGGGCAACACCAGGGAGGGGCAGAAGCCGTTAGTAGGCCCTAACCACCATTTTTTTTTTTAAAACCACATAATGAGAGCCGGAAGGTTGAAGCTCAGCTTTATTTAGTTGAGGACAACACCAGGGAGGGGCAGAAGCCGTTAGTAGGCCCTAACCACCATTTTTTTTTTTAAAACCACATAATGAGAGCCGGAAGGTTGAAGCTCAGCTTTATTTAGTTGAGGACAACACCAGGGAGGGGCACACAGACAGACACCTTTTGTAGGCCTGAAAAGCCTATTGCATTTTTCAAAATGGTAATTTGGAGCAGAAGGTTGAAGCTCAGCTTTATTTAGTTGAGGGCAACACCAGGGAGGGGCAGAAGCCGTTAGTAGGCCCTAACCACCATTTTTTTTTTTAAAACCACATAATGAGAGCCGGAAGGTTGAAGCTCAGCTTTATTTAGTTGAGGACAACACCAGGGAGGGGCAGAAGCCGTTAGTAGGCCCTAACCACCATTTTTTTTTTTAAAACCACATAATGAGAGCCGGAAGGTTGAAGCTCAGCTTTATTTAGTTGAGGACAACACCAGGGAGGGGCACACAGACAGACACCTTTAGTAGGCCGGAAAAGCCTATTGCATTTTTCAAAAAGGTAATTTGGAGCAGAAGGTTGAAGCTCAGCTTTATTTAGTTGAGGGCAACACCAGGGAGGGGCACACAGACAGACACCTTTAGTAGGCCGGAAAAGCCTATTGCATTTTTCAAAATGGTAATTTGGAGCAGAAGGTTGAAGCTCAGCTTTATTTAGTTGAGGGCAACACCAGGGAGGGGCAGAAGCCGTTAGTAGGCCCTAACCACCATTTTTTTTTTTAAAACCACATAATGAGAGCCGGAAGGTTGAAGCTCAGCTTTATTTAGTTGAGGACAACACCAGGCAGGGGCACACAGACAGACACCTTTAGTAGGCCGGAAAAGCCTATTGCATTTTTCAAAATGGTAATTTGGAGCAGAAGGTTGAAGCTCAGCTTTATTTAGTTGAGGGCAACACCAGGGAGGGGCAGAAGCCGTTAGTAGGCCCTAACCACCATTTTTTTTTTTAAAACCACATAATGAGAGCCGGAAGGTTGAAGCTCAGCTTTATTTAGTTGAGGACAACACCAGGCAGGGGCACACAGACAGACACCTTTAGTAGGCCTGAAAAGCCTATTGCATTTTTCAAAATGGTAATTTGGAGCAGAAGGTTGAAGCTCAGCTTTATTTAGTTGAGGGCAACACCAGGGAGGGGCAGAAGCCGTTAGTAGGCCCTAACCAAAGTTGAAGGCCAAATGCAGTTTAATTTCTGATACTATAGGCCGAAAGCCAGAAGGTGGAAGTTCCGATTTAGACAGTGGAGGACAATTTGAATTAGGGACTGCAGACAGACTTAGTAGGCTGTCCCCTGTGGACCATGCATCCACCACATTAACCCATTGCGCCGTAATGGACACGTAATCTTCCGTGGCCATGCCTACAGGTCCATGCGTCTGTTGTCAGGTGCACCTTTGTACTCACAGATTGCCAGAGTGCATGGACAATGCGGTCTTCTACATGCTGGTGGAGGGTTGGGATGGCTTTTCTCGCAAAAGAAGTGTCGACTGGTTAGCTTGTAGCGTGGTACAGCGTAGTCCATCATGGCCTTATTAATAGTAAATAAAATATATAACTAGGCTCTATGAACTTTTAAATAGGTTCCAGGGGTACACGGGCAGCATTGGTGTGGTCAGTGGAGGAGTATTGCAAGTAGGGGCTGCAGACAGGCTATCAAAGGCCTAAAATAACAAACAGTAGGCAGTCATGGCAGTTTTACATCGGTTACATGGATACACAGGCAGGCACTCCAGGCAGCATTGTGGTCAGTGGAGGAGTATTGCAAGTAGGGGCCGCAGACAGGCTATCAAAGGCCTAAAATAACAAACAATAGGCTCATGGCAGTTTTACAGCGGTTACATGGATACACGGGCAGGCAGCTTGGTGGTCAGTGGAGGAGTATTTAAAGTAGGGACCGCAGACAGGCTATCAAAGGCCTAAAATAACAAACAATAGGCTCATGGCAGTTTCACAGCGGTTACATGGATACACGGGCAGGCAGCTTGGTGGTGGTGAGTGGAGGAGTATTTAAAGTAGGGACCGCAGACAGGCTTCAAAGGCCTAACATAAGAAAATGGGCTGGCTGTAGGCACTTTATAATTGGTTCCAGGGGTACACGGGCAGCAGTGGTCTGGTCAGTGGAGGAGTATTTAAAGTAGGGACCGCAGACAGGCTATCAAAGGCCTAACATAACAAACAATAGGCTCATGGCAGTTTCACAGCGGTTACATGGATACACGGGCAGGCAGCTTGGTGGTGGTGAGTGGAGGAGTATTTAAAGTAGGGACCGCAGACAGGCTTCAAAGGCCTAACATAAGAAAATGGGCTGGCTGTAGGCACTTTATAATTGGTTCCAGGGGTACACGGGCAGCAGTGGTCTGGTCAGTGGAGGAGTATTTAAAGTAGGGACCGCAGACAGGCTTCAAAGGCCTAACATAAGAAAATGGGCTGGCTGTAGGCACTTTATAATTGGTTCCAGGGGTACACGGGCAGCAGTGGTCTGGTCAGTGGAGGAGTATTTAAAGTAGGGACCGCAGACAGGCTATCAAAGGCCTAACATAACAAACAATAGGCTCATGGCAGTTTCACAGCGGTTACATGGATACACGGGCAGGCAGCTTGGTGGTGGTGAGTGGAGGAGTATTTAAAGTAGGGACCGCAGACAGGCTTCAAAGGCCTAACATAAGAAAATGGGCTGGCTGTAGGCACTTTATAATTGGTTCCAGGGGTACACGGGCAGCAGTGGTCTGGTCAGTGGAGGAGTATTTAAAGTAGGGACCGCAGACAGGCTATCAAAGGCCTAACATAACAAACAATAGGCTCATGGCAGTTTCACAGCGGTTACATGGATACACGGGCAGGCAGCTTGGTGGTGGTGAGTGGAGGAGTATTTAAAGTAGGGACCGCAGACAGGCTTCAAAGGCCTAACATAAGAAAATGGGCTGGCTGTAGGCACTTTATAATTGGTTCCAGGGGTACACGGGCAGCAGTGGTCTGGTCAGTGGAGGAGTATTTAAAGTAGGGACCGCAGACAGGCTTCAAAGGCCTAACATAAGAAAATGGGCTGGCTGTAGGCACTTTATAATTGGTTCCAGGGGTACACGGGCAGCAGTGGTCTGGTCAGTGGAGGAGTATTTAAAGTAGGGACCGCAGACAGGCTATCAAAGGCCTAACATAACAAACAATAGGCTCATGGCAGTTTCACAGCGGTTACATGGATACACGGGCAGGCAGCTTGGTGGTGGTGAGTGGAGGAGTATTTAAAGTAGGGACCGCAGACAGGCTTCAAAGGCCTAACATAAGAAAATGGGCTGGCTGTAGGCACTTTATAATTGGTTCCAGGGGTACACGGGCAGCAGTGGTCTGGTCAGTGGAGGAGTATTTAAAGTAGGGACCGCAGACAGGCTTCAAAGGCCTAACATAAGAAAATGGGCTGGCTGTAGGCACTTTATAATTGGTTCCAGGGGTACACGGGCAGCAGTGGTCTGGTCAGTGGAGGAGTATTTAAAGTAGGGACCGCAGACAGGCTATCAAAGGCCTAACATAACAAACAATAGGCTCATGGCAGTTTCACAGCGGTTACATGGATACACGGGCAGGCAGCTTGGTGGTGGTGAGTGGAGGAGTATTTAAAGTAGGGACCGCAGACAGGCTTCAAAGGCCTAACATAAGAAAATGGGCTGGCTGTAGGCACTTTATAATTGGTTCCAGGGGTACACGGGCAGCAGTGGTCTGGTCAGTGGAGGAGTATTTAAAGTAGGGACCGCAGACAGGCTTCAAAGGCCTAACATAAGAAAATGGGCTGGCTGTAGGCACTTTATAATTGGTTCCAGGGGTACACGGGCAGCAGTGGTCTGGTCAGTGGAGGAGTATTTAAAGTAGGGACCGCAGACAGGCTATCAAAGGCCTAACATAACAAACAATAGGCTCATGGCAGTTTCACAGCGGTTACATGGATACACGGGCAGGCAGCTTGGTGGTCAGTGGAGGAGTATTTAAAGTAGGGACCGCAGACAGGCTATCAAAGGCCTAAAATAACAAACAATAGGCTCATGGCAGTTTTACAGCGGTTACATGGATACACGGGCAGGCAGCTTGGTGGTCAGTGGAGGAGTATTGCAAGTAGGGGCCGCAGACAGGCTATCAAAGGCCTAAAATAACAAACAATAGGCTCATGGCAGTTTTACAGCGGTTACATGGATACACAGGCAGCTTGGTGGTGAGTGGAGGAGTAGTGCAAGGAGTGTCTGTCCCAGTACTCCCAAAATATAAATAGATGTTAATGTCTCGCAAAACAACCAAAACAAAAAAAAAAGGTGGCATACTTAGGTACAGGGGTGGGCTCATCTACTGAGTTTCTGACATAGTAATTTGGCAGTAACTATTTAATGGTGCCAATATAGGACACAGACACAGACTACTTTAAGTTGCATCATAGATGTCTACAAATTTGTATTGTCAGTGCCAGACATTGAATGATGTCAGCGAATAGACTAAAGATTGGTGGAGCTGTGCGACATAATTTTGCACGTGGTAGAGCACATTTTGAGCTGGGGTAGGGGGGAACTCTCTTGAGGCCGGCGGGACCGCCCCAGGGCCCCTCATGTTACAACGGTGTGTCTGACGTTGGGTGCGCACCACCACCGCCAGAGACACTACATTGTACTATGAGGGACCCAGTAGCAATGCCGTCAACCAAAAGCGAGCACACCCACCTCTTCAGACAAACAGCAGTCTCACGGGTGCTTGCGCCAAGTCGCGATACCACGGCCCCGTGTGGGGAGTTTTGCCATTTAGGGAGGTGTAAACATGTCGTATGCTGTACAATCAGCTGCAGCAAATTAGACATTAGAAAAGTAATTCACAGGCAAGAGCTTTTCATAGGAAAGCTAGGTGTCGGCCGGGCAAGGTGGGGCAAAAGATTTCGAAATCCAGTTGTGGTTCATTTTAATGAATGTTAGATCGTCAACATTTTGGGTAGCCAGACGAGTCCTTTTTTCGGTTAATATTGAACCTGCAGCACTGAATACTCTTTCTGATAGGACACTTGCTGCCGGGCAAGCAAGCTCCTGCAATGCATATTCTGCCAATTCTGGCCAGGTGTCTAATTTGGAGGCCCAGTAATCAAATGGGAATGACGGTTGAGGGAGAACATCGATAAGGGATGAAAAATAGTTAGTAACCATACTGGACAAATGTTGTCTCCTGTCACTTTCAATTGATGCAGCAGTACCTGTCCTGTCTGCGGTCATAGCAAAATCACTCCACAACCTGGTCAGAAAACCCCTCTGTCCAACGCCACTTCTGATGTGTGCACCCCTAACACTCCTAGTCTGCTGCCCCCTGGAGCTCGTGTGAGAACGATCACGTGCGCTGTGTGCTGGGAATGCCTGAAGCAAACGGTCAACAAGAGTTGATTGTTTGGTTGCTAATATTAGTTCCAAGTTCTCATGTGGCATAATATTTTGCAATTTGCCTTTATAGCGTGGATCAAGGAGGCAGGCCAACCAGTAATCGTCATCGTTCATCATTTTCGTAATGCGTGTGTCCCTTTTTAGGATACGTAAGGCATAATCCGCCATGTGGGCCAAAGTTCCAGTTGTCAAATCTCCGGTTGTGATTGGTTGAGGGGCAGTTGCAGGCAAATCTACGTCACTTGTGTCCCTCAAAAAACCAGAACCCGGCCGTGACACGCAACCAAATTCCTGTGCCCCCGGGAAAGGTTCGGCATTAAAAATATACTCATCCCCATCATCCTCCTCGTCCTCCACCTCCTCTTCGCCCGCTACCTCGTCCTGTACACTGCCCTGACCAGACAATGGCTGACTGTCATCAAGGCTTTCCTCTTCCTCTGGTGCAGACGCCTGCTCCTTTATGTGCGTCAAACTTTGCATCAGCAGACGCATTAGGGGGATGCTCATGCTTATTACGGCGTTGTCTGCACTAACCAGCCGTGTGCATTCCTCAAAGCACTGAAGGATTTGACACATGTCTTGTATCTTAGACCACTGCACACCTGACAACTCCATGTCTGCCATCCTACTGCCTGCCCGTGTATCCTCCCACAAATAAATAACAGCACGCCTCTGTTCGCACAGTCTCTGAAGCATGTGCAGTGTTGAGTTCCACCTTGTTGCAACGTCTATGATTAGGCGATGCTGGGGAAGGTTCAAAGACCGCTGATAGGTCTGCATACGGCTGGCGTGTACAGGCGAACGTCGGATATGTGAGCAAAGTGCACGCACTTTGAGGAGCAGGTCGGAGAACCCAGGATAAGTTTTCAATAAGCACTGCACCACCAGGTTTAAGGTGTGAGCCAGGCAAGGAATGTGTTTCAGTTGGGAAAGGGAGATGGCAGCCATGAAATTCCTTCCGTTATCACTCACTACCTTGCCTGCCTCAAGATCTACTGTGCCCAGCCACGACTGCGTTTCTTGTTGCAAGAACTCGGACAGAACTTCCGCGGTGTGTCTATTGTCGCCCAAGCACTTCATAGCCAATACAGCCTGCTGACGCTTGGCAGTAGCTGGCCCATAATGGGACAACTGGTGTGCAACAGTGTCATCTGCCGATGGAGTGGTTGGCAGACTGCGTTCTGTGGAAGAGCTGTAGCTTCTGCAGGAGGACGAGGAGGAGGAGGAGGAGGGGGTGCGAACGCCTACAGCCAACTGTTTCCTAGACCGTGGGCTAGGCACAACTGTCCCTAAATTGATGTCGCCTGTGGACCCTGCATCCACCACATTCACCCAGTGTGCCGTGATGGACACATAACGTCCCTGGCCATGCCTACTGGTCCATGCATCTGTAGTCAGGTGCACCTTTGTACTCACAGATTGCCTGAGTGCATGGACGATGCGCTGTTTAACATGCTGGTGCAGGGCTGGGATGGCTTTTCTGGAAAAAAAGTGTCGACTGGGTAGCTCGTATCGTGGTTCAGCGTACTCCATCAGGGCTTTGAAAGCTTCGCTTTCAACTAACCGGTAGGGCATCATCTCTAACGAGATTAGTCTAGCTATGTGGGCGTTAAAACCCTGTGTACGCGGATGCGAGGATAAGTACTTCCTTTTTCTAACCAGAGTCTCATGTAGGGTGAGCTGGACTGGAGAGCTGGAGATCGTGGAACTTTCGGGTGTGCCGGTGTACATGGCAGACTGAGAGACGGTTGGAGACGGTATTGTTTCCGCCGGTGCCCTAGATGCAATATTTCCTCCTACAAAACTGGTGATTCCCTGACCCTGACTGCTTTTGGCTGGCAAAGAAACCTGCACAGATACTGCCGGTGGTGCGGAAAATGGTGGCCTTACAGTGACGGAAGGGATGTTGCGTTGCTGACTAGCTTCATTGGCCGAGGGTGCTACAACCTTGAGGGACGTTTGGTAGTTAGTCCAGGCTTGAAAATGCATGGTGGTTAAGTGTCTATGCATGCAACTAGTATTTAGACTTTTCAGATTCTGACCTCTGCTTAAGCTAGTTGAACATTTTTGACAGATGACTTTGCGCTGATCAGTTGGATGTTGTTTAAAAAAATGCCAGACTGCACTCTTCCTAGACTCGGATCCCTTTTCAGGGATTGCAGACTGAGCTTTAACCGGATGGCAACGCTGTGCTCCAACAGGTTTTGGCTTTGACACGCGTTTTGGTCCAGATACGGGCCCGGCAGATGGAACCTGTTGCGATGTTGATGCCTGCTGCGGCCCCTCCTCCACCTCCGCTTCTGAACTACTGCCGCCTGCACCCTGTTCCCCCAATGGCTGCCAATCGGGGTCAATAACTGGGTCATCTATTACCTCCTCTTCGAGCTCGTGTGCAACTTCGTCTGTGTCACTGTGTCGGTCGGTGGTATAGCGTTCGTGGCGGGGCAACATAGTCTCATCAGGGTCTGATTGTGGATCTGTACCCTGAGAGGGCAATGTGGTGGTCTGAGTCAAAGGAGCAGCATAGTACTCTGGCTGTGGCTGTGCATCAGTGCACTCCATGTCAGAATATACTTGTAATGGGCATGGCCTGTTAAATGTTTCACTTTCTAAGCCAGGGACGGTATGTGTAAAGAGCTCCATGGAGTGACCCGTTGTGTCGCCTGCTGCATCCTTCTCTCTTGTTGTAGTTTTTGCTGAGGAGGACAAGGAAGCGACTTGTCCCTGACCGTGAACATCCACAAGCGACGCGCTGCTTTTACATTTACCAGTTTCGGAAGAGGAGGCAAAAGAGCTAGAGGCTGAGTCTGCAATGTAAGCCAAAACTTGCTGTTGCTGCTCCGCCTTTAAAAGCGGTTTTCCTACTCCCAGAAAAGAGAGCGTTCGAGGCCTTGTGTAGCCTGACGACGAAACTGGCTCCACAGCTCCAGACTTAGGTGGAATATTTTTATCCCCACGACCACCTGATGCTCCACTACCACTACCATCATTACCAGCTGACAATGAACGCCCACGACGACCTCTTGCACCAGACTTCCTCATTGTTTTAAAATCTTAACCAAAGTAACTTTATTTGTTGCTGTCAAACAACTTACACGGTGAGCTATAACTTCAGTATGATTTCAATATCCCTTAACAGGTTGGTGAGACCACAAGGAAAATCAGGCACAATGTTACACACTCTGTTTTCTGTGGCACAAAATCACAGAGATGACACACACGCAGGACTGTCACTCAAGCACTAATGTCAATATTAATCTCCCACCTAATTTATTTATTTTTTTTTCTCAGGGAGACTTTAGAAACCAAATAATATTAAAAAAAAAAAAAAAAAAAGGCTTTCTATGGCCCACAATTAGAGAGAGAGAGGTGGCACACCCAGGAGTCAAGACTGGCGCACAAGCTGAAAGGGCAATATTACTCTCCCACTGTTTTTTATGTTTTTTTTGTTTTTTTCAGGGAGACTTTAGAAACCAAATAATATTAAAAAAACCAAAAAAAAAAAAGGCTTTCTATGGCCCACTGAATGAGAGGGAGAGAGGTGGCACACCCAGGAGTCAAGACTGGCACACAAGCTGAAAGGGCAATATTACTCTCCCACTGTTTTTTTAGGTTTTTTTTTTTTTTTCAGGGAGACTTTAGAAACCAAATAATATTAAAAAAAAAAAAAAAAAAAAAAATAGGCTTGCTATAGCCCACTGAATGAGAGATAGCACACACAGCAGTGGCACACAAGCCCTGACTGAGGCCAATATTTTTCTCCCACTGATTGATGTAGTGTTTTTGTGTTGAGGTAGAATTTAGAACACAAATCACGGAAAAAATAAATAGGCTTTCTATGGCCCACTGAATGAAAGGGAGAGAGGTGGCACACCCAGGAGTCAAGACTGGCACACAAGCTGAAAGGGCAATATTACTCTCCCACTGTTTTTTTATGTATTTTTTGTTTTTTCAGGGAGACTTTAGAAACCCAATAATATTTTAAAAAAAAAATAAATAGGCTTTCTATGGCCCACTGAATGAGAGGGAGAGAGGTGGCACACCCAGGAGTCAAGACTGGCACACAAGCTGAAAGGGCAATATTATTCTCCCACTGTTTTTTTAGGTTTTTTTTTTTTTTTCAGGGAGAATTAGAAACCAAATAATATTAAAAAAAAAAAATAAATAGGCTTTCTATGGCCCACTGAATGAGAGGGAGAGAGGTGGCACACCCAGGAGTCAAGACTGGCACACAAGCTGAAAGGGCAATATTACTCTCCCACTGTTTTTTTAGGTTTTTTTTTTTTTTTCAGGGAGACTTTAGAAACCAAATAATATTAAAAAAAAAAAAAAAAAAGGCTTTCTATGGCCCACAATTAGAGAGAGAGAGGTGGCACAACCAGGAGTCAAGACTGGCGCACAAGCTGAAAGGGCAATATTACTCTCCCACTGTTTTTTATGTTTTTTTTGTTTTTTTCAGGGAGACTTTAGAAACCAAATAATATTAAAAAAACCAAAAAAAAAAAAGGCTTTCTATGGCCCACTGAATGAGAGGGAGAGAGGTGGCACACCCAGGAGTCAAGACTGGCACACAAGCTGAAAGGGCAATATTACTCTCCCACTGTTTTTTTAGGTGTTTTTTTTTTTTTCAGGGAGACTTTAGAAACCAAATAATATTAAAAAAAAAAAAAAAAAAAAAAAAAAATAGGCTTGCTATAGCCCACTGAATGAGAGATAGCACACACAGCAGTGGCACACAAGCCCTGACTGAGGCCAATATTTTTCTCCCACTGATTGATGTAGTGTTTTTGTGTTGAGGTAGAATTTAGAACACAAATCACGGAAAAAATAAATAGGCTTTCTATGGCCCACTGAATGAAAGGGAGAGAGGTGGCACACCCAGGAGTCAAGACTGGCACACAAGCTGAAAGGGCAATATTACTCTCCCACTGTTTTTTTATGTATTTTTTGTTTTTTCAGGGAGACTTTAGAAACCCAATAATATTTAAAAAAAAAAATAAATAGGCTTTCTATGGCCCACTGAATGAGAGGGAGAGAGGTGGCACACCCAGGAGTCAAGACTGGCACACAAGCTGAAAGGGCAATATTATTCTCCCACTGTTTTTTTAGGTTTTTTTTTTTTTTTTCAGGGAGAATTAGAAACCAAATAATATTAAAAAAAAAAAATAAATAGGCTTTCTATGGCCCACTGAATGAGAGGGAGAGAGGTGGCACACCCAGGAGTCAAGACTGGCACACAAGCTGAAAGGGCAATATTACTCTCCCACTGTTTTTTTAGGTTTTTTTTTTTTTTTCAGGGAGACTTTAGAAACCAAATAATATTAAAAAAAAAAAAAAAAAAAAAAATAGGCTTGCTATAGCCCACTGAATGAGAGATAGCACACACAGCAGTGGCACACAAGCCCTGACTGAGGCCAATATTTTTCTCCCACTGATTGATGTAGTGTTTTTGTGTTGAGGTAGAATTTAGAACACAAATCACGGAAAAAATAAATAGGCTTTCTATGGCCCACTGAATGAAAGGGAGAGAGGTGGCACACCCAGGAGTCAAGACTGGCACACAAGCTGAAAGGGCAATATTACTCTCCCACTGTTTTTTTATGTATTTTTTGTTTTTTCAGGGAGACTTTAGAAACCCAATAATATTTAAAAAAAAAAAAAAATAGGCTTTCTATGGCCCACTGAATGAGAGGGAGAGAGGTGGCACACCCAGGAGTCAAGACTGGCACACAAGCTGAAAGGGCAATATTATTCTCCCACTGTTTTTTTAGGTTTTTGTTTTTTTTTTCAGGGAGAATTAGAAACCAAATAATATTAAAAAAAATAAATAAATAGGCTTTCTATGGCCCACTGAATGAGAGGGAGAGAGGTGGCACACCCAGGAGTCAAGACTGGCACACAAGCTGAAAGGGCAATATTACTCTCCCACTGTTTTTTTAGGTTTTTTTTTTTTTTTCAGGGAGACTTTAGAAACCAAATAATATTAAAAAAAAAAATAAAAAAAAAAAAAAAATAGGCTTGCTATAGCCCACTGAATGAGAGATAGCACACACAGCAGTGGCACACAAGCCCTGACTGAGGCCAATATTTTTCTCCCACTGATTGATGTAGTGTTTTTGTGTTGAGGTAGAATTTAGAACACAAATCACGGAAAAAATAAATAGGCTTTCTATGGCCCACTGAATGAAAGGGAGAGAGGTGGCACACCCAGGAGTCAAGACTGGCACACAAGCTGAAAGGGCAATATTACTCTCCCACTGTTTTTTTATGTATTTTTTGTTTTTTCAGGGAGACTTTAGAAACCCAATAATATTTAAAAAAAAAAAATAAATAGGCTTTCTATGGCCCACTGAATGAGAGGGAGAGAGGTGGCACACCCAGGAGTCAAGACTGGCACACAAGCTGAAAGGGCAATATTACTCTCCCACTGTTATTTTAGGTTTTTTTTTTTTTTCAGGGAGACTTTAGAAACCAAATAATATTAAAAAAAAAAAAAAAAAATAGGCTTGCTATAGCCCACTGAATGAGAGATAGCACACACAACAGTGGCACACAAGCCCTGACTGAGGCCAATATTTTTCTCCCACTGATTGATGTAGTGTTTTTGTGTTGAGGTAGATTTTAGAACACAAATCACGGAAAAAATAAATAGGCTTTCTATGGCCCACTCAGTGAGAGATGGCACACACAGGGATGGCACTGTAGCAGAAATGCCAATCTTAATCTCCCACAAAAAAAAAACAAAAAAAAAAAAAAAACTGTCCTACAATTACTATCTCCCTGCAGTAATGTAAGCCAGGTATGGCAGGCAGCAATAGGAGTGGACTGATGCACAAATTAAATAAAAAGTGTGGACAAACAAAAAAGATAGCTGTGCAGAAAGGAAGGAACAAGAGGATATGTGCTTTGAAAAAAGCAGTTGGTTTCCACAGTGGCGTACACACAGCAATACAGCTATCACGGAGCCTTCTAGGGCAGCCCAATGAGCTACAGCGCTGAGGGGAAAAAAAAAAAAAAATAGCTTCCACAGTCCCTGCACACCGAAGGTGGTGTTGGACAGTGGAAATCGCTGCAGCACAAGCGGTTTGGTGGTTAGTGGACCCTGCCTAACGCTCTCCCTGCTTCTGACGAAGCGGCAGCAACCTGTCCCTAAGCTCAGATCAGCAGCAGTAAGATGGCGGTCGGCGGGAACGCCCCTTTATAGCCCCTGTGACGCCGCAGACAGCAAGCCAATCACTGCAATGCCCTTCTCTAAGATGGTGGGGACCAGGATCTATGTCATCACGCTGCCCACACTCTGCGTTCACCTTCATTGGCTGAGAAATGGCGCTTTTCGCGTCATTGAAACGCGACTTTGGCGCGAAAGTCGCGTACCGCATGGCCGACAAGCACAGGGGTCGGATCGGGTTTCATGAGACGCCGACTTAGCCAAAAGTCGGCGACTTTTGAAAATGATCGACCCGTTTCGCTCAACCCTAGTCACGGGATGTGCGTTCTTTTGTGCAGTCCTGTGGGACTTGTGCGCGGGCCAAACCTTGCTGCTCCCGCGCCAGTGGGTTGCTTTTGCCTTTGCCGGTCCCTGAGAGGCCTTGGACGCATATTTCTATGGATTTTATTTCGGATCTTCCTGTTTCCCAGAGGATGTCTGTTATCTGGGTGGTCTGTGATCAGTTTTCTAAGATGGTTCATTTGGTACCTTTGCCTAAGTTGCCTTCCTCTTCTGAGTTGGTTCCGTTGTTTTTTCAGCATGTGGTTCGTTTACATGGCATTCCGGAGAATATTGTGTCCGATAGAGGTTCCCAGTTTGTTTCTAGGTTTTGGCGGTCCTTTTGTGCTAAGCTGGGCATTGATTTGTCTTTTTCTTCCGCATTTCATCCTCAGACAAACGGCCAAACCGAGCAAACTAACCAGACTTTGGAAACTTATTTGAGATGCTTTGTGTCTGCCGATCAGGATGATTGGGTGGCTTTCTTGTCATTGGCCGAGTTTGCCCTTAATAATCGGGCTAGTTCTGCTACCTTGGTGTCACCATTCTTTTGTAATTCTGGGTTTCATCCTCGTTTTTCTTCAGGGCAGGTTGAGTCTTCTGATTGTCCTGGGGTGGACTCTGTGGTTGACAGGTTGCAGCAGATTTGGGCTCATGTTGTGGACAATTTGGTATTGTCTCAGGAGGAGGCTCAGCGTTTTGCCAACCGTCGTCGGCGTGTGGGTTCCCGGCTTCGAGTTGGGGATTTGGTCTGGTTGTCTTCTCATCATGTTCCTATGAAGGTTTCTTCCCCGAAGTTCAAGCCTCGGTTTATTGGTCCTTATAGGATTTCTGAGATTATCAATCCAGTGTCTTTTCGTTTGGCCCTTCCAGCCTCTTTTTCCATCCATAATGTTTTTTATAGATCTTTGTTGCGGAAATATGTGGTGCCCGTGGTTCCCTCTGTTGATCCTCCTGCCCCGGTGTTGATTGATGGGGAGTTGGAGTATGTTGTGGAGAAGATCTTGGATTCTCGTTTTTCTAGACGGAGGCTTCAGTATCTTGTCAAGTGGAAGGGTTATGGCCAGGAGGATAATTCTTGGGTTGTTGCCTCCGATGTTCATGCTGACGATTTGGTTCGTGCCTTCCATTTGGCTCGTCCGGATCGGCCTGGGGGCTCTGGTGAGGGTTCGGTGACCCCTCCTCAAGGGGGGGTACTGTTGTGAATTCTGTTGTGGGTTCTGCTCTTAGGCTCCCTCTGGTGGTTATAAGTGGTAGTGCTGCTGTTTGTCCTTCACAACAGTCATCAGCTGCTTCCACTTTGGACGGGGCTATTTAGTCTGGCTCCTTCCTTTAGTGAGTGCCAGTTGTCCATTGTTTTCTAGGGATCCACATCTCTGCCTGGTTTCTCCTTCTGGATTGTCCAAATCATCAAAGATAAGTCCTGGCTCTGTTTTTGCAGTCCACATGCGGTGGACTTAATAGTTCTGTGAATTGCTATGTTTTTTCTTGTCCAGCTTTGTCTGTGTTAAGATTTACTCAGCCAAGTTGGAAGCTCTGGAGTCACAGAGTTACCCTCCATGCCTTTAGTTAGGTGTGGAGATTTTTGTATTCTCTGTGGTGGATTTTGTAGTATTTTTTTATACTGACCGCACAGTACTCTTTCCTGTCTTTTCTTTCTAGGTAGCGTGGCCTCCTTTGCTAAATTCTGTTTTCAGTCTGCGTTTGTAATTTCCCTCTCCTCTCACAGTCAATATTTGTGGGGGGCTGCCTTTCCTTTGGGTATTTTCTCTGAGGCAAGATAGTATTCCTGTTTCTTTCTTTAGGTGTAATTAGTCCTCCGGCCGTGACGAGGTGTCTAGGGAGTGACAGGAACATCCCACGGCTACTTCTAGTTGATGTGTTAAGTTCAGGGTCTGCGGTCAGTATAGAGGCCACCTACTCCAGAGCTCGTCCATGCTGCTCCTAGACCACCAGTTCTTAACAGGAGAAGAGCCTTGGTGAGAGTGGTTAAGAAGAACACCAAGATCACTGTGGTTGAGCTCCAGAGATGCAGTAGGAAGATGGGAGAAAGTTCCACAGAGTCAACTATCACCGCAGCTCTCCACCAGTCGGGCATTTATGGCAGAGTGGCCTAATGGAAGCCTCTCCTCAGTGCAAGACATATGAAAGCCCACATAGAGTTTACTAAAAAAAAAAAAACACATGAAGGACTCCCAGACTATGAGAAATAAAATTCTCTGGTCTGATGAGACGAAGATAGACCTTTTTGGTGATAATTCTAAGCAGTATGTGTGGAGAAAACCAGACACTGCTCATCACCTGCCCAATACAATCCCAACAGTGAAACATGGTGGTGGCAGCATCATGCTATGGGGTGTTTTTCAGCTGCAGGGACAGAACTACAGGTTGCCATTGAAGGAATCATGAATGCAGCCAAGTACAGAGATATTCTGGATGAAAACCTCTTCCAGAGTACTCTGGACCTCAGACTTAGCCGAAGGTTCACCTTCCAACAAGAAAATGACCCCAAGCACACAGCTAAAATAACAAAGGAGTGCCTTCAGAACAACTCTGTGATCATTCTTGACTGGCCCAGCCACAGCCCTGACCTAAGCCGAATTGAGCATCTCTGGAGAGACCTGAAAATGGCTGTTCACCATCCAACCTGACGGAACTAGAGAGAATCTGCAATCAAGAATGGCAGAGGATCCCCAAATCCAGGTGTGAAAAACTTGTTGCACCATTCCAAAGAAGACTCATGGCTGTACTAGCTCAAAAGGTGCTTCTACTCAATGCTGGGCAAAGAGTCTGAATATTTATGACCATGTGATATTTCACTTTTTCTTTTTTAATGAACTCGCAAAAATTTCTACATTTCTGTTTTTTTCAATCAAGATGGGGTGGAGAGTGTACATTAATGGGAAAAAATGAATTTATCAAATGGCTGCAATGAAACAAAGAGTGAAAAATTTAAAGGGGTCTGAAAATTTTCCATACCCACTGTATATAACAGTAAAGTACATGTTCTATAGTCATGATTTTATCAGCTACTTAAAGTCTGTTTAGCCTTAACTTCAAACTTATCAGTGAGATGCTCGACAGAAATGCGCATTTGTAAAATAATACATACCATAGAGGTCCACAATCCGGCTTTTTAGTATTTGGACCCCTCCTTTATTTATGCTGCTGCTTCCTTGAATTCATTAGTTTAGAAGTCATTGTATTTGTACCCAATCTAGTCATATAAAAGAGAATTTTTCAGTGTCACGCCGTTAACATCGATAAAGGGGCAGGACGGCGTACTGGGACCCGCACCTATCCCTGCCACTATAAAGGGGCCCTGGCTTACCCTTATCTCAGGGGTACCTATAATGGTTAGGATGCCTGAGCCGCCAGCGTATCCCTGTCTCCTGTGCAGGCCCTATCAGTGGCCCCCTCTCCCCCCCCAGGGAGGAGGACTGCACCAGTGTATTAATATGACAAGTAAGCAGGGTATGCAGACAAGGTAACTAAAATCTCAAACTCACCAAATGCTCACACAGCCACAGAGGAAACACAGAGAAGGGAAGAGGGGAAAAAAACTAGGAAGGAAAACAGGTTTAACATGCAACCGAAACAGCAGACAACAATCTCTGTAGATAAACCTCCAAGCTCCTAACACCAGGCTCCTTCAAGCCAGGCAGCAGAACTGATCATTGACAACAGTTGTAGTCAAAGCTGAGTCTATATAGGAGAGGAGATTACAAAAACCAATTCAGCTGAGAGACCTAGCTCTCAGCAACTTCAGCAACAAGGTTTAACTCCTGCCCTGCTGGCACAAGACAGCCAGATCAGAATTCAGGAGAAGAGCTTCTGTTCACCGTGTGTGAACGAGGCCCAGAGCGCTGCGGTTCTCTGGAACCTCTCTGTCGCGGTAGCCCCGTGACAGTCAGCTTCCCTAGCACCGCACATCACCACTATGTATTTGTTAGTAACACCATCTTCCTAACAAGCCATTTTATTGTCTTATTCATTTAATCGTATGACATAAATACATTTTATAATTGCAGTAGCAACATGCTAATTAGTGGGTGACTAGTCATGGGGGGCATTGTTCTCCCCTAGACTAATTGTTCCACTGATCATGTTATCACACCCCTCTGGGCATGAGTACTATGATTTGTAAGGGCAGCTCCAAACCTCTAACTCACTGCAAATCTGCAAAAAGCCACATATCCGCACCTTGGCTTCATTGGCACATTGTGCATGCCCAAGAGGGCAGCTGTGATACAGGACTCAGCCAATCATTACTACGCATGCCCAAGAAGGGAGCTGTGATGCAGGACTCAGCCAGTCGTTACTGCACATTACCAAGAAGGGAGCTGTGATACAGGGCTCATCAAGTCATCACAGTACATGACCAAGAAGGGAGCTGTGATGCAGGACTCAGCCAGTCGTTACTGCACATTACCAAGAAGGGAGCTGTGATACAAGGCCCATCAAGTCATTACAGTACATGCCCAAGAAGGGAGTTGTGATGCAGGACTCAGCCAGTCATTACTGTACATGCCCAAGAAGAGAGTTGTGATGCAGGACTCAGCCAGTCATTACTGTACATGCCCAAGAAGAGAGTTGTGATGCAGGACTCAGCCAGTCATTACTGTACATGCCCAAGAAGAGAGTTGTGATGCAGGACTCAGCCAGTCATTACTGTACATGCCCAAGAAGAGAGTTGTGATGCAGGACTCAGCCAGTCATTACTGTACATGCCCAAGAAGAGAGTTGTGATGCAGGACTCAGCCAGTCATTACTGTACATGCCCAAGAAGAGAGTTGTGATGCAGGACTCAGCCAGTCATTACTGTACATGCCCAAGAAGAGAGTTGTGATGCAGGACTCAGCCAGTCATTACTGTACATGCCCAAGAAGAGAGTTGTGATACAGGACTCATCCAGTCGCTACTGCAGTGCAAATCTAGTGTCTGCTTGGGTCCTACATCACCACTGCCTCCCTGGGCATGTGCAGTGCACTGATGAAGAGAGAGACCTTACACCCAAGTTATTGTGCATTGCCAGGGTGGCCGAGTTTTGCAAAGAGGCGATATTGATGTCGCTTTTGCAGATGATGTAATCGTGCCCTTCGGGGTGAGAAGATTCATGAGGGAAAACAGCATCCCCAAGTCTAGTCACCCACTATCTAGCATATCACCACCACAGCTCTAAAATAGATTTTTGCCATATGAAGCAATCAATAGGACAATAAAATGTCTTGTTAGGAAGGGTATAAAGATAGAAATACATGCATTTTGGCAGTTTGGGGGTCCTGGGGAACCTGACAGATTTCTAGATGAATAAATAAATGTAGTGACAAATAGTTGAGCATTTGCTAATAGTGAGCAAGCAGATAACGCATTTTGTAATCCTGATTTGTACTCTTTGTTAATTTATACATTTTTGGGGACAAGTTTCAAAAGTGCTACAAAGGAAAAGAGGTTTACTGCAGTTGTCCATGGCTGCTTTCCTTTTAGTAAGCACACCTAACAAATGAGAGGTTCATTCTTATTGGTTGCTATGGCAACTATTAAACGTTTTCTTTGTACCTGTTTTGACATATCCCTCCATTCTTTCAGTACACGGTGGGCACAGATGTCACAATCTCACAACAGGAAATTTTACAGTATTTTTTTTTCAATATAATGAATAATTATTAAAAAAGTAAAAAACTTTATTCACACTCAGAATGTAATCTAAAATGTCACAACTTGTATAATTAATGGATAAACACGATGCCATGACGATCAATAAAAATGCTTGATATATTTTCAAAACATTACAAATACAATTGGTCATAAATAAAGATGAGGGAATCAATTTAAAACTTAACAAATTCACTAACAATTTCCAAAAAAATTCAGTTCTAATTAATCCACATTTTGGGGGATTCGATTTCAGTCGAATCTGAGAATTGGGAAGGGGTTAAAAAAGCGATTCAATTTTAGGGCTCATGCAGGTGAGTGTTATCAGTCGCTTTGACGGAAAGCATTCGTTCTCATGTTGTGAGGCAGTCTGTCTAAAACATCGGACTGCCCTCGATGACATTGGCCCTATTCTACCGGATGAGAGAAAATACTGTTGTGTGAGCCCACCCTTCTACTTACCTCTCCCTGCCCTCTGATCAGCTCTTCTTCAGTCTTCTCCTTCGTTCTTCTGGTATTCGGCCTGCTCATGTTGGGCGCAATGCACATTAATGTCGTGCACATTATAAACATCAATAATGCATGTCACACCCCACATGAGAGGATGTGCTGCTTTAAGACATAATAGATGAAGTGGGAACAGGAGGTGAATGGAAGATGAGGCAGGAAGCAGTGACAGAACAGATATTGGGGGGAACGAAGAGATGTAAATATTAAACTTTACTATGTTTTTATTTTATTTTTTATTATTTTTTACCTTCTTAACAGATTCAATTTCCACTGAATTTATTATATGTGACGCGAATCTAGGTAGTGTTGATGTCCAGCAGCATCTTGTTGGAAACTTCCTTGAACAGTAGGATCTATTCTTTGTTGTGTCAGTAAAAAAAAATCGAGATTAAAACTTAGTAAAAAGTGCAACAAAAGGTAAAAATTCTACAAAATAATAGTCAACAGCAAAAGCAAACTGTTAAAAGAGCAAAGAAGGCTAAAGGTCTGTGTAAGAAAAAGCAAGGACTATTTCTTACATGCCGTCAATACCGTACACTCTAAGCACAAGTTCTAAAGTAAGGAACTTATCGCAAAGAATGTATTTCTCAAGCATTCCCAACAATTAATCAGTGAGCTGTATATTGACTTGTTTATTTTTAGCCTTCGCTGCCATATAATACACTAAAAGCTTTTTTGTGTACAAAAGAATACAATACAACATCCAGTCTCATGTGACCTGAAGAGGAGAGATCCCTGACTGGACATCCTGAAGAAGGCACAGCAAGCCACTGGAGCCATGAAAGATCAAAATCAGCATTTTAGAAAGACTTTGACAGGATGGAAAAATTTGCTCCCTTGGACTTGGCTGTCTGTTCTTAGATTGCAGTAGGTGGCAAACCCTGAAACACAATTGCTTGGTAGGATGTAAAAAGGACAGAATCTTTGCTCTATCAGGGATTTCTAGCGATGGCTATCCAAACGGTATTGTAGCAGCCAAATATGGAATAGTACACTGCAGTCTATACCTTTCATTTGTATTCTGTTTGGTGAGCTCACAAATGATAACTGGAAGCTACAGGGGGCAATTAGGAGATAAATGAACAAGAACACTGATGCATTATCTACAGATGATCATATTATGGGTGCAATTGTGCCTGTAGGATACTTATCTCAATTTTTGCTCTTACCATCATGCAAGGGAATTGAGCTCAGTAATTGACAGACCACCAACTGTATCTCATATACTTAAGGTACCTTTACACTAAACGACTTACCAACGATCACGACCAGCGATACGACCTGGCCGTGATCGTTGGTAAGTCGTTGTGTGGTCGCTGGGGAGATGTCACACAGACAGCTCTCTCCAGCGACCAACGATCAGGGGAACGACTTCGGCATCGTTGAAACTGTCTTCAACTATGCCGAAGTCCCCCTGCAGCACCCGGGTAACCAGGGTAAACATCGGGTTACTAAGTGCGGGGCCGCGCTTAGTAACCCGATATTTACCCTGGTTACCATTGTAAAAGTAAAAAAAAAAACACTACATACTCACATTCTGATGTCTGTCACGTCCCCCGACGTCCACAGGGTTAAAACTGCTTTCGGCAAGAGCGCTGGTAATGCACGCGCTGCTGCCGAGAGCTTCCCTGCACTGAATGTGTCAGCACCGGCAGTAACAGCGGTGACGTCACCGCTGTGCCCTGCTTTACGGCCGGCGCTGACACAGTCAGTGCAGGGAAGCTCTCGGCCGGAGCGCGTGCATTACCAGCCCTCCTGCCGAAAGCAGTTTTAACCCTGTGGACGTCGGGGGACATCAGAATGTGAGTATGTACTGTTTTTTTTTTAACTTTTACAATCAGCGATCGTTGGTCGCTGTCACACATAACGAGATCGTTAGCGGTATCGTTGCTACGTCACCAAAAGCGTGACGTTGCAACGATATCGTTAACGATATCGTTATGTGTGACTCAGCCTTTAGACTCTCTTGTACCAGGGGCAGTGTCACAGGATTGGAGGGTGGCTGACGTGATACCAATATTTAAGAAAGGTAAGATGGTGGATCCAGGCAACTACCGTCCGGTGAGCCTGACATCAGTAGTGTGCAAAATGTTTGAGGGCATTATAAGCAATGACCTTCAGAAATATATAGCAGAGAATAATATAATAAATGACAACCAGCACAGATTCATGAAAGATATGTTGTGTCTAACTAACATATTAGGTTTCAATGAGGAGGTAAGTGCAACTCTGGATGTTGGTAATGCAGCTGATGTGATGTATCTAGATTTTGCAAAGGCTTTTGATACTGTACCACATAACAGCCTTATACTGAAGCTCCAGAAGCATTGCAACTACACTCTGTTCCAAATTATTATGCAAATTGGTTTAAGTGTGATAAAGATTTAATTGTTTTGTTTTTCAAATAAACTCGTGGATGGTATTGTGTCTCAGGGCTCAAAGGATCACTGAAATCAATCTTAAACACATGGGATAATTAGTTTTCCAGGTGATTCTAATTAAAGGAAAACTACTTAAAAATGATGTTCCACATTATTAAGCATGTCACAGTTTTCAAGTAACATGGGAAAGAAAAAGGATCTCTCTGCTGCTGAAAAGCATCAAATAGTGCAATGCCTTGGTGAAGGGATGAAAACATTAGAAATTTCCCGAAAACTTAAGTGTGATCATCGTACTGTTAAGAGATTTGTGGCTGTATCTGAGGACAGATGTGTTTGTGCTGATAAAGGCATAATGAGGAAGATTTCTGCTAGGCAAGTTCATCGGATTAAGAGAGCATCTGCTAAAAAGCCATTACAAAGCAGCAAACAGATATTTGAAGCTGCTGGTGCCTCTGGAATCCCTCGAACCTCAAGGTGTAGGCTCCTTCAAAGGCTTGCTGTGGTGCATAAACCTACTATTCGGCCACCCTTAAACAGTATTCACAAGCAGAAATGGTTGCATTGGGCCCACACATACATGAAGACTAATTTCCAAACATTCTTGTTTACTGATAAGTGTTGAGCAACCCTGGATGGTCCAAATGGATGGAGTAGTGGATGGTTGGTGTATGGCCACCATGTCCCAACAAGGCTGCAACAACAGCAAGGAGGTGGAGGAGTCATGTTTTGGGACGGAATCATGGAGAAACAGCTGGTAGGGCCCTTTATGGTTCCTGAAGGTGTGAAAATGACCTCTGCAAAGTATATAGAGTTTCTGACTGACAACTTTCCTCCATGGTATAAAAAGCAGAAATGTGCCTTCAGGAGCAAAATCATCTTCATGCATGACAATGCACCATTTCATGCTGCAAAGAATACCTCTGAGTCATTGGCTGCTATGGGCATAAAAGGAGATAAACTCATGGTGTGGCCACCATCTTCCCCTGACCTCAACCCTATAGAGAACCTTTGGAGTATCATCAAGCAAAATATCTATGAGGGTGGGAGGCAGTTCACATCAAAACAGCAGCTCTGGGAGGCTATTCTGACTTCATTCAAAGAAATACAAGCAGAAACTCAATGGATGCAGGAATTGTGAAGGTGATATCAAAGAAGGGTTCCTATGGTAACATGTAACTTGGCCTGTTATGATGTTTTGGAGTTAAATAGCTTTTTGTTCAGTGAATGTGACCTCCTAATGCTGCAAATTCCACAAATGAGCATTTTCAGTTATTTAAAACATATCAAATGTTTAGAAATTCTACTGTGCCTAATAATTTGGAACAGTGCATTTTAAGTTTTTATTCATTTTGGAGATTATACTGTTATCATTGGGAGGTTTATTCAATAAAATTCGATGTATACTCTAACGGGTGATTACTTTTATTAGACTGACTGTCATTTGCACCGATCATTTAGGAAAATCCGATAAAAATGTAATTTGCATAATAATTTGGAACATAGTGTATATGCAGATGGGTAAGGAATTCGCTTAATGACAGGGAACAAAGAGTTGTCATAAATGTTATGTTCTCTAAATGGGATATAGTCAGCAGGGGGGACCGCAGGGATCTGTGCTAGGCCTGATTCTTTTTAACCTCTTTATTAATGACCTTGTGGATGGGACTGAGAGTAAAGTGTCAAGGTACCTTCACACTGAACAACTTAACAATGATAACGATAGCGATCCGTGACGTTGCAGCATCCTGGATAGCGATATCGTTGTGTTTGACACGCAGCAGCAATCTGGATCCTGCTGTGATATCGCTGGTCGTTGCTGAAAGTACAGAACTTTATTTGGTCGTCAGATCGGCGTGTATCGTTGTGTTTGACAGCAAAAGCAACGATGCCAGCAATGTTTTACAATGGTAACCAGGGTAAATATCGGGTTACTAAGCGCAGGGCGCGCTTAGTAACCCGATATTTACCCTGGTTACCATTGTAAAAGTAAAAAAAAAACACTACATACTCACCTTCTGATGTCTGTCACGTCCCCCGGCGTCCACAGGGTCACGCGCTGCTGCTCAGAGCTTCCTGCACTGAATGTGTCAGTGCCGGCTGTAAAGCAGAGCACAGCGGTGACGTTACTGCTCTGCTTTAGGGCCGGCGCTTACACAGTGCAGAGAAGCGGACACCGGGGGACGCGACACACACCGGAATGTAAGTATGTAGTGTTTGTTTGTTTTTTACATTTACACTGGTAACCAGGGTAAACATTGGGTTACTAAGCGCGGCCCCGATGTTTACCCTGGTTACCCGGGGACTTCGGCATCGTTGGTCGCTGGAGAGCTGTCTGTGTGACAGCTCTCCAGCGACCACACAACGACGAAACAGCGACGCTGCAGCGATCGGCATAGTTGTCTATATCGCTGCAGCGTCGCTTAATGTGACGGTACCTTCAGTTTTTGCTGATAACACCAAACTATGTAGGATATTAAAATCTGATCTTGACATTACAATATTGCAAAACGATCTGAATAAGATGACTGAATGGGCAAACACTTGGCAAATGAGATTTAATGTAGATAAATGTAAAGTAATGCACCTATGGTGGAGTAATCCTATTGCTGCATATCCATTAAATAGGAGTTTACTCGGCACTACAGACTAGGAGAAGGACTTGGGTATTCTGGTTAAAAGTAAGCAGAGCAGCAGTACTCAATGTCAAGCAGCAGCCTAAAACGCAAACAAGATTTTAGGGTGTATAATAAAGAGAGAAAAAATCCCACGATTCCAACATATTGTTACCCATTTATAAATCGCTTGTGAGGCCACATCTAAAATATGGGATCCAGTTTTGGGCTCCACATTTCAAAAAAGACATTCAGAAATTAGTCAGTTCAAAGGCGGCAACTAGATTATTACAAGGGATGGAAGGCCTCTCGTATGATGAAAGGTTGGAAAAGTTGGGCTTGTTCAGCTTAGAAAGAAGATGCCTAAGAGGAGATCTCATTTACATGTATAAATATATTTTTGGCTAGTACAAAGACTGGCGCATGACTTATTCCTTCCAAGGACCGTACTGAGGACTAGGGGGCACTCATTACGAGTGGATGAAAGTCATTTCCGACAACTAAATAGGAAAGGGCTCTTAACAGTTAGAGCAATCAGACTGTGGAATGCCGACCACAGAGGTATATACAAATTGCCTCTTCTGAGAAAAAGAGGACTTAACTCTATAGCGCCACCTGTTGGAAGTAGCGATCCTACAAGTCAAAATCATCCCTTTAACGAGTCTTGTAACACGACTTAGTATAAAAGCCAAATCAGTATCTCAATTCGCAGACACGGTGTTTCGGGCTGTTGGTCCTCGTCAGTACAAAGTATGAGATCTAATTTGGCTAGGTGAGAGGCTCTGGACTGGGGTCTAAGGGGTAACGTTTCTCCTTGTGGAGAGTGACATACCATCTCTGGCTTGTCAAGGTAAGGAGGCTTATTTGCCGTGTCACAGAGAGGTAGTAATGGCAGACACTATAACAGCTTTTTAAAAAGGGCTGGATGATTTCCTTGATACACATAACATTGCGGGTTATAGTTAAATCAGTGATGAAATGTTCAATTGGTGGAGAAAGGTTGACCTTGATGGACATAGGTCTTTTTTCAACCTATGTAACTATGATTATCTACAGTATTATAACTGGAGTTACTTTTTGCAGGTTATGTAATTTTCGGTGTATTTTGGGCCATTATTGACATTTTTCTCTTTAGCATCTGGCTGTAATACTATTTGCACTTTGTCAGTAATGCATTTTCTCACTGTATTTTTTTTTGTTTATTTGAAAAATAATTTTTCTGCCCAGCAACAAATGTAAAAAAAAAAGAAAAATTCCAAGATTTAGATTTCGTCCTGCGGTATTACAGCTATTTCAAAGCTGATAGAATATGCCCTAAGTAGATGCCCATGGATCTTTTGATGTTTGCTGGCTAGGTTTTATTACATCCATTTCATTTCTCTTTCATCTGGCTCTTGGCAGATTTCTTCTCTCTTGCAGTAACTCTGTGTTTTTTCTGTCGTTTTTCCCCTAGTCCATAATTCCCATGTTGCCTGTCAGGCACTAAGTGACCTGCTTGTTTCCCAAGTTTCACCGCAGACTGTTTGCAATGTAGAGAGGCCTCTGGTGATAATGCGCTAAATAAAGGAATTGACTAACAGCCACCAGCTTTAATGTTAGGTTTTGCTGAATTTTCATTTGATACATTTCTGAATTATTTTATTTGTTTGCATTATTTGAAATCAGTCAACTTTTTATTACACAAATATGAATAAACATTCTTTGAAATTCTTTTATATCTTAATTGTTAAGGCGACATGACTGTGTTATGATTCCATAACACTATCCATAGTTAGCTCTGGATCTCTTTTGAAACTTGAAATCAAAGCATTTAGCCATGTTCACATTTTTAGGGATATACATTTCTTCAGGCGTACAAAAACCTGCCTAAAAATTAGACAACACTGAATGACACTTGATTCACTTACGCAATGTTGACACTCAAAGACTATTCCAAAAAGTATAATAAACAATAGAAAGTAAATATACAAAACATAATATCACAATGTGCATTAATGCTAATAGTAATAATAATAGTAATAATAATATAAAACTTTCTCATTTAATTTGTGTATCAAAATTTTCTGCTTGCTTTAATTTTATTTAAATTAAATCTCCATTGTTTGCTTCCAGAAGGTGAAAACCTCGGCTTGACACATAGGTGCTTGACACGTGAAAGAAGACAGCTTGATATCCATACTGATATTTCATAGTTACATAGATTGAAAAAAGACTTGGGTCCATCAAGTTCAATCTTTCTCCATCAGTTATATATTCTCTATACAGAGATGTCAAAGTCAAATAAACAGTGGGCCAAGACTAAATATGTGGACAAAGTCAAGAGCCGACCTTGACATTTATTGACAAAATGTCTACAGTTGAGGAAGTTTTTCCTTCTCATCCAATACAACGAACCTTTTCATATGGAGACAAACTTAAGTTTTGCTTAAACATTGAATCTGGAACAAACCAAGCTTAATACTACAAACACATGTGAAATTGAATGTCAATTAAAAGACACATCTGTGGAATTTGTTTCTTAAATACATTTTTTTTTTTTTAAATCTCTATTTGTAGCTTTCTGAGTTAAATTAAAATTGTAACCTTTTTTTCTTCAGGCTAACAATAATATTAATAATTTCCTTAAATAAAAATCCAAACAATGAAGAAATTCCAGTAAATGTGATCAAGACATGTAAAAGAATAACATTAACTGTGACAGAAAAAAATGGGTGGGTTTGGGAGGAGAGGAAATATGGGTTGGAGGAATCTGCCTAGAGTCCAGAACCCTAATACTGCCGGAGAAGTTATGGCTGTGGGGATGGTAGACAGCACTGCCATAGCAGTATAAAGGGTGTGGTAGATCGACTCACTCATCTGCTCCAAGAGGCAGTCACAGGAACTCTTTCTGTTTACGTTTTCAACTGGTTTATTAAAAATGTATTGCATAAACCAGTCCAAAATTAGGTAAACATATACGGCCCTGCTGGCATAATAATAAAAACAAAATAGCATACAATACAGTCTATGTGACTATGGGGTTTTCCTGCTCAGGGGAAAAAAAACAAGGGTCAGCTCTCTTTAATATTAGCGCAGCTCTGGAGTTCTCATCTCCAGACACAACGAACACTGAATGAGTCCAAAGGCTTCACATCTACCTTCTGGACCACACCCTGGGATGAAGACATGGTGAATAGCCTCCCACTCAACTCTTCATCTGTTCACAAAAACTCAGCCTTATTATGGCTATTTAACCCCTCTCAGCACATAACATGCTGCAGCCTACTTCCAGCTTCATATCACTGAGGCTAACATCTTCAGTGACACATATCACTCCACCAGTATTTTACCAGTGACCTTCTCACAAGGGGAATGCAAAGAATGTGATGGCTTTTAAATAGAAGGAAATATGAGGAACTAGAAAACATCAGATGTACATAAAACGCACTGAAATAATAATATTCAAAATGATAGGGAGTGAATAAAAAGGGAAAAATCTCAATACATAAGGAAATAATAACAATGTTCAAAAAAACAAAATGGAAAACACATGACCAATTAGAGAAATAAAATATATCATGGCATGAACGCACCACCTCAATAGCATATCTGTGACTAGCTTGTCGAGGAGATAGAGGATGAGATGTATGGAGAGCACAGGGGAGTGCACGCTGAAGTAGAAGAGGAGGGAACTTCCAGCTCGAGTTTATAATGGTCAGGAAGTGCATCATAGCTGTGAAGTGCATTACTATGGCGTGTGTTGTAAACAGCCTTGTAGTAACAAGGGAGCATGCTGGACCAGAAACACAGGATTTGTAATGTTAGTGGAGCGTGGACTTTCTGCCAGTGGGCCAGCTCTAGTAGACATTTAGTATTTTCTCACGGGTCCAATATAATTACACTGCAGGCCAGATTTGACACGTGGGGCTTGGTTTTGACATCTATGCTCTAGCACTAAATCATTTATAACCCACAATTCCATTTGCTATCAGGAAATCATCCAGTCATTTTTTTTAAATGTCTGCCATTACTATCATTTGGGGTAGAACATTCCACATTCTGACTGCTCCAACTGTAAAGAACCCTTTCCTATTTAGCTGCTGGAATCACCATTCTTCCACCTGTAGTGAATGCCACCTGGACCTTTGTAAGGTCTTTGGAAGGAAAAAGTCATGTGCCAGTCCTTTGTACTGACCACACATGTATTTATACAAATAAATAAGATCTCCTTTTCTAAGCTAAACAAGCCCAACTGTTCCGACCTCTCATTATAGGATATGCCTTCCTTTGCTTGTAATAATCTAGCTACTGTCTTTGAACTGACTCAAACTTCCAAATATCCTTTTTAAAATGTAGAGTCCAAAACTGGATCTCATATTCTAGATGGGGCCAAAAAATGATTTGTAAAGGGGTAACAATATGTTTTGATCACAGGATTTTTTCTCTTTTTATAGACTTTAAAATCATGCTAGCTCTTGCAAACCATGCCATACTTCTCCCTTAATTACTATATTATAGCTATGATTAAGGATGGACACACCCGAAACACACAAACTTTATTCATGACCGCAGCACATGACGACATGCATATTTAACTAGGATTCAATAAAAGAATGAGAAATTTATAATTTTTTTTGGAATCAATAGCTCTAGTGATGAGCGAGTGTACTCTTTGTACTCTTTGTATTTGTAACTGCTCAGAGATTTAGTTTTCATCGCTGCAGCTGAATGATTTACAGCTACTAGCCTGCTTGATTACATGTTGGGATTCCCTAGCAACCAGGTAACCCGCACATGTACTCAGCCTGGCAAGTAGCTGTAAATCATTCAGCTGCGGCAAAGAAAACTACGAACTACGAATCACCGAAGAAAACCTGAACAACGAGTACACGCGACCATCACTAATTAGCACTGCTCCAAGATCCAGGAGCTTCACCTGATTTTAAGATCATTGCCCTAGACCAGTGGTCCCCAACTCCAGTCCTCAAGAGTCACCAACAGGTCATGTTTTCAGGATTTCCTTAGTATTGCTCAGGTGATAATTGCATCACCTGCACAGACAATAATTCCATCACCTGTGCAATACTAAGGAAATCCTGAAAACATGACCTGTTGGTGGCTCTTGAGGACCAGAGTTGGGGAACACTGCTCTAGACCCTTTAGTACGTGAACTGCCAGACTGGTTAGCTAAATAGCCCCACTCCCCTGTCTTTCTTCTTTATCTCTATTGTAACGATTTGAGAGCCTGTGCGACCATGGCATGACAAGATTCAATGAAAGTTATTACTGATTTTCTAGATCTCTGCTTTTTGTCATTTAACTAAAACTGTCATTGTTTCATCAAACAGCTAAAAATCTGCCCTTGTCATGTGATGAACAGAAACATTTCCAACCACTATAAATATACAAAGAAGTCTCCCATTTAATTGAATCAATTCATTCATACACTATGAATGGAGCAGAAGTGCACATGCACAACCCTCCTTCACCCCCCACTGGTGAGTGGGTACTTGTGATTCCCATATTCGTGCATGTGGTATTAATGGGATTGTCCATTACTAGGACAACCCCTTCTTGATCAAAATGTTTGGCGCCAATAAAATAATAAAGCCTATGCTCACCTCCTGTGCCGGCCCCATTCCCGCAGTGCTGGCACTCCATCTCCTGGGGCTCCTGTTAGGTTGTTGTGACATGTGATGATGCCGGTGTCCAATCAGAGCTGGTATCACTGTCGGCGCCTTTGGACAAATCGAATATGAAGAGGAAGTCCAGGCTGCAGCTGCTCTCTGACTTCCTCTTCCTGCTCAATTCGTCAGGAGGTGGGGACAGGAGTTGAGTATAAGCTTTATTATTTTATGGTGGCCAAGCGAGGTGTATGAAAAGAAGTTGTCCAAGTAGTGAACAACTTGTTTAAGGTCTATTTGACTTGAGATACCCTGATTGCATTTATTTTGTGTATTCATTTATTTGAGTATTGCAGCAGCATAATTTAATTTTTTTGTCCTTTAAAAATGGTGATATCAGACTTGCTCTCAAAATCTCCTGCTTTTTTATGCAAATTTTTTGCAAGCTATTTGCCAGAAATAATGCACGGCTTAGGATCATGTTTGCAATTACTTGTGTAATGCAATTCTAGATATCCATGGAATATTTAATGTGAAATGAGTTAGTGTTTTTTTTTAAAGAACCAAAGCAATATTCAATAGGGTTTTTCTCTCCTCGCAAATGCCTTCTATGGTGATGCCCAGAGTTTACTATAGGTTTATAATACAGATTCACCTTCTTTCTGCTTCTGGACAGTTGTATGTTTGGAGATGGCCCTTTTTTGCTCCAGCATGACTGTGTCCCAATATACAAATGTCTACAGCTCTCATACAAACCTATATGTCTTCATGGTTACAAATTGAATACAAGTAGTCTGCAGCCACGGAGCAATCTAGCAAGAGTATTTTTATTATTATTATACATTTATATAGCGCCATTTATTCCATGGCGCTTTACATGTGAAAGGGGCAATATAGACAAGCACAATAAACATGAGCAATACGAGGCACACACAAGTACAAAAGGAGAGAGGACCCTGCACGCGAGGGCTCACAGTCTACAGGGGATGGGTGAGGATACAGTAGGAGAGGGTAGAGCTGGTCATGCAGCGGTTCAGCAGACTAGGGATCACTGCAGGTTGTAGGCTTGCCAACATACTTGCCAACTCTACTGGAACATTTGGAGGCTCACTGAGACCTCGCAGAAAATTTGTCAAAAATATTGCAAAAACATCCCTGAAACTTAAGGAAAACTAGCACTATTAGGTGTCACTTACGTGTAATGCTCAATTGGATTGTTCATGGAGGAGCATTGTATCCACAAAGAATACTCTACAAGCAACCATTGCACAAAAAAACAAATAAAAGTATCTGACATGGCTATAATATGTACCTAATATAGATTGACTTTCAATGGTCATACAATATGGTAAAGCCCATAGGAAAAATGTTCAAGAACATGAAATGCCTCACCATGCCTTGTCGTTGCATCAGTAGTAAGTACATCTATCCATGCTCCCGACTAGCAGTGTGCAACAAGCAAAAACAAAAAATGTTATTTAATCTGTTAAAAACAGGGATATCCACAATTAAAAAAATACAGAGCGATTCTTACGTGTTTCTGGCATAACTGCCCTTAGTCATAGAATATCACTTTTTTTTTGCTGATTTAGCTCACCCCTATTGTACAGGGATGAAAGTTCAATAGAAGAATTCTGGCATCGATCTTCTATTTTACTCCTTCCAAGCAGGTGTACTCGTATACTGGATGATCAACAAGCTGCTACTTTTTTGTACTTGTTTTAAGTGCTTTTTCTTTTAACCCCTTCCCGACCTGTGACGTCATGTGGTGTCATGGAGGGATCGCGTCCCTGCAGATCAGGTGAAAGGGATAACTCCAATTTCACCCGATCTGCAGGGACAGGGGGAGTGGTACTTCAGCCCAGGGAGGGTGGCTTTGCCCCCACGTGGCTACGATCGCTCTGATTGGCTGTTGAAAGTGAAACAGTCAATCAGAGCAATTTGCAATATTTCACCAATGAAACTTGGTGAAATATTACAATCTAGCCATGGCCGATGCTGCAATATCATCGGCCATGGCTGGAGACCCCGATCTGACCCCCCACCGACTGACAGCAGCGATCTGCAGCCGCCGTCAGTGTTTCCTACCTCTCCGTCCTGTCCTCCATGCCCTGCTCTCCCCTCCGTCCTGTCTGGTGCCCCCCCACTGTCCGATCCCACCCCACGTACCTCCGGAGTCCCGGGGTCCCTCCTGGTGTCTGTCCAGCAACTAGGATGGGCACCGCCATCTTGCTAGGTTAGGGCTAGGGTTAGGGTTAGAACTAGGGTTAAAACTAGGGTTAGGGTTAGGGCTAGGGTTAGGGTTAGAACTAGGGTTAGGGCTAGAATAAGGGCTAGAACTAGGGTTAGGGTTAGAGCTAGGGTTAGGGTTAGAATTAGGGTTAGAACTAGGGTTAGGGTTAAAACTAGGGTTAGGATTAGAACTAGGGTTAGGGTTGGAATTAGGATATGTGCACACGGTGCGGATTTGGCTGCGGATTCACAGCAGTTTTCCATGCGGTGTACAATACCATGTAAACCTAGGGAAAACCAAATCCGCTGTGCCCATAGTACGGAAAATACTGTGCGGAAACACAGCGTTGTATTTTCTGCAGCATGTCAATTCTTTGTGCGGATTTCACAATGTTTTACACCTGTTCCAATAGGAATCCGCAGGTGTAAAACCGCAGATGAAATCTACACAAAAAACGCAGGAAATCCGCGGTAAATCCACAGGTAAAACGCAGTGCGTTTTACCTGCGGATTTTTCAAAAACCTTGCTATAAAATCCACACACGAATCCACAACGAGGGCACATAGCCTTAGGGTTAGGGTTGGAATTAGAGTTAGGGATGGGAATAGGGTTGGGGTTGGAATTAGTGATAAGATTAGGGTTAGCGGTGTGTTGGGGTTAGGGTTAGGCTTGTGGTTAGTGTTATGGTTAGGGTTGGGATTAGGGTTAGGGGTATGTTTAGGTTAGTGTTTGAGTTAGAATTAAGGGGTTTCCACTGTTTAGGCACATCAGGGGTCTCCAAACGCGACATGGCGCCACCATTGACGCCAATCTTGCGTTCAAAAAGTAAAATGGTGCTCCCTCCCTTCCGAGCCCGGATGTGTGCCGAAATAGTGGTTTACCCAAACATATGGGATATTGGCTTACTCAGTAAAAATGGCACAACAAATTTGGAGGTCTAATTTCTCCTGTTACCCTTGGGAAAATAAAAAATTGGGGGCTAAAAAAAATTTTTTGTGGGAAAAAAAATATTTTTTATTTAAACGGCTCTACGTTATAAACTTCTGTGAAGCACTTGGGGGTTCAAAGTGCTCACCACACATCTAGATAAGTTCCTTGCAGGGTCTAGTTTCTAAAATGTGGTCACTTGTGGGGGTTTCTACTGTTCAGGCACATCAGGGGCTCTGCAAACGCAACATGACGCCCGCAGACCATTCCATCAAAGTCTGCATTTCAAAACGTCACTACTTCCCTTCCGAGCCCCGACGTGTGCCCAAATAGTGGTTTACCCACACATATGGGGTACCAGCGTACTAAAGAGAAACTGGACAACAACTTTTGGCGTCCAATTTCTCCTGTTACCCTTGAGAAAATAAAAATATTGCGGACTAAAAAATCATTTTTGAGGAAAAGAAAAGATTTTTTATTTTCATGGCTCTGCGTTATAAACTTCTGTGAAGCAGTTGGGGGTAAAAAGTGCTCACCACACATCTAGATAAGTTCCATGGGAGGTCTAGTTTCCAAAATGGGGTCACATGTGGGGGAGCTACAATGTTTAGGCACACAGGGGCTCTCCAAACGTGACACGGTGTCCGCTAACGATTGGAGCTAATTTTTCATTCAAAAAGTCAAATGGCGCTCCTTTCCTTCTGAGCCTTGCCGTGCCCCAAAACAGTAGTTTACCCACACATATGAGGTATCGGTGCACTCAAGAGAAGTTGCCCAACAAATTTTAGGATTAATTTTATCCTGTTGCCCATGTGAAATTGAAAAACTTGAGGCTAAAATAATTTTTTTGTGAAAAAAAGTACTTTTTCATTTTTACGGATCAATTTGTGAAGCACCTGGGGGTTTAACACTAGATTTCCCAGAGAGGGGTCATTTAACATTTCTACCTTTGGAACCCAGAGAGCTCGAAATTTCTGGGACTTCTAGTGTTAAAGTGCTCACTATGCATCTAGATAAGTTTCTTGGGTGGTCTAGTTTCCAAAATAGGGTCACATGTCCCTCCAATCTTTAGGCACACAGGGGCTCTCCAAACGCGCCATGGTGTCCACTACCGATTGGAGCTAATTTTCCATTCAAAAAGTTAAATGGCGCTCCTTCTTTTCCGGGCCTTGCCATGCGCCCAAACAGTAGTTTACCCCCACATATGAGGTATCGGTGTACTCAGGAGAAATTGCCCAACAAATTTGAGGATGCATTTTATCCTGTTGCCCATGTGAAAATGAAAAACTTGAGGCTAAAAGAATTTTTTTGTGAAAAAAAGTACTTTTTCATTTTTACGGATCAATTTGTGAAGCACCTGGGGGTTCAAAGTGCTCACAATAAGTGAGTTCCTTGGGGGGTCTAATTTCCAAAATGGGGTCACTTGTGGGGGAGCTCCAATCTGTAGGCACACCGGGGCTCTCCAAATGCGACATGGTGTCCGCTAAAGATTGGAGCCAATTTTTCCTAAAAAAAATAAAATGGTGCTCTTTCCCTTCCGAGCCTTGCCGTGCGCCCAAACAGTGGTTCCCCCCCACATATGGGGTATCAGCGTACTCAGGATAAATTGGACAACAACTTTGGTGGTCCACTTTCTCCTTTTACCCTTGGGAAAATAAAAAAATTGTTGCTAAAATATCATTTTTGTGACTAAAAAGTTAAATGTTCATTTTTTCCTTCCATGTTGCTTCTGCTGCTGTGAAACACCTGAAGGGTTAATAAACTTCTTGAATGTGGTTTTGAGCACCTTGAGGGGTGCAGTTTTTAGAATGGTGTCACTTTTGGGTATTTTCAGCCATACAGACCCCTCAAGCTGACTTCAAATGTGAAGTGGTCCCTAAAAAAATGGTTTTGTACATTTTGTTGTAAAAATAAGAAATCGCTGGTCAAATTTTAACCCTTATAACTTCCTAGCAAAAAAAATTTTTGTTTCCAAAATTGTGCTGATGTAAAGTAGACATGTGGGAAATGTTATTTATTAAATATTTAGTGTCACATAACTCTCTGGTTTAACAGAATAAAAATTAAAAATTTGAAAATTGCAAAATTTTCAAAATTCTCACCAAATTTGCATTTTTTTAAACAAATAAACAGAAAAATTATCGACCTAAGTTTACCATTAACATGAAGCCGAATATGTTATGAAAAAACAATCTCAGAATCGCTAGGATCCGTTGAGGCGTTCCTGAGTTATTACCTCAGAAATTTCTTTGTGATTATATGGAATTAAAGTTGTATATTTATTATATATAAACTGAGCGATCTGCACCATTTACTGTTTTCATTCAGCAGGAGAACACTGTTATGGATTTGTGAGGTTGATGGGAAGTCCTTTGACTGCACAATTTGGATGTGGGTGTAGCTGCTTAGAACAGACAAGACCAAAGCCAGGAATCTCCTAGTGCATTTTCTCTGCTGTATGGTCCTCTGAATAGGATTTATATTAAAGAGAACCTGTCACCAAGTTCTTCCAATATAAAGTACGGCCACCACTTTTAAGGCCTCTTTTTTAGCATTCTAGCAAGCTGTATTTAAGTCCCTAATCCCCTCTGCATAGTACAAAAATAAATTGTATTTACTCCCCTCACATAATTTGTGATCTGATCCTATGAGCATCGCTGATCTTGCTTCGCTGCCTCCTCTTTGTTGCATGTGTAAGGAGGAGAGCCGGCCTCGGCGTGCCTTGTCCGGGACGATTGTGTAACCATCAGTGCTGTCACCTGAGTTGCAGGGGGGAGAATTTTGTTCTCCCGACAGACCTTTGAACTTAAGACCAAGGGGCGTGGAGAGCATAAGAGGGCAACAGTGCGCGGGAACAAGGAAAGTGGTGGCGGGAAGCTGTAGTGTGCGGAGGCTGAGCATGAGGTCTCCCGTGCCGTACAGTCAGCACAAAGTAGCCGCAAGCCAGAGGGGTCCACGGAGGCTTACCGGAGACTATAGGCAGAGACGCTTCCTGAGACCCCTGACAGTTCTGATGCCCGAAACGCCACTGAGCCCGAGTGATTCCTCCTTACGACCAGACCGCAGGGGGCACACTCCAAGATGGGACAACCAGGCTGCAGCCCGAGAACAGCTGCCTGACATATTTGATCCCGCATACTCCAGTGCTGTGTCGGCACTTAAGAGAAAAGACTGTCCATTCTCCAGCATGTCTCCTATTGGATCCAGGACCCGCGACCGGACATCCCAGGAACACCGTCGTCATCGGGACCCAGGACCCCGTCTGGACCAGGACGACAATGGATTCTTCAAGAGTTCAAACCAGAACGCCACTGCTATCATCTCAGAGACTGCTTCTCATCGATGCCAGATTGATAAGTTTTATACCTTTGAACTCTCCCCTACCCTTTCATACAACTGCCCCTAAGTTTATCAAACCTAGCTTTATCATCCTTCCCTCCATTTGTCTTCTCCCTGTGTGGAGTAACGCTGCTATATTAAATCTCTCTGTTAACCCTTGCTCTGCCTCCGACCGTTACTGCATCCTGATACCTGCTTTCACTTGCACCATTCTCCTGCTTGGTAATGTGTGGATAACATGTCCTACTGTTTATTATCCATTCAATGTTTCTATTCACGCTCCTGAACAAACTCGCTTCTCTCTACCCTGCTGAGGACAGAGCACAGTACTGTAATGTGCATGCGTTGGCTTTACTTCCAGGTCATAGGCACTCATTGGCCTCTCCTGGCACATGTGCATTACAGAACTTTGCTCTATGCTTGGCAGGGCAGAGCAAACTACCCCTGCTCAGGAGTGCGATAGATGACCTAGGATGCATCATCCACATGAAGCAAGAAGGGGGATGGCGCTTGTGACGAGAGAGGAAATGCCGGATAAAAAAACCGATACCTATCAAACCAGACCACACAGTATGGAGGTATAATCCCATTATGTAGCAACACAGGTTCAGTGTTTCCTCCACAAGACGCAAACCTCTGGAAAATCCTCTTTACAGTCTTGCTGAACAAATACTGCCTCTGTAGCTAAGCCATTAAAGCCCCAGAACATGTGACTCTTCCCCATTTGACTGAACATCTGACTGTGACATCACACAGGTCCTGTCAGCACACGGCGGTGCCTACTCTGCAGGTGGAGATAAGGTGGACATCCTCCCACCCACTCTATGGATGTCCACATAAAAAACAGCCCATTACAGAACTTAGCTCACAGCATGTAGTGTGCTGGAGGAAATTACTCTGGTATTTACTGACATCATTAAGCGTAGTGACACATATCTCCTCTCCAGCAATATACCAGTGACAGTATAATAAAAGTACTTTTTTGCGCTATGCAGAGGGGTTTGATTATTTTTTCTTGTGTAAAACCTGGTGACATGTTACCTTTAACTGTATTATGAAAGGGCACACAATGTTTTGGACCTCCTGGACAATGGATACTAAAGTTTTCAAGAATGGCATTGTATTAACAAGTGGATGTTCATGCACTTCCATAAGTTAATATTTGAGGCATATATTAAAAATGGATACAGATCTGTATAGACATATTCATGGTGATGTGAACAGACGTCAGGGCAATCACTTTGGGTCACGGTCATATAAATCCTATATATAGGATGGTTGGTAATTTGCTAAATGGACTAAAGAATTGAGATGTGGGTGAATCTTTTTCCACTATTACAATAATTACATAGAGCAATATATAATTTTACTAGCAGTCATGGGTTGTATCCTAATCCTCCATTGCTCAGACATTAGATATCCCCACAGTGTTAGAACATGTTAGTTCTCATGTGCTAGGCCTGCAGGCAAAACCTTGTGCATCCTCATCAATAACAGAACTTCATAGGACATCTTCTGTGCATCACGTCTGGATCTGATCCAGATGCCGATATACCTATTCTTATCTTTACATTGTGTGATCTGATGACCCTGTGCCTCAGGCTTTTATCAAACATGTAATACAATCCCTGATGTTGAAGGATGTTTTACTAACCTATTCTATAAAGAGGACAGTTATCTCTCCCTAGCCCTGCCCTTGAAGTCATGATGTGTGCACACCAGTAATCCTTCACATCCTGAGGCTCTCAAGAGAATTCCTCCCTTCTCCACCAAGTCAATCAGCTTTTCCTTGCTTGAGAGCCCTGCATAGAAATGAAAGAAGCATCACCCAGTGCAAGACAGGCATCAGCGGACCCACTGGGCAATGAGGAACAAAGAAAATGCAGCCATCCATATTCATGTAATCAGACATCCTTCAGAATTTTTTTTTCTTTCATAATGTGCAAATTCTGGAAATAAGATGTATCTATTTCAGGTAATGTATGTCAAATGGCACATACAGTTGAAAGTAGAAGTTTACATACACTATATAAAAAGACACACATGCATGATTTTCTCAAAATCTGACATGAAATCAGAATAAACCTTTCCTGTTTTAGGTAAATTAGGATTACCATAATTATTAATATTTGCCAAATGCCAGAATAATGAGAGAGAGAATGTTTTATGACATTTTTATTACTTATTGCAAAGTCAAAAGTTTAAACACATTTCATTAGAATTTGGTACCATTGACCTTAAACTGAATGACTTGGGTCAAACGTTTGGGATATCCTTCAACATGCTTCTCACAATAGTTGGTCGGAATTTGGGCCCATTCCTCCTGACAAAACTGGTGTAACTGATCCAGATTTCTAGGTCTCCTTGCTCGCACCTGCTTTTTCAGCTTTGCCCATAAGTTTTCAAAAAGATTGAGATCAGGGCTTTGTGATGGCCACTCTAAACTATTGACTTTGTTATCCTTAAGCTATTTTGTTATTATTTTAGCAGTATGCTTCGGGTCATTGGAAGACTTATTTCCACCCAAGCTTTAACTTCCTGGCTGATGTCTTCAGATGTTGCTTCAGTAACTCCATATAATCTTCTTTTCTCATGATGCCATCTATTTTGTGACGTGCACCAGTCCCTTCTACTGCAAAATAACCCCACAACATGATGCTGCCACCCCCGTGTTTCACAGTTGGGATGGTGTTCTTAGAATATCATCAAAAAGTTTATTTATTTCAGTTCTTCAATACAAAAAGTGAAACTCATATATTATATACTCATATATTATATAGAGTCATTACGGAATATTATTTTTCAAGTGTTGATTTCTGTTTCTGTTGATCATTATGGCTTACAGCCAAAGAAAACCCAAAAGTCATTATCTCAGTAAATTAGAATAATTAGCAAAAAAAAAAAACACCTGCAAAGGCTTCCCAAGCATTTAAAAAGGTCCCTTAGTCTGTTTCAGTAGGTTCCACAATCATAGGGAAGACTGCTGACTTGACAGATGTCCAGAAGGCAGTCATTGACACACTCCACAAGGAGGGTATACCCCAAAAGGTCATTGGTAAAGAAGCTGGCTGTTCACAGAGTGCTGTATCCAAGTATATTAATGGAAAGTTGAGTGGAAGGAAAAAGTGTGGTAGAAAAGGGTGCTCCAGCACCCGGGATAACCGCAGCCTTGAAAGGATTGTTAAGAAAAGGCCATTCAAAAATTTGGGGGAGATTCACAAGGAGTGGTCATTGCTTCAAGAGCCAACACACACAGATGTATCCAGGACATGGGCTAGAAGTGTTGCATTCCTTGTGTCAAGCCACTCATGACCAATAGACAACACTAGAAGCATCTTACCTGGGCCAAGGAGAAAAAGAACTGGACTGTGTAAATTTTGCATTTCATATGGACATCAAGGTCCCAGAGTCTGGAGGAAGAGTGGAGAGGCACACAATCCAAGCTGCTTGAGGTCTAGTGTGAAGTTTCCACAATAAGTGATGGTTTTGGGAACCACGTTATCTGCTGGTGCAGGTCCACTGTGTTTAATCAAGACCAAAGTCAGAACAGCCATCTACCAGGAAATTTTAAAGCCTTTAAAGCACTTCATGCTTCCCTCTGGCATCATGCTTTTTGGAGATGGAAATTTCATTCTCCAGCAGAACTTGACCCTGTCCACACTGCCAAAAGTACCAATACCTGGTTTAAAAACAACAGTATCACTGTGCTTGATTGGCCAGCAAACTCACCTGACCTTAACCCTATAGAGAATCTATGGGGTAGTGTCAAGAGGAAGATGAGAGACACCAGACCTAACAATGCAGACGTGCTGAAGGCTGCTATCAAAGCAACCTGGACTTCCATAACACCTCAGTAGTGATGACCGAGTATGCTCGTTACTCATGTTTCTCCGAGCATGTTCGGGTTGTCTCCAAGTATTTTGGTGTGCTCGGAGATTTAGTTTATGTCGACGCAGCTGCATGATTTGCGGATACTAGACAGCTTGAATACATGTGGGGATTGCTTGTTTGTTAGTGCCACAAACTGATCGCCTTCATGCCACACAGCATTGATGCAGTAATTGATACAAAAGGAACTCTGACCAAGTATTGAGTGCATTTACTGAACATACATTCAGTAGGCCAACATTTTGGATTTTAAAATCATTTTTCAATCTAGTGTTATAAAGTATTCTAATTTTCTGAGATAATGAATTTTGGGTTTTCATTGGCTGTAAGCCATAATCATCAACATTAACAGAAATAAACACTTGAAATAGATCACTGTTTGTAATAACTCTATATAATATATGAGTTTTACTTTTTGTATTGAAGAAATGAAATAAATTAACTTTTTGATGATATGTATAATTTAGTGAGAAGAACGTGTATATACAGTAGTAGTATCTAGTGATGAGCGAGTGTACTCGTTGCTCAGGTTTTCCCGAGCACGCTCGGGTGGTCTCCGAGTATTTATGACTGCTCGGAGATTTAGTTTTCATCGCTGCAGCTGAATAATTTACAGCTGCTAGCCAGCCTGAGTACATGTGGGGGTTGCCTGGTTGCTACAGAATCCCCACATGTAATCAAGCTGGCTAGAAGCGGTAAATCATTCAGCTGCGGCGATGAAAACTAGATCTCCGAGCAGTCATAAATACTCGGAGACCACCCGAGCGTGCTCTGGAAAACCCGAGCAACGGGTTATTATTAACTGTTCTTTGGCTAATCATTTGGGACTGGAATGGTAATCTATATTTTATGTATTATTAACCAAAAGACCAAAAAGCTAGGTCGCTCTCCATTTTACAGTCATCAATTTTTGTCATGTGTAATATGAGGCACTGTTTGGTAGGATTTTCCTCTTCCAGTGTTGCTTGTCCATCATCGCTCAGGAATAAAGCTTCTGTTTTCTTAAATGCATGTACTTGGGGAAAAGAATCATTTTTGCAATTTGGTTCTTTTAAAAATATTGCATTGTTTGCCTTGTACAGCTTCTGTATTCCACAAAAAGTTAACTGAGAATCCATTAGTGAGCTCATTCTGAGGTTCTATAGGGAGTTTGTAACTTTTTTCTGAGCTCCTCTCCACTGTTTTACCACAGAACACATCAAAGTAATTATTATGCTTATATATCATATTCCGCAGTGCTTTACAGACATTGTCACTATGCCCATTGGGTCTCACAATCTAGATTCCCTATCAATATGTCTTTGGAGTGTGGGAGGAAACCGGAGAACCCGGAGGAAACCCACACAAACATGGGAAGAACATACAAACTCCCTACAGATGTTGTTCTTGGTGGGATTTTTACCCAGGACCCCAGTGCTTCAATGCAACAGTGCTAACCACTGAGCCATACTGCCGTTGAATGTGTGTACTGTAGAAGCCATACTGCAATTTTTCTTTGTGAAATCCAAAAGCACAATGGATATTTATCCCCAAATACCTGCAGATAAGTTAACACTAGAAGTCCCAGAGAGGGATCATTTAACATTTCTTTAAGAACTTCAGGGGGGAGCTCGAAATTTATTAATAAGTTTTTATTTTAAATTGTCCCCAAATGTGGACAACCTTATTAAAGCACCACTCCAGCATTTTTTTTTTTAAATTCCACACTGGAGTGGTGCTACTAATGTAAGTTCTATTATGCTAGTATTATACTTACTAGTCGCCGTCTTCAGCTCTTCCCGGCGCCACATCAATCCTGATCCTATTCTGTGACCACAATTTCTAAGTGACTGGAAGTCACAAGCTCTCAGTATAAGTCTATAAGGCCGGGGTCACACTGGCGACTTAAACGGACGAGTGCAATGCGATTAAAAATCTCATTGCACTCGGACCAATGTTAAATTATGGGGCAGCTCCCAGCAGCCAACTTATTGGCGGCCGTTTTCCTCGGTCCGAGACAATCGCATCATGCTGCGATTGTCACCGATTATCGGATCGGACTCGCCAATACAAGTCTATGGGTGCGATGAAAAAACGGATTACAAACGGACCAGAAGTGTGACTTGCGATTAAATTGCAAGACTTCTCCAGGTGACAGGAAATTGCATCAGGCATTGCCAGGAAGCTTTGGCATGCAAATTACCCAGGAACAGATAAAAAAACAGGAACAACGCCTCCACGGATTCCTACAAGCATGTCGACGCTTATTAACGTCGAGATGCTCATAGTTCAGGTCCAAGAGAGGCCTGAACTATGGGACCAGAGAGATGCCCACTATGCCGACCGGGCATGCAAGGAGGCAGCGTGGAGAAGAATTTGTTGCCAAATGTTCCCAGGTTAGCAGACAGATCTCAAGAGGACCAGGAGAGAATTAGTAAGTAAAATACTGTCAAAATGTTCACATTCAACTTTGAAAATGTTTCAGCAAACTTAAATGTACAATATTCATATGTTATATTGGATTTGAAAAATGTGCCCTCCTATTCAGCTAAACCTTTTAAAAAGTAAGACACCAGATTGTTATGGGGTAATCTTTACACAATATAATTTCTAGATCCATGTAAGTTGTCCCCATTATTTTGTAAATGCAGTAATTCCAAAATTTAGCACACAACAAATGTGTTGCTTTTCTTGTTGATGTTTTGCCCATATCTTAGTCAGTATATAGGTGAATGCTTTGGGCTTAAGTAATAATAGATGTCCTTACCCATACCTGAAAACATCACCATTGTAGTAATTTTCCTTTCCTTTCAAGTATGTTGTGATGAAGGTCCTTTTTCGCCCTGATATAGTTACTACTTTTTGGGTTTTTTTCTGGAGCCGTTTATAAAAAAAACATAATTTTTGTATTGAATACAAAGTAAATGTTTTGTTTTTATGCTCAGAACATATCCATATTTGTGGTTAAAACACTTGTGTTTTGTGTTACATTGCAGTGAATGATGTGACAAGGCATTGGCACAGCTGTAGGGACTCATATAGGAGGGAGAGACAGCTGCGGGGCCAGAGTGGAGTGGATGCAACCACCAAGAGGAAATACCTCTACTTCGACCGCCTGAATTTCCTAGCTCCAGTAATGGCTCTGAGACCGTAAGTGCATGACTTTATAAAGGTTAGATTCTATTTTGGTGTCAACTAGTAATGTTTTTTTTTATTTGATTATAAATATAGCACCAAGTCAAACCTTACAGAGAGGGAGACGGCTTCCGACTCCGAGGTGCAAATAGATCCAGTGGGTGATGTTGATGAACAGGCTGGTCCTTCTTCATCACTTTCAAGATGCACCCAAGCGCCACCACCACCACCAAGATCACCACCACCACGGGAATCTGCAAGCCAGGCAGCACATCCAGAGGAACAGGGCATCGGTAGCAGCCCCACCATGTCTCTGGATGCCTCTCCCCAGGCTTCAGCCATCCCACGGCGAGCCCGGAGAAGGAGAGAAGTAGCAGCTTCTGGCACAAGGAGGCAGGTGGACAAAGGTGTTTTAGACTATTTGGCCACAGCTGCTCATGATGATGGGGAGGAGGCTTATAGACGCAGTCTGGCACGGTATCTCAGGGCTATTCCCCGTGAGTACAGGCTGCGTACCAGAGGGGCAATACAAATAGTCCTGGACGCCGGCACCCCACCAAATAATCCCAGCACTGTATTTAATTTTTTAGAAAGGTGGCAGCTTTCAAATGATAATCAAATACATACGCTGGGAAGCCAACAAGTGCAGGGTGAATCAGCCTCTTATCCACCTCCCGCTCCTCCTCCTGGATGGATGCCAACACCTCCACCTCAGCCATCAATACTGCTAAATGTGCCTCAACAGGTCCATGCCCATTATGGCCACTTGAACATACCCAATGTTGTAGGCTGGCCACAACATGGGTATGGGCGACATGGCCATATTGGGGGATACAGTCACATTGGGCAGCCCTAAACTCAGGACAACCAACAACATTTTCAAAATTATCCTTACCAAAACCCACAACTGGATCCTGGCAGGATCCAACAGAATACAGGTCTGTCTGCCACCACACATGGTGACACTGAGGTTGTCCAGCAACATAGCCAAACCACACAATCTGGACCACCGCCTTCCCCACCACCGACCTACCATCAGTTGTAGGATTTCTTTTGTGACACAGTGACTGCCTTAAATTTGGAACAAGGATATTTCGATGTTATGTTTTCTATTTTTTAAGAACAATGTGATTGTAACATTATGCCATGTTTTAAATATGGTTCTTTAAGTTTAAAAAAAAAAAAAAAAACATACATAAGAATTAAAAAATCTAATTCACAATGACTGCTTGATGATGTTATAACGTTATGTAATTTTTTAGATAAAGCTTACAGGAGAGCAGTAGCAAAACAACAACAACTAAAAGGTCAAGTTGAAATATTTTATGATAGCAAAATCAAAAAACACTACATAGCTAATGCATCCTCTTGCCAGGTAGTAGCACCCTGAGGTGAAACAAAATAAGTAGTGAAAACATCACGTATTTTATGTCCAGAGAGGGGACGATGGGAAGGGATCACATGTGTCCTAGGCCTATACTCATTGCCAGACACAACATCAGCACCATCAGATGAGGAGCAATCATCATGTATTCTGGTGAAGTTGTGTAGGACCACACATGCTTGGATTACCACATTTACATTAGCTTCACTCAGCTGAATGGCTGACTGGAGTACCGGCCACTTGGCACAAAGAATCCCAAAGGTGCACTCCACCAGTCGCCGAGCACGTGATAGGCGCAAGTTAAATATTCGGCTCTGGTGGTCAAGGTTTCTACAGGGATATGGCCTCATGACATGACGGGTCAATTGAAAAGCCTCATCTGCTACAAGTTATAAGGCACCGGTTCAAGATTCGAGTCTGGAAGCTGACATGGTGGTGGTAGGTCCAACTCATTATTGCGTAGCCGCTGACCCATAATGGAAGAATTAAAGACCCTGGAATCTCCAGTTCTTCCATAGGCCCCAATATCTACAATTATAAACCTGTACTGTCTATCGACCAGGGCCAACAACACTACAGAAAAATATTGTTTATAATTATATAATTGGGACCCTGAGTTCGGCAGCTTAAGCACACAGATGTGCTTTCCATCCAGGGCACCAATACATTGGGGAAACTGGCACATGTCCTGAAAACTACGGGATATGCGCAACCAGTCAGCCATTTTTGGCTCCGGCATGACCTCTTGATGAAGGCGGGACCACATTTCTGAACATGTTGAGTGGACAATGCCTGATACTGTTGACTTGCCTATTAAAAATTCTAAATGCAGAGTTGCATATGAAAGGCCAGTCGAAAGGAAGCTAAAATTAAAAAGAAAAAAAAATTAGAAGACATGCCAACAAACAACAGACAAAGCATTGGTTAAACTTTTACAGTGGCTAAAGGTACCTTCACACTAAACGATATCGCTAGCGATCCGTGACGTTGCAGCGTCCTGGCTAGCGATATCGTTGAGTTTGACAGGCAGCAGCGATCTGGATCCTGCTGTGATATCGCTGGTCGTTTAGGAAAGTTCAGAACTTTATTTGGTCGTCAGATCGCCGTGTATCGTTGTGTTTGACAGCAAAAGCAACGATACCAGCGATGTTTTACAATGGTAACCAGGATAAATATCGGGTTACTAAGCGCAGGGCCGCGCTTAATAACCCGATGTTTACCCTGGTTACCATCGTAAAAGTAAAAAAACCAAACAGTACATACTCACCCTCTGCTGTCTGTCACACGTCCCTCGCCGTCCACTTCCTGCACTGACTGAGCGCCGGCCGTAAAGTAAAAGCACAGCACAGCGGTGACGTCACCGCTCTGCTGTTAGGGCCGGCAATCAGTCAGTGCAGGGAAGCGGACACCGGGGGATGCGAATGTGAGTATGTACTGTTTGTTATTTTACATTTTACACTGGTAACCAGGGTAAACATCGGGTTACTAAGTGCGGCCCTGCGCTTAGCAACCCGATGTTTACCCTGGTTACCCGGGGACTTCGGCATCGTTGGTCGCTGGAGAGCTGTCTGTGTGACAGCTCTCCAGCGACCACACAGTGACGCTGCAGCGATCGGCATCGTTGTCTGTATCGCTGCAGCATCGCTTAGTGTGAAGGTACCTTAAGTTGTAAAGCATGCATGCACAACATATAATTAGACCCCATGGCTTGTTTGGCAAGCATATAATGTGCTACTTGTTATTAAAAAAAATATATTCAGAAAATTATACAATAAGTAAGGTACAAGGGCAGGAAAGTTACTATGCTGATTGAAACATCATCAACATATCGTTGTCAGACATACCGTAAAGTAAGGATAAGCCGATCCTCAGCAGAAATAGCTTTGCGCATCCTGGTGTCCTGAAACGTGATCCCAGGGCACACAATCTCCAACAAAATATCAAACGTAAGAATGTTCATCCGACCATTTTGAAAAAACTTGTCTGGATGGCTCCGCAGAGACGAGTATAGATGGTGAAAATGGCCTTTTGTTATCCTTCGCCACAAAAGTGGATGGACCCACATTCTTCCCCGCCTTCTTGGATCCACAATCACAGGGTATGGCTCCCCGAAACGTCGGGATAAAACCCAATTGTAAAGCACCCGCTCAGTGGTGTTAAATGTCGGTCTGTCTGTCATGTTTGGCACAAAGCAGTACTAACACAAACCAAGCAATGACTCTTCTGCAAAGTTTGGAGGCTCACACCTGTTGTAGAGGCAATAAATAGGGGTCTGGCTGATGATTTAAATTGCTTCCAGTAGGGTTGAGCAAAACGGATCGGTCATTTTCAAAAGTCACCGACTTTCAGCAAAGTCGGGTTTCATGAAACCCGACCCGATCCCACTGTGGGATCAGCCATGCGGTCGGCGATCTTCGCGCCAAAGTCGCGTTTCATATGACGCTTTCCCCGCCATTTTTTCAGCCAATGAAGGAGTGTGGGCAGCGTGATGACATAGGTTCCGGCTTGCTTTGTGCGGCGTCACAGGGGGTAAAACCGCCATCTTAACGTTTGGGATATAGCAATTTGCACAGTGAAACACAAACTTTGCAGGGACGGAGGAGAGAGAGAGAGAGAGAATAAATAATCCCCATTGACCTGCATTGGGTTTCGTGTTTCGGTTGGCCCCCGACTTTTCACAATAATCGGCCGATTTCACACGATCCGACTTTCGAGACAGTCGGGTTTCACGAGACCCAACTCGATCCTAAAAAAGCAAAAGTCGCTCAACCCTAGCTTCCAGGCCTAAAAACAGTTATTTGTCCATTTTGGTTGGCGCCGACATAATATCGCAAGACGGATGTTAAACGAATGTCAAACGGACATTCAGATGCGATAAAATCGCATCCTCGCATTAAAATCGGATGACAGGCGGATCACTGTTCAGGAAACATTTGTGCGATTCTCGTCCGTCTAAAACGGACCGATTTTTTCGACGTTGTGTGTGACTCCAGCCTAAGAGCCACATTCTGGTCTCGATCTGACTCTCGTAGACTTACATTGAGATGTAAAAACCAAAGACAGAAACATAATGATTGAATACCCTACAGTCAATAAATAAATTGCATACTGCATGAAAATAATATACGTTACTTCATTAACATGTTTTTTTTTTCAAAAAAATGCAAAAGCCATCCCACCACTCAGTGGTGACCGTAATTGGGACGGTCCTAACTCTAATATTAAAAACCTTACCATTTGTCAAATTACATGAATGCGGATAAGAGCTGAGAAGGACTGGGAGCAATTAGTAGACACACAGCCATGGGAAACCACATCAATATAATGCCCAGCTCAAAGGAAAGGCAGGCCACATCTTTTATATGAACATGATGCAAACAGACTGAGAAAACTAAAAGGTATGAACTGGGATATAAACTTGTGTGTATGTGTAACAATGTTGGAGGCTCAAGGATTGCTTTCAGACCCTCAAGGGTTAAATGTGTTTTATGTACTTATATGTGGTACCGGTAGAATACCCCATGAGGCTGCAGTTAGCTGGGACAGGGTTAACTGTGGTGGCAAATCCAGATCCGATGAGGAACTGAGTGTTAGAGACAGAAGCAGTCAGTGACAGTTCAGTTAATGGAAAGGCAGGAGTGCATATGCATCAGGAATAGTGGGCTGCTAGGGATGACATGACCTCAATATTTGGGACAGCAGATTGCCATAAATACCTTCCGTGTGACTCATTCTAGTAGCCAAGGGCAACCTCGAGAAGGATCTCCGGGGCCAGGGGAACACCCCGCTTGCAAAGCTAGATAGAAGGATGAACTCAGACTACATAGGGCAGAAGGTATCGCAATCCAGACACAAGGGGAGAGGAAGCTGATACTTCCTCAGAACTACCTGGGACTCTGGCTAGGACAGACATGATTGTCAAACGGGGCACTGCCAGACCCCACGGACGGGCAAGGTCTGTTGCCTCAGACTCAGAGGACTCAAGAGGGGTCCCAAGGACTCACAGGACTCCAGGGCTCACGAGGGGTCCCAAGAATCATAGGACTGAAGATCACAACATGGGCCCTAGGACTCTGGAAGGGCTCCCGCTTCTGAATGGGGGAGTGTCAGGGAGAGATCAGGAATCCAGTGCTGTATTCTTCTGTTATTGTACTCCATTCCTGTTTATTAAAAGTTACGTTTTTCCCTGTTGGAGAACAGCTGTCTTTCCGGAGTATTCATCGCCTGGACTTCTGCGACCAGAACAGAGAAGGTAACTCTTTTTGGGGGAAAGGCTGAATCCATGCCAGATTGCATGTACAAGGGGCTGGGGTGTCTACAGGCTGTGTTTAGTGGGTGAGCTCAGTCCGGACTACCACCCCGGTGAGCCTTGTTACAGACTGCCATTCTCTAAGTAAAAGTTTGTTTTTTATTAACCATGTGTCTCCTGGACTGTTTGCTACCCTGGTTCTAAAAGAGGGATTCTTGGACCCAGAATAGGCCTGCTGGCCACAAGTAAGTGGGAAGCACCACATACACAGCAGCAAACCAGAACTGGTACACACCTTGTCTGTAGGATGCCAGAGCGAGTGAGGACAGAGCTCGCCCACGACTATCTCGCTTGGGCATCTTACACATGCAGCATGTATGCACACATTCACACTGGCCGCTCAACAGAAAAAAACAAAGACAGAAACATAATGATTGAGTACCCTGCAGTAAATAAATAGCAGAAAAAACAAAGACAGGAACATTGAGATGCATGTGACTTTTGGCTCACTAAGCAAAAACTGGAGTGGTCCAGCAGGTCAAAACCTTTAGAAGTCCAACCCAAGTGGTGCTGATATAATACATGAAGACGATGACTGATTAATATAAGAATAGGGACATGGAACTTAGGTTAGTGCCGGCAATTCATCTATTTTTGGTGTCACGCTTCAGCTATGCAGGTAACTACAACATCCCCCAGATGGCAATAGAGTGGATGGAAAGTAACAAGTCTGCAAGAGCAAACCTGCAGTGCTGCAGCGAAGCTACCACCAGGTGGCAGCAGAATAATCAAACAAGCCGAGTCAAAACCTAGATTGTCATGCACTAGAAAGGGAAAAACAATCACAGAGTCAGTGGAGAGCCAAATGGTTAATACCAGACAAAAGGCAGAAGTACCAGGGACCAGAGGCAAAATCAAGTCAGAGTTAAAGCCGAGTCAAATAAAAAATCAATCAGGAAACACTAAGAGAGGACCGGCAGGGAAGGAGGAATAGACACGGTCTAAGTCAGAAAGCGCAGCAGGACAAATCAGGGTACTACCAGAGTCAGATACCCATGCCGAAGGCAGAAAATATAACTGACACCGCCTGCAGGGTGCAACGGAGCTAAAAAGCAAATTTGAACCCAGAATGAGGCAGAGCAAAGTTACCCTTAACATGATCAGCCCGGAATAAAAGCAGACAGGACTCAAAACCTGGATCATGACAGTTGGTGTGTCATGTTTTAAATAAAGCTGCTTTGTTTTTGATACTTCCTGATATTGGGCTTTGACAAAACTTTATTGATGCAGTCATAGACAAATTACATGCTGTTAGGGCTCGAGTTCCCACCTCTGCACAGGGGGAATCTCGAGTCATCTCCGCTGCAGTCTCCCATTCTTCTCCAGCCACAGTGGAGTCTGCTCAGTGGAGACGTCGGTCCCAGCGTCTGGCTCAGGCAGATACTCTGTGTCTGGCTACTGCTGTTCTTCCAGGCTCTGCCATTATAGCTAGAACTGGTCAGTGTTGCGATCTCGCTTATGGGACTAAGTCCTGCTTTCTCCCTTCTGAGCATGCCTCTCATTGGAGGTCAGGGGTCACACGCTCAGGTCCTGAAGCAACTCCCATTGGTCCTCTAGGAAGGTCCTGAAAGTTGCTGCAACTATAAAAGGTTTACATGGCCGCTCGGCCATGCGCTAGTATCAATCTTTGTCATGAGCTTTGCGCCATTGTGGTCATGTATGCTTGTGGTCAGGGCCCGGCTGAAATAAGCCACTATAATACCGGCACCTCCGGTGAGGAGTTTGTTTGCATGTATTCAGGGCCCGGCTGAAATAAGCCACTAGAATACCAGCACCTCTGGCGAGGAATTGTTTGTGTGCTTCTCTGACTGCATGACCACTGACTGCTATCAGCTCAGCAGTTAGCTATGTACTCCTGGGAGCTTAACAGGACACCGTGCTTTTCTATCATGGCGACTCTGTGAAGTAACAGAGCTCGCTTACACCGCCAAATAGTGCCATTTGCTAGCAGCAGGTTCTCCTCCTGCACGGTGGACCCAGGGCTGCGAACGCACCAATAATAACATCTATAATTACTCGGTGCGTTCTGCCAGCCCTAACACATGCATTTTTAATTTGTTCCCACAAGGTAGCATGTGCGTTTTATTGCACATAAGAGAAATTGACAAGTTGCAGATTTGGAACACGTATCGCAGTTTACGTTGGGTAAAAAATAAATGCCATAGGATGAGATCTCTATAAATCCCATCCACTTTGCTGGAACGGTAATACGCTGCATTTTTTTTAGATAAAAACTCATCATGGGCACAAAGTATTAGGGTTTTGAAAAATGCCTGATTGAAAAAAGCCAGTGTATGTCACATCCATGACACAGCTCCTGATTAGTCACTGTCCAATCAAAATGCTGCAAAAAAAACCCCTAAAGCAGTTAAAATAAGTAATAAAATGGACATTGCTCTGCATTGTGTTCATTTTATATAGCACTTTTGCGGCACTTTTTAAAGCAGATCCCAGGTCTGCAAAAGGCACAGGGTCCATATACCCTCTTCAAAACCATTTCAGGAAATTAAAAACTCCTCCTGGTGTGCATTTGTCATATATGATCACCTCAATACTGGAGTTGCTAGGTATGGAGTATGGGATATGGAGTAAGCTTAGCTTGCGAGTCTGTCACATACATGTACCAGTCTATTGGCACATTAGTCATACAAAACAGGAGGTTTTTCTGGCATTTACCCTTAATATGGACCCTAAATAGGGTTTAAATCTGGTCTTTCTTGTCATCCAGAAGGCAGGTAGTACATTATGCCGTTCCTTTGTACAGCCTCAGTCAGCCCTGTGAATGTCAGTCATGATACAACCATACCACTTCTTATGCCGTTCTCCACACGTCTTTCATTTCTATTCCCAGAACTCGCATACACAACTCTCTTCTAAAACTTTAATCCAAATTAATCGCCTCCTCTGCCCCTAGAGAATTATTGTGCTGTTCCTTCGGGGGATAAGTTCCCCAGTTGGAATGCATTTCTACTTGCATATATTAATGCCTGCTTTGCATATGCAATACAAATTAGCTTGAATATATTTGAGCAATGAACCTGTACATGCCAATTTGGTAATTTATTCTGCAACGGGTGAAGAAACAGAGAATCGCAAACCTCTCGTTGACAAGCGGCTACTGCCAGAGCTCGATGAATCTAGATCTCTTGGTTTTTTTCTATGCCAGACATCTACGTTACTCGTTGTATCATTTCATCAGGGGCAGGAGATGGTTGGAGGTGATAGGAGCTGCTGGTCCAAAATGAAAAGAACAGTTTTTGCTGAAGGATTCATAAAACAGCAGCATTTCTGCACTTCAGTGTTTCAACAAATAGGGAGTTAATTTTCAGAATGACAAATAAAAACGTTTAGCAAATTTTATGCCATATATTTATATAATTAAACTAGGCTCTATGGCTCATGCTGATTAATAATGGGATATTTGCAAATGGAAAGACGCAAAATAGTTTATTACAAGGTATACACCTCCCTATATACTTGCCACATATGAAGCAGCCATATATTTGTTCCTAAAATTTGTGTTTGTCCTTTTTACCATCACTGCTTCCTGCAACAACATGACTGTTATTAATTAATGGCTAAACCAGTGAATGTGTGGTTTAGTTTTTATTCAAATAAAATATTTTTTTCCTGTGTGTGTAAATGTTTTTCTTTTTTCTTTACTTGGTTAGGAATAGGAGGGTCTGAAAGACGACTTTCCATTATTAACCTAAGGGCTTGATGTGAGCAGACATTACACAGCTGACATCAACCCCATAAGCTATTGCCCCGATTGCTAATGCACCAGGACAGTCGGGAAGAGCCACGCCAGAATTGTCACATTTATTGGATTCACCATTTCTGGGGCAGCTGATGGCTGATATTTGTAGGCTGGGAAGGTGCCAATATCCATGGCTCTTTCCAGACTATTAATATCAGTCCGCAGCTGTCTGCTTTGCCTTAGCTGGTTTTTAAAAATAGGAGGGACCCCATGTCATTTTTCTTAGGATCCCCCTATTTTTAATAACCAGCTAAGGCAAAGCAGACAGCTGCGGCTGATATTAATAGGCTGGAAAGTTGCATGGATATTGTCCCCTTCCAGTCTGAAAATACCAGCTCACAGCTGTCTGTTTTCCTTTGGCTGTTATTTTTCTAATTATTGTTTTTTACTGTGAGGCTGGGTCACGTGTTGCGCCGGCCAATCACAGCCATGCCATTAGTTGACAGGCTGTAATGGAGGTGGAAGTGCCCACAGCCTTAAAGTTTGTTTATTGGCTTCACTGCAGACTTTCAAAAAGTTTTATTAGACTTGCGGAGCGGAACAGGAAACAGGACACACAGTATGTAGTCCATGTTTGGGGTCCAGTACCATACACTAGAAATCCAGTACGAACCCCAATCTTTCCAGTTTGGGTTCACTCATCCCTACCCTTTAAGCCTGATTTCAAAAGTACATGAAACGCGGACTGAGGACGGACCATAATGCAATAGCCACTAGTCTACTGACATGAACACAACATTCTCATAGGCATATATGAGGCTGTTGAGTTCATCTCAAAAGACTTGCCTCCATTCCAGAAAACAAAGTCTATACTTCGACCATATTTCATGGACGTCTGAATCCTGTCTAAATGTGGGTCAATATGGGTCAAAAATGCCTTTTGCTTAACATTCACTTAAACATTGTAAAATGGAATCCATCGTGGCAGCTGGGCCTTCACTAACTCTGACAGTAACCTCTGTATCTAGCTGCATTTTTTTTCTAGCCATTTATGTATATAAGGCTATCCATTTCATGCATGGACATGTAAGAAGATGGAAGTGTTGCCTACGATCCCTCTCAAAGACACGTGTTGCTGTAATGTGCAATGTGTATTGCAACATGCATCAATAGTGACATAGTAGTTATTCTAGGTTGACTGACAGTAGAGAGAGATTGGTTTAATGATTGGGACTAGCCCAAAATAGGGGGGTGGCTATAGTGAGGGGACAGAGACAGTTTCCTGTCAGGAGGTCAGATAGAGACTAACCATCAGCTAGAGGAGACCTTTGGTCTGAGTACTCAGCAAAGCTACATGGATTGGGTGTCCTGAAAGTAAGCAGAGACCGAGATAATGGCTAGCGTGATCCAGAGGGAAACAAGGAAAAGCATTAGAAGAAGTTAGTGATTCTCCAGAGATGAGGTCTGGAGCAGAAGCCTAAAGAGACAGGTCAGAGTTATCTAACAGTCAAAAGACGAAGCAGCGGATGGAAGATTCTAAGCTAGTTGCAAGGCAGAGAAGCTAAGCAACAGTCATAGTCTCATAAGTAGCTCCCCTAAGGGGAAAAGGACATGGAACTGCATGTTAAAGAATAGGACTCTCATCTACTGCTTAGTGGTGCTGTTGTTGTAGGTTAGGAAAGCTCCCAAAATGTTGTGCTGGGTGGTGGTGAAACCAGAGAGAAGGACAGAGGTTAACGGACACAGAGTGGAGCGAGCTCAGCAAAGAATGGAATGTGTATGAAAATGTTCTATGTTTTAAAAGAAATGTCCATGAAGTGCTGTACCCAGGGCTGGGCATGTGTTCCCCCGGACCAGTCACTAATCATCTGATTAATGACAACGCAGGGCCGGTGCTGCTGTATATGTCCTGGCCGGCCGCCTCACTGTGGAGCAGACGCACCCACTGCACCCTGTTTGCGGCCATCTGCTGAGGTAGAGGGAGCACGGCTGTATCTTCTTCCTGCTGGAGAGGAGACAGGAGGCTCAGTGAGTAGGAGCTTCAGCTCTCTATGCGGTGAGGAGGTGGACGCTGCGCACCTCCAGATAAGTCCATGGCCCAGTCTAAACTTTTAGGGTCTCCCCTGTCAGTGCCAGATTATTGGCTCAAAATCTGCAGGAAAGTTCGTTCAGTCTGATGCAATAATTCTCCCTATACCTCACTGTGACCAGATACATTATACAGAATCCTGCACTGGACTTATCAACCCTGGACATCACATGTTATATACAGTGCCTTGAAAAAGTATTCTGCCCCTTGGAACTTTTCAATCTTTTCCCACATATCATGCTTCAAACATAAAGATACCAAATGTAAATTTTTGGTGAAGAATCAACAAGTGGAACACAATTTTGAAGTTGAACTAAATTTATTGGTTATTTTAAATTTTTGTGGAAATTCAAAAACTGAAAAGTGGGGTGTACAATATTATTCGGCCCCTTTACTTTCAGTGCAGCAAACTCACTCCAGAAGTTCATTGTGGATCTCTGAATGATCCAATGTGTCCTAAATGCCTAATGATGATAAATATAATCCACCTGTGTGTAATCAAGTCTCCGTATAAATGCACCTGCTCTGTGATAGTCTCAGGGTTCTGTTTGAAGCACAGAGAGCATCATGAAGACCAAGGAACACAACAGGCAGGTCCGTGATACTGTTGTGGAGAAGTTTTAGGCCATGTGCACACGTTCAGTATTTTTCGTGTTTTTTTCGCGTTTTTTCGCTATAAAAACGTGATAAAAATGCGAAAAAAACGTTTACATATGCCTCCTATTATTTACAGTGTATTCCGCATTTCTTGTGCAAATGTTGCATTTTTTTCTGCGAAAAAATCGCATCGCAGAAAAAAAAGCAACATGTTCATTAAATTTGCGGAATTGGGGGGATTCCGCACACCTAGGAATGCATTGATCTACTTACTTTCCGTATGTGGCTGTGCCCACCATGCGGGAAGTAAGCAGATCATGTGCGGTTGGTACCCAGGGTGGAGGAGAGGAGACTCTCCTCCACGGACTGGGCACCATATAATTGGTATAAAAAAAAGAATTAAAATAAAAAATAGTGATATACTCACCTTCGATGGCCCCGGAGTCTTCCCGCCTCTCATCGGTGCATGCTGCCGCTTCCGTTCCTAAAGATGGTGTGTGTGAAGGACCTGCGATGACGTCGCGGTCTTGTGATTGGTCGCGTGACCACTCGTGACCGCTCACGTGACCGCGACGTCATCGAAGGACCTGCGCACACACACCATCTATAGGAATGGATGCCGCTGAGGAGATCGGCTGTCTGCAGGTGAGTATAACCATTTTTTTAATTTTTTTAATTATTTTTAAACATTCTATCTTTTACTATAGATGCTGCATAAGCAGCATCTATAGTTAAAGTTGGTCACACTTGTCAAACACTATGTTTGACAAGTGTAACCAACCTGTCAGTCAGTTTTCCAAGCAATGCTACAGATCGCTTGGAAAACTTTAGCATTCTGCAAGCTAATTTCGCTTGCAAAATGCTAAAAAAAAACGGGGAAAAAACGGGAAAAAAACGCAAAAAAAAAAATGCGGATTTCTTGCAGAAAATTTCCAGTTTCCTTCAGGAAATTTCTGCAAGAAATCCTGACGTGTGCACATACCTTAAATCCGGATTTGGATACAAAATGATTTCCAAAACTTTAAACATCCCAAGGAGCACTGTGCAAGCGATCATATTGAAATGGAAGAAGTATCATACCACTGCAAAGCTACCAAGACCTGGTCGTCCCTGTAAACTTTAATCTCAAACAAGGAGAAGACTGATCAGAGATGCAGCCAAGAGACCCATGATCACTCTGGATGAACTGCAGAGATCTACAGCTGAGGTGGGACAGTCTGTGCATAGGACAACAATCAGTCGTACACTGCACTAATCTGGCCTTTATGGAAGAGTGGGAAGAAGAAAGCCATTTCTCAAAGATATCCATAAAAAGTGTTGTTTAAAGTTTGCAACAAGCCACCTGGGAGACATACCAAACATGTGGAAGAAGGTGCTCTGGTCAGATGAAACCAAAATCAAACTTTTTGTCAACAATGCCAAACAATATGTTTGGCATAAAGGCAACACAGCTCATCACCCTGAACACACCATCCCCACTGTCAAACATGGTGGTGGCAGCATCATGGTTTGGGCCTGCTTTTGTTCAGTAGGGACAGGGAAGATGGTTAAAATTGATGGGAAGATTGATGGAGCCAAATACAGGACCATTCTTGATGAAAACCTGTTGGAGTCTGCAAAAGACCTGAGACTGGGACGGAGATTTGTCTTCCAACAAGACAATAATCTACAATGGAACGGTTCACAAATAAACATATCCAGGTGTTAGAATGTCAAAGTCCAGACCTCAATCCAATTGAGAATCTGTGGAAAGAGCTGAAAACTGCTGTTCACAAACGATCTCCATCAAACCTCACTGAGCTCGAGCTGTTTGCCAAGAAAGAATGGGCAAGAATTTCAGTCTCTCGATGTACAAAACTGATAGAGACATTCCCCAAGCGACTTGCAGCTGTAATCGCAGCAAAAGGTGGCGCAACAAAGTATTAAGTTAAAGGGGCCGAATAATATTGCACTCCTCTCTTTTCAGTTTTTGAATTTCCACAAAAATTTTAAATAACCAATAAATTTCATTCAACTTCACAATTGTGTTCCACTTGTTGTTTATTCTTCACCAAAAATTTACATTTGGTGTCTTTATGTTTTGAAGCATGATATGTGGGAAAAGGTTGAAAAGTTCTAGGGGGCCGAAGGCACTGTACATGGTTGTGTATATACAGTATATGAGTGTCCTGTGCCAGGTGCAGGATTGATCCATCCAGTGTATATAACATTGTATGTGTGTGCACATAGTATACCACTATAGTATAAAGAGAAATACAGACATCAGCTGTTATACAGTACAAACATTGTCATATACCTGTATACATACGACAATGTGTATATTGTATAACAGTATATCAAATGCCAGTCATATATTATCCTGTGTGTGTTAGGGCCTGTGCACATGTTGCTGATAGTCACAGATTTTTCTCCACAGGTTTGTCACAAAACCTGAAGGGTTTCCTTATGCCAGTGAATGAGAACCCTGAGGTCTCATACACACGTTGCTTATTTTTTCCTTACAGATTTGGTGCTGATTTAAATCTGCAGCATGTCAATTTTTTTAAGTGTTTTTGCTGCAGATTTTGTCCATAGTAATGAGCGGGGAAAAATCTGCAATAAAAACACATGTAAAAAAAACATCAAAAACATGCCTAGTACTATACGCAGCATTTTTTTCCCTGCCAAGAGAAGCAGAAATGGTGCAGAAATTTCTGCACCAGATACTTAACGTGTGCACATACGCTTATACTTTGTATACAGACATGAGATGTTATATAGGATACACACTGTCAGATATATTTATATGCAAAGAACAATGTGTACACTGTATGAATGCTGATGTCTGTATCATCATGTATCATATGCAAGTAAGATATTATCCTGTATGTGTTATACTATGTGTACAGACATCAGATGTAATATAGAAAATAATACTGTATGTCATAGTGTGATAGCTGATGTTTGTACTAGTGATGAGCGAATGTGCTCAGATGAGGTGTTATCCGACCATGCTTGTGTGCTAACTGAGTGTCTTCAGAGTGCTCAAATAATAAGTCCCCTCTGCTGCATGTCTCACAACTGTTCGAGAGTCGCAACACATGTACGGATTTCCTGTTTGATAGGCAATCCCTGCATGTGTTGTGGCTGTCTAACACTCACGAGACATGCAGCAGAGGGACTCGAACATATTATTCAAGCACGCCGAAGACACTTGGTTAGCACACAAGCATGCTCAGATGCCACCTTATCCGAGCACATTCGCTCATCACTAGTATCCAGGTCTACTACAAAGACAGGATATATTAGAGAACTAGAGATTAACAGATCAATGTGTGGGACTCTGGTCCAGCATTCAGTTTAGTGCTACCTGGCAGTTAGACGAGAGGCCGGAAAATATTTTATCTGACGTCACTTGCGGGGGCGGCACTGGTCTCTGCTCACTCACTCTTTACTTATAATGTGCAATGACAGTGCGCTCTGTTGCCGGCTCGTCACTTCTGACCACAGACAGTAATAGAGAGCATTGTCACTGTGCACTGAAAAGAACAGAGCACAGTGACAGTAATCTACTGAGCATCCATCAGAATTGACAACCGACACATGCTTAGTAGAGCAGGGATCATCTCAGCCCTGAAACGGATATCACTGATGATGCCTCATCTCATGAAGGGGGCAAAGGCTGTGGCAGTGACCACTGCCTCTTAGCCCTGATGATGATTCGTGTGAGTATCCCAACATTCACTGGGATTCTCAAATGATGGGTCATCAAAAAGGAAGTAACAGAAAAAAAAGAAAGCAGTTAGAGTAGTGAGGGAAGGATATGTAATTTTAAACTAAAGTATATTAGAAAAATATAAGATTATGACATTAAAAGAATTGTCCACTACTAGGACAACTCATGCTTAAACTAAATGTTCAGCTCCGATAATATAATAAAGCCTATACTCACCTCCCGTGCCAGCTCCCTTCCAGTGGTGTAAGCACTAGCAGTCCTGGGGCTGTAATGTGGTGTCATGACGCGTGGTGCCTGTCTCTGGCAGCATTCCCTCCACCTTTGGACAAAATGAACATGCGAGGAAGTCCGGTATGAGCTGCGGCTGATCCATGGCTTCCTCTTCATGTTCATTTTGTTTCAGTTTGTCTTATGGCATAAGCATAAGGATGAATGACCTCGGGGAGATCAAAACATCCAACACCATGGAGACACCATCACGTGTTTCTCAACGCAGTGATCCAGTCTTATGGCATAGACAGTGATGTCAGCTAATTGGGGCCGAACATTTAGTTTAAGAAGAGGTTGTCCTAGTAGTGGACAACCCCTTAAATAGCTAAAAATTTAAAAGTAAAATAAAATTTAGTTTTGAACCACCCCTTTAATGAATTAGTGCCAATAGGTATAGTTTGCTAATAATGGGACACTGCTGTGTACTTGCCCTCCAGGCCAATATTTCCAGCCAGCCCCTGGTTGTACCCACTATCCACTGTATATACTCCTCCCCATGTTCTTGTTCGGTAAAAGACAGTTTGTTTTTGAGTGGTGGTCTCTCTCATTGAACTCTACAACATCTGGTCCTGGCAAACCAAAGACACCGGCATCATGCGGCCTACAAGGGCATAGTGTCCTAAGAGTTAAACTCCACACACCCAACCAGGACCTCCATTTTCATGTAGCATGCCGGGGAGTGAAACACGAGTACCTGTACCCACAGCTACCGCCCTGCGCCACATTACAGACCCATGGAATCTACTTGAGAGCAAACTCATGGACATTCGTCCTCTGTGACATCCAAAAGCCACCATATGATCAAGGGTAATTTCCAAGAGATATTTATTAGACTGATAATAGACAACCTTCAAAAAAAGGTTTCTATGTTGCAAATTTAACTGCAAAAACATATGGACAGCCAAAAAAAGTGTAACACTCATTCAAAAGTATTAAAGAGGTTGTCCGGCCTTAGGGTACAAATCTGCAGTCACTCTATGTGACTGCAGACTTGTGAATCCTCATAGCCTGCTCATTGTGAGGATTCTCTGGTGCCATCATCAGGAGCAGCGATGTGATTTGCATACATGCGGTCATGTGCCGACTAGATGTGCGCAGACTCACTCAATGCAAGTGTATTGAGCAAGGCTGAACACAATCTAGTTGGAATGTGGCTGGGACTATGAAAATTGCATACTTGTCATCACATGACCGCTCGCTCCCAGCGCTTTCACCAGAGAATCCTCACAGTGCTCAGTGTGCGCAACGTGAGGATTCACAAGTCTGCAGTCACCTAGAATGACTGCAGACTTGTAACCTAAGGCCAGGCAACCCCTTTAAGTTTGTCATACTCTATTCTAGCTAATTGAGGTGGTTGGAAAACACATACAGTCATATGAAAAAGTTTGGGCACCCCTATTAATCTTAAGCTTAATGTTTTATAAAAATAGTTTTTTTTGCAACAGCTATTTCAGTTTCATATATCTAATAACTGTTGGACACAGTAATGTTTCTGCCTTGAAATGACGTTTATTGTACTAACAGAAAAAGTGCAATCTGCATTCAAACAAAATTTGACAGGTGCATAAGTATAGGCACCCTTATCATTTTCTTGTTTTAAATACTCCTACCTACTTTTTACTGACTTACTAAACCACTTTTTTGGTTTTGTAACCTCATTGAGCTTTGAACTTCATAGCCAGGTGTATGCAATCATGAGAAAAGCTACTTAGTGACCACTTGCAAGTTGTTCTCCTGTTTGAATCTCCTCCGAAGAGTGGCATCATGGGCTCCTCAAAACAACTGTCAAATGATCTGAAAACAAAGATTATTCAACATAGTTGTTCAGGGGAAGGATACAAAAAGCTGTCTCAGAGGTTTAACCTGTCAATTTCCACTGTGAGGAACATAGTAAGGAAATGGAAGAACACAGGTACAGTTCTTGTTAAGGCCAGAAGTGGCAGACCAAGAAAAACATTAGAAAGGCAGAGAAGAAGAATGGTGTGATCAGTCAAGAACAATCCTCAGACCACCTCCAGAGAGCTGCAGCATCAACTTGCTGCAGATGTTGTCACTGTGCATCGGTCAACTATACTATGCCCAAACTTTTTCATATGACTGTATACACTAAAAATGCATATGAATAGGTCTTGTTCATTTGGCAAAACCCCTTTAGAGAAACAATATATTTACAACCTCTTAATCTTATACAGTACTTAGATATTTTGATGTGAGTAATAGAAGACATGACGTCTACATAAATTCAATTAAATAAAATATAAAAAGTACAGCATGAAACCATAATGGGCCCGCAAATTGATTGTGATTACGGTATTTTTTCTTTTTATTGGAGCAAAACCAGCAAGAACAGGAGACTTTCTTGGCATTGACCCATAGCTGCTGTTACCATGACCCTGAGTTGAGGATAGACAGTGCCGTCTGTATGTTGTTCTATTAAGAGGGCAGATCAATAAATGCCCCCTAAGGGAAAAGAGTAAGGAAGAAAATGATAATCAGCCAATGGGGGATAATACCATTTGTCCACTAGCTGAAGAATTATTATCATGTGCAGTTCAGGCTGGTTTTAAGTCTATTATGCAATTACTTTTTTTTTTTATATTCTAGCTTGTTTTCACCAGGTCTATATGAAGCATCCAAAGATATATGATATAATATAAAAATGCAGATAATGTATTGCACAGACAGCAGATTAACTGATCACTGGGCGAAGAACTACATAGATTATGAATGAAAAGAGTGGCTTGGTTTTGCAAAAAAAAAAATCCTATTAGGTTGTTCGGGATTAATAGTTATTGCCCCAATTTAGGACCCTAATCTATTAGTACAGCAGTTTTGCAGGACCTGTCATGTTCATGCATTACACAGACTAATCTATATTTCAAAGGGAGAATAATTCGGTCCAATAACTCGTTTCATTATTTTTTTTCAGATATGTCCAGACCTAGAAAAACAACCCTAGTATAATAAAAAAAATCCAAAGAATAGAACGGAAGCCAAAATCATAAGTACAAATTACAAGCAATTTTATTAAATAATTATTTTAAAAAAAACACACCTCTCTTTCTTATATCCATAATGGAGACAACACATGCAAATAAACTGCCAAGTACAGGCTAGGTATCACAAACCATTCATATATTCAATGATACTAAAGTGCATTGGGGTAAAGTGACCATTCATAGGGATAATAATATACTTGCTATTGAAAGAGTATATATATAATTAATAGTTAGGGTTTTTAAATACCCAAAATCCAATATAAAGGGCTGATCCTAAGGTGGAAACAAAAAAGTGCTATGTGCTATATTTTTGCAAAGTGCATAATAATTTATGTCCACCACTAGATGAGTCCCAGAACAAATAAAGAATCACATAGACAAGTTCTATGTACTGGCCACAAAGCAAATAAAGATCAATCAGAATATGCTAGTGCATAGCAGCTCACAATAAGCCATGCCCCATATTATATGCATAGATTAATCAGAGAAATGGAGGTAATACATAACCTGCACGTGCAGTCCTGAGCCCCAACGCGCGTTTCGCGTTAGCTTTGTCCGGGGGAACTGTATGTTTAAGTGTCTTTTTTGGAGCTATTTATAGTCCTATCCTTCATAGGTGGCAGCGGCGTGGTAATGGCGCTCGCATCGCTGAACCGGGCTCCGGCGCATGCGCAGGTCGGCGTCCCACGTCACTGTTCCACTTCCCCATCCGAAGCGTCAGGACGGGGGGGGCGGAGTCAGCGACATCACGGACGCGTTGCCTCGGTAACGCGGTAATCCGGACAGCGATGGAGCGCACTCACCGCAGGAGGAATCGTGCAAGAAGGAGGGAGGTAATAAGGGCGGAAGGTGCCACACATAAGAAAAAGCAGGGGAAACAAAGCCAAAAGATGATAAATAGAATAAAGTATATACATATGGGGGAACGGTAATACTTAAACCCTGTGATATATATTTCAGTAAACCCTCAGAGAAATAAACCTCTGTACGTAAATGTCTAAGAGGTAGTGATAAAGATTGACTGGGATGTGCAAGTCATGTATTCACCTCATAGAGGCAATAAAGGGAACAATGCAATGTAAATACACATACAAACAAAACCAATAATTACAGTGACCAGTAAGTAATAATAATAACCCATTGAATATACCAACTGCTGTTAAATATACGACATAAAGTATACAGATATAAAAATTATTATTTAAATAAATTATTTACTTAAAGTGTGTCAACTATAATGACAGGAAAGTGCCCGTGATTATAAATATGATATTAAAATATAGTAATACATTAATAACCTGGTTCAGGACCCAACAAGAAGGGGGGCAGTGCTAGACCTAATATTAACAAACAGGCCAGACCGCATAGCAAATATAAGGGTTGGGGGTCACTTGGGGAATAGTGATCATAAAATAATAAGTTTTCGTGTATCCTTTAATAAGATGTGTAGTAGAGGGGTGACAAGGACACTAAACTTCAGGAGGGCAAATTTCCAACGGATGAGAGATGATCTTGGTGCAATTAACTGGGACGATATCCTGAGACATAAAAATACACAAAGAAAATGGGAGACGTTTATTAGCATCCTGGATAGGACCTGTGCACAGTATATACCGTATGGGAATAAACATACTAGAAATAGGAGGAAACCAATATGGCTAAATAGAGCTGTAAGGGGCGCAATAAGTGACAAAAAGAAAGCATTTAGAGAATTAAAGGAAGTAGGTAGTGAGGAGGCATTAAATAAATACAAAAAATTAAATAAATTCTGTAAAAAGCAAATCAAGGCAGCAAAGATTGAGACCGACGCTCATTGCCAGAGAGAGTAAAAATAATCCCAAAATATTCTTTAACTACATAAATAGTAAGAAACTAAAAAATGAAAGTGTTGGCCCCCTTAAAAATAGTCTGGGGAAAATGGTGGATGAGGATGAGGAAAAAGCCAATATGCTAAATGACTTTTTTCATCAGTATTTACACAAGAAAATCCCATGGCAGCCAATATGATCAGTGATAACAAAAATTCCCCATTAAGTGTCACCTGCTTAACCCAGCAGGAAGTACGGCGGCGTCTAAAAATCACTAAAATTGACAAATCTCCGAGCCCGTATGGGATACACCCCCGAGTACTGCAGGAATTAAGTACAGTCATTGATAGACCATTATTTTTAATCTTTAAAGACTCCATAATAACAGGGTCTGTACCACAGGACTGGCGTATAGCAAATGTGGTGCCAATATTCAAAAAGGGGACAAAAACTGAACTCGGAAATTATAGGCCAGTAAGCTTAACCTCTACTGTGGGTAAAATCCTGAAGGGTTTTCTAAGGGATGCTATGCTGGAGTATCTGAAAAGGAATAACCTCATGACCCAGTATCAGCACGGGTTTACTAGGGATCATTCATGTCAGACTAATTTGATCAGCTTCTATGAAGAGGTAAGTTCCGGACTGGACCAAGGGAACCCAGTAGATGTAGTGTATATGGACTTTTCAAAAGCTTTTGATACGGTGCCACACAAAAGGTTGATACATCAAATGAGAATAATGGGGATAGGGGAAAATATGTGTAAGTGGGTTGAGAGCTGGCTCAGGGATAGGAAACAAAGGGTGGTTATTAATGGAGCACACTCTGACTGGGTCGCGGTTAGCATTGGGTACCACAGGGGTCAGTATTGGGCCCTCTTCTTTTTAACATATTTATTAATGACCTTGTAGGGGGCATTCAGAGTAGAATTTCAATATTTGCAGATGACACTAAACTCTGCAGGGTAATCAATACAGGGGAGGACAATTTTATATTACAGGATGATTTATGTAAACTAGAAGCTTGGGCTGATAAATGGCAAATGAGCTTTAATGGGGATAAATGTAAGGTCATGCACTTGGGTAGAAGTAATAAAATGTATAACTATGTGCTTAATTCTAAAACTCTGGGCAAAACCGTCAATGAAAAAGACCTAGGTGTATGGGTGGATGACAAACTCATTCAGTGGCTAGTGTCAGGCAGCTGCTACAAAGGCAAATAAAATAATGGGATGCAATAAAAGAGGCATAGATGCTCATGAGGAGAACATAATTTTACCTCTATACAAGTTCGACCACACTTAGAATACTGTGCACAGTTCTGGTCTCCGGTGTATAAGAAAGACATAGCTGAACTGGAGCGGGTGCAGAGAAGAGCGACCAAGGTTATTAGAGAACTGGGGGGTCTGCAATACCAAGATAGGTTATTACACTTGGGGCTGTTTAGTTTGGAAAAACGAAGGCTAAGAGGTGATCTTATGTTAATGTATAAATATATGAGGGGACAGTACAAAGACCTTTCTGATGATCATTTTAATCATAGACCTGAGACAGGGACAAGGGGGCATCCTCTACGTCTGGAGGAAAGAAGGTTTAAGCATAATAACAGACGCGGATTCTTTACTGTAAGAGCAGTGAGACTATGGAACTCTCTGGCGTATGATGTTGTAATGAGTGATTCATTACTTAAATTTAAGAGGGGACTGGATACCTTTCTGGAATAGTATAATGTTACAGGGTATATACACTAGATTCCTTGATAGGGCGTTGATCCAGGGAACTAGTCTGATTGCCGTATGTGGAGTCGGGAAGGAATTTTTTTCCCCATGGTGGAGTTACTCTTTGCCACATGGGGTTTTTTGCCTTCCCCTGGATCAACATGTTAGGGCATGTTAGGTTAGGCTATGGGGTGAACTAGATGGACTTAAAGTCTTCCTTCAACCTTAATAACTATGTAACTATTAGTTATATAAAAAAATGCTATTAATACACAACATTTTTGGGCAATAAATCATATAGTATTTGAAAGCCCGACCATTATTTAAATGCTACATAGTAATTTACCAATTAACCATATTTACTTAAACCTCCATATATATACAGTTACTGGATAATGAATTTTATATCTCCATAGTTTCTTATTTCCTCTGTTGTATTTTTTCTCTATTCCTTTCTCTTGGACTTAGGGAAACTTTTCATTCATCAGTGTGGAACCCCAACTCAGAAACTCGAACCCCCACGATGACGCGTACTCCTCCAACCGATCCAGAACTTGTGCCACCAGACAGACGGCCACCAGTCGGTAAGTACAATATAACTGGATAAAACTGAAAGAGAACAAAGTTAAAAATAGGCATATATACAATAACAGATTATAAAAAAGAGTAAGTTAAAACAGACACAAGAGATACATATCAATTTAATTAAAGAAAAGGGGCAAAACTCAACTTTTCATTTAACCCTTTTGGTTGAACACAGTCAATCTTCTTGATCCATCTAGTCTCTAACTGAGCTAAGGTCTTCTTCCAATTCCCACCTCTCTGGTCTATAAAGACCTTATCAATCCCAGATACCCTTAGAAGCTTGGCATTGCAGTCATGGATTCGCTTAAAGTGCCTGGGATACCAAGAGAAAGGAATAGAGAAAAAATACAACAGAGGAAATAAGAAACTATGGAGATATAAAATTCATTATCCAGTAACTGTATATATATATATGGAGGTTTAAATAAATATGGTTAATTGGTAAATTACTATGTAGCATTTAAATAATGGTCGGGCTTTCATATACTATATGATTTATTGCCCAAAAATGTTGTGTAGTAATAGCATTTTTTTATATAACTAATGTTATTAATGTATATATTTTAATATCATATTTATAATCACGGGCACTTTCCTGTCATTATAGTTGACACACTTTAAGTAAATAATTTATTTAAATAATAATTTTTATATCTGTATACTTTATGTCGTATATTTAACAGCAGTTGGTATATTCAATGGGTTATTATTATTACTTACTGGTCACTGTAATTATTGGTTTTGTTTGTATGTGTATTTACATTGCATTGTTCCCTTTATTGCCTCTATGAGGTGAATACATGACTTGCACGTCCCAGTCAATCTTTATCACTACCCCTTAGATATTAACGTACAGACGTTTATTTCTCTGAGGATTTACTGAAATATATATCACAGGGTTTAAGTATTACCGTTCCCCCATATGTATATACTTTATTCTATTTATCATCTTTTGGCTTTGTTTCCCCTGCTTTTTCTTATGTGTGGCACCTTCCGCCCTTATTACCTCCCTCCTTCTTGCATGATTCCTCCTGCGGTGAGTGCGCTCCATCGCTGTCCGGATTACCACGTTACCGTGGCAACGCGTCCGTGACGTCGCTGACTCCGCCCCCCGACCTGACGCGTCAGACGGGGAAGTGGAACAGTGACGTGGGACGCCGACCTGCGCATGCGCCGGAGCTCGGTTCAGCGATGTGAGCGCCATTACCATGCTGCTGCCACCTATGAAGGATAGGACTATAAATAGCTCCAAAAAAGACACTTAAACATACAGTTCCCCCGGACGAAGCTATCGCGAAACGCGCGTTGGGGCTCAGGACTGCACGTGCAGGTTATGTATTACCTCCATTTCTCTGATTAATCTATGCATATAATATGGGGCATGGCTTATTGTGAGCTGCTATGCACTAGCATATTCTGATTGATCTTTATTTGCTTTGTGGCCAGTACATAGAACTTGTCTATGTGATTCTTTATTTGTTCTGGGACTCGTCTAGTGGTGGACATAAATTATTATGCACTTTGCAAAAATATAGCACATAGCACTTTTTTGTTTCCACCTTAGGATCAGCCCTTTATATTGGATTTTGGGTATTTAAAAACCCTAACTATTAATTATATATATACTCTTTCAATAGCAAGTATATTATTATCCCTATGAATGGTCACTTTACCCCAATGCACTTTAGTATCATTGAATATATGAATGGTTTGTGATACCTAGCCTGTACTTGGCAGTTTATTTGCATGTGTTGTCTCCATTATGGATATAAGAAAGAGAGGTGTGTTTTTTTTTAAAATAATTATTTAATAAAATTGCTTGTAATTTGTACTTATGACTTTGGCTTCCATTCTATTCTTTGGATTTTTCTGTCTTTTTGGAAGTGTCATGCATATAGGCCAGTGTTTCATTATATGATAACCTAGTATAATAAGCAGGTACAGCTGGGGACCCATACTCTTAAAATCATGGAGCTAATGCTAATCAATTAAAGGGAATCTGTCACCTCATTTTGGCCCTATAAACTGCGGTCACCGCCATCAGGGGCTTATCTACAGCATTCTGTAATGCTTTAGATGAGCCCCCCGATGTAACCTGAAAGATAAGAAAACCAAGTTAGATTATACTCACCCAGGGGTGGTCCGGTGCAGTCCGGTCCGATGGGCGGCGCAGGTCCGGGTCCGGCGCCTCCCATCTTCATGTGATGGCGTCCTCTTCCTTGCTTTCTGTCGTGGCTCCTGCTCAGGCGTACTTTGTCTGCCCTCAACAGAGCAAATCAGTACGCCTGCGCAGGAGCCGCAACAGAAGCAAGGAGGATGACGACATCGTATGAAGATGGGAGGCACCGGACCCGGACCTGCGACACCCATCAGATCCGAACCAGGACCGCCCCAAGGTGAGTATAATCTAAGACTATTTTCACACTAGCGTCAGGTAACGTCCGTCGCAATGCGTCGTTTTGGAGAAAAAATGCATCCTGCAAAGTTGCCCGCAGGATGCGTTTTTTCTCCATAGACTTGCATTAGCGATGCATTGTGACGGATTGCCACACGTCGCATCCGTCGTGCGATGGATGCGTCATGTTTTGGCGGACCGTCAGCACAAAAAAGTTCCATGTAACTTTTTTTGTGCGTCGTGTCCGCCATTTTCGACCGCGCATGCGCGGCCGAAACTCCGCCCCCTCCTCACCGGACTGCAGAATGGGCAGCGGATGCATTGTAAAACTGCATCCGCTGCCCACGTCTTGCAGAAATTTCACAGGTTGCGTCAGTACATCGGCCCGACACATTGCGACGGGCCCGTACTGACGCAAGTGTGAAAGTAGCCTAACTTGTTTTTCTTACCTTTCAGGTTACATCGGAGGCTTATCTACAGCATTACAGAATGCTGTAGATAAGCCCCTGATGGCGGTGGCCGCAGTTTACTGTATAGGGCCAAAATGAGGTGACAAATTCCCCTTAAACTTATGTTACTCAATAAAGTTCTGCAGCCATATATTAAATATTCAACACCTCCTACGTATCGTTGCTTCTTTCCCCTTCTTTCCACTGCTTCTTTTCTGTGAGTTGGAATGCAGAAATTAGCAGCCTCTTGTTTGCATTTATGCGTAATATGTACTAAATGAGCTTTATTCTGGATGTAATAGCGTATGTGCATATTGTGCCTTTTAGATGCCGGCTTACCTGCATTGTTTTGGAAGCAGAACACACTTCAAGAACCTACTGGTTGTGCTTTTCCTGAAGCGTGTTTTTTGCGGGTTTTTTTTGCCGTTCTTGTGGCGGCTCTGTTGCCTCCATCTTTTTTTTAATTATGTATATAAAATAGTGGCAGCTTCCAAGTGAAAGTCAATGAATAGCCAGGTCACTTCTTTTTGTTGTTCCACGGCGGCTTTACAAAATATGGAACATACGCACAGC